>NC_090371.1:286686562-287395942 GCF_036365525.1 Heterodontus francisci | reverse complement strand
TTTAATAATGAACACAAACCATTCTAATCAAAGGTGAAAAAAGAAATTATCATTCTGTGACCCAGCAGAGCTATAAAGAATTCGTTGTGTCTGATTTGTTCCTGGTCTTCATCTTCTGTGCACTGTGTCCTTCTAGTGGCCAGACCAATATTAATCCTACACTAAAAAGTACAAAAACAAATGACCTGTTCATTAACACATTACTCTTTGTGGGACTGTGCTGTGTGCAAATTGGCTGCTTGTTTCCTACAAAGCAACAGCAACTACACTTCACAGGTGTTTTATCAGCTGTTAGGCATTTTGGGAGGTCAAGCGACTGAAAGATTATAGAAATGCAAACCTGTTCTGATTGTAATCGCTTGATTTGGTCAGGGTGCTCATCACCTGAGACAGTATTCAAATTGGTAGTTCTCCTTCTGTATACATTCTGAAAACGCTGATGTATTACAAATAAATCCTTGAGAACTGCAAACAGTAAATTTTCTGAGTCGGCCATAGCTGTGAAAATTAAACTTAGAATAAGGTGTTTTTCTTTGTTCTTGGGATGTGAGCATTACTGGCCAGGCCAGCACTTCTTGCCCATCCCAATTTGCCCTTGAGAAGGTAGTGGTGAACCGTTGCAGTCCATGTGGTGAAAGTACACCCACACTGCTGTTTGGAAGGTACTGTTTAAGGAGCCTTGGTGAGCTGCTGCAGTGCATCTTGATATTTGTTACACACTGTTGCCACTGTGCGCTGGTGGTAGAGAGTGAATGTTAAAGATGGTGGATGGGGTGCCGATCAAGCAGGCTGCTTTTCTGGAAGGTATGGAGCTGCACTCATCCAGGCAAGTGGAGAGTATTCCATCAGACATAAAAACAAAAAATGTTGGAAATACTCAGCTGCTCTGGCAGCATCTGTGGAGAGAGGGATAACTTTTCAGGGCAGTGACCTTTCATCAGAACTGGCAAAGGTTAGAAATGTAATAGGTTTTAAGCAAATAAAGTGGGGGTGGGGCACAGAGAATAACTGACATGGAGCAAAGGCAAAGGGTGTGTTAATGGTGTGGTGAAAGACAAAGCCTTAGTGCAGAGAGGGTGTTAAATGACAGAATAATGAACAACCTGGCCAAAAGCACAAACATGGGAAAATAAATAGTGGGCAGGCACATGGTAAAAAAAAATGAATGATGAAGCAAACTAAAATAAAATAAAAATAAAAAATAACACCAGAAATAAAAAAAGTGGGGCCAGTCGTGCTCTGAAATTATTGAACACAATGTTCAGTCTGGTAGGCTGTAGTGTGCCTAATCGGTAAATAAGATGCTGTTCCTCGAGCTTGCGTTGATGTTCACTGGAACACTGCAGCAAGCCAAGGACAGATGTGGGTATGAGAGTGGGAGGATGTGTTGAAATGGCAAGCGACAGGAAGCTCGTGGTCACGTTTTCGGACTGAGCAAAGGTGTTCCACAAAGCGGTCACCCAATCTGCATTTGATCTCCCCAGTATAGAGGAGACCACATTGTGAGCAGCGAATACAGTATAATAAATAGACAGTACAAGAAAATTGCTGCTTCACCTGAAAGGAGTGTTTGGGGCCTGGGATAGTGAGGAGAGGGGAGGTAAATGGGCAGGTATTACACCTCCTGCGATTGCAAGGGAAGGTGCCGTGGGAAGGGGATGAGGTGTCGGGGTAATGGAGGAGTGGACCAGGGTGTTGTGGAGGGAACTTTCCCTTCGGAATGCTCTCGGGAGGGGAAGATGTGTTTGGTAGTGGCATCAAGCTGGAGGTGGCGGAAATGGCAGAGGATGATCCTTTGGATGTGGAGGCTGGTGGGGTGGAAAGTGAGGACAAGGGGAACCTCACATAGACTGCAGCGGTTCAAGAAGGCAGCTCACCACCACTTTCTCAAAGGCAATTAGGGATGGGCATTAAATGTTGGCCTAGCCAGTGATGCCCACATCCCACGAACGAATAAAAAAAAAAGTATCAGAAGCGCTGTTGTGGAAGGTAGCATCATCAGAGCAGACGCATCAGAGACGGAGAAACTGGGAGAATGGAGTGGAGTCCTTACAGGAGGCAGGGTGTGAAGAAGTGTAGTCGAGGTAGCTGTGGGAGTCGATGGGCTTATAAGGACTATTAGTGGACAGACTATCCCCAGAGATGGAGACAGAGAAGTCGAGGAAGGGAAGGGAAGTGTTGAAGATGGAGCATGTAAAGGTGAGAGAAGGGTGGAAATTGGAAGCAAAGTTGATAAAGTTTTCCAGTTTAGGGCGGGAGCAGGAAACGGCACCTCTCCGACAAGTATTCCATCAGGTGCCTGACTTGTGCCTTGTAGATGGTGGACAGGATTTGGGGAATCAGGAAGTGAGTTACTTGGTGCAGAATTTCCAGTCTCTAAACTGCTCTTATTGCCACTGGAAGGTTCCATTAGATTGGAAAATAGCAAATGTAACTCCTTTATTCAAAAAGGGATGGAGATAGAAAGCAGGAAACTACAGGCCAGTTAACATCTGTCTTAGGGAAAATGTTCGAAGCTATTATTAAAGACATTATAGCAGGGCACTTAGAAAAATTTAAGGTAATCAGGCAGAATCAACATGGTTTTGTGAAAGGGAAATCAAGTTTAACCAAATTATTGGAGAACTTTAAAGAAGTAATACGTGCTGTAGATAAAGGGAACCAGTGGATGTACTGTACTTAGATTTCCAGAAGGCATTTGATAAGGTGTCACATCAAAGGTTATTGTGGAAAATAAAAGCTCATGGTGTAGGGTGTAACATATTGGCATGGGTAGAAGATTGGCAAGCTAACAGGAACAGATTGCAGGTATATATAGGTGATTTTCTGGTTGGCAAGATGTAACCAGTGGTGTGTCGCAGGGATCAGTGCTGGAGCCTCAACATTTTACAATTTATATATATATGACTTGGATGAAGGGACCGAAGGTATGGTTGCTCAATTTGCTGTTGACACAAAGATAGGTAGGAAAGTAAGCTGTGAAGAGGACATAAGGAGGCTACAAAAGGATATAGCTAGGTTAAGTGAGTGGGCAAAGATCTGGCAAATGAAATATAATGTGGGAAAATGTAAAATTGTCCACTTTGGCAGGAAGAATAAAAGGGGGCATATTATCTAAATGGTGAGAGATTGCAGAGGGATCTGGGTGTCCTAGTGCATGAATCACAAAAAGTTAGTATTCAGGTTCAGCAAGTAATTAGGAAGGCTAATAGAATGGTATCATGTATTGTGAGGGGAATTGAATACAAAAGTAGGGAGGTTATGCTTCAGTTATACAGGGCATTGGTGAGACCACATCTGGAGTACTGTGTACAGTATTGGTCTCCTTATTTGGAAGCAGTTCAGAGAAGGTTTACTAGACTAATACCTGGAATGGGCGGGTTGTCTTGTGGGAAAGGTTGGACAGGCTAGGCTTATATCCGCTGGAGATTAGAAGAGTTAAGAGGTGACTTGATTGAAACGTATAAGATTCTGAGGGATCTTGACATGGGGGATGTGGAAAGGATGTTTCCCCTTGTGGGAGAATCTAGACCTAGGGGTCGCTGTTTTAAAAAATAAGGGGTTGCCCATTTAAGACAGAGATGAGAAATTTTTTCTTAGAGGGTGGTCAGTCTTTGGAATTCTCTTCCTCAAAAGGCGGTGGAAGCAGAGTCTTCAAATATTTTTTAGGCAGAGGTAAATAGGTTCTTGATAAGCAAGGGGGTGAAAGGTTATCGGGGGTAGGTGGGAATGTGGAGTTGAGGTTACAATCAGATCAGCCATGATCTTATTGAATGGCGGAGCAGGCTCGAGTGGTCTACTCGTGCTCCTAATTCGTATGTTCGTATATAACTAGTCCAGTTCAGTTTCTGATCTATGATAACCTCCCAGGATGTTGATGGTGAAGGATTCAGCGATGGTAATGCCATTGAATGTCAAGGGGAGATGGTTAGATTCTTTCTTGTTGGAGATGGCCGATGCCTAGCACTTGTGTGATGTCATTTGCAACTTTTTGGTGATTCATGTACAAGGACACCCCAGATGCCTCTGTGCTGCAACATTCTGTAGTCTCTCTCCATTTAGATATTATTTTCTCTCTATTCTTCCTACTAAAGTGGATAACCTCACATTTTCCCACATTATGTTCCATCTGCTAGATTTTTGCCCACTCACCTAACCTATCTATATCCTTTTGCAGACTCTCCGTGTCCTCATCACAACTTCCTTTCCCACCTATCTTTGTATCATCAACAAATTTGCCTATAATACACTCTGTCCCTTCATCCAAGTCAGTAATATAGATTGTAAATAGTTGAGACCTGCTGCTATGAGACTTCCTGGGGTCTGGAGTCAATGTTGAGGACTCCCAGGGCCACTCACTCCCGACTGTGCCGCCACCTCTGGTTGTTCTGTCCTGCTGGGGACAGGACATACCCAGAATGGTGATGGAGGAGTTTGCGACATTGCTGTAAGGTATGATTCGGTGAATATGACTGTCAGACTGTTTGCTTGACTAGTCTGTGGGACAGTTTTACAGCTCTCCCAATTTTGGCACCAGTCCCCAGATATAGTGAGGATGACTTTTCAGGGTCGACTGGGCAGGGTGTGCTTTTGTTGTTTCCGGTGCCATAGAGTCATATAGGGCACAGAAGGAGGCCATTCGGCCCATCAGGTCTATGCCGACTGCCCACAGAGCTATGCTGTCAGTCCTACTCCTCAGATTTATCCCCGTAGCCCTGCAAGTCTATTTCTCTCAAATGGCCATCCAACTTCCTCTTCAAGTAAAAACAAGAAATGCTGGAAATACTCAGCAGGTCTGGCAGTATCTGTGGAGAGAGAAGCAGAGTTCACGTTTCAGGTCAGTGACCCTTCATCAGAACTGGCAGAGCCAGAAATGTAATTGGTTTTAAGCAAGTAAAGCGGGGGTGGGGCAAAAGCTAACAAAAGAGAAGGTGTTGATAGGACAAGATCGCAGAGAATAACTGACCAGAAGGTCATGGAGCAAAGACAGACGTATGTTAATGGTGTGCTGAAAGATAAAGCATTCGTACAGAGAGGGTGTTAATTGACAGAAAACTGAACAGCCTGGCCCCAAGCACAAACATGAAAAAAAAACAGTGGGTAGCCACAGTAGAAACAAACTAAAATAAAATGAAGACATAAAAATAAAACATAACCAGGCTGTTCAGTTTTCTCTCCATTAACACCCTCTCTGTACGAATGCTTTGTCTTTCAGCACACCATTAACATACCATTTGCCTTTGTTCCATGACCTTCTGGTCAGTTATTCTCTGTGACCTTGTCCAATCAACACCTCCTCTTTTGTTAGCTGTCTCCCACCCCCGCTTTACTTGCTTAAAACCTAAAACATTTCTGGCTCCATCAGTTCTGATGAAAGGGCACAGACCTGAAACGTTAACTCTGCTTCTGTCTCCACAGATGCTGCCAGACCTGCTGAGTATCTCCAGCATTTCTTGTTTTTATTTCAGATTTCCAGCATCTGCAGTATTTTGCTTTCCTCTTGAAGTCAGTGATTGTCTCTTCCACCACCACCGTTGCAGCGATTTCCAGGTACCTGCTGCGTAAAAAACTGTTTCCGCCTGCATCTTTTGCCCAAAACCTTCAATCTGTTTCCCCTGGTCCTTGTACCGTTTGTTAATGGGAACAGATATTTCTTGTCTAACGTATCTCAGCCTGTCATAATCTTGTACATTTCTACTAAATCTCCCCTCAATCTCCTTTGTTCAAAGCAGAACAACCCCAGCTTTTCCAACCTAACATTGTAACTAAAATCCTCCAACCCTGGAACCATTCTGGTAAATCTCCTCTGCACCCTCTCAAGGCCCCTGTCCATCCAGTTTTTTTTGAGTTTCTGTAGTGATTTGGTACAACTGAGTGGCTTGCTAGGCCATTTCAGAGGGCAGTGTAGAGTCAACCATATTGCTGTGGGTCTGGTGTCACCAGACCAGGTAAGGACAGGCGTTAGTGAACCAGATGAGTTTTTATGACAAACTGGTAGTTTCATGATCATTATTAATGAAATTAACATTTTATTTAAAATTTATTAATTGAATTTAAATCTCTCCAGCTGCTGTGGTGGGAATTGAACTCATGTCTCCGGAGCTTCAGTAAAGACCTCTGGATTACTCGTTCAGTAATGTTACCACTATGCTACCGTCCCTGAGGGGACAGCAGACACTTGCAATGCCCTTGATCTTATAGTGTAATTATATTCTAATTTAATACCTTCATATATTTTATGCAGCTATTTACATTAAAACATGTATATTTTGAGCCTATTTATGATTATACATTCATAAAGAGATTTGATATGCTCAGTTTATATTTAGCTATATATGCACACACATTTTATCCAAATTCAAACTCCCAGACAGTTTATGTGTTCCTATATTTCTAATTTCTTTTACTGAAAGCAAAGGCTGAGGACAAAACTGGCTACAAAGGGCAAGAGCTGCTGGGACAATGGCCATTTGTTTTATCCTTCCTCATGTTTCTTGAAACCACCTTTGTATAACTAGGATACCTTCCTAGTCTGCTATAAAAAAATTTATGCAACATTCATTACCAGGCTAAATTAGTTGTAATATGTTTTCCATTCGGTACATTCCCACGCTTATAGATGATGGATCTCATTGGGTATTGGTGGATTGTTGTGAACTGGTTATTAGTGCAGATTCTCTGATACCTGCTTTATTTTATTTATGGTATTTTATGCAAGGATTTCCTTATTCATCTTTTCTGCTTCTCTGTATAAATTTAGTGAGTGAAATCAAAATTAAAATTTCCATGTAAGTGTTGAGTAATGAAAGGGAGGAGCCCTGTTGGAACTGCTACAGAGATGCTATTTATTTATATGCTAATTACATATATAAATCCAGCCAAGGTTTAGTTTCTTAAATTTCACATTAAGTTCAGTTTCTGTTGAATATCTGTGTAAGATTCATGGGACTCACTTCCGAGTTTAACACACTTCTTGAGCATTCTGTTACTCGGTCACCTCCAGTTTTCTAATTCCTTCACGGAATGTCGGTGTTACTGGCAAAGCCAGCAACATTTCCAAAAAGCAAACACTTTTTAATTTGAGATTTTGTGTCCCTGAGACCACCTGTGAATGACAATTTCAGAATGACGTTTCTTAGCTTCAATTTCATACCGTGTTGGTAGAAGATCAGATCTTTTTAAGACCAGATATTTTGGTATCACAAATTTTAAAAGTTCTTTTTTATATAAAGCCATTATTTAAGGTTACATAACGAAGAGATGATTTTGAATTTATCAGAATATTTACATAGACATGTAAAAAATTTTCCTTACTTCAGTTACAAAACAAGCAATTGAACCACTTTGAGACCATGAGAAAGTTTTCGCCTTTAAGAGTTCGAAAAACAAGCTGTCACTTGTTTGCATTGCTTCTGAAAAACCTGCTGTTTCCCAGGAAGTTATGGTATCTGAAAAATACAAGATGCTAACAGGGATTAAGTCCAGATAAGAATGTGCGACAAGTTCCTGTACGTTTGTGATTTTAATTCAGGGCTAAGAGAATTAATGTTTTGGCAGCAGCAGTTCAAGTTGTGCAATGAATTTTGTAACCTCCTCCAGCCCTACAACCTTTCGAGATCTCTGGAATCTTGTAATTCTGGTCTCATGTGCATTGCTGATTTTCATTGCACCACCATTGGCGGCCGTGTCTTCAATGCCTCGCCCATAAGCTCTGCAATTGCCTCCATATACCTCTCCGCCTTTCCTCCTTTACAACCCTCCTTAAAATGTTTGACAAATTTCTGATCATCTGTATTAATACCTTGTGTGGTTCAATGACTTTATTTTTGACAATCCTGTGAAGTGCCTTGGAATGTTATTTACAACATTAAAGGTGCTATATAAATACAAGTTGTTGTTGAGACTCACTAGTTGATATTAACATTTGATAATGAAACTTAACTAAGTATCTCTATTCATTAAGTTTGTGCTGAAATATTGTACAATGTTGTTTTCTCATATTAATGTTGGAAAGATGCATCATTTAATATAAAATCATAGAATGGTTACAGCTCTCTGTAAGAGCTACTTATTTTGTCCCACTCCCCCACCTTTGCCTCGTAGCCCTGCAAATCTTTTGTCTTCAGGTAATTATCCAATTCCCTTGTGAAAGCCACAAGTGAATCGGCCTCCACCACTCTTCAGGCAGTGCATTCCAGATCCTAACCTCTCGCTGTACAGAAAAGGTTTTCCTCATATCGCCTCTGTTTCTTTTGCCAGTCACCTTAAATCTGTGTCCTCTAGTTCTCGACCCTTTTGCCAATGGGAATACTTTCTCCCTATATACTCTGTCCAGACCCCTTATGATTTTGAACGCCTCTATCAAATCACCTCTTAACCTTCTGTTCTCGAAGGAGAACAGCCCCAGCATTTCCAATCTATCCACGTAACTGTAGTCTCTCATCCCCAGAACCATTCTCGTAAATCCTTTCCGCATCCTGTCCAATGCCTTCACTCCTTCCCAAAGGGCAGTGCCCAGAATTGGATGCAATATTCCAGTTGAGGCTGAACCAGTGTTTTATAAGGGTTCACCATAACTTCCTTGCTTTAGTACTCTATGCCCCTATTTATAAAGCCCAGGATCCCGCATATCCTATTAACTGCTTTCTCGACCTGCAGTGCCACCTTCAGCAATTTGTGCACATTTGCCCCCAGGTCTCTCTGCTTCTGCACTTCCTTTAGAATTATACCCTTTATGCCATTCCTTGTTCTTCCTACCAAAATGGCGGCGCAGTGGTTAGCACCGCAGCCTCACAGCTCCAGCGGCTCGGGTTCGGTTCTGGGTACTGCCTGTGCGGAGTTTGCAAGTTCTCCCTGTCACCGCGTGGGTTTCTGCCAGGTGCTCCGGTTTCCTCCCAGAGCCAAAGACTTGCAGATTGATAGGTAAATTGGCCATTGTAAATTGCCCCTAGTGTAGGTAGGTGGTAGGAGAATTGAGGGAAGGTGGGGATGTGGTAGAGGACATGGGATTAATGTAGGATTAGTATAAATGGGTGGTTGTTGGTCGGCACAGACTCTGTGGGCCGAAGGGACTGTTTCAGTACTGTATCTCTCGATGATTCTATGAATCACTTCAAATTTCTCTGTATTAATATTCATCTGCCATGTGTCCATCCATTCCACCAGCCTGTCTATGTCCTCTTGAAGTCTATTACTATCCTCCTCCCAACACTTCCAAGTTTTATGTCATTGTCAAATTTTGGAATTGTGCCATGCACATTAATATATATCAAGAAAAGCAGTGCTCCTAGTACTGATCCCTGGGGAACCCCACTATATACTGTTCTGTAGTCTGAGAAATAACCGTTTTCCTCCACAATTCTGTTTCCTGTCACTCCCACTTCATATCCATGCTGCCACTGTCCCTTTTGTTCCTTGGGCTTTAAATTTGCTGACAAGCCTGTTTGGTGGCATTTTGTCAAATGCCTTTTGGAAGTCCATGTACACCACATCAGCTACATTACCCTCAACAACCCTCTCTGTTACCTCATCAAAAAACTCAAGTAAGTTAATTAAACATGATTTGCCCTTAACAAATCCATGCTGGCTTTCCGTAATTAATCCACATTTATCCCGTAGGACAGACCCGGCAGAGGTGGCAGCACAGTGGCTACCAGTCGGGAGGGAGTCACCGTGGGAGTTCTCAACATCCACTCTGAACCCCATGAAGTCTCATGGCATCAGGTCAAACGGGCAAGGAAACCTCCTACTGATTACCACCTACCGCCCTCCCTTGGAGGAAGCACTGAGGGTGGCAAGGGCACAAAATGTACTCTGAGTGGGGGACTTCAATGTCCATCACCAAGAGTGGCTCGGTAGCACCACTACTGAGCGAGCTGGCTGAGTCCTAAATTACATATCTGCTAGGCTGGGTATGCAGCAGGTGGTGAGGGAACCAACAAGAGGGGAAAACATACTTGACCTCGTCCTCACCAATCTGCTTGCCACAAGTGCATCTGTCCATGACGGTATCGGTAGGAGTGACCACCACACAGTCCTTGTGGAGACCAAGTCCCACCTTCACATTGAGGATACCCTGCATCGTGTTGTGTGGCAGTACCACTGTGCTAAATGGGATAGATTTCAAACAGATCTAGCAATGCAAAACTGGGCATCCATGAGGCGCTGTGGGCCATCAGCAGCAGCAGAATTATACTCAACCGCAATCTGTAACCTCATGGCCTGGCATATTCCACACTCAACCGTTACCATCAAGCCAGGAGACCAACCCTGGTTCAATGAAGAGTGCAGGAGGGCATGCCAGAAGCAGCACCAGGCATACCTCAAAACGAGTTGTCAACCTGGTGAAGCTGCAACACAGGATTACTTGCATGCCAAACTGCGTAAGAAGCATGCAATAGACAGAGCTAAGTGATTCCATAACTAACGGATCAGATCTAAGCTCTGCAGTCCTGTCACATCCAGCCGTGAATGGTGGTGGACAATTAAACAACTAACTGGAGGAGGTGGCTCCACAAATATCCCCATCCTCAATGATGGGGGAGCCCATCACATCAGTGCGAAAGATAAGGCTGAAGCATTTGCAACAATCTTCAGCCAGAAATGCCAAGTTGATGATGCATCTCAGCCTCCTCCTGAGGTCCCCAACATCACAGATGCCAGACTTCAGCCAATTCGATTCACTCCACATGATGTCAAGAAACGACTGAAGGCACTGGATACTGCAAAGGCTATGGACCCTGACAATATTCTGGCAATAGTACTAAAGAGCTGTGCTCCAGAACTTGCCGCGCCCGTAGCCAAGCTGTTCCAGTACAGCTACAACACTGGCATCTACCCGGCAGTGGAAAATTGCCCAGGTATGTCCTGAACGCAAAAAGCAGGCCAAGTCCAACCCGGCCACTTACCGCCCCATCAGTCTACTCTCAATCATCAGTAAAGTGATGGAAGGTGTCATCAACAGTGCCATCAAGCGGCACTTACCACTAACCTACTCATTGACGCTCAGTTTGGGTTCCGCCAGGGCAACTCAGCTCCTGACCTCATTACAGCCTTGGTTCAAACATGGACAAAAGAGCTGAACTCAAGAGGTGAGGTGAGAGTGACTGCCCTTGACATCAAGGCAGCATTTGACCGAGTGTGGCATCAAGGAGCCCGAGCAAAACTTGTGTCAATGGGAATCGGGGGAAATCTCTCCGCTGATTGGAGTCATATCCAGCACAAAGGAAGATGGTTGTGGTTGTTGGAGGTCAATCATCTCAGCTCCAGGACATCACTGCAGGAGTTCCTCAGGGTAATGTCCTAGGCCCAACCATCTTCAGCTGCTTCATCAATGACTTTCCTTCAGTCATAAGGTCAGAAATGGGGATGTTCACTGATTGCACAATGTTCAGCACCATTCGCGACTCTTCAGATACTGAAGCAGTCCGTGTAGAAATGCAGCAAGACGTGGATAATATCCAGGCTTAGCTGATAAGTGGCAAGTAACATTCGTGCCACACAAGTGCCAGGCAATGACCATATCCAACAAGAGAGAATCTAACCATCTAACATTCAGTGGCATTACGATCGCTGAATCCCCCATTATCAACATCCTAGGCGTTACCATTGACCAGAAACTGAACTGGAATAGCCATATAGGTACTGTGGCTACAAGAGCAGGTCAGAGGTTTGGAATCCTGCGGCGAGTAACTCACCTCCTGATTCCCCAAAGTCTGTCCTCCAACTACAATGCACAAGTCAGGAGTGGAATACTCTCCATTTACCCGGATGGGTGCAGCTCCAACAGCACTCAAGAAGTTCGACACCTGTGGGCGTCACAGTGGCGCAGTGGTTAGCACCGCAGCCTCACAGCTCCAGGGACCTGGGTTCGATTCCGGGTACTGCCTGTGTGGAGTTTGCAAGTTCTCCCTGTGTCTGCGTGGGTTTTCTCCGGGTGCTCCGGTTTCCTCCCACAAGCCAAAAGACTTGCAGGTTGATAGGTAAATTGGCCATTATAAATTGTCACTAGTATAGGTAGGTGGTAGGGAAATATAGGGACAGGTGGGGATATTTGGTAGGAATATGGGATTAGTGTAGGATTAGTATAAATGGGTGGTTGATGTTCGGCACAGACTCGGTGGGCCGAAGGGCCTGTTTCAGTGCTGTATCTCTAATCTAATCTAATCTAAACCATTCAGGAGAAAGCAGCCTGCTTGATTGGCACCCCATCCACCAACATTCACTCCCTCCACCACCGATGCACAGTGGCAGCAGTATGTACCATCTACAAGATTCACTGCAGCAGTGCACCAAGGCTCCTTAGACAGCAATTTCCAAACCCGCGACCTCTACCAACTGGAAGGACAAGGGCAGCAAATACATGGGAACACCACCACCTACAAGTTCCCCTCCAAGTCACACACCATCCTGACTTGGAACTATATCGCTGTTCCTTCGCTTTCGCTGGGTCAAAATCCTGGAACTCCCTTCCTAACAGCACTGTGGGTGTACCTACCCCACATGGACTGCAGTGGTTCAAGAAGGTAGCTCACCACCACCTTCTCAAGGGCAATTAGGGATGGGCAATAAATGCTGGCCTGTCCAACGATGCTCACATCCCATGAATGAAGAATAAGAAACTGTTAATTTTGCCCCAGATTATAGTTTCTAAAATCTTCCCAACCACCAAGGTTAAACTGACTGGCCTGTAGTTGCTCGGTTTATCCTTCCATCATTTTTGAACAAGGATGTAGCATTTTCAGTACTCTCTCATCTGGCACCACCTAAGGAGGTTTGGAAGATTATGGCCAGTGCCTTTGCAATTTCCACCCTTATTTCCCTCTGTATCCTTCTGTATCCAATGATGCCATTGATTCTCTAGCCAGCGGAAAAGCCCCTGGGAAGGACAGCATTACCCCTGAAATAATCAAGAGTGCCAAGCCTGCTATACTCTCAGCACTACATGAACTGCTTTGCCTGTGCTGGGACGAGGGAGCAGTACCTCAGGACATGCGCGATGCCAATGTCATCACCCTCTATAAAAACAAAGGTGACCGCGGTGACTGCAACAACTACCGTGGAATCTCCCTGCTCAGCATAGTGGGGAAAGTCTTTGCTCGAGTCGCTTTAAACAGGCTCCAGAAGCTGGCCAAGCGCGTCTACCCTGAGGCACAGTGTGGCTTTTGAGCAGAGAGATCGACCGTTGACATGCTGTTCTCCCTTCGTCAGATACAGGAGAAATGCCGTGAACAACAGATGCCCCTCTACATTGCTTTCATTGATCTCACCAAAGCCTTTGACCTCGTCAGCAGGCGTGGTCTCTTCAGACTACTAGAAAAGATTGGATGTCCACCAAAGCTACTAAGCATCATCACCTCATTCCATGACAATATGAAAGGTATAATTCAACATAGCGGCACCTCATCAGACCCCTTTCCTATCCTGAGTGGCGTGAAACAGGGCTGTGTTCTCGCACCCTCGCTTTTTAGGATTTTTTTCTCCCTGCTTCTCTCACATGCGTTCTAGTCTTCAGAAGAAAGAACTTTCCTCCACACAAGATCAGGGAGCAGGTTGTTCAACCTTGCCCGTCTAAGAGCGAAGTCCAAAGTACGGAAAGTCCTCATCAGGGAACTCCTCTTTGCTGACGATGCTGCTTTAACATTTCACACTGAAGAGTGTCTGCAGAGTCTCATCGACAGGTTTGCGGCTGCCTGCAATGAATTTGGCCTAACCATCAGCCTCAAGAAAACGAACATCATGGGACAGGACGTCAGAAATGCTCCATCCATCAATATTGGCGACCACGCTCTGGAAGTGGTTCAAGAGTTCACCTACCTAGGCTCAACTATCACCTGTCTCTCGATGCAGAAATCAACAAGCGCATGGGAAAGGCTTCCACTGCTATGTCCAGACTGGCCAAGAGAGTGTGGAAAAATGGCGCACTGACACGGAACACAAAAGTCCAAGTGTATCAAGCCTGTGTTCTCAGTACCTTGCTCTATGGCAGCGAGGCCTGGACAACGTATGTCAGCCAAGAGCGACGTCTCAATTCATTCCATCTTCGCTGCCTCCGGAGAATACTTGGCATCAGGTGGCAGGACCGTATCTCCAACACAGAAGTCCTCGAGGCGGCCAACATTCCCAGCTTATACACACTACTGAGTCAGCGGCGCTTGATATGGCTTGGCCATGTGAGCCGCATGGAAGATGGCAGGATCCCCAAGGACACATTGTACAGCCAGCTCGCCACTGGTATTAGACCCACCGGCTGTCCATGTCTCCGCTTTAAAGATGTCTGCAAACGCGACATGAAGTCCTGTGACATTGATCACAAGTCGTGGGAGTCAGTTGCCAGCATTCGCCAGAGCTGGCGGGCAGCCATAAAGACGGGGCTAAAGTGTGGCGAGTCGAGGAGACTTAGCAGTTGGCCGGAAAAAAGACAGAAGCGCAAGGGGAGAGCCAACTGTGTAACAGCCCCGACAAACAAATTTTTCTGCAGCACCTGTGGAAGAGCCTGTCACTCTAGAATTGGCCTTTATAGCCACTCCAGGTGCTGCTCCACACACCACTGACCACCTCCAGGCGCTTACCCATTGTCTCTCGACATAAGGAGGCCAAAGAAGAAGATCCTTGGATGCATCTGATCCGGTCCTGGTGACTTATTAACTTTAAGTACAGCCAGCCTTTCTAATACCTTCCTTTTATCAATTTTTAACCCATTCAGTGTTTCAACTACTTCCTCTTTCGCTACGACTTTGGCAGCATCTTCTTCCTTGGTAAAGACAGATGCAAAGTAATCACTTAATACTTCAGCTATGCCCTCTGCCTCCATGTGTAAATCCCCTTTTTTTGGTCCCTAATCAGCCTACTCCCTTTTTTTTTACTTGTTCCTGGGATGTGGGCGCCGCTGGCTAGGCCAGCATTTATTGCCCATCCCTAATTGCCTACAGAAGACTTTTGGATTCTCTTTCATGTTGACTGCCAATCTCTTCTTATTCTCTCTCTTTGCTGCTCTTATTTTCTTTTTTCACTTCCCCTCTGAGCTTTCTGTATTTAACCTGGTTCTCACTTTTATTATCAACCTGACATCTGTTGTACACACCCTTTTTCTGCTTCATCTTACTCTGTCTCTTTCGTCATCCAGGGAGTTTTGGCTTTGTTTGTTCTTCCTTTCCGCCTTGTGGGAATGTATCTCGACTGTAACCGAACTATTTCCTCTTTAAAGGTAGTTTCTTGTTTCATTACAGTTTTGCCTGACAATCTTTGGTCCAGTTTACCTTTTCCATAGCCCAAACCTTATGGTACTATGATCACTCTCCCCTAAATGTCCCCCAACTGGCTCTTGATCCACTTGACACACCTCATTCCCCAGAACCAGATCCGACAATGCCTCTTTCCTTGTTGGGCTAGAAACATACTGATCTAGAAAATTCTACTGAATGCACTTGAAAGATTCTTGCCCCTCTCTGTCCTTTACGCTATTACTATCCCAGTCTATATTGGGATAATTTAAGTCCCCCATGATGATTACTGTATAGTTTCTGCATCTCTTTGTAATTTCCTTGCAAATTTGTTCCTTAATATCTTTCCCACTAGTTGGAGGCCCATAGAATAGACCCAGTAGTGTAATGGTACTTCTTTTGTTTCTTAGCTCTAACCAAATAGATTCTGTCCGTGACCCCTCGAGGACATTCTCTCCAGTAGTGTAGTATTATCCTTAATCAATACTGTTACCCTCTTCCTCCTGTCTTTCCTTCCCTGTGGGACTGTTAGAAATACAATTGTGATGAGAACGTCCGTTTCTTGACATAATCATGCCGCATGGTTTTTATACATACAGGCAAACTCTCACATGCCCACGCTCACTATCTCATTGTGTGTATATTAATGACCACCCACATTAGATATGGAGAGAGGTAAGTACCTACCCACAGCTTCCCATTCCAGTATAAAGCTCTCCTGTACCAGTTACCAGTATTCTCACCCTTCTGCCTGCTGACCTGAATAAAGGAAGGAACTTTGCTTTAAGAATTTTAAAAAAGAGGAATGAAAGTGTTGGGTTTGGTAAGCAGTTAATAGAATAATAGAATGGAGCATCAACTTCTGGGGAAAGTAAAAAAAAAATCTTAAGTTCAAGAAGGTGGAATTCATGTCTCTCTATAAAAAATAAAGACCCCTGCTTTCTTCAGCTGGTTGAAGATCTTGGCATGTGATAGCTGGCTATGGGATGTGGCTGCGGCTTGGCACCAGCCCTAGGGTCAGGGAACTCTGTGGGATTTAACTTCAATCCCTTGGCTCTAGCTCAAGGCCATGGCTAATGTCAGCGAAACTCTGTGTGAGGTTTTCTGGTGTGAACCTGCATTGGACAATGTGTAGCTGTTCTTTTAAAAAAAAATTAATTAAAAGTGTAGCTTTAAATAGTAGAATTGTTTACAGCTTTAACAAATCCTTTCACTCATAATTGGCAAAGTTGTTACACTAGATTTTGAGTGAAAAGCAACTGAAGAGATTGCATTGGGTCATTGTAGTGCAGAGAAATGGAAAACCATTCCATGTTGATGGTACAAAGGAAGATACTCAGAGTGGCTGTTACACAACCTCCCTGTACCAGGGTTCTGTTCCGTTCACATGTAGGTTGAGTACGTTGAACATTGAGCACCTGTGACAGATGGTGTCATTTTACACTGAGTAACACTGATGTCATTCTTTCTTGTGGCAACACTGATAACAGTGAGACCTCCTTCCTACAAGCAAAGTGACTCCACTGTTGCTTAGAGTTGCGTTTAGATAGTGTGCCAAGACTGAAGGTTATCTTGTTAGGAACTTGCCTCCTGATTTTGCACCACTTTAGTTAAGTTTTGGGAAACCAATAGACTGTCTGCCCTCAAGAAGAGCCTCCATTCAGTGCAGGAGAAAAGGGCCGAATGGCCTCATCCTGTATTAAAGATTCTGCATTACCTTTTCGAAAATATGAACTGTGGGTGCTAGATATTGGAAATAAAACAGAAAATGCTGGAAAGACAGAGCTAGTCTGCCAGCCCCTGAATAAAGAAAGGCTGGTTTTGGGTGCAACCCTTGAACATCAGGTAGGTGGTAGGGAAATATAGGGACAGGTGGGGATGTTTGGTAGGAATATGGGATTAGTGTAGGATTAGTATAAATGGGTGGTTGATGGTCGGCACAGACTCGGTGGGCCGAAGGGCCTGTTTCAGTGCTGTATCTCTAAACTAAACTAAACTTATCACTCCTGTTTATAATTCCCTGTGGCAAATTACTGAACCCCTCCTCTGCTTCTCAGTCTTATTAACACAATAACCTCTGTTATTGCACTCCTCATCTCTTCAGGAGTGACTGATGGAATCCTAACTATTCCCAGTTTCATCCTCATACACAATGTCCCAAAAGTATCTTCAGAGTGGTTTCTGTAGTCGGTTAACAATCTTCGAGAGGGTTTGCGATATCCCAATGGATAGAGATAACTTTCTATAGCTCGAAACCATATAGACCAGAAAGGTCTCTGAAGTGCCTGGGGACATTTAACTACTTTAAAGATGCTATATCAGTGCAAGTTGTTGTTAACCTATGGTGAATTAGCTAATTTCAGCAAATAGCCTCAGGACCATTGGGCTGGGGAGGTGAAGAGGGAAACCTGCTCCTAATCACTGCCCAGTGACTGTTGCTACATAGAATATATGCATGTGTGATTGCAGTTAGCTGAGATTTCTTTGGCAGATGAATGTGGTCTGATCTTCATCATTGATCATTTCCAGCATGATGCAATGCCTTCAAGGGAGGAGCGGAATAACTATTCTGCTATTCCTATTTACATCTGCGCTAGACCCATCTTTTGTTTCTTTATTTGTCCCATTGCCATCTCTTTTTGCATTCCACCATCATCCCTTTTGTCATTTACTCTTTCTTCCCTTCCATCCTATCACAGACCTTCCCTTTTGTTCTCCCCCACCCTTTTCCTGCCTCTGTACTTGGTTAAAACCTATTACATCTCTAACTTTTTCCAGTTCTGATGAAAGGTCATCAACCTGAAACATTAACACTGTTTTTCTCTCCACAGATGCTGCCTGACCTGAGTATTTCCAGCATATTTCGTTTCAATTATGCTTCTTCTATTCAGAGCCATGCTACTTCATTTTTTTTATTCATTCATGGGATGTGTTACTGGCAAGGCCAGCATTTATTGCCCATGCCTGTTTGCCCTTGAGAAGGTGGTAGTGAGCCATCTTCTCGAACCACTACAGTCCATGTGTGTAGGTACACCCACAGTGCTGTTAGGGAGGGAACATAAGAAATAGGAGCAGGAGTAGGCCATTCAGCCTCTCAAGGCTGCCCTGGCTGATCTGCCAGGCCTCCGCTTCTCTTTCGGACCTGCTCCGCATAACCCTCGACTCCCCGAGATTTCAAAAATCTATCTACCTCCTCCTTAAATACAGTTAGTGACCCAGCCTCCACAACTCTCTGAGGTAGAGAATTCCAGAGATTCACCACCCTCTGAGAGAAGTAATTCCTTTGCATCTCAGTTTTAACTGTGTGCCCCCTTATTCTGTAACTATGTCCCCTAGTTTGAGATTCCCCCACCAGTGGATACATATTCTTAACGTCTACCCTGTCAAGCCCCCTTAAAATCTTATATGCTTCAATAAGATCACCTCTAATTCTTCTAAACTCCAATGAATAAAAGCCTAACCTGTTTAGCCGTTGTTGATAAGACAACCCCTTCATCCCAGGAATCAGCCTAGTGAACCTTTTCTAAACTGCCTCTAATGCTAGTATATCCTTCCTTAAATACGGGGACCAAGACTATACACAGTACTCCAGGTGTGGCCTCACCAACACCCTGTACAGTTGTAACAAGACTTACCTATTTTTAAACTCTAACCCCCTAGCAATGAAGACCAAAATTCCATTTGCCTTCCTAATTACCTGCTGCACCTGCATGCTAACTTTTTGTGTTTCATGTACAAGAACACCCAGATCCCTCTGTACTGCAGTATGTTGTAGTCTTTCTCCATCTAAATAATCTGCCTTTTTATTCTTCCTACCAAAGTGTATGACCTCACACTTTCCTACATTGAACTCCATTTGCCAAGTTTTTGCCCACTCACTTAACTTATCTATATCCCTTTGCAGATTCTTTGTGTCCTCATCACAACATGTCTTCCCACCTATTTTTGTATCGTCAGCAAATTTGGATACATTACACTCTGTCCCTTCCTCTAAGTCATTAATATAGATAGTAAATAGTTGAGGCCCTAGGACCGATCCTTGTGGCACCCCAGTAGTTACGGCTTTCCAACCTGAAAAAGACCCACTGATCCCGACTCTCTGCCTTCTTTGTGTTAGCCAGTCCCTAATCTATGCCAACACATTACCCCCAATACTCTGAGCTCTTATTTTGTGCAATAACCTTTTTATGTGGCACCTTATCAAACACCTTCTGAAAATCCAAATACAATACATCTACTGGTTCCCCTTTATCCACTCTGCTTGTTATATCCTCAAAGAACTCAACAAATTTGTCAAACATGATTTCCCTTTCATAAAACCATGTTGACTCTGTTTGATTGCATTATGTTTTTCTAAATGTCCTGCTACTTCTTCCTTAATAATGGACTCTAGCATTTTCCCAATGACTGATGTTAAGCTAACTGGTCTATAGTTTCCTGCTTTCTGTCTCCTTCCTTTCTTGAATAGGGGTGTCACATTAGCGGTTTTCCAATCCGCTGGTACCCTACCGGAATCCAATGAGTTTTGATATATTGTGACCAATGCCTCCACTAACTCTTTTAAAACCCTTGGATGCAGGCCATCAGGTCCTGATGGCTTGTCTGCCTTTAGTCGCATCAGTTTGTCCAGCACCTTTTCCCTCGCAATAGAGATTGTTACAAGTTCCTCCCTCCCATTTACACCTTGTTCATCTATTATTGTTGGGATGTTTATAGTGTCCTCCACCGTGAAGACCTAAGCAAAAAGTCGGTTTAAATTATCTACCATTTCTCTGTTCCTGTTATTAATTCCCCAGTCTCATATTCTAAGGGTCCCACACTTACTTTAGCTACTCTCTTCCTTTTTTATATACCCATAGAAGCTCTTACTGTTTGTTTTTATATTTCTTGCCAATTTACCCTCATAATAATTTTTCTCTCTCTCTATTAGTTTTTTAGTCATCAGCTGCTGGTTTCTAAAAAAAATCCCAATCCTCTGGCCTACCACTAGCTTTTGCTGCTTTGTATGCCTTTGGTTTTGATTTGATACTCTCCTTAACTTCCTTTGTTATCCACGGGTGGTTCATCGTTCTCATTGAGTCCTTCCTTCTGACTGGAATAAATGTTTGCTGAGTGTTTTGAAATATCTGCTTAGAAGGGTGGCGCAGTGGTTAGCACCGCAGCTTCACAGCTCCAGCGACCCGGGTTCAATTCTGGGTACTGCCTGTGTGGAGTTTGTAAGTTCTCCCTGTGACTGCATGGGTTTTTGCCGGGTACTTCGGTTTCCTGCTACAGCCAAAAGACTTGCAGATTGATAGGTAAATTGGCCATTATAAATTGCCCCTAGTATAGGTAGGTGGTAGGGGAATTGTGGGGATGTGGTAAGAATACGGGGTTAATGTAGGATTAGTATAAATGGTTGATGGTCGGCACAGACTCGGTGGGCCGAAGGGCCTGTTTTGGTACTGTATCTCTTAAAAAAAAAATAAAATAAAAAAAAAGTCTGCCACTGCTCATCTACTGACTTCCAGGTTTTTAACCCAGCAACAGTGAAGGAATGGCGATATATTTCCAAGTCAGGATGATGCGTGTGTTGGACAGGAACTTGCAGGTGGTGGTGTTCCCATGTATCTGCTGCCCTTGCTCTAGGTGGTCGAGGTAATGGGTTTTGAAGGTGCTGTTGAAGGAGCCTTGGCAAATTGCTGCAGTGCATCTTGTAGATAGTACACATTGCTGCCACGCTGTGCCGGTGGTGGAGGGGGTGAATGTTTAAGTTTGTGAATGGGGTGCCAATCAAGCAGGCTGCTTTTCTCTGGATGGTGTCAGGCTTCTTGACTGTTGTTAGAGCTGTACTCATCCAGGCAAGTGGAGAGTATTCCATCACACTCCTAACTTGTGCCTTGTAGCGATGGACATGCTTTGGGGAATCAGGAAGTGACTTACTCGCCACAGAGTACCCAGCTATTTGCTACTCATCCGCCCAAGCCTGTCCAGGTCTTGCTGCATAGACAGCTTCATTATCAGAGGAGTTGCAAATGGAACTGAACACTGTGCATTCATCCGCAAACATCCCCACTTCTGGCCTTTTGGTTGATGGAAGGTCATTGATGAAGCATTTGAAGATGGTTGGTCCTGGGAGACTGTCCTGAGGACCTCCTGCGGCAGTGCCCTTGGGCTGAGATGATTGACCTCCAACACCCACCACCATCTTCCTTTGTGACAGGTACGATTCCAACCAGCGAAGAGTGTTCCCCCGATTCCCATTGACTTCAATTTTGCTAGGGCTCCTTGATGCCACACTCGAACAAATGCTACCTTGATTTCAAGGGTAGTCAATCTCACCTCACCTCTGAAATTCAGCCCTTTTGTCCATGGTTGGACCAAGGCTGTAATGAGGTCTGGAGCTGAGTGGTCCTGATGGAACGCAAACTGAACATAGGTGAGCAGGTTATTGGTAAGTGCTGCTTGGTAGCGCTGTCGATGACACCTTCCATTACCTTTGATGAGAGTAGATGTTCTCCACTCTCCACACATCTAAAATTTCTAACAGGAGAGAGTTTTTCAAGTGTGCCTTCCTGAACAAGATAGTTAAAATCCCAGTCAGGCAGGAATTGAGTAACTGGAGCTCCAGTGTAAATGCACTCTAGGTAATCCAGGAACAAAACAAAAAACCTGAGACTGTTGTAGCTGGCATTTCAGCCTCTTGCTGTTGTTCATTGATGGTTCATACTCAGAACTAAATACCAAAGCCTTGACCAGATCAGCAGTTCCTCTCTTTCTGGACTGCAATATGGGTGGAGGTTATTGTCAGTCACATGGCAGTTCAGTCTCAATTAAAACAGTACAATGGGTGTTGGAACAAAGTGAAAGTCTGGTCACAGCTTTTGAGATTTTTCATTATTTTGAGATAAGGACTGAGAGTTAAATGAGGTTCTGTAACCTAGTGAAATTGATTCCATAATGGTAACACTGACACCCGGACATTGCTGCTGACTCCGGGATGAAGAGCAGTGAAAGCATGAGTTCAAGGAGAATAAAGAGCACAGCAAGTTCAAGAAGGAAGGGAAGGTGCAACAAAGGTTCTGATGAAAGATCACAGACCTGAAACGTTAACTCTGTTTCTCTCTCCACAGATGTTGCCAGACCAGCTGTGTATTTCCAGCACTTTGTTTTTATTTCAGATTTCCAGCATCTGCATTTTGCTTTTATTAAAGGTTTGCTAGATTGATTCCTGGGGATGAGAAGTCTGTCCTATTATGAGAGGCTGAGTAAATTAGGTCCATACTCTCTGGAGTTTAGAGGAATGAAAGGTAATCTCATTGAAACATACAGGATTCTGAAGGGGCTCGACAGGGTAGATGCTAAGAGGTTGTTTCCCCTAGTTGGGGAATTTAAAACACAGGGGCGCAGTCTCAGGATAAGGGGCTGATCATTTAGGACTGAGATGAGGATAAATTTCTTCACTCAAAGGGTTGTGAATCTTTGGAATTCTCTACCCCAGAGGGTTGTGGATGCTCCATCGTTGAATATATTTAAGGCTGAGATAGATTTTTGGTCTTTTAGGGAATCAAGGGATCTGGGAAGTGGGCAGGAAAGCGGAGTTGAGGCAGAAGATCAGCCATAATTATATTGAATTGCGGAGCAGGCTCAAGGGGCCATGTGGTCTTCTACTCCTATTTCTTATGCTCTTAAAATATTCATAGTTAAACATACAAGGTAAAGAATAAGCATTTTTGATATTTTTATGCAAAGCAATTGATGTTTGCACCTTTCCTGGAAATTTGAATTCCACTAATTTTTCAAGTGACATGTAAGCCACCACCCAACAAATCCAAAGCCTAGTCCCCCTGTATATATACTGGATAGTAGATGATTTGTAACAGTATCCCAGTTTCCTACCAAATTTCAGTATCTGGACAGTCTGATGTCCAGCCCATACGCTATGTGTAGTGTCCGAGTCCTGAGAAGTTGGTCATCAAGGCCTTGCCAACTGTGTCCTGTTTGTCTTTTCTGGATGGTCCTGTTTAAATTTTCTACCTTGAGTTTGGAAAGGGCTGTTTTTAGAGTGCTGCCGCATTTCTGGATAAATTCCAAATTAGTACGCCAGGATCAGTGGTAGGGAAACTATTGGAAAAAATCTGAGGGACAGGATTAATGTCCACTTGGAGAGGCAGGGATTAATCAGGGATAGTCAGCATGGCTTTGTCAGGGGAGATCATGTCTAACAAATTTGATTGAATTTTTCGAGGACGTGACTAGGTATGTAGATGAGGGTAAAGCAGTTGACGTAGTTTACATGGATTTCAGTAAGGCTTTTGATAAAGTCCCGCATGGAGATTGGTTAAGAAGGTAAGAGCCCATGGAATCCAGGGCAATTTGGCAAATTGGATCCAAAATTGGCTTAGTGGCAGGAGGCAGAGGGTAATGGTCCAGGGTTGTTTTTGCGAGTGGAAGTCTGTGACCAGTGGTGTACCGCAGGGATTGGTGCTGGGACCCTTGCTGTCTGTAGTGTACATTAATGATTTAGACGTGAAATTAGGAGGTATGATCAGTAAGTTTGCAGATGACACAAATTGGTGTCGTAAATAGTGGGGAGGAAAGCCTTAGATTACAGGATGATGTCTTATTGAAACATATAAGATTCTAAGGGGGTTTGACAGGGTAGATGTTGAGACTATGTTTCCACTAGTGGGGGAAATCTCGCACTAGGGGACATAGTTACAGAATAAGGGGTCACATATTTAAAACTGAGATGTGAAGGAATTTCTTCTGAGGGTGGTGAATCTCTGGAATGATATAGATGGGCTGGTAAGATGGGCAGAGCAGTGGCAAATGGAATTTAATCCTGAGAAGTGTGAGGTGATGCATTTTGGGAGGACTAACAAGGCAAGGGAATATACAATGAATGGTAGGACCCTAGGAAGTACAGAGGGTCAGAGGGACCTTGATGTACTTGTCCATAGATCACTGAAGGCAGCAGCACAGGTAGGTAAGGTGGTTAGGAAAGCATATAGGATACTTGCCTTTATTAGCCGAGGCATAGAATATAAGAGCAGTGAGGTTATGATGGAGCTATATAAAATGCTAGTTAGGCCACAGCTGGAGTACTGTGTACAGTTCTGGGCACCACACTATCGAAAGGATGTGATTGCACTGGAGAGGGTGCAGAGGAGATTCACCAGGATGTTGCCTGGGCTGGAGCATTTCAGCTATGAAGAGAGACTGAAAAGGCTGGGTTGTTTTCCTTAGAGCAGAGAAGGCTGAGGGGAGACCTGGTTGAGGTAATCAAAATTATGAGGGGCATTGATAGGTTAGATAGGAAGAAAGTTTTTCCCTTAGCAGAGGTGCCAATATCCAGGGGGCATAGATTTAAGGTAAGGGGCAGGAGGTTTATAGGGGATTTGAGGAAAAGTTTTTTCACCCAGAGGGTGGTTGTAATCTGGAGCACACTGCCTGAAGGGGTGGTAGAGGCAGGAACCCTCACAACATTTAAGAAGTATTTAGATGAGCACTTGAAACGCCATAGCATACAAGGCTATGGGCCTTGGAAAATGGGATTAGAATAGATAGGCTTGATAGCCGGTGCAGACATGGTGGGCCCAGGGGCCTGTTTCTGTGCTGTATAATTCTATGACTCTATCTGTGCATATCGGCAAATTAGTGGGAGCAGGGATTGCATTTTATAGGTGGCCCATGAAGCTCCATGATATGTATTTTTCTGACCCACAAGATAAAAGTTAATATCTCTGTCCTGCACATTGAGTAACAGTATAGTTATTAGTCTAATTCTCCTTGGATATATGCAGTTTTTTTGTTTATCCTAATTTATTATATATAATCAGATTCTGATATTTGCATTCAATATTTATGTCTGCTTGTTGAATATCTCAAAGTTTATATGAATATTGATTTTTTAAAATTTTGAAAATATGAACACTTCAAATTATTTGTATAAAGATTAGTATGAACTAAATAGTAGGGTCTTCCACTCTGACGAGGGTAATGCAAAATCTCCTCCCTTTGCACTTTTACAAAAGTCACTCAATCCTGAATTATTACTATTTGAGTTCTATTACCACTTGATTATCATTTATTTCTGTTTTGTATCTGTGCCCATTTAAGTGTATGGCCTTGGCCCTTACATTTTAACGAGTAAAATCTGGTGAATCAGTTTTGTATCTGTTCTTTCAAAAAAATGTGTTTCTTAGAAATGTCTACATTTTATCTTTTTTATACTTTCACAGTTTGTAACTTCGTGTGCCATGAGAAATGCCTGAGGAATGTGAAGACCCTTTGTTCATGTTTAGCACCGAACCTGGTAAAGGTAAGTAAACCAGTGGATGCAACATTGCTTTAAGTTCTCGTTAAGACTCAGCACCCATTGAACAGAGAACGAACATGTCGTGTTTCATGATTAACTTCTGCGCTGGAATGAAACTGTCGCGTCCTTGTTCATTAACATTATTGTTCATTTGCAGAATGTAAAAGAAAAACATCTTTCTGATGGGTTCATTCTGTCCAGTGCTTGTTAAAAGTGTTACAATCCTGTTAGTAACTTTTTAAAAGAAATTCCAACTCCCAGTTCTTCACTGAAAGAGTTGTGCCACAAGGTTACACACTTGAAACAAAAGCCTTCACTGTATGGTTGGAGACTTGGGCGGAGAAATGGCAGATGGAGTTTAATCCGGACAAATGTGAGGTAATGCATTTTGGAAGGTCTAATGCAGGTGGGAGGTATACAGTAAATGGCAGAACCCTCAGGAGTATTGACAGGCAGAGGGATCTGAGCGTACAGGTCCACAGGTCACTGAAAGTGGCAACGCAGGTGGATAAGGTAGTCAAGAAGGCATACGGCATGCTTGCCTTCATCGATCGGGGCATGGAGTATAAAAATTGGCAAGTCATGTTGCAGCTGTACAGAACCTTAGTCAGGACACACTTAGAATATTGCATGCAATTCTGGTCGCTACACTACCAGAAGGACGTGGAGGCTTTGGAGAGGGTACAGAAGAGGTTTACCAGGATGTTGCCTGGTCTGGACGGCATTAGCTATGAGGAGAGGTTGGAAAAACTCGGATTGTTTTCACTGGAACGACGGAGGTGGAGGGGCGACATGATAGAGGTTTACAAAGTTATGAGCGGCATGGGCAGAGTGGATAGTCAGAAGCTTTTTCCCAGGGTGGAAGAGTCAGTTACTAGGGGACATAGGTTTAAGGTGCGAGGGGCAAAGTTTAGAGGGGATGTGCGAGGCAAGTTTTTTACACAGAGGGTGGTGAGTGCCTGGAACTTGCTGCCAGGGGAGGTGGTGGAAGCAGATACGATAGCAAAGTTTAAGAGACATCTTGACAGATACATGAATAGGAAGGGAATAGAGGGATATGGGCCCTGGAAGTGCAGAAGGTGTTCGTTTAGGCAGGCATCAAGATCGGCGCAGACTTGGAGGGCCGAATGGCCTTTTCTTGTGCTGTACTGTTCTTTGTTCTCACAAGCACTACTAACTGAACACTATAATTTGTAATCCCTTATACTTTAAACCCAAAATCTGAATAGAACGTAATGTCTTCTATTAAGATTTTCAGGTTTAAAATATAACATTCCCTGTTTGACTTTTACTTCCACCCAAGAGTTCCCCTATACTTTACAGGATCTTGAGGGTCATTCACTTCTCCTGGGACCAATCCAAGTTGCGTCACAGCTCCCAGGAATTCACTCCGACTCTCATTATTTTCGCAACTATCTTCCGAACAAAGAACAGTACAGCACAGGAACAGGCCATTCGGCCCTCTAAGCCTGCGCCGATCTTGATGCCTAAACTAAAACCTTCTGCACTTCCGGGGACCGTATCCCTCTATTCCCATCCTATTCATGTATTTGTCAAGATGCCTCTTAAACGTCATTATCGTTCCTGCTTCCACCACCTCCCCCGGCAGCAAGTTCCAGGCACTCACCACCCTCTGTGTAAAGAACTTGCCTCGCACATCCCCTCTAAACTTTGCCCTTCTCACCTTAAACCTATGTCCCCTAGTAACTGACTCTTCCATCCTGGGAAAAAGCTTCTGACTATCCACTCTGTCCATGCCACTCATAACTTTGTAAACCTCCATCATGTCACCCCTCCACCTCCGTCGTTCCAGTGAAAACAATCCGAGTTTATCCAACCTCTCCTCATAGCTAATATTCTCCAG
This sequence comes from Heterodontus francisci, assembly GCF_036365525.1. Taxonomy (NCBI): domain Eukaryota; kingdom Metazoa; phylum Chordata; class Chondrichthyes; order Heterodontiformes; family Heterodontidae; genus Heterodontus; species Heterodontus francisci. Next base: position 287,368,557 of record NC_090371.1, on the reverse strand, counting down.
ACCAGGCAACATCCTGGTAAACCTCTTCTGTACCCTCTCCAAAGCCTCCATGTCCTTCTGGTAGTGTGGCGACCAGAATTGCACGCAATCTTCTAAGTGTGGCCTGACTAAAGTTCTGTACAGCTTCAGCATGACTTGCCAATTTTTATACTCTATGCCCCGACCGATGTAGGCAAGCATGCCGTATGCCTTCTTGACTACCTTATCCACCTGCGTTGCCACTTTCAGTGACCTGTGGACCTGTACGCCCAGATCTCTCTGCCTGTCAATACTCCTAAGGGTTCTGCCATTTACTGTAAAAATCCCACCTGCATTAGATCTTCTAAAATACATTACCTCACATTTGTCCGGATTAAACTCCATCTGCCATTTCTCTGCCCAAGTCTCCAACTGATCTATAGCCTGCTGTATCCTCTGACAATCCTCATCACTATCCGCAACTCCACCAACCTTTGTGTCGTCTGCAAACTTACTAATCAGACCAGCTACATTTTCCTCCAAATCATTTATATATACCACAAAGAGCAAAGGTCCCAGCACTGATCCCCGCGGAACACCACTAGTCACATCCCTCCATTTAGAAAAGCACCCTTCCACTGCTACCCTCTATCTTCTATGACTGAGCCAGTTCTGTATCCATCTTGCCAGCTCACCTCTGATCCCGTGTGACTTCACCTTTTGTATCAGTCTGCCATGAGGGACCTTGTCAAAGGCTTTACTGAAGTCCATATAGATAACATCCACTGCCCTTCCTTCATCAATCATCTTTGTCACTTACTCAAAAAACTCAATCAAATTAGTGAGACATGACCTCCCCTTCACAAAACCATGCTGCCTCTCGCTAATAGTAAATCCTGTCCCGAAGAAGCCTCTCTAATAGTTTCCCTACCACTGACGTATGGATCATCAGCCTATAATTTCCGAGGTGAAGTATTTCTTGGGGATTCTTCCTGTAGCAACCAGCTAGGCGAACTCTCCAGCCTTATTTCAAAGCTCATGAATTTGGATTTCCCGAGCCTGAGCATGGGCTTCACTTGCATCCTTACACCCTGGTTCCTGATGACCTCCATGCTCCTTGTCCCAGCTTCTGGCAAATTGTCTCTCTGCCTGGTTCAAGTTGCTGCAAAACACAGACTGACATTCTGTGAGCAATCACAGAGATAAAACACCAGACCAAAGGCATCTCCCTGCATTATTTATCTCCATAGCAATGTGGTACATCTGGGATGTCCCAGATAGAAATTTATACTAATTTAACTTCTGGCTTCAAAACAAAACCTTTGATCCTGAGCCTACATGAGTAATTCACATTGCTCACGAAGACAGAGCAATTCTCTTCAGACTTGCTGTCCTCGGTACCCCAACTAAATGGGACCACCTGCTGTTTTATGGCTCTCACCCCCTCTAACTCTTGACTCTAAGTACGCATGGAAAGATCTTTGAAGTGTAAATATCTTGGGTGGTCTGGTAACCTCTAAATTCCAGAGTTTCAATTAAGCTTACATTTAAACATTTAATTTCCCTAAAGCTAAAAGTGACCTCTTAAAAAATATTAATATAACCCATGAACTAGATGATCATTACAGAATATAGATTAGTGCTGCTGAAATACTTATGGTCATAGGACAATCAGTTTTTTAAAAAAACGAGTGCTTTAAGAACATCATTCTGTAGCTACTTCTGCTAAGTGTTGCTGCAGTGTTCTTTAAATATAATTCATTTGCTGTTTGACAATTTGAAGTGTGTAACCACAAGCACCCACACACTGCGCAGAATGCGTCTTGAAAACTGAAAAAAAAATCAATATTCTTTGAAGCATCGAAAGGAATATGACTTAAGCAGAAGTTTCAGTTAATAGGAGGGAGGGAAGAAACCTCACCTCCAGCAAGCTGCTAGAAATCAAACATATACAAAGAATGCTCATCGACTGCAACATTCATCTTATTTTTGCAATATGTTCAGCTTTTGTTCAAACTGTGCTTGCTGTGGGTTTTATTGTGGAAGCTAGGTAGCTCGGGAAAAGCTGCTGGTCACCATCGGTGGCAGCAGCAGAGGAGAATGGGACCAGAAAGCTAGATAGATAATCATAGTGCAGACCTGTACTAGTTTTGTGTTGTGCAAAGCCTTGTAGCAAACCTGAAGTCCTCTCTCATCAAATGGGTGAGAGCTTTATTTACTTATTATAATGCCATGATTTCCCATCCAATTAGGATGGGACTGGGCTGTTCACTGCATTCTCCCATCAGCAAGCTGAAAAAAAAGGGGGACAGGAAAAGAGACTTGCAGGACAAACTTTTGTGGGCACTGAGGTTCAAGCTACCATGAAATAATCTATTCAGTGCACTTCAGACTCGATCTGCACCAACTATAGGCCACAGTTAATGGGGAAGGTGTGTTCTCACCCTCAAAACTTGTGCTACACCATTTAATTTCAATCTGTTGGCTTTTCAGGATTATTTATTTATTTCTCTTCTGCCTGGGCTATTCTTCATGTCTTTGCCATAGCACCAGCTGTTCAATTAATATTTCTTGCTATTGAGGCCATTTCATGATTATTTCCTTAATTGCTTCCGCTTCCCATCATTCACTTTCTTGATTATTGCTGAAAGAAGAGACATGCTGTCGAAGCTTTTCATCTTGCACTCATCAAGACAGACACAAAAATGCCAAATTTCAAAGGGAACAAAAATTTATACTGCATGAGAAACGGGTGCTGATTCGTTGGCAAGTTGACTCTGGTCGAGATGTTGCCGTGGAGAATGCATGAGGGTACTATTGTCCCCCCACGCTTTTGTTTAATTCAAAAAAGGCACAAAACCTGGACATGTTCTTTTTGCCTGCAGCGGACAGGTCCCTGCATATGAATATGTGTGGCTTCTGGCAAGCGTAAGTAAGCCACATTGCGAGCCTGACTGACAATCTTAAATTGGTTGTTAGTGTAATTCTTACTACACTCAGCACTGTTCAGCAAGTGCTGTTCAATCGTGGAATCACATCTAAAGTTAGATATTATGTTCTGAGTTTTGCAAGCGCAGGCTGGTTGAGTACAGTCAGTACTCTGCCTATTGCCAACAGCCGAAGGGACATGATGTTTGACTGGTGGATTGTATCCTGCCTGGCATAGGTTGTCCAGGTCTCACTCCTGTAGAGGAGAACACTAAGGACACAGTTTGGTAGACTCGCAGTTTGGTGTTCTCTATCAGGTTGCTGTTACATTTATCAAGTGCCTTAAATGCTCTAAGACACTCAAAGTTTAGGATTGAACCTGAGCACGAAGAGATATTTGGGAGGGAACTGAAAGCTGAAAACATCAGTTTTGAAGAAATTTTTGAAGATGGGGAGAGATGATGGTGAGGAACTTCAGAAGGGAGTTCCTGAATTTAGATGCGTGAAGGTTCTACCACTGATGGTAGTGTGAAGGAGGCGGAATGTCAGGTTCGCAAGGGTTAAGTGTGGAGAATGCAATTAGGGATATAGGGTTGGAGGAGGTGGGAAAGAGTTGCACCCAGCATGAGCAATGGCATGATAGATCCAATAGTAATATTATCAGCAACCAAGTTTACGCTAAAGGAATATAAAAACAAGAAATGCTGGAAATACTCAGCAAGTCTGGCAGCATCTGTGGAGAGAGAAGCAGAGTTTCAGGTCAGTGACCATTCATCAGAACTGTGTTTGCTAAAGGAAACCTTGAGCTCCCAACTGCAGTTGAACTGATGAGTTCAGGATTTGGAATTGCTGGAAGGCCACATTGATGAGATATTCTCCAACTGCTTTGGGTACAGCTGCAACCTATGAAGCCATTCTTTTAGCTTCAAAATATTTCCAAATAACTGGATTCCTCCTAAAGTTTTAATAGAGAGAGAATATCTCATCAGGACAGAGGGAGAATGTCTCAGCATGACAGAGAGAGAGAGAAAGAGGGAGAGAATATCTTACCAGGACAGAGAGAGAGAGAAAGAGGGAGAGAATATCTTACCAGGACAGAGAGAGAGAGAAAAGAAAAATCTCATCAGGACAGAGAGAGAGTGAATATCTCAGCAGGACAGAAAAAGAGAGCGAAAGAGAGAGAGAATACCTCACCAGGAGAGAGAGAGAAAATATCTCACCAAGACAGAAAAAAAGGAGAGAGAATATCTCAGCTCGACAGAGAGAGAGAGAGAGAATATCTCAGCACGACAGAGAGAGAGAGAGAGAATATCCATCAGGACAGAGAGAGAGAGAATATCTCACCCGAACAGAGAGAGAGAGAATATCTCACCCGAACAGAGAGAGAGAGAATATCTCACCCGAACAGAGAGAGAGTGAATATCCCAGATGGACAGAGAAAGACAGAATAACTCACCAGGACAGAGAGAGAGAGAAGGAGGGGGAAAGCATATTTCACCAAGACAGACAGAGAGAGAGAGAATATCTCACCAGGGCAGAGAGAAAAAAAAATGTTATTAAATAGCCATAGAATCGTAGAACGTTAAAGAACGAGACTATTCGAGCTATCTTGCCTGCGCTGGCTCTTTGAAAGAGCTGTCCAGTTGGTCCCACTGCCCTGCTCTTCCCCCATAGCCCTGTAAATTTTTCCTTTTCACATATTTATCCTGTTCCCTTATGAATGTTATTTTTGAATTTGTTTTCACCGCTCTTTCAGGCAGAACCTTCCAGATCATCATAACCAGCTGTGCAAAACCAAAAGAAATTCTCTTCTTCTCACTTCGGGTTCTTTCGCCAAACACAATCAAAACTGGTTTTAAAATTGTTTTTCTTGTTTTTGCTTTCGGACAGAGCTGTTCATTATTCTGGCATTAACACTCTCTGGACAAATGGTTTATCTTTTACTCCAACTATTCTCTCTTTGGCCTCCTTGTCTCGAGATACAATGGGTAAGTGCCTAGAGGTGGTCAGTGGTTTGTGAAGCAGCACCTGGAGTGGCTATAAAGGCCAATTCTAGAGTGACAGACTCTTTCACAGGTGCTGCAGAAAAAATTGTTTGTCGGGGCTGTTACACAGTTGGCTCTCTCCTTGCGCTTCTGTCTTTTTTCCTGCCAACTGCTAAGTCTCTTCGACTCGCCACACTTTAGCCCCGCCTTTATGGTTGCCTGCCAGCTCTGGCGATCAACTACAACTATAACACGCCATTTGTATCATGACATCTTTGTCATTTAATCTCTCCTGCCCTCTGCCTTATCACAGACCTTTGCTTTTGTTCTTCCCTCCTCCCTTTCATTTGCTCAAAGCCTATTACATTTCTAACCTTTGCCAGTTCTCATGAAAGGTCATTGACCTGAAACATTAACTCTGTTTCTCTGTCCATTGATGCTGCCAGACCTGAATATTTCCAGCACTTTCTGTTTTTATTTCAGCTGTGCATGCAGTGCAGTATAACTCATTGCTGGCAGCTTGCAACATTCTCAAAATCTGTACTGGTGTCAAATTGGTAGATGCAGTATAATTACCTCCCAGTTTGGCAGTTTCAGTCTGAAGGATCAAACAATGGCTGATATGAGGAATGAAAACAGGCCCACTGGCACAGCAGTGGCACTTGAGGTTGAAATTCCTCCTGACAATCATTTCTGGCACACATATCAGCCCAAGTACCAAATCCTCGGAATCACACTTCAGAAAGGATGTGAAGGCTTTGCAGAGGATACAGAAGAGATTTACCAGAATGATTCCAAGGGTTAGGGATTACGGATATGTGAATAGACTGGAGAAGCTGGAGTTGTTGCTTCCCTGCTCTGAAGAGGAGATTTGATAGAGGTATTTAATGAAGGGTTTAGATAGAGTAAGTAAAGGGAAACAGTTTCCAATGATTAATGGGTTGTTAAGGTACAGATTTATGGAATACACAAAACAAAACAGAGGACAAGCTTTTTTATGCAATGACTGGTTAGGATTTGGAATGCGTGGCCTGATAGTGTCATAGGGTCATAATGGCATAGAAGGAGACCATTCAGCCCCTCTGCTCCATGCAATCATAGTAATCAACAGACCACTCACTCAGCTTTTCATCTTAGCGTTTTACTGCAAAAAAGGTTAAAGTTCACATATGTAAGCCTGGCGAATATAAGTACAGAGATCACATCCCAAAACTGGGAAATTCAATTAGCCATATCAGGGGATTCCTAATTAGCCACATGTGTACGATGTATCGGGAACTTGTTGCATGGAGTTACCACTCGCCAGATTCTTCAACCTCACCAGTATTTCAGTAAGCAAGGCAAGGAACGTGGACATTCTGCTGAATTTAACAGCAGGACTTTGTTTTCAGTTTTTCTTCAATTTTCGGCCCCACGGCTGGCCAGATTGGCAGTCTAACTGTCTGCCAGAGAACAAAAGCAGTAGCAGGAGGCCACAGCTGGGAACCCTTGGGGACAATCCCCGGTAATCAGGTGAGGAATCTGCAGCTCGGAGGTTAGTGATCACAGCAGACAGTACAGAGAGACCACATTTGCAGAAGGGAGGCGAAAGGCTCGAAGGCTTCTTTGAGGAGCTGGGGGAGTGCTCTTGGGAAAAAGCATTTACTTTGTGGAGTGGCAGCTCCTGTCTCCAGTTTGCTGCCAGGTTTCTGGAGCCCTGGGAAACCCAGGCGATAGCTGTTGAATTTAAATTAGGCTCCCAATCGCCTTCTGGGAGCCTGATTAAAATATGTTAATGAAGTGTCCTGCCTGTCCAAGAAAATACACTTGCAAACTCTACAATTCACTGCCGCAAAAATGGCAGCAGGCATGTACATGCTGGGTTAGGGTCACGTTTGATGTTTTTTAGGGTTTATCTCCTCCCAACCTCCCCTGGGTTTGTGGGGAGTGGGGTGGTGTGGGGGGTGGTTAAGATTGGGGCCACTGTTCCTTCAGATTAGTTTTGAATTTACCCCCTTCAAGTGCAGGCCATATCCTCTGGTGCTGCTGTTCTGGATAAGGTGAAACAGCTTGTTGTGGTTGACATTATCTAGTTCCTTTGAAAGTCGAGAAACAGCAGACCTAACACTTCCCAATCTGCTCTTTCCCAGTGAGCACGTAGCATGATTTATGTAATTTCCCAGACTTTTAACTTGTCATACATCTCGTGAGTGGATCAGTGCAGAATGCTGACAGTCAGGTAATTTTACTACACCTCATCTTTCCTGATTGTTACTGCTTAGATTGGGAAAATAGGCAGTGCAAGTGCGAGCATTCCTGACTATCCCTTTACATTAGATAGTTAAAATTCTTTTTACAAAATAATTCTGCTCCACACTACAAAGTAAATTTTCAGCTGGTTAATTTTTATTCATTTTATAAATAATTTGAAGCTCGGTGGTGAACTCGATAGTTGATACAGGAAATGGAAGTGATGGTGTCATCAGGTTATTTTCGACCAATTTGTTTTTCCATGAGTGATTGGTCACCTACACAGTGAAAGAATGCAGCCCGTGCTGAACCACAGAACACGCCCATGACAGACTATTGCAGAACTAACTTTGAGGCTGGAAATGAGTGGGCAGTGTTCATAATCAACCATAGCTGTTCGTAGGGCTGCCTGCTACTGTGACAAAGCGTAGTAATTCCTTAGTACTAAAAGAGCTTTGGGTGATACAGTATGCATTTGTGCAGTGCGTATAGCTCAGCTGTGTTATTTGGTTGATTGTAAGAGGACATCTAATGACAGGGTTAATAGCAAGCAAGACAGGGCTGCAGTTTTTATTAGAAGAATGAATTGTGAAAAAATCAAATCATAGAATAGTACGATGGCAACTTATATTTAATTTGCACCTTTAACATAATAGAATATCTTAAGATGCTTCACAGGAATAGTATAAAGCAAATTTTGACACTGAGCCGCATTAGGAGATATTAGAGCAGATGACCAAAAGCTTACTCAAAGAGCTAGGTTTTAAGGAGTGCCTTAAAGGAGGAAAGAGCGGTAGAGAGGCGGAGAGTTTTAGGGAGGAAATTTTATAGCTTAGGGCCTTAACAGCTGAAGGCATGACCACCAATGGTGAGAGGGTAAAATTGGGGATGCCCAAGAAGCCAGAATTAGAGGAGCGTAGATCTTTCGGAGGGTTACGGGGCTGGAGGAGATTAAAAAGATAGGGAGGTGCAAGGCCATGGAGGGATTTCAAAACAAGGTGTTCCTTAACTGGGAACCAATGTAGGCCAGCAAACATGAGGGTGATGCGTGACCAGGACTTGGTATGAGTTAGGATATGGGCACAGAGTTTTGGATTGCCTCAAGCTTGTGGAGGGAAGAATGTGGGAGACTAGCCAGGAGTGCATCAGGGATAAGCACCGACATGTTGCACCACGGATATTTGATAAAATTATTGACTCAGCCACGAGCATGGGGGCAATTAATCTGTATATATGTGTTTAGTCAATCTAATGCCAACAAAACACAGACAGATTTAGGACACATTTCTCCCTATAAATAAAGTGGCTAAGCATACAAACATTAATGGAGAGCTAGCAAGCAAAACAGTATGCAATGCCAATGTGAATTACTTCTGTTGACAGAATAGAGCTAGCTACACCGTGTCACGGGGTGGTAGATGAACCTTATGGGATGACCTCTGTGGATTCACACTGCGTCAGGAGTGCAAATTCATCCAATAAACCATGAAACTCAAGGACAGGATTGTTATTGTGGTTATTGAGGTAAGGCAGCAGAAAAATCAGCAATAGGAAGATGAACCATTTCACACTGCTGTTGTCACAAAATAATTTAACCTGTGATGGTCAATGGTCGTGCAATTTCTCCACTTGCTTGTAATATGTGTCTGAAGACAAGGCAGCCAACAAAAGAGCAGCGATCTCCAAATCAGGAGAATTTTATAGGATGGAGCTGATAGTACTTCAGAAGTGTCACGTAAAACAGAAAAGCAGAGTGGACAGGAAGGGAAAGATTAAAGGTAGGTAGCCAAGACAAGTTTATTCATCTTGGTAGGCTGTTGAGCTAGGTCCTGGATTCTAAAATACAGAAACAACAGAAGATCTCATGGACAAATTATCATTTGCTCACCAAAGCTAGTGACAAAATTAGATAAACACACAATTACAAATAAAGAGCACCCTTCATTTCCTCCAATAAAGTGATGCTCTTAAATTGTCTATATCTCAGTCTGTCACTGTCAATTCCGAATCAGCTCTGACAAGATAATTATTAACAAAAAGCTTTTCTGCAAAAAGTTGAATGGTTGTTACTGCATGTATTATGCAGTTACAAAATGTTTAGTCACTATCTGTAAGATTGTACTCCAGACTAATCAATTTATGTCCAAGCCAAATCTCTTACCTGTTAGCAAAGGTGCACTTTTAAAGTAATGTAATTATATGTTGCAGGCAATTTTCAAATGACATTGGCTGCTCAGGTTATCTGCCCTCAAACTAGATAGTAAATGATGCACATTGCAGTTACTGATCTTTGACATACTTGTAAAACTTGTCCATCACAGCAACAAAAAAAAAATCAGTCAATGACATGTTTCAGTGGCCATGTTAGAAACAAATAAGTTCTTGCTCTGTCTTCCCTGACCATTTTTAAAACTGCAAATGCAGCATGGATTTTGTTAAGGGATCGTAGACAGTTTATCATAGATTAAGGTTTATTAGGCTATCTGTTATATTGTATTTACTAACTATTGTAGGCGTCAGCAGCATCCTGTTGTTGCCAATATTGTTATGAAAGTGCTTCCATTTTTTTGTTAAATATTTTTTGAGGACTCATTTAAAATGTGGAAATGGATTCATTTTGGAAGACTAAAGATTTCATGGATGCTGGCCTTTATTTTTTTGAAAGTTCACTGAGAGGTCTTGTTTGAAAGCAACCTTTACTGGATATCACATGCTCTAAACCCAATACACTTGGGGGAGATGTTTACAGAGAAGTGATATGTCAAGATTTATGAGGGTCAGGAGGTGGTTTCATTTCTGAGATATTGTTTTGGTACAGTTAGTATGTGGACAGTGTTGAAAAGCAGTTGGTTTTGTAGCCTGCTGAAAAGAAACTCCCAGTTCAGCTTTCCTGCACCTCTCTGAGAGCTCTGAGAAATCCACTGTCAGCTCCTCTTTCTCTACTTCTTTGAAAAAAACCCTGAGAATCTAGAGCGTGGTAATTGAAACCCCTGATGCCACATTGTTCCTGGGAAGCCCACCAGACTATTTCTCGACATCTTCAGAATGCACTGCTTCTGAACAGATCCCAGTGACCTGTCTCCGTATATCTGGACGCCAGACCAAAAGGGACAACTCACATCTTTCCATATCTTTTCTTTATACTTCAAGAATTAGCATGTATTTGGCCAAAGTATTCCTTTTTTGTCTTTTTCTTTGTAAAAGACCTCTGCAGAGAGAATTTCTTTATTTTTTTTCCTCTGTGTGTGTGGGGCGGGGGGGGGGGGTATTTAAAAAGGGAACTTTCATATTTCAATCTGTGTGTTAATGCTTTGCTTTGTTACTGGATAAGTCTTGTTTTATAATAAACTGATAATTTTGTTGTTTATTAAAGAAACCTGGTTGCTGTATTTTATATAAGGTTAATAAGGTTAGTTAGGCCACACTTAGAATATTGCGTGCAACTCTGGTCGCCACACTACCAGAAGGACGTGGAGGCTTTGGAGAGGGTACAGAAGAGGTTTACCAGGATGTTGCCTGGTCTGGAGGGCATTAGCTATGAGGAGAGGTTGGATAAACTCGGATTGTTTTCACTGGAACGACGGAGGTGGAGGGGTGACATGATAGAGGTTTACAAAGTTATGAGTGGCATGGACAGAGTGGATAGTCAGAAGCTTTTTCCCAGGGTGGAAGAGTCAGTTACGAGGGGACATAGGTTTAAGGTGATAGGGGAAAGTTTAGAGGGGATGTGCAAGGCAAGTTCTTTACACAGAGGGTGGTGAGTGCCTAGAACTTACTGCCGGGGGAGGTGGTGGAAGCAGGTACGATAGCGACGTTTAAGGGGCATCTTGATAAATACATGAATAGGATGGGAATAGAGGGATACGGTCCCTGGAAGTGCAGAAGGTTTTAGTTTAGACAGGCATCAAGATTGGCGCAGGCTTGGAGGGCCGAATGGCCTGTTCCTGTGCTGTATAGTTCTTTGTTCTGATAGGTAGAGTCCCTAAGTGACTTCTGCCATTTTAACATGAGTTTACATAACACAAGCCCCTCCCTCCCCCCCCCACCCATGCTGTTGGTGTCCCATCGTGCACTCTCGGTGTCTGCCCCTGCCCTCTCGGTGTCCGCCCCCACAGTCTTTGTGTTCCCTCCTCTCCCCCCCCCCCCCCCCCCCCACGCTTAATTGGTGCCCCCTCCCCCCCCCACTTATCGGTGCCCCTCCTCTCTATCCTGGGCTTTATTAATACGGGCATAGAGTATAAGTGCAAGGTATTTACGTTGAACTTATATAAGATACCAGTTCGGCCTCAGCTGGAGTATTGTGTCCAGTTCTGGGCACCATGCTTTGGGAAAGATGTGAAGGCATTGGAGAGACTACAGAAAAGATTCATGAGAATGATTCCAGAGATGTGAAACTTCAGTTATGAACATACAAACACATGAATTAGGAACAGAAGTAGGCCATTCGGCCCCCCGAGCCTGCTCCACCATTCAATAAGATCATGGCTGATCCATTTGTGTTCCGAATTCCACATTCCCAACTACCCCCGATACCCCTTGATTCCCTTGCCTAACAAGCATCTATTTACCTCCAGTTTAAAAATATTCAATTGCCCCGTCTCCACCACCTTCTGAGTCAGTGAGTTCCAAAGTCACACAACCCTCTGAGAAAAAATTTCTCCTCTGTCCTAAAGGGTGTCCCCTAATTTTAAAACAGTGGCCCCTTGTTCTGGACTCACCCACAAGAGGAAACATCCTCGCCACATCCACCTTGTCAAGACTGTTCAGGATCTTATAAACTTCAGTCAAGTCTCCCCTCACTCTTCTGAACTTCAGTGAAAACAAGCCCAGTCTGTCCAACCTTTCCTCCTAAGATAACCAGGTATCAATCTAGTAAACCTCCTCTGAATCACCTCCAACGCATTTACATCCTTCCCTAACTAAGGAGACCAAAACTGCACAGTATTCAAGATGTAGTCTCACCAATGCCCTGTCTAACTGAAGCATAACATCCTTCTATTTTCAATTCCTCTCGTAATAAAAGATAGCATTTCATCAGCCTTCTTTATGACTTCTTGTATCTGTATACTAACTTTCTGTGACTCCTGCGCTGGAACACCTAGATCCCTCTACACTTCGGAGTTTTGTAGTCGTTCTCTGTTTAAGTAATACTCTGCTTTTTTATTCTTCCTGCTAAAGTGAACAACTTCACACTTTCCCATATTATACTCCATCTGCTAGATTTTTGCCCACTCACTCACCCTATCTATATCAGTCTGCAAGCTCCTTATGTCCTCTTCACAACATACTTTCCTACCTATATTTGTGTCATCTGCAAATTTAGCTACCATGCCATGGCTCCCCTCATCTAAGTCATTGATATAAATTGTAAAAAATTGAGGCGCAGCACAAACACCTGCGGGACTCAATTCGTCACATCGTGCAAATTGGAAAAGGACCAGTTTATGGATACTCTCTGTTTTCTGCCAGCCAGCCAATCTTCTATCCATGCTAATATGTTGCCCCCTACACCATGAGCTTCTACTTTGCCCAATAACCTTCCATGTGGCACCTTGTCAAATGCCTTCTGGAAATCCAAGTACGTCCATGGCTTCCCTTTGTCCACAGCACATGTCGCTCCTTCAAAGAACTCCCACAAATTGGTTAAACATGATTTACCTTTCACAAAACCATGCTGACTATTCCTGATTACGTTGAGTTTTTCTAAGTGCCCAGCTATAACCTCCTTAATGATCGATTCTAACACCTTCCCGATGACAGGTGTCAAGCTAACCGGTCTTTACTTACCTGTTTACTGCCTCCCCCCGCACCCCGCCCCTTGAATAGAGGGGTTATATTTGCTACTTTCCAGTCTGATGGAACCATTCCAGAATCTAGCGAATTTTGAAAAATTAACAACAATGCATCTACTACCTCATTAGCCACCTCTTTTAAGACCCTAGGATGAAGTCCATCAGGACCCGGGGACTTGCCAGCCTGCAGCTCCATCAGTTTGCTCAGAACCACTTCCCTAGTGATTGTAATTTCACCAAGTCCCTCGCTTCTTTCCACCTCCTGATTTACACCTATTGCCGGAATGTTTTTTTGTATCCTCAATAGTGAAGATGGAAGCAAAATATTTGTTAATTGCATCCACCATTTCCTTATTATCTACTATTAGCTCCCCATTCTCACTCTCTACAGGACCATGAAGATAGATTGGAGAAGTTGGGACTGTTTTCCTTGGAGAAGAGAAGGCCAAGAGGTGATTTGATAGAGTTAGATTTAGATTTAGAGATACAGCACTGAAACAGGCCCTTCGGCCCACCGAGTCTGTGCCGACCATTAATCACCCATTTATACTAATCCTACACTAATCCCATATTTCTACCACATCCTCACCTGTCCCTATATTCCCCTACCACCTACCTATACTAGGGGCAATTTATAATGGCCAATTTACCTATCAACCTGCAAGTCTTTTGGCTGTGGGAGGAAACCGGAGCACCCGGAGGAAACCCACGCAGACACAGGGAGAACTTGCAAACTCCACACAGGCAGTACCCAGAATTGAACCCGGGTCGCTGGAGCTGTGAGGCTGCGGTGCTAACCACTGCGCCACTGTGCTATTCAGAATAATGAAGGGAGTGGACAGAATAGATAGGGAGAAATTGTTCCGAGTCGTGAAAGGATCAAGATGGAGAGGGCATAGATTTGAAATAATTGATAAAAGGAGCAAAAGTGACATGAGGAAAAATTTTTTCACGCAGCGAGGGGTTAAGGTCTGGAATGCGCTTCCTGATATTGTGGTGGAAGCAGGTTCAATTGAAGCTTTCAAAAGGGAATTAGATAGACTGTTATACCTAAAGGAAGAATGTGCAGGGCTACGGGGAGAAGGCGGGGGAGTGGTACTAGGTGAATTGCTCATTTGGAGAGCCAGTGCAGATATGGTGGGCTGAATGGCTTTCACCTGCACTGTAACAATTCTGTGATATATGGTCAGAGCTTACCTCTGAGTCAAGTATGACACCAAGGTTGCGAACATTCAGACTCAGACTGTTGCCAGGGATAGGAAAGGAGTAGGTAGCTAGGAAACGGAGTTGGGATTGAAGACAATGGCTTCATCCTTCCCAATATTTAATTGGAGGAAATGTTTTCTCATCTAATTCTGGATGTCGGATAAGCAGCCTGATAATTTTGTAACAGTGGAGCAATTGAGGTTGTGATGAGGTACAGCTGGATGTCATCAGTGTACGTGTGAAAATAACGCTGTGTTTTCGGATGATATCGAGGGACAGCATGTTGATGAGAAATAGGCGGGGGCCAAGGATAGATCTTTGGGGGACACCAGAGATAAAGGTGCAGGAGTAGGAATAGAAACCATTTCAGGCGATTCTCTGGCTATGATTAGGTAGATGAGATTGGAACCAGGCGAGTGCAGTCTCACCCATCTGGACAACAGTAGAGAGCTGTTGGAGGAGGATGGTGTGTTCAACCTTGTCAAAGGCTGCAGCCAGGACAAGAAGGACAAAGAGCGATAGCTTACCTTTGTCAGTCATGTAGGATGTGATTTGTGACTTTGGTAAGAGCTGTTTAAGTACCGTGATGGGACAGAAATCAGAATGGAGGGATTCAAATATGAAGTTCTGGGAAAGATGGGCGAGGATTTGGGAGCAACAACACGTTCAAGGACTTTGGAGAGGAAAGAGAGGTTGGAGATTGGGTGGTAGTTTGAAAGAATGGTGGGGCCAAAGATTTGTTTTTGAGGAATGGGGTGATGATGGCAGATTTTAAAGGAGAGAGGGACAATACCCGAAGAGAGAGAACTGTTTACAATATCATCTAACATGGGAACCTGGAGGCGAAGTTAGGTGGTCAGCAGTTTAGTGGAAATAGGATTGAGGGAACAGGAGGTGGGTCTCGTAGACAAGATGAGCTCACAGATGGAATGGGAGGAGATGGGAGCGAAACTAGAGAAAGATGTGAATTCAGGGATAGGGCAGCGGGGAACTTTAAAGGAAGTTTGGCCTGGTGTACTAGGGGAAGGGAGGGAAGTGGCAGAGGCAGCTGACTGGTCTTAATCTTAGTGACAAAAGAAGTCCATGAGCCCCCCGTACTTGTTGGAGTTGAGGGTGAAGGAGACAGGAAAAGTGGTTAAAGATGGTTTGCAGTAGAGAAAAGAACCCATGGGTTATCTTTGCATTCCAGGATGATTCTGGAATAGTGAGCAGTTTAGGCAGAAGATAACAGAACCCAAAAATGCTTTATATGGTCCAGCCAGATCTGGCGGTGAATGGTTAGACCATTTGTCTGCCATACTGTTCAAGTCTGTGTCCCCTGGACTTGAGGGATCGGAGGTGAGGCCGTTCGAGGAGGAATGGCCAGGGTGAGAGTGAGATGTGGGGGGGAGAGAGAGTAAAGATTTTAATGGGGACTAGGGCATCAAAAGTGGTAAGTACAGCACAGAAGGAGGCCATGTGGTCCATCAGGTCTGTGGTGACTCTTTTGAATACCAATCAAGTTGGTCCCTCTCCCCTGCTCTTTTCCCACTCCCCTGCAATTTTTCCTCCTTCGTGTATTTATCCAATTCCCTTTTGAAGGTTACTATTGAATCTGTATCCACCGCTCTAAATCCTAACTAATTGTGTTTAAAAACAAAATGTTTTTCCTCATGTCAGCCCTGGTTCTTTTGGCAGTCTCCTTAAATCTGTGTTCTCTGGTTATCGACCCTTCAGCCATTGGAAATCCGCTTTATCCGCTTTAAGTACTGCCAGCCTTCCTAGCATGTCCTCTTCATCTAATTTTAAATCATTCAGTATCCTGACTCCTTATTTACCATAGCTTTGCAAGATCCTCTTCCTTGGTAAATACTGATGCAAAGTACTTAATTAGTACATCAGGCATGCCTTGTGCCTCCATCAATAGTGGATAAATATTTAAAAAGTAAAATTTTAATTGTTTTGGGAAAGAGCAGGGGAGTGGAACTAATTGGATTGCTCTTTCATGTAGGAATTTATGAATTAGGTGCAGTATCTTAATTTGATTATTTTCTGATGTGAAGGCCCATCATCAAGTCTGGCATGTTCAAATTGACAGCATTAAAAGTTTTACAGAAGGGAGAATTACTGTCCAGTGTCTGAAGGCAGATTGCTTCCAAATACTTTCTATAGCAGTGTCTCTTTATGGGCTGTGGTGGTTACATACTGAAAAAAAATCTAATCAAAAAGCTTTTATAATTTATTCAGTTATTATCTACTTGGCTCTATTTAAACATTTTAAAAAATTTGTTCAGGGGATGTGGATGTCACTGGCTAGGCCAGCATTTATTGCCCATCCCTAATTGCCTTTGAGAAGCTGGCGGTGGTGATAATGAAATGTAATCTTTAATACAGACTGGTCGATCTAGCTGAACTATGTTTTTTTTTTACATTAGAGATACAGCACTGAAACAGGCCCTTCGGCCCACCGAGTCTGTGCCGACCATCAACCACCCATTTATACTAATCCTACACTAATCCCATATTCCTAGCAAACATCCCCACCTGTCCCTATATTTCCCTACCACCTACCTATACTAGTGACAATTTATAATGGCCAATTTACCTATCAACCTGCAAGTCTTTTGGCTTGTGGGAGGAAACCGGAGCACCCGGAGAAAACCCACTCAGACACAGGGAGAACTTGCAAACTCCACACAGGCAGTACCCGGGTCCCTGGAGCTGTGAGGCTGCAGTGCTAACCACTGTGCCACTGTGCCGCCCACTGTTCTCTATAGGAAATTCAGCATTTTGTTTTCCAATATAATAAAGTACATTTGTAACAATCTAATGAATACAGTTGTACATTTAACCACCAGGGTTGACTTTATTTAATTAGTCCAAATGACTTTTATAAGTAATCCAGATTTCTGCAGTCTCTATCTATTACCACAATCTGGCAGATATGTGTGCATTGCATTGCCACCCTTGGAGTGTGATATTAGTTCAAATGTTCCAGTGGTGAGAGCACTCTCATTGAAGATTCAGCACCACAGTGTTGGGTTGTATTTACATCCTGTGCTGCCTTCGAGCTCCCCATTGTGAGTGAGGGGGTCACAGAATTAATCTTTGTTCTTCTATTAAGTAACATACAGAGTTTTTAGTCAGCATGATCTCAGACATTTAATTGATAAATAAAAGAATGTTGTCATTTTCATTTCTTTATAATGTGATATTTGCACTGGGTAGTGTAGTATAAGGGTCTGAATAGGTTAATGTTTGAGACAGTGAGAGTAACCCCTGCCACTGTAGTGGTGATGTAATAGTCATGCGGTAATATAAGCATCATGAAAGGTGCTAGCAAGACAGGCTTAAAGGGAGTGTATGTAGATGTGTAAATACAATAAATGAGTTAGTGTTCAGACCTACACAGACTCTGAGAGTTCTGTAGACAAAGCTCGACCTAATGTCTTAAACACTATCAACAATATACAACAGGTAGTAGCATTCAGTCTTGGTCACCAGGTGTATTGTAACAAAACAACAAAACAAACTATATCAGTTTCCCTTGTCACGGTCCTATAGTTTTTTCGGAATATGCAGTTTGCCTTTAAGGGCTTGCAAGGGATCAGTATTGCTTTAAGAGCCGACAAGCCTTGGGAGTTATAGGAAGGTGCATTTTCATTACCATGAAAACAGCCACTGGGAGTGAGCCTGATGCAATACATTTGTTGCAATTCAATTTGAACTGGCAGTTAGTAAGACAGTTTGAACACACAGACAGAAGATACAGACAGCTGTGATGAGCACACCTGAAAAAAGAGCTCTCAATCATTTAAACTGAAGGAATAAGATTTTAGTCTGTTTATTATCTCTCAAATTTCTAAAAAGTCAAGTCAAGACACAGATCTCTGGTAATTTAAATTGAAGAAAGGGAAGTTGGATTGTGACAACCTTTTATCCTTCAAAAACTCTAAAGTCAGATAGATTCTGTTGAAAGTGTTTGCAAATCATTAATTGTTGAAATTCGCTGGACTTCAATCAACATTCACAGGAGAAGGAAAACATCAGCTACTGTTCTACTGTGGAAGAGTTCGAACAACATCCGTTGAGGACTTCGAGCAACATTGGACTGTAAATTTGCAAGGACTCTTTTTTTCTATTTTAAATGTTGTTTATATCTTCATAGTGTTTAAGAATTTAGTTCTTCTAATTAGAAGAGTTAATTTGTTGCTTTAAAGACACCTGGTTTGGTTAGCCTCATTCGGGGGTTAATAGATGGTAGAATTTGGTTGGGTCTTTCTTTAATTTGCAAAGTTTTAAATGATACGTTAACTGATCTGCAGAACGACGGGATTGATTTAACAGTGCGTTGGTCCCACCACAATCAGAATCGTATATTTTGATAGGGGGCTTTGACAAGAGCAGTCAGTCGTAACACCCTTGCCTCTAAAAGAGGACAAGCTGCAGTTAATACCGAGGGGCGTACAAGTTCCACGCCACTATTCGAAGAAGAACAGTGATGTTCTCCCCAGTGTCCTCAACCAACATGTAAAAAAGCCCCATCTTCTGGTCATTTATTGCAGTGTTGTTTTGGGATCTTGCTGTGTGCAACTTGGTGCTGCGTTTCCTACATTATAACAGTGACTACACTTCACAAGTACTGCATTGGATGTAAAATGCTTTGGTGGTGGGGGGTGGGTGGTGGTATCCTGAGGTTGTGAGGGCACTATATATATATTTGAGATTTCTTTTTAAATGAAAATTATTAGTGTAACATATTTTCTAAAACTGTTACAACAAGCAATATTTTACCAGTCAAAGGTGCATATATGACATATAAAAGAAAGAAAGGCTTGAATTTATATAGTGCTTTTCATGACCACTGGATGTCTCAATGCGCTTGACAGCTGATGAAGTACTTTGGAAGTGTATTCACTGTTGTACTGTAGGAAACAGAAATTATAATTTATAGCTATCTCAAAACAGATTCTCAAAACTGTTTAACTGGCCTGATGCATCCAGTCTTAAGACAGACAACCTTTTATCTTAACTAGTAAATTTGTGGCACTATTCGATAAGTCAGAGGTTATGCTATTGCAAGACCATGGAATATGGAGGAGCACTTTGCAGTAAATGTTTGTTGATTGGTTCATGGACCACAAATGAATAGTGTTTTCTTTAACTACTTCGTGGACATAGATCAATACATAAATTATATAAATAAATCTGTGGAAGTAATTAGTAATCAGCTCCATAACTTTATTTTGGCTCCTGTTTTGGCATATGGGTTTTGTATTGAATGACAAAAAAGATATTCTAGCTTTTACCATTCTTACCAAGTTTCCAAATTATTGCAGTTGTTTTTCTTAGATCTTCTATGTAAATGCTGTTTCTCGGAATCCTGGATACTCCTCCAAACCAGCTCATCCCTGCTGTTAGAAATTTTTGCTGATCGACTTTTCTCATGTTCCAGCATACTAATCCATACAAAAGTATGTCGCTATCCATCGCTACATAAACTCTTACTTAAAATATCTTTAGCCTTCCAAATCCTGCTTAGTCTTTCAAAAGCAGCAGAGTCAAGTCCGCAATTCACCTTTCATGTCTTCTCCACACTTATGTTCTCTGGCACAAACCTGCAAAGTGTTACAACCGGGTGAGGAAGGGGTCTCAGGCTCCCCTCTGGCCCCTTTCCTGGTTTGGTCGTAATAAGGTTTAATTTTTAAACAGTGTTTTTAGCTTCACCTCAGTGAGTCCTCATTCACTGTTCTCTGATTATACTTGTAAATGAGCTAACCAAACAGGTTTTCTTAAACTTACACCTTTCTTGTTTAAATTTATTAGCTTTAACACTCTAACTCAGTTAAAATTACTGAAATTACGCACGCAACCATGCTAGCATGCATACGAGATAAACACACACAGAAATAGATACGGGGTCAGAAAGAATTAAAGGGGGAGGGTTTGGAGTAGTAGATAGAATTCAGTTACTGTCTTTAGTTTGGATGTAAAGTCCTTGATTGGAGTTAAGTCTTTCAGTTCTCGTTGGGGCCCATTGCACACTTTCATACTTGTTTCGCTGGTACCAGAAGGCCGACGAGGTCCTCTGTCATGAAGCTTAGGTTGCTTTCGTGGGTCCCTGGCACGTTGCTTGAGAGAACGGTGCTTTCTTCTTGAAGTTCAGTTGCAGCCTGCCCCAAATCTTTCTGTGAGGCGCAATTCAAAAAGTCCCCAGGTTGGCCAGCAGGTTAGTCATGTGACTAGTTCTTTCTTTGAAACATCGTCTGCGAGGATTATTGATTTCAAAAGTTCTCCAGTCACACTCAGTGGGGGGATGGAGTTTTGTCTCTTACAAAGAAACTGGCTCTCAGTGTCTTTTGATCACCACTATTGACAAAACCCATCTCGCTAATTGAATCAGTGAGCACTCCCATTGTCTCTCTATGCATCTGTCTTTCGGAATGCAAATGTGCAACTATGTTTTAGCTGTTCAGCTGTGTGGTCCTTTTAAACAAGTCATGTTCAATGTCCAGTAAAAGAGATTCAAGCAGCGTTCCAAATGACGAAATTAATATCTTTCAATTTGGCCAGTGTGGTTTCCGTCACAAAAAGTATACAAACTGATCCCTCTGTTCAACTGCATGCCCTCTGACCCTCATCTGTAAATCTTCCTGGTGCTTCCTAAATGACAAGGTCGTTGTTGCCTTACGTTAACGTGTATTCCAAATTTCTACTTTCTGTGTACTTTATCAGTCTACTCTATGCAAATCTGTTTTAGATGTCCCTATAAGGTCAGTGTGATCAGCAACTCTAAGATTGTTTAAAATCTGCTTCTACTAATGGCTGCTGAATAGTATTGCAAATAGTCGTTTAGTAGCATAGAACATGAGTATTGCTGAAAATAGAAACATGCTGTCTTGCACTCATCAGGACAATCGCAAGAATAGCCAATGTAAGGGAAAACAACAACTAATACTGCATGAGAAGAGAGTGCTGATTGGTAGGGCATTGCCATGGTGAATGCACCAGTTTCCAGTGACTGACAGTTAATTGTCATGCTTTGTTTAAAATTTAAACTAGGCAGCTTGACTGTGGTCAAGGCATTGCCCCAAAGAATGAAGCAGCAAGCAATCGCGAAATCACATCTAATGTTTGCAAGTGTCCAGCATTAGATATGATTCCACAATTGGACAACATTTGCTAAATAATCCACAGTGTGCTAAGAATTACGCTGACAGCCAATTTAAGATTGTCAGTAGGGCTTGCAGTGTGGTGCATTTGCGTGTACTGGAAGCCACATGTATTAATATATACTAATAACATATTAATACATATATTAATACACAGGGCCCTGTTCTTTGCAGACAGAACGAATATGTACAAGCACTGCGCCTGTTTCAGCTGAACAAAATAAGTGACAGCCATTCGCTGGTTCATTCTTCAGGGCAATGCCTTGACCAATCAGAGTCGAGCTGCCTGGTTTAAATTTTAAACAAAACTTGGCAGTTAACTGTCAGTCACTGTTAACTGGTGCATTCGCCATGGCAGTGCTTCTACCGATCAGAGTTCACTTGCCAACCAATCAGCACTCTCTTCTCATGCAGTACAAGTTGTTGTTTTCCCTTACATTGGTTATTCTTGCGATTGTCCTGAAGAGTGCAAGATGAAAAGCTTAGACAACATGTCTTGATTTTCAGCAATACTCAAGTATTACAAATATTGTATCTGAGGCTTGTATCTTTCAGTATCAGTAAGGTGTGTAATATTTTGATCTCATATCAGTCATGTGAAGCACTACTTCAGTAAACTTACTGTATTACAATAATGGGCGAACTTTGTCATAGTTAGCCTGAATTGTGAAGGCAAAAACTCCATTCAGGTCCTGCAGTCCCCATGTGAGCTCGGAGAAACTGTTCACCCTGTTCCCCAGAATAAAAACAAGGCAGCATGGAATAAAGCTTCATAACGTTAAGGTCAGTGCACAGATCAGGAATCACAGCTTCACCCACAGTGGTGATTGTTTGAAATATTCTGTCCAGGGAGTCAATCCAGGCTGATACCATCAGCAACTTTTTGAGCTGGGATTTTGAGAGAAAAATCAGTTGAGGATGTAGTGAAGATGTTCAGATTTTGAAACTCGAACTATCCAGATCAATTAAATGTTTTTTCTGTTTGTGTACATTCCCATATCTCTAGGTGGTATGTAGGCATGATGGGCTGAATGACCTTGTGTGCTGTACAATTCTATGATATACATTTAATATCATACTCCACTGATAATGAGAAGATCCAACTTGATTGGAGTATACATTACTCACTGACTTGTGGGGTTCTGTCAGGAAATTTTGATTATGTGAATGATAGATAAATGTTAAGAGCGTTCCCATTCTGATTATTCCAACTGAAACAGTGTTTGGGTGTTTTGTGACTAAGATGCACGTTGTTAAACAGACTGTGCAGCCAGGAATGCTGGTCTCGCTACTGGTACGTACACCTCAGGACGTGAACCTTGGCTCAAGAAATAGAGCAAAATGTCTGTTCTAATAAGGTGGCCTACTAATGATGTGCAATTTTTAAATATCAGTTTCTTACCATGAAATTAACTAGATTTAAAACTCAATTAGTGCAGCATCACTCTACAGCCTGAACTGAAAACTGCCCACTCTCTGCAACCTTTTCCACGCCTTGATTCCAGCCTATGTGTTTTGTTTTATCAACTGCACTCTTTTCATTTCAATGGGAAGTTTAAAAGAAGATTTGATAGTGGGGCCCAGCTTTAAGGGTTATGATAATGTCAGTTGGGAAATACTATTTTCATTGGTCATTGAGTCAGTAACTAGTGGACATACATATAAAATCATCAACAAAAGAATGAAGAGAATGGTTAGGAGAATCTTTTTAATGTAGAGGGTTGTTTGGATAGGAAATATTAGAAGGTGGGAGCAGAATCCATAATTAGTGTTAAAAGGGAATTTGATACAACTTTGGAATAGATAAAATTCAAAGGGTGCACGAGTGTACAGGTATTTGGAACTAAGTAGCTATCAAAGGGACACTGTAGGCTCGAGGGCTAAATGGCCGCCTAGCTTGTAAGACTATAGGGAGGAAACAAATGATCTTCCACATCTTCCTGACATCTTTCTGATCTTGATGCTTCATTGTGACCTGTTCAAGTTTGGATGTAACAGGGATCCTTTCTCACATACAGTTGTACATGGAAGTGAAACCAGAATCCTACTCTAGTTGCTTGCTGTGTACTGCTGAATAAAAAAATGCATTCTGTAATATGCTGATTTTATTTTCAAAAATGCTCGTGTTAAATACCGTGCAAAGTCAGACACAGTGACTGATGATGATATCAAGTTTTGCTAGTCACATCTTTGTTCTACTGAAACGTAACTGAAAATGCTCATGTCTTGCCAAACCAAACTGGAGAATGCTGCAGAACAGGCTTGATGTATGCAGCCAGAAAGTCGCAGTATTCCATTGAGTCAATTCAGACCTCAGACCAAAAGCACTTCCTGACTGGTGAAGATAGCCTCAGTTTACATGAAGCTGTATCTGTGCAGTTATCACCCCTCTAGATTATTTTTCAACGTTGAGTTTTGTTCTCCCTGTTTATCCATCATTCCCCAACTAGCATTGTCGGATGACCAGCTCTCTGCTAATGGTAATTTCTATTATAGATTCATAGACATTACACCAGAGAGAGAGAGATCATTCAGCCCATCATATCACTGCTGGTCATAGTTCTTTAACTATAATCCCATTACCCTGATGTTCTCCCATATCCTTTTATATTCTTCCTTTTGAAATACTAATGGAAATGAATGTCACCTCCTGGCCAGAATCCACCTTCAGTTTATTTTCTTTGGCTACTATTTGTAGGCAGGTAATTTGGCTCCAGTTAGTGCATTTTCAGATGAACGTCCAGTACTGGATGAGCAGAAATTTCCTCCAATTAAATATTGGGAAGAATGAAGCCTTTGCTTTTGGTCCCTGCTTCAAACTCTGTTCCTTAGCTACCGATTACATCCCTCTCCCTGGCAACAGTCGGAGATTAAACCGTATTTGACCCTGAGATGCGTTTCCTTATATTCATGCCATCACTAAGACCTCCTATTTTCACCTCCATAATATTGCCTGACTTTGCCCCTGTCGTAGCTCATTTGCTGCTGAAACCCTCGTTCATGCCTTTGTTACCTCTAGACTTCACTATTCCAACGCACTCCTAGCTGGTCTCCCACATTCTACCCTCCATAAATTTGAGGTCATCCAAAAATTTTCCTGCCTGTGTCTAAATTCACACTAAGTCCTGTTCACCGATCATCCTTGTGCTCGTTGACCTGCAATGGCTCCCAGTCAGGCAATATCTTGATTTAAAAATTCTCATCCTTGTTTTCAAATCCCTCTATTTCTTCATCCCTCCCTATATCTATAATCTCCTCCAGCCCCACAAACCTCTGAGATATCTGTGTTCCTCTAATTCTGGGCTCTTGAGAATCCCTGATTTTAATCTCTCCATTGGCGGCCACACCTTAAGTTGGCTGGGCCCTAAGCCCTGGAATTCCCTCTTAAAAGAAGTGGTTAGTGAGATAGTTGATGCGTTGGTTTGGATTTTCCAAAATTCCCTAGATTCGGGGAAGGTTCCATTAGATTGGAAAATAACCAATGTAACTCCTTTATTCAAAAAGGGAGGGAGACAGAAAGCAGAAAACTACAGGCCAGTTAGCTTAACATCCCTCATAGGGAAAATGTCAGAAGCTCTTATTAAAGACATTATAGCAGGGCACTTAGAAAAATTCAAGGTAATCAGGTAGAGTCAACATAGTTTTGTGAAACGGAATCATGTTTAACCAATTTATTGGAGTTCTTTGAAGCAGTAACATGTGCTGTGGATAAAGGGAACTGGTGGATGTACTTAGATTTCCAAAAGGCATTTGACAAGATGCCACATCAAAGGTTATTGCGGAAGATAAAAGCTCATGGTGTAGGGGGTAATATATTGGCATGGATAGATTGGCTAGCTAACAGGAAACAGAGAAGGCATAAACGGGTCATTTTCTAGTGGCAAGATGTAACGAGTGGTGTGTCACATGGATCAGCGCTGGGGCCTCAACGTTTTACAATTTATATAAATGATTTGGATGAAGGGACCGAAAGCATGGTTGCTAAATTTGTTGATGACACAAAGATAGGTCAGAAAGTAAGTTGTGAGAAAGTAAGCAATTCGCAGAGGTGTGTGAAAATAATAATAGGGTAATTATATTAGGTGATTTCAACTTTCCCAACATTAATTGGGATAGTCATCGTGTTAAGGGCTTAGTTGGAGTGGAGTTCTTAAAATGTAGACAGGAGAACATTTTAGCTCAATATGTAGAGAATCCAACAAGGGAGGGTGCAGTGCTGGACCTAATTCTGGGGAATGAAGCCGGACAGGTGGTTGATGTTTTGGTGGGGGAGCATTTTGGTGATAGTGACCACAACATGGTACAATTTAAGCTTGTTATGGAGAAAGAAATAGACAAGTTGCAAAACAAGGTTTTGGATTGGGGGAGAGCGAATTTTAGTAAAATAAGGAAGGATCTGGCTAAGGTAGACTGGAAAGAGTTACTTGTCGGGAAATCTACAGAAGAGCAGTGGGGGGCATTCAAAAAGGAAATGGGGAGGGTACAGGCCCAATATGTTCCCTCTAGGGTAATAGGTAGGAGCAACAAGCCCAGAGAACCATGGATGACCAGAAACATTCAGGGTACGATGAGAAGGAAAAGGGAGGCTTTTAGCAAATACAAGGAGACCAAATCAACGGAAGCATTAGTGGAGTACAGAAAGTGTAGGATGGAGCTTAAGAAAGCAATCAGGAGAGCAAACTGGGGATATGAGAAAGCTCTGGCTGGTAAAAGTAGGGAAAATCCCAAGATATTCCATAATTATATCAATGGGAAGGGGATAACCAGGGAAAGATTAGGACCCATTAGGGACCAAGGGGGAAATCTGTGGGTGGAGCCAGAGGACATTGGTAGGGTGTTGAATGAATACTTCACATCTGTCTTCACCCAAGAGAATGAGGATGTAGATATGGAACTCGGAGAGAGACTGTGAGGTTCTTGAGCAAATTGTCATAGGCAGTGACAAGGTATTGGAGGTTTTGGCAGGCTTAAAAGTGGACAAATCTCCAGGTCCAGACGATTTGTGTCCCAGGATGCTGTGGAAGGCGAGGGTGGAGATTGCAGGGGCTCTGACCCAAATTTTTAATTCCTCTCTGGCCTCGGGGGAGGTGCCAGAGGACTGGAGAACAGCTAATGTGGTCCCACTATTTAAGAAAGGTTGTAGAGATAAGCCAGGGAACTACAGACCAGTGAGTCTCACATCAGTGGTAGGGAAACTATTGGAGAAAATTCTGAAGGAGAGAATCTATCTCCACTTGGATTGGCAAAAAGGAATAGTCAGCATGGCTTTGTCAGAGGGAGGTCATGCCTAACAAATTTGATTGAATTTTTTGAGCATGTGACCAGGTGTGTAGATGAGGGTAGTGCAGTTGATGTAGTTTACATGGATTTCAGCAGAGCCTTTGACAAGGTCCCATATGGGAGACTTATCAAGAAAGCAAATGCACATGGGATACAGGGTAACTTGATAAGGTGGATTCAAAATTGGCTTAGCTGTAGGAGACAGAGAGTGATGACAGACGGCTGTTTTAGTGACTGGAAGCCAGTGTCCAGTGGCGTACCACAGGGATCTGTGCTGGGTCCCCTATTGTTTGTCATTTATATAAACGACATAGATGACTATGTGGGGGGTAGGATCAGTAAGTTCGCAGATGACGCAAAGATTGGCCGAGTGGTTAACAGTGAGGTTGATTGTCTTGGGTTACAGGAAGATATAGACGGGATGATCAAATGGGCAGAAAAGTGGCAGATGGAATTTAACCCTGAAAAGTGTGAGGGATACACTTTGGAAGGAGTAATGTGAAACGAAAGTATTCAATGAATGGCCTGACACTGGGAAGTTCCGAGGAACAAAGGGACCTTGGCGTGTTTGTCCATAGATCTCTGAAGGCAGAAGGGCAGGTTAATAGGGTGGTGAAAAAGGCATATGGGCCACTTGCCTTTATCAATCGAGGCATAGATTACAAAAGCAGGGAGATCATGTTGGAGTTGTACAGAACTTTAGTAAGGCCACAGCTGGACTGGAGTACTGTGTGCAGTTCTGGTCGCCACATTATAGGAAGGATGTGATTGCATTGGAGGGGGTGCAGAGGCGATTCACCAGGATGTTGCCTGGGATGGAACATTTAAGCTATGAAGAGAGGTTGGATTGGCTTGGGTTGTTTTCGTTGGAGCAGAGAAGACTGAGGGGTGACCTGATCGAGGTGTACAAGATGATGAGGGGCATGGACAGGGTGGATAGGGAGAAGCTGTTCCCCTTAGTTCAAGGGTCAGTTATGAGGCGTCACAAGTTTAAGGTGAGGGGCAGGAGGTTTAAGGGGGATTTGAGGAAGAACTTTTTTACCCAGAGGGTGGTGACGGTCTGGAATGCACTGCCTGGGAGGGTGGTAGAGGCGGGTGGCCTCACATCCTTTAAAAAGTACCTGGATGAGCACTTGGTACGTCATAACATTCAAGGCTATGGGCCAAGTGCTGACAAATGGGATTAGGTAGACAGGTCAGGTGTCTTTAATGCATCGGTGCAGACTCGATGGGCTGAAGGGCCTCTTCTGCACTGTATTATTCTGTGATTCTGTGAAGAGGGCATAAGGATGTAGATAGGTTAAGTGAGTGGGCAAAGATCTGGCAAATAGAGTACAATGTGGGAAAATGTGAAATTGTCCATTTTGGCTGGAAGAATACAAAATAAGCATTATCTAAATGGTGAGAGATTGCAGAGGGATCTGGGTGGATGTATCACAAAAGGTTAACATGCAGGTACAGCAAGTAATTAGGAAAGCTAATAGAATGTTATCATTTATTGTGAGGGGAATCGAAGGAGGTTATGCTTCAGCTGTACGAGGCATTAGTGAGACCACATCTGGAGTACTGTGTACAGTATTGGTCTCCTTATTTAAAGAAGGATGTAAATGCGTTGGAGGCAGTACAGAGAAGGTTTACTAGACTAATACCTGGAATGGGCAGGTTGTCTTATGAGGAAAGATTGGACAGGCTAGGCTTGTACCTGCTGGAGTTTAGAAGAATAAGAGGCGACTTGGTTGAAACATATAAGATCCTGAGGGGTCTTGACAGGGTGGAGATGGAAAGGATGTTTTTCCTTGTGGGAGAATCTAGAACTAGGGATCGCTATTTAAAGATAAGGGGTCGCCCATTTAAGACAGAGATGAGAAATTTTTTCTGAGGGTCGTGACTCTTTGGAACTCTTCCTCAAAAGCGGTGGTGCAGAATCTTTGAATATTTTAAGGCAGAGTTAGATAGATTCTTGATAAGCAAGGGGGTGAAAGGTTATTGGGGGCAAGCGGGAATGTTGAGTTGAAGTTGTTCAACTCCAGCAAGCTTATTATAGAAGGATAAGGCTGGAGCCTATATTTACTCAGTTTCACATTTATTGTGCAGTGTAAAAGGATTACAAATGTAATCGCACAAATCCCTCTCCCAGTCCCAGTGAGTGTCTGCTTTTAAGTACTCAACTAAAGCCCCAGTTAACTCCCTTCACCTACATATAATCGCGCAATTAACAGAGGTTACAATCAGATCAGCCATGATCTTACTGAATTGCAGAGCAGGCTCAAGGGGCTGAGTAGCCTACTCCTGATCCTAATTCGTATGTTTGTATGTTCCCTCCCTAAACCTCTCTGCCTCTCTCCCCCCTCCTTTGACACTCTTTAAAGCCTACCTTTCTGACCAAGCTTTTGGTCATCTGACCGAATAGCTCCTTTTGTGGCTCAGTGTCATATTTGTTTTATAATGCTGCTGTGAAGTGCCTTGGGATGTTTTATTACATTCAAGGTGCTATATAAATCTAACTTGTTGTTTAACCAGCAGAGATTGGAAATTGGCTTTGTCGTAAGCTATGGGCACTAACCTGTGTTGTGACACCAGTCCACCAACAGCTTCATGTACAGGCTACCTGAACCATAATTCTAATCAACAATTATCTGTGGCGGTGCTGAATTTTATTGGCAAGACACATTGATTTAGGTGCTTCCATGTTGCTGGTCATTGAGGGAGGGTGAATGTATATTTAGTTCTAAAGTGGGGACTGATTAATCTTCTCATTGTTCTAGATTCCTGTGGCACACTGTCTTGGAGTTCCTGCACAGTACAAAAAGAAATTTTGCACTGTTTGTAGAAGGCAGTTGGAAGAGAGTCCTGCAACACGATGTGAAGGTATAGAGATAGTTTATAATGGCAAATAATCTGAAATAAAATATCCTGAAACAGTATTGTGTGAATGTGATGCATGTGCAGTGTGTCTCAGGGAATAAAATATCAAACGGCCATCAGATTACAGACAAGTGATTAATCTCAGGTTTAGCATTTGTGATGATTGTCAGTGTCAGACCCTTGGAGTAGCACTTGATAAGTAACAACATTTTGAACTGAAGTGAACTTTACTGCAGTTACTCAGCAACCAACAACAAGTGTTGTTGCACCACGTCTTGTGGAAAACAGCGGCCGTGGGGCACGGCAGTGGTGGGGTTGGGTGTGGGACACGGCGGCCTTGGGGCACGGCAGTGGTGGGGTTGGGTGTGGGAAATGGCAGTGGTGGGGTTGGGTGTGGGACACGGCGGCTGTGGGGCACGGCAGTGGTGGGGTTGGGTGTGGGACACGGCGGCCTTGGGGCACAGCAGTGGTGGGGTTGGGTGTGGGAAACGGCAGTGGTGGGGTTGGGTGTGGGACACGGCAGTGGTGGGGTTGGGTGTGGGACACGGCGGCTGTGGGGCACGGCAGTGGTGGGGTTGGGTGTGGGACACGGCGGCTGTGGGGCACGGCAGTGGTGGGGTTGGGTGTGGGGCACGACAGTGGTGGGGTTGGATGTGGGGCACAGCGGCCGTGGGGCACGGCTGTGGTGGGGTTGGGTGTGGGACACGGCAGTGGTGGGGTTGGGTGTGGGGCACGGTGGTGGGGCTTGGGGTTTGGCTGGGTATGTTCTAATCCACACTAAAGCATTAGTCAAAGATGGAACTGATGTCATTGTTGAAGCTCTCTGCTGTCGGTTAATCTGTGGCTGGCCTGGGAGTGCTTGCTGCACACTCTTGAATGCCAAAGATGGAATAGTATTCCATTTGCCAGTCCTGCCTGCACCTCCCTTTAGCACAGAGGTCACCAAGAAAATTGAGCGACTTTCTTTTAAATAAATACGTTTTTCATGGTGGCGGTGAGTATTCAATGTGAAACTAATGTTGAAAGACTTGCATTGAGTGTTTGATGGTGAATACTTGATACTTGTAGAACAAGATCATCTCTTCTTAGATAACTGATTGGTCTGAGGGGCTTGTTTTTGCTGTGCTAACTTTCACTGTCCACACAGAATCACAGAATTGTTACAGTGCAGAAGGAGGCCATTTGGCCCATTGAGTTTGCACCGGCTCTCCGAATGAGCAGTTCATCTAATGCCATGCCCCCACCTTCCCCCTGTAATCCTGCACATTCATCCTCATCATATAACAGTCTAATTCCCTTTTGAATGCCTCAATTGAACCTGCCTCCACCACACTCTCAGGCAGTGCATTCCGGACCTTAATCACTTGCTGCGTGAAGAAGTTTTTCCTCATGTTGCTTTTGCTTTGCTTGCCAATCATTTTAAATCTGTGCCCTCTCATTCTCAATCCTTTCACAATGGGAACAGTTTTTCACTATCCACTCTGTCCGGACCCCTCATGATTTGTACATTTGTAAACCAGTATGGTTCTGCCTTGGGTTTTGAATATAATTTATGCAATATGCACAAAGACACTATGCTATTATTTAGTGAGTTGCAGCCTGTCTGATAAACTCCAAAACTGAGAATTACCTTGCTACTGTTAAAGCATCAATACCAAGTTTACATATTCCAGTCACTAATAATGAATGCTTTTTGTTTATTCCCATTTAAAAACCATTTTCAACAGAATAATTTGTTTGTATTTGAAATGGAATGGATGAGTGAGGCTGACAAACCCCTGTTTTGGCCACTCAAGCTTTGTGTTTAAAACTCAGACCAGGGACTTGTAGGAAATTGCATGTTGCTCTAATTTTTATGATGTGGTTCTAAAGGTAGGTTTGTTTACTGATGGTCGTTACCTGTGGTTATCAAAATGCAGTCACAAAGATTAGACCCAGGCCATTCATGAGTGAAATTAGGAACCTGCTTTTTCACACAAAGGGTAGTGGGGTGGGATGAGGTGGAATGGGGCAAGTTGGGGTGGGATAGAGCAGGCGGTTGGATGGAGCAAGAGTAGGGTAGGGAGGGCTGGAATGGGTTACGGTGGCGTGTGGATGAACAGAGCAAGGGCGGGGTGGAGCGGAGCAGAGAAAATTGGGATGAGGTGTGAATGAGCTTCCTTATGTGTAGCTCTAGGTTCTTCACCCAGGCTGTTGTGTGACCGTTACTATATCTGCATATCTTTGCATGCCTTGCACAGCAGTTGTCTGATAAATCCTAGTTTGCCATCATAACCAAGGATGTCTTGATAATTAGTCATTTTCTTTGATAAACCAGTAAAGCAAAAAAGAAAATGATGCCATTTACTGACCCTCATTTAACTGTGCCCCATGTGGAAAATAATGTAATACCAGATTTATACCAATTCCTCCACCCAGCTAGTCAAAGCAGGCTTTACGTATAAATTTTATTCACTGTAGTAATGCTGCTCAGGGATTCATGTGTTCTATTCATGTGAATTGTACTCATTGTATAACTGTCCTGTTGAACTAGGGCCGTTTTGCAATATTTCTCATGAATTACTTGTTTACAGGTACAGAAGACACTATAATTTTGAACTTTCCTCTTGGCCAATGAGATGTAATGTGGAAGCAAAATGCTGATTTAGTGCACTAAGCAGATCTTTACTTATTTGCTGTTTGTAACTATTGGGCTGACATACTTCCAACTAAACTGGGTGACCAGTGAAAAGTTGTTGGCTGAGGTAAAGTTGCTTGAATGAATATGTGTCTATCAATTAGTGGGAATAAACATCATCACTAGATAAATAAGCTTGTGCTCCTTGAATTTGACTGCAGAAACAAATTGCTTTTTGTCTCTGCATGTGGATAATAGCTCAGTGAAAAGCTCATACATCAGATTTCTGCAAACAGCATTTCACATGGAATTGCAGCCATCAGGGGTGTCTGACCCTCAGTTACAACACTGAGGGTAAGAAAAGAGTTGGGTCTTAATTGGCTGCAAAATATTGTCTTGATCTGTGGAAGAATACATGATTATAATGATAACAGAAACGCCCAGTTTTATTTGTGAGCTGGCATAACCCTGTATGAATAACGTCGCCTTTCTGATTTGATAGTGTGTGAGCTACACGTCCATGTCGAATGTGGCCCCTTTGCCTGTAGTGACTGTCGCCAATGTCACCAAGATGGACAGTATGATCGGGTGAGTAATGTAGCATCAGCGGGAGGGAGTGAGAACTAGCATTCCATGCAGCAATTCTACCAATGTTATAATCAGACAATGCTCAGATCAAACAATGCTCGTTTATATATATTAAACAATATTGGGCTAGATGTATTGAAGCAATGTCATGACAACATTTATCACATTAGCAATTTGAAATCTTTCCAAATAATTAAGTCTGACTAATGATGTGAAAACTTAATTTTACAATATGACTAATACTATGGTGTACAGTGGTCACTGAAATGAAGGGAAATAGAGGATTTTGTAAACCTAGAAAAAGTAAAAGATAGCTAAAGAAAGAGTACGACTGATTAAAGGTGAAATATGAAATCATCTTATGGGGGATGAAGGAATGGTCGAGATTCTAAATATGTATGTTACCTTAGATTTCATAGGAGAGTGTGGTATTGGAAATGAGAGAGTGTGAGAGGAGGAAGTAGGGAAATTAGGATAGCTATAGATAAGGAAATCGAACTGAAAATGTTGATGAAACTCAAAGTGTAAAACGCACTGGTCCTGATGGTTAGAATCATAGAAAGTTTACGGCACAGGAAGAGGCTACTTGGCCCATTTGTCTGTGCTGGCCGGAAAAAAAGAGCTATCCAGCCTAATCCCCCTTTTTAGGATTTGGTCCGTAGCCTTGCAGGTTATGGCACTTCAGGTGCAGATCCAGGCACCTTTAAAATGAGGTGAGGTTTTCTGCCTTTACCACCCTTTCAGGCAGTGAGTTCCAGACCCCCACGCCCCTCTGGGTGAAAAAATATTTGTTCATGTCCCCTCTAATCCTTCTACCAATCACTTTAAATCTATGCCTCAATCACTGACCTCTCTGCTAAGGTAAATAGGCCCTTCCCATCCACTCTATCCCGAGCCCTCATAATTTTGTACATCTCAATCAAATCTCCCCTCAGCCTCCTCTGTTCCAAGGAGAACAATCCCATAACATTTCAAACATGGAAATTGTGCCAAGGACTGGAGTGTTGCCAGTTTAACACCTCTGTTCAGAAA
This sequence comes from Heterodontus francisci, assembly GCF_036365525.1. Classification (NCBI taxonomy): domain Eukaryota; kingdom Metazoa; phylum Chordata; class Chondrichthyes; order Heterodontiformes; family Heterodontidae; genus Heterodontus; species Heterodontus francisci. Next base: position 287,334,926 of record NC_090371.1, on the reverse strand, counting down.
TGGATAAATCGGGTAACTAACCAATTTAGCCTAGCATTGATTAGGAAGCTATACTGGTCAACCTAACATTGGTCAGGTAAATAGACCAATCAGCAGTGGGTAAGCTCCTGGTGACCTGTACACAAGATTATACCAACACTCACTGAGAAGGGCATGGGTTCATTAAGGCGGGTCAGCAAGGATTTATAAAAGTTCGATGTGTCCTGCCAAATATTTGAGGAAATAATGGAGTGTATTATTGAAGAAAATGCAGCAGATATTTTGTCTCTGGCTTTTCAAAAGGTGTTTGCTATAGCATTGCATAGGAGACTTGACAAAGTTATAGAATTTTAGAGTGGCTACAACACAGAACGAGGCCATTCAACCCATTGTGTCCGTGCCAGCTCTCTGCGAGAGCAACTCACCTAGTACCACTTTCCCGCCTTTTCCCTGTAGCCCTGCAATTCATTTCTCTTCAGATAATTACCCAATTTCATTTTGAAAGCCACAATTGAATCTGTCTCCACCACACTCTCAGGCAGTGCATTCCAGATCCTAGCTACTAGCTGCTTAAAAAGGTTTTTTCACGTGTCGCCTTTGGTTCTTTTTCCAATCACCTTAAATTGGTGTCTTCTGGTTCTCAATCCTTCCACCAATAGGAACAGTTTCTCCCTATCTTCTCTGTACATACCTCTCATGATTTTGAACACATCTATTAAATCTCCTCTCAACCTTCTCTTCTCAAAAGGGAACAACCCCAGCTTCTCCAATCTATCCATGGAATTGAAGTCCCTCATCCCCTGAACCATTCTAGTAAATCCTTTGTGCACCCACTCCAACACCTTCACATCCTTCCTAAAGTGTGGTGCCCAGAATTGGACACAATACTCACTTGAGGCCGAACCAGTGTTTTATAATGGTTCAGCGTAACTTGTTTGCTTTTGTACTCTATATCTCTATTTATACAGCCCAGAATCCCATATGCCTTGTTTTCTCAACCCGTCCTGCCACCTTCTTGTGCACATACACCCACAGGTCCCTCTGTTCCTGCACCCTCTTTAGAATTGTACCTTAATTTTATATTTCCTCTCCTCATTCTTCCTACCAAAATGAATCACTTCACACTTCTCTGCATTAAGTTTCACTTGCCACGTGTCTGCCCATTCCACCAGCCTCTCTACATCATCTTGAAGTCACTATCCTCCTCACAGTTCACAATACTTCCAAATTTTGTGTCTGCAGCAAATTTTGAAATTGTGCCTGTGTACCCAAGTCTAGGTCATTAATATAGAACAAGAAAAGCAGTGGTTCTAATAATAACAGCCCCTGGGGAACAGCACTGTACTGTCGTCCAGTCTGAAAAACAACCTTTCACCACCACTCTCTGTTTCCTGTCACTCGGCCAACGTCGTCTCCATGTTGCCACTGCCCCTTTTATTTCATGGGTTTCAACTTTGCTGACAAGCCTATTATGTGGCATTTTATCAAATGCCTTTTGGAAGTCCATCAATTGCATTACCGTCATCAACCCTTTCTGATGCCTCATCACAAAGCTCAATCAAATTAGTTAAACATAATTTGCTCTTAACAAATCCATGCTGGCTTTCCTTTATCACATTTGTCCAAGTGTCCAAGTTAAAGCGTATGGTATTGAAGGGAATGTGGCAGCATTCTCCCAAAGAAATGTTTGGACCTTTTTCTGAGTGACATTGGATGAATGGATTATTCGCATTGCTACAGCTGGTGTAGGTTGCTAATTTAAGCAGTGTCCCACTGGTTAAGGGCTGCTGACCCATTTACAGGCACACTTGAAAATTCCACCGGGCGGGCCTCAGTCACCATTGACGTCCTTGTTCCCTGTTGTCCCAGTCTCCTGCTCTGTTTCCTGCTTTTCTGCACCCACCCCTCCCCATACCCCTCCACCATGAAATATGAATTAGAATATGAAATGCTCATCTAGAAACAGTGCTGGAAGCAGAATCCGTAGTAGTCCTTGTGAAAATATGTATAAAGGTAGTAGAAATTACTTTTAAAATGGAGGTGTATAAATATTTGAAAATAAAAATTTACATGGGTGTTAGAAAGGCAAGGAAACAGAATTAGGTGGATATCTCTATCAGAGCTGGCAGAGGTATGATGGATCAAATCGTCTCCTCTTATGCTGTAATATTCCATGATTCCATTTGCTTAAACAGTACCTACTAATTTTTACAATGCAGTATAATGTCATTTGTGGTCTGTTGAAAGGCCCATCCTCAAGTCCACAAATCTCTGACCATTCCATTTTTACAGATTTCCTGAAGCAGCTATTCAAGTCAGCAAACTGTTTCCTTTCTGCTGGAGAAACCTGTCCCAGTGGACCAGGATTCTGTTTTTACAAGAGGAAAAAAATCTGTGAGCGGTTGTTACTCATAAGATAAGATTTGATACAAGTAGCCCTATTTCCACATTGGATGGGAAGATTCTATGGCAGTGCACAGTAATCAGCCACCCACTCAGCTTGGATTTAAATGTTCCTGTGCTTCCTCCATGTCCACCTGCCTTTGCCAGAGGACACTTGGCTCGTTCAACACAAATACTTCACCAACACAGGCCACAGTGTCTCAGAAAATGAATATGTGGAGGACGGTTGCTGTAATTTCTCCATTCCCTCTGTCTTGAGTTCTTGTTGTACTACTAAAGTGTGTTTGTTTAAAATTAGTGTCATTTATTAAGGACTTTAGATTATACTGGGTAGTGTTTGGAGTAGAACAAGGCCCCTACTGTAATTAGTATCTTTTATAGGGAGTAACTAAGTAATCTAAAGGTAAGTCATGGCAGGAGAGCTCGCATCCGTGATATGCTCCTCCTGCGCTATGTAGGAAATCAGGGACGCTTCCAGTGTCCTTGATGACCATGTGTGCAGGAAGTGTATCCATCTGCAGCTACTGACTACCCGCATTACGGAGCTGGAGCTGCAGGTGGATCCACTGTGGAGCATCCGCGATGCTGAGGACATCGTGGATAGCACGTTTAGCGAGGTGGTCACACCGCAGGTAATGGCTGCACAAGCAGAAAAGAGATGGGTGACCACCAGACGGAGTAGTAGGCGCAGGCAGGTAGTGCAGGAGTCCCCTGTGGTCATCCCCCTCACAAACAGATATACCGCTTTGGATACTGTTGGGGGGGATGGCCTCCCAGGGGAAAGTAGCAAAGACCAAGTTCATGGCACCATGGATGGCTCTGCTGCACAGCAGTGGGGGGAAAAAGACTGGGAGATCCATAGTGATAGGCGATTCAATTGTAAGGGGAACAGACAGGCGGTTCTGTGGCCGCAAACGAGACTCCAGGATGGTATGTTGCCTCCCTGATGCTAGGGTCAAGGATGTCTTAGAGCGGCTGCAGGACATTCTGAAGGGGGAGGGTGAACAGCCAATGGTTGTGGTACATGTCGGTGCCAACAACATAGGTAGAAAAAGGGATGAGGTCCTGCAAGATGAATTTAAGGAGTTAGGAGCTAAATTAAAAAGCAGGACCTCAAAGGTAGTAATCTCAGGATTACTTCCTGTGCCACGTGTTAGTGAGTATAGGAAGAGGAGAATAGACCAGATGAATGCGTGGCTGGAGAAATGGTGCAGGAGGGAGGGATTTAGATTCCTGGGACATCGGGACCGGTACTGGGGAAGGTGGGACCTGTACAAGCTGGACAGGTTACACCCGAGCAAGACCGGAACCGATGTCCTCGCAGGGGCGTTTGCTAGTGCTGTTTGGGAGGATTTAAACTAGAATGGCAGGGGGATGGGAACCTGAGCGGGGAGACTGAGGAGGAGGAAACAAGGATAAAAACGAAAGACAGGAAACAAAAAGGCAAAAGTGGAAGGCATAGAAATCAAGGGCAAGAAGCAAATAGGGCCACAGTACGAAATAATGCTAAGATGACTAAGAATGTTGAAAAGACAAGCCTAAAGGCATTGTGTCTCAATGTGCGGAGTATTCACAATAAGGTTGGCGAATTAACCACACAAATAGATGTAAATGGATACGATATAGTTGTGATTACAGAGACATGGCTGCAGGGTGACCATGAATGGGAACTGAACATCCAGGGGTATTCAATATTTAGGAGGGACAGGCAAAAAAGGAAAGGAGGTGGAGTAGCATTGTTAGTAAAAGAGGAAATCAATACAAAAGTGAGGAAGGATGTTAGCTCAGAGAATCGTGTTGTGGAATCTGTATGGGTTGAGCTAAGAAACATCAAGGGGCAGAAAACGTTGCTGGGGGTTGTATATAGACCCCCAAACAGCAGTGGTATGCAGAGGATGGCATTAAACTGGAAATTAGAGACGCATGCAAAAAGGATGCAACTGTAATTATGGGTGACTTTAATCTACATATAGATTGAGCAAACCAAATTAGCAATAATACCGTTATTCCCGGAGGAATTCCTGGAGTGTGTACGTGATGGTTTTTTGGACCAAAATGTTGAGGAACCAACTAGAGAACAGGCCATCCTAGACTGGGTATTGTGTAATGAGAAAGGATTAGTTAACAATCTTGTTCAGGGTCCCTTGGGGAAGAGCGACCATAATCTGATAGAATTCTTCATTAGGATGGAGAGTGAGGGAGGTGATTTCGAGACTAGGGTCCTGAGTCTAAATAAAGGAAACTATGAAGGTATGAGGCGCGAGTTGGCTATGATAGATTGGGGAATGTTACTGAAAGGGTTGACGGTGGATAGGCAATGGCTAGCATTTAAAGAGCGCATGGATGAATTACAACAATTGTTCATTCCTGTCTGGCACAAAAATAAAACAGGAAGGGTGGCACAACTGTGGCTTACAAAAGAAATTAGGGATAGTATTAGATCCAAGGAGGAGAAATATAAAATGGCCAAAACAAGCAGCAAACCTGAGGATTGGGAGCAGTTTAGAATTCAGCAAAGGAGGACTAAGGGATTGATTAAGAAGGGGAAAATAGAGTATGAGAGTAAGCTTGCAGGGAACATAAAAACTGACTAAAAGCTTCTATAGACTTGTGAAGAGAAAAAGATTAGTGAAGACAAATGTGGGTCCCTTACGGTCAGAAACTGGGGAATTTATAATGGGGAACAAAGAAATTGGAAGACCAATTAAATACATACTTTGGTTCTGTCTTCACAAAGGAGGACACAAATTACCTCCCAGAAATGTTGGGGAACATAGGGTCCAGTGAGAAGGAGGAACTGTGTGAAATCAGTATTAGTAGGGAAATGGTGTTAGGGGAGTTGATGGGATTGAAGGCCGATAAATCCCCAGGGCCTGATAATCTACATCCCAGAGTACTTGAGGAAGTGGCCCTGGAAATAGTGGATGCATTGCTGGTCATTTTTCAAAATTCTATAGACTCTGGAACAGTTCCAACGGATTAGAGGGTAGCTAATGTAACCCCACTATTTAAAAAAGGAGACAGAGAGAAAACAGGGAATTATAGACCGGTGAGCCTGACATCAGTAGTGGGGAAAATGCTAGAGTCCATTATAAAAGATGTAATAGCAGAGCACTTGGAAAACAATGACAGGATCGGACAAAGTCAACATGGATTTACGAAAGGGAAATCATGCTTGACAAATCTACTGGAATTTTTTGAGGATGTAACTAGTAGAATAGATAAGAGAGAACCAGTGGATGTGATGTATTTGGACTTTCAGAAGGCTTTTGATAAGTTCCCATATGAGAGATTAGCATGCAAAATTAAAGCGCATGGAATTGGGGGTAAGGTACTGACATGGATAGAGAACTGGTTGGCAGACAGGAAACAAAGAGTAGGAATAAATGGGTCTTTTTCCGAATGGCAGGCAGTGACTAGTGGGGTACCGCAGGGATCAATGCTAGGACCTCAGCTATTCACAATATATATTAATGATATAGATGAGGGAATTAAATGTAATATATCCAAGTTTGCAGACGACACAAAGCTGAGTGGGAGTGTGAGCTGTGAGGAGGATGCAGAGAAGCTCCAGTGTGATTTGGACAGGTTGAGTGGGTGGGCAAATACATGGCAGATGCAGTAAATGTGAGGTTATCCACTTTGGTGGCAAAAACAGAAAGGCAGATTATTATCTTAATGGTGATAGATTGGGAAAGGGGGAGGTGCAGCGAGACCTGGGTGTCCTTGTGCACCAGTCGCTGAAAGTAAGCATGCAGGTGCAGCAGGCAGTTAAGAAGGCAAATGGTATGTTGGCCTTCATAGCGAGAGGATTCGAGTACAGGAGCAGGGATGTCTTGCTGCAGTTATACAAGGCCTTGGTGAGACCACACCTGGAGTATTGTGTGCAGTTTTGGTCTCCTTATCTGAGGAAGGATGTTCTTGCAATGGAGGGAGCGTAGCGAAGGTTCACCAGACTGATTCCTGGGATGGCAGGACTGACGTATGAAGAGAGATTGGGTCGATTAGGCTTGTATTCGCTAGAGTTTAGAAGAATGAGAGGGGATCTCATAGAAACCTACAAAATTCTAACAGGACGGGACAGACTGGATGCAGGAAGGATGTTCCCGATGGTGGGGGAGTCCAGGACCAGGGGTCACAGTCTAAGGTTAAGGGGTAAGCCATTTAGGACTCAGATGAGGAGGGATTTCTTCACCCAGAGAGTGGTGAACCTGTGGAATTCTCTGCCACAGAAAGCAGTTGAGGCCAAATCATTAAATATATTCAAGAAAGAGTTAGATATAGTTCTTCGGGCTAAAGGAATCAAGGGATACTGGGAGAAAGCGGGAACAGGGTACTGAGTTTGGATGATCAGTCATGATGGTATTGAGTGGCAGTGCAGGCTCGAACAAAGAACAAAGAAAATTACAGCACAGGAACAGGCCCTTCGGCCCTCCAAGCCTACGCCGATCCAAATCCTCTATCTAAACCTGTCGCCTATTATCTAAGGGTCTGTATCTCTTTTACTTCCTGCCCATTCATGTATCTATCTAGATACATCTTAAAAGACGCTATCGTGCCCCAGTCTACCACCTCCGCTGGCAATGCTTTCCAGGCATCCACCACCCTCTGCGTAAAGAACTTTCCACGCATATCCCCCCTAAACTTTTCCCCTTTCACTTTGAACTCATGTCCCCTTGTAATTGAAACCCCCACTCTGGGAAAAAGCTTCTTGCTATCCACCCTGTCTATACCTCTCATGATTTTGTACATGGGCCAAATGGCCTACTCCTACTCCTATTTTTCTATGTTTCTATCAGTTGGGAGTGCAGGGGACCCACTTGCAGCCTCTGAACCAAATGCATGAAAAGCATAGGATGTCACTCCAGTTTTTCCCTCCGTCCCCATAGGAAACTCTTGCAAGGCCGGAGCTCTTGGTTCCCACAAAGTGTCTTCCCACAATGGCTGAAGCTGCTTTCATATTGATTTTGAGCCATATGAGTTCCTTTATCTCCCCATGTGCAGGTCTCATGCAGTGGTCAGCAACACTGAAGTAAACCTGCTGACCCAACAAAGGCTGAAGCCCACTCTTTTACTGGATCACTGCTAGCCATGGCAAACTTGGCAGCTTATTTTGAAGATGCCTCCAGCCTTGCAAGACCTATGCATCACAAACTGAGACCCCAACGTTACACTAAACCAATGTACGAGTAGCTAAAGATCAGAAACTCAGAGATTGGGGATCGCAAGAGGGAATCTTTGTCATGCTGCTTAGTGTTACAGTGCATTACAACTCCAGTATGTTGTCCTGCACTGCTTAACTGCTTAGTCTTGTGTACTAATGTGGCCCATTTTACATGTTTTGATAGTTAAATATTATATTTTACATAAACCACAGTAATCCTGAATACTCACATCATATGAAACTTATGCTGTGGGTGAAAATGCTGCCAAAATACAACAGGTTTACAGGCATTTTGAGCAAGAAAGGATAGCTCAGGATTTTCGTGTTATGGTTCTTCAGAATTGGAGGTTCTGATCTCAGAATACTTTTTGATTCGTTCACATGATTATAAGCGTCGCTGGCTAGGCTAGAATTTGTTGCCCATCCCTAATTGCCCTTGAGAAGGTGGTGGTAAGTCACTGTCTTGAATCTCTGCAGTCTATGTGGGGTAGGTACACCCACAGTGCTGTTAGGAAGGGAGTTCCAGGATTTTGACCAAGTTACAGTGAAGGAATAGCGATATAGTTGCAAGTCAGGAAGGTGTCTGGCTTGGAGTGAAACTTGCATGTAGTTGTGTTCCTATGCGTCTGTTTCCCTTGTTCTAGGTGATAGAGGTCTCAGGCTTGGAAGGTGCAATTGGAGGTGCCTTGGCGAGTTCCTGCAATGCATGTTGCAGATGGTACACAGTAAGCAGGCATGAAGATAGCATCTTTCAAAGTGTAAGATTAAAATCCTTTTATTTATCTTGTTCATTTGCCAGGAGTCTTATCACCATCACTGGAGAGAAGGCAATCTCTCCTCCAGCGCACGCTGTGCTGTCTGTAAGAAGTCATGTGGCTCGTCAGAAGTGTTATCAGGCATTCGATGTGAATGGTGTGGGACGACAGTAAGTAAACAGTTTGAACAGCAGAGCTACCTGTTTTTGTGTCAAAGGTAATGCATAAACTGATGAGTTCATGGGTGAATGCACTTCTTGCAGTGGGTAGAGACACATGAACCATGATGACTCACCCAGCCATGGTTGCCATCAGTAGTGACCCCTGCTAAAGGAAAGAAAAATATAATAATGAATTGTCAGCGTTAATTTCAAAAGGGAAAAACTTGCTTGACCAACCTTATTGAAATTTTTGAGGAGGTAACAGAGTGGACAGTGGTAATGCAGTAGATATAATTTATCTGGATTTTCCAAAGGCCTTTTAATAAGGTGCCCCATAATAGACTAATGAATAAGGTCAGAGAACGCAGAGTCAGGGGACACTTGGCAGAATGGATTGCTAGCTGGTTTCATTTTTTTTTTAATTCGTTCGTGGGATGTGGGCATCACTGGCTAGGCCAGCATTTATTGCATTTATTGCCCATCCCTAATTGCGCTTGAGAAGGTGGTGTTGAGCTGCCTTCTTGCACCACTGCAGTAGGTATACCAACAGTGCTGTTAGGAAGGGAGTTCCAGGATTTTGACCCAGCGACAGTGAAGGAACGGCGATATAGTTCCAAGTCAGGATGGTATGTGGCTTGGAGGGGAACTTGCAGATGGTGGTGTTCCCTTGCATCTGCTGCCCTTGTCCCTCTAGGAGGTAGAGGTCGCGGGTTTGGAAGGTGCTGTCTAAGGAGCCTTGGAGAGTTGCTACAGTGCATTTTGTAGATGGTACACACTGCTGCCACTGTGCATCGGTGGTGGAGGGAGTGAATGTTGAAGGTTGTGGATGGGGTGCCAATCAAGCAGGTTGCTTTGTCCTGGATGGTGTCGAGCTTCTTGAGTGTCGTTGAAGTTGCACCCATCCAGGTAAGTGGAGAATATTCCATCGCACTCTCGACTTGTGCCTTGTAGATGGTGGAAAGGCTTTGGGGAGTCAGGAGATGGGTTACCCGCCACAGAATTCCCAATGTCTGACCTGCTTTTGTAGCCACAGTATTTATGTGGCTGGTCCAGTTCAGTTTCTGATCAAGCGTAACGCCCAGGATGTTGATAGTGGGGGATTCAACGATGGTAATGCCATTGAACGTCAAGGGGCGATGGTTAGATTCTCTCTTGTTTGAGATGGTCATTGCCTGGCACTTGTGTGGCGCGACTGTTATTTGCCACTTATCCGACCAAGCCTGGATGTTGTCCAGGTCTTGCTACAAATGGACATGGGCTGCTTCAGTATCTGAGGAGTCACGAATGGTGCTGAACATTGTGCAGTCATCAGTGAACATCCCAACTTCTGACCTTATGATGGAGGGAAGGTCGTTGATGAAGCAGCTGAAGATGGTTGGGGATAGGACATTACCCTGAGGAACTCCTGCAGTGATGTTCTGGGACTTAGATGATTGACCTCCAACAAAAAACCGCAACTATTTTCCTTTATGCTAGTTATGACTCCAGTCAGCAGGGGGTTTTCCCGCTGATTTGCATTGACTCCAGTTTTGCTTGGGCTCCTTGATGCCATACTTGGTCAAATGCTGTTTTGATGTCAAGGGCAGTCACTCTCACTTCACCTCTTGAGTTCAGCTCTTTTGTCCATGTTTGAACCAAGGCTGTAATGAAGTCACGAGCTGAGTGGCCCTGGCAGAACCCAAACTGAGCGTCACTGAGCAGGTTATTGCGGAGCAAGTGCCACTTGATAGCGCTGTTGATGACCATTAGCAAAGTGATGAAAGGGGTCAAGAGTAAAGTGATAGAGAGGTAATTTGATGGATTGGGTTTGTCCTGCTTTTTGTGCCACACAACAGATGGTGGGTACCCTCAATTTGAAGAAGAGATTTAGTCTCCACAAGGACTAGTGGTCACATTTTTAAAAATTTTATTTGTTTTGTGGGATGTGGGCGTCGCTGGCTAGGCCAGCATTTATTACCCATCCCGAATTGCCCTTGAACTGAGTGGCTTGGTAGGCCATTTTAAGAGTCAACCACATTGCTGTGGGCCTGGAGTCACATGTCGGCCAGACCAGGTAAAGATTAATGAACCAGATGGATTTTTACAACAATCGAAAATGGTTTTATGGTCCATCTTTGAGCTAGCTTTTTAATTCCAGATTTATTAATTGAATTCAAATTTCACCATCTGCTTTGGTGGGATTCGGACCCATGTCCCCAGAGCATTAGCCTGGCTTCTGGATTACTAATCCAGTAACATTACCACTATGCCACTGCCTCCCTTCCTATCAATGCTGTCATGGACGGATGCATTTACAGCAGGCAGATTGGTGAGGACGAGGTCAACTATGTTTTTCCCTCTTGTTGGTTGCCTCACCACCTGCTGCAGACTCAGTCTAGCTGCTATGACCTTTAGCACTCAGCCAGCTCGTTCAGTAGTAGTGCTGCCGAACCACTCTTGGTGAAGGACATTGAAGACCCCACCCAGAGTATATTTTGTGCCCTTGCTACCCTCAGTGCTTCTTCTAATTGGTGTTCAACATGGAGAAACATGATTCATCAGCCGAGGGGAGGTGGTAGGTGGTAATCGGCAGGATGTTTCCTTAGTCATGTTTGACCTGATGCCATGACACTTCATGGGGTCCGGAGTCAATGTTGAGGACCCCTTCAAGACAGAAAGCAGAGAATGGGAGTAAAGGTTAGTTATTCAGAGTGGCGGAAGGTGGTGTTCCACAAGGATCAGTGCTGGGACCACTGCTGTTCACAATTTACAATAATGATTTGGACTTTGGAATCAGACACACAATTTCTAAAATTGAGGGGGAGGAGATCATCAGTACTGAGGAGGACTGCAACAAATTACAAGAGGACATTAATTACCTTGCAGAATGGGCAAATAATTAGCAGATGAAGTTCAACACAGATAAATGTGAGGTAGAACATTTTCGTAGGAAGAATAGGGAGATCACTTATTACTTGGAAGGTGCGAGTCTAGATGGGGTAGAAGAACAAAGGATCTCAGAATACAAATACACCAATCAATAAAATTTTCACCACGGGTTAGCAAGGCCATAAAAAAGCAGACCAAGCACTAGACTTTATTTCTAGAGGGATAGAATTGGAAAGTAGGGAAGTTAAGCTAAACCTGTATCGAACCTTGGTTAGACCACCCTTAGAATACTGCATGCAGTTCTGGTCGTCATATTATAGAAAGGATATAGAGGCACTGGAGAGGGAGCAGAGAAGGTTTACAGGGATGATGCGTGTATATATATATATATATATATATATATATATCAGGAAATGATGGGTTTCTTTTCTCTTGCAAAAGGAAGGCCAAGGAGTGACCTAATAGAGGTCTTTAAAATTATGAAAGGTATTGATAGAGTGGATACCGAGAGAATGTTTTCACTTTTGGGGAAGAGCATAACTAGAGGCCATCAATATAAGATAGTCACCAAGAAATCCAATAGGGAATTCGGAAGAAACTTCTTTATCCAAAAGTGGCGAGAATGTGGAACTCACTACCACAGAGAGTGGTTGAAGTGAATGCTTTAGATACATTTAAGGGGAAGCGAGACAAGCATATGAGGGAGAAGGGAATAGAGGGTTAAGATGATAGAATTAGATGAGGAAAGATGGGAGGAGGGTCAAGTGGAGCATAAATGCAGGCATGGACTAGTTGGGCTGAATGGCCAGTTTCAGTGCTATATATTCTATGTAATTCTGATTTTTTTTTTAATGACCCAACAACAATCTGTAAATGATGAATGAATTCTCCTGACTCTGACATGTAAGTAATAAATTAATTATTCCAACTAGTTGATGAGCGCTCCTGGCTCTGGTCTGTAAATAGTGAATGAATTCTTCCAACCTATTTAACAATTGATAAACTTTCCTGGTCCTGACATGGGGAATAAAATTCTCCTGAATAATTGCTGAATTGTCCCAAGCAGTCAATAATTCCTGAATTATTCTTAGCTCGACCTGTAAGTAACCAATGAATTCTCTTGACCTTGAACATTAACTTTTAATTTTGACCTTTTAAAAATTAATCCAAGTTTGCATTGCTTCTCTTGATTTATTTAATGAGTTGATTTTTGCCTAGCCACTTCCCACCATAGTTTGTTTTTATTTATTGAATATCAGGAGTGACTATTCTCGGAGGCCAAAAATGCAGTTTCATTTTCTCAGTCTATGTAACTCAACCATCAGAGCAGTGACAGCAGGGTTCAGTAACGTGAGCAGACTCATAGCATGTGGAACAGCCTTTATCTTTTTAAACTCAGGCTACAAATGTATTATCGATAGAAACCATAGAAAATTTACGACATAGAAGGAGGCCATTCAGCCCATTGTGTCCTTGCCGGTCAACAAAGAGCTACCCAGCCTAATCCCACCTTCCTGACTAGGTCCATAACCCTGCAGGTCTTGGCTCTTCAAGTAAACATCCAAGTAGTTTTTAAATGTGTTGAGAGTTTCTGCCTCTACCGTCCTTTCAGGCCGTGAGTTCCAGGTCCCTACCACCCTCTGGGCAAAAAACTGTTTCCTCATCTCACCTCTAATCCTTCTACCAATTACTTTGAATCTATGCCCCAGGTTTTTGACCCTCTGCTAAGGTACTCTATGTAGGCCCCTCATAATTTTATACACCACAATTAAGTCACCCCTCAACCTCCTCTGCTCCAAAAAAAACAATCCCAGCCTATCCAATCTTTCCTCATAGCTTAAAGTTTCCAGTTCTGGCAACATCCTCGTAAATCTCCTCTGCAGTCTGTCCAGTGCAATCACACCTTTGCTGTAATGTGAACAGAACTGCAGAGCTTGAGTACTGCATAATCTAACTAGTGTTGTATACATTTCTAGCATAACCTCCCTGCTCTTACATTCTTTGCCTTGGCTAATAAATAAAAGCATGCCATATACCTTCTTAACCACTTTATCGATCTGTACTACCTTTAAAGAACGGTGGACGTACACTCCAAGGTCCCTCTGTTCCTCCACACTACTCCGTATCCTCCCATTTATTGTGTATTCCCTTGCCTTGTTGCACCTCCCAAAATGCATTAGGAACATAGGAGCAGGAGTAGACCTGTCGAGCCTGTTCCGCCATTCAACCAGATCATGGCTGATCATCTACCTCAACACCACTCTCCCACGCTATCTCCATATCCCTTGATATTAGTATCCAGATATCTATTGATTTCCGTCTTGAACATGTTCAATGATTGAGCTTCCACAGCCCTCTGGGGTAGAGAATTCCAAAGATTCACCACCCTCTGAGTGGAGAAATTCCTCCTCATCTCAGTTTTAAATGGCCTACCCATTATTCTGAGATTATGTACCCAAGTTCTAGACTTACCAGCCTGAGGAAGCATCCTATCTACAGCCACCCTCTCACGCCCTTACCTCACACTTCTCCGGATCGAATTCCATTTTCTACTTTTCTGCCCAACTGACCAAACCATCTGTGTCTTCCTGCAGTCTAAAGCTTTCTTTCTCACTGTCAACCACATGGCCAATTTTTGTATCAGCTGCAAACTTCCTGTCATGCCCCCTACATTTGAGTCTGAATCATTAAGATAAACTGCACAAAGAAAGGGATAGACTACTGAGTCCTGCAGAATCCCAATGGTAACAACCTTCCAGTCGCCAAAACGCCCATCAACCATTACGCTTTGCTTCCTACCACTTCGGTGGTTTTGGATCCAGTTTGTCACTCTCCGTTGGATCCCAAGGGCTTTTACATTTTTGACCAGCCTGCCATGTGCGACCTTGTAAGAAACCTTGCTAAAATTCATGTAGACCACATCCACCACAGCACTCTTATCAACCCTACTTGTCACTTCCTCACAAAATTCAGTCATATTACTCCGACATGACCTTTCCTTAACCAATCCATGTTGACTTCCCTTGATTAATCTTTGCCTTTCTAAATAAAGGTTTATACTGTCCTTCAGAATTGATTCCAATAATTTGCCTCCAACAGAAGTTAAGCTAACTGGCCTATAATTAAATGGATTATACCTTCCTCCCATTTTAAAAAGGGTACAATGTTGGCAATCCTCTGGCACAACTCTGTAGCCAGGGAGGATTGAAATATGATGGTCAGAGCCTCTGCAATTTCCTCCCTTGCTGCTTTTAACAACCTGGATTTTGTTTCATCTTGGTCTGGCGATTTAGCTACTTTCAAAGAAGTCAAGCCTTTCAATACTTCCTCTCTAACAATGTTAATCCATCCAATATTTCACATGGTTCCTCCTTAACTATGATGTCATCATTTGCCCCTCTTTTGTGAAGACAGCTGCAAAGTAATAGGCCCGATTCTTTCCTTAGTTATCCTCTTGCTCTTTGTGTACTAATAAAACATTTTTTGGATTTTCCTTGCTAATATTTTTTCATGCCCTCTCTTTGCTTTACTAATTTCCCTTTTAATATATCCCTACACTGTAAGTGGTTAGCAATTTCTGTTACCTTGGGTCCATGGCGACAGACAATCTGTCCCTTGCACAATACACATGTAGGGGAAGCAGCTACCACCTTTCGCCAACTTTCAAAACATGCATGGGATGACACCAAGCTGACCCTTAGGATCAAGCTGATGGTTTATAAGGCCTGTGTTCTCAGCACCTTGCTGTATGGCTGTGAAACATGGGTGACTTACAGCTACCAGGAAAAGAAGCTCAGTAATTTCCATCTTTGCTGTCTGGCGCATTATGGGTATATCCTGGCGGAACAAAATCACAAATGTGGCAGCCCTCTCGAAGGCAGAGCTGCCAAGTGTTTTGACAGTAACCAAATAGAGGTGCCTTTGGTGTATCGGACACGTCTGCAAGATGGAAGACGATTGCATACTTAAGGATCTTCTCTATGGTGAGGTAGCAGGGGCCAGATGACTAGTGGGGCACCCAAAGCTTCGCTTCAAGGATGCTTGCAAGCGCGTCATGAAGACCCTAAATGTTGACTATCGCACTTGGGAGTCACCAGTTGGTGAAAGAGTGAAATGGCGACACTTCCTGTGGACTGGTGTGCACTACCACGACGACCAGTGGCTACAGCAGCTTGGTAATAGATGCCAGTGCCGAAAACAACTCACGGCGTCACTTGGCCGCTTCACGTGTGGGACTGTAGCAGAACCTGTCTCTCAAGGATTGGCCTTCACAGCCATCACAAAGGTGCACCAAGAAAAGGCACTCCACCTAAATAGATTGTTTGCTGTGTGTCCATCATCTTTTGTAGATGGAAGGATGCTAACAACAACAACACTTTGTGTACTCTTCCAGGCTTTCTGCAGTATTAATATCTCAGGGTCTGACAAACGCTTCCCTTTCTTGCCTTATCTTACCCTCTATGCACCTTGTCATCCATGGGGCTCTAGGTTTGGCTCTCCCACCCTTTTTCTTAGTGGGAACGTTTTCCCTGAACCCCTTGAATGCCTCCCATTTCTCTGACACCAATTTATTTTCAAGTTGCTATTTCCAGTTCACTTTTGATAAATCACCTCTCAGCTTAGTAAAATTAGCCTTCCCCCAATTTAGAACATTTACTCCTAGTTTATCTTTGTCTTTTTCCATATCTGTGCTAAATCCAACTGAATTATGATCACTACCACAAAAGTGCTCTCCCACTGATACTTCTTACACCTGGCCAGCTTCATTCCCTAAAGCTAAATCCAGAATTGCCCCTCCCCTCTTGTTAGGCTTGTGTCATTTAGGAATTCTGTATCCTCTGTACCTTTTACACTGACTGTATCCCAGTTAATATAAATGTAATTAAAACCCCCCAGTATTACTGTCATACTGGTTTTGCATTTGTCAGAAATTTTCTTATGAATTTGCTCTTCTGTCTGTCTCGTGCTGTTTGCGGGTCTGTAGTACACTACCAGCAGTGTGATTGCCCCCTTTTTTGTTCCTTAGTTCAACCTATAGAGCCTCATTTGATGATCCCTCTAATATGTCATCTCATCTCATGGCTGTAATTGTTTTGTTAATCAATATTGCCACCCCACCTCCTTTTTTAACCCCCTCTCTATCTCGGCTGTAAAGCCTGTAACCAGCAACGTTAAGCTGCCATTCCAGCCCCTCTCTAAGCAATATTTCAGTACTTCCATGTAAAGGCTTGCTCAGGTAGGGAAAAAGAACCCGACCCGAACCTGACCGAACCACAGTGGACCCAAACATCACCTGGCCCAAATCCCTCCGATTTTGCCTCAACCCGACCCGACCATCCCTTTACTTACCTTCAACTTGGAACCTCCAGGAAGCTGCAGTGCATGCGTGATGATGACATAGTGATGTCACTCGCTCACTGCGCAGCCTCAGTTTTGTCCCAGATTCCCAGCTCAGGTAAAGTTTAAAAAAAAATTTCAATCCTTACCAGCAGAGCACTTACCGTGTGTGTCCAGCCCGACCCGGACCCGGATCGACCTGGACTCGGTTCGACCTGACCCCGGAAGAGGGACCCGACCCGAACCCAACACATCTCGTCAGGTCCCGTCAGGTTTGGGTCGGGTAGCAGGCCTTTACCTCCATGTGTCAATCTGTTCCCTCAGCTCATCTGCCTTAGTCACTACTTGCTTTTAGGTATATGCCATTAAGTAGAACTGGCCTCCTTTTTTGTCTATTTTCCAACCTTTGTTTGCTTTGCCTTCCAAACTCTCTTGCTGATTTTCTGCCTTCCATTTACATCTCTGCTTTTTTCCCTTCTGAATCTATGCTCAGCTTCCCATCCCCCTGTCTACCTAGTTTAAACCCTTCCAACAGTACTAGCAAATCTGCCCATGAGAATAGTGGTCCCAGTTCTATTGAGGTGCAACCTGTCTGGCCTGTACAGGTCCCAACTTCCCCAGAACCAGAACCAATGTCCCAGGAATCTAAAGCCAGCCCTCCTGCATCATCTCTCCAGCCAGGCATTCATCTGTTCTATCCTCCTATTTCTGTACTCAAGAGCATGAGGCACCAGAAGTAATCCTGAGATTACTACTTTTTGAGGTCCTGCTTTTTAATCTCTTTTCTAACTCCTTAAATTCTGCCTGTAGGACCTCGATCCTTTCTCTACCTATGACTTTGGTACCGATATGGACCGTGACCTCTGACCACCTCCAGAATATTCTGCAGCTGCTTGGCGATATCCTTAACCCTGGCACCAGGGAGGCAACAGACCATCCTGGAATCACATCTGCTACCACAAAAACATCTGTCTGCTCCCCTAAGCATAAAATCTTCTGTAACTAGTGCTCTCTAGACTTTTCTCTTCCCTCCCTATACAGTTGAACCACCCATGGAGCTATGGTATTAGCTGTGGCTGCACTTCCCAGAGCAACGTTCTCCCCATCAGCATTGAGAACCTGGTTAGAGAGCAAGATGCTCTGAGGGGCCTCCTGAACTATCTGCCTGCTCTTTTTTGTCAGTCTGGCAGTCACCCCTGTCCCTTTCTGTCTGCACTCTCTTAAACTGCGGGATGACCATCTCCTGAAACATGCTATCCATGACACACACATCCTTGCGGATGGATCACAATGACGTCAGCTGTTGCTCGAGCTCCAGAACTTGGCATATGATGTCACACGGGTCTGAGGTGCCCTGCTATACCTCTATTTATTAGATTAAGTCACTTAACAAATATAATTAAAATACTCATTATTAATATACTTGCTGTTATAAAGACAAAGAAATGCCACCTTCCTCCTCCCACAGGTTCATGCTGACTGCTACAGTAGCCTTACGCCAGAATGCAATTTTGGAAGGTTGCAGAACATGATACTGCCTCCAAATTGTGTGCGTGTTTGTGCACGCAATTTCAGCAAGTTCTACTGTTTTCGGATATCAGAAACTGCACAAACAGAACAAGGTATGTAGGAGAAACAGTTGAATTTCTGGTTATTTCTGTATTGAAGCTATTACAATAAACTGGTAATTATTACTGGATGGTAATTCCTAATGAGAAGTTTTTTTCCTAATGAGAAGTTTTTGGATGTCAAATTGTTTTAAGCGTGCCAGAGTTTGATTTTGAGCATGGTTGAATAATTGAAGTTTAAAACCTAAGGACACTTGGTAAATGTTCTGAAGTGTTACTTTAGGGAAAACGAAACAGTCAGTAAAGCTGAGTTGGTCTCCACTATGTGTGAAACAATCGCTTTACAAATTTTGATTTACTCCACACAGCAGATTACCCCAGGCGTTACTCCCAATGTATGCCATTCTGTGTCAGCAGCGTTATGTGATGAAAGCAGATATAATTGGGTTTCCATGGTTATTTAATTATTCCTGTTTTGTTCATCTTTTAACATTTCTGTTTTCATTTTTAAAAAACACAAGAAATGGAAAAAAATCGAAGATTTATTTTTAAAAGTAATTTAAGTTGATTAAAGTAGTTAAGTTGCCGATCCTATGTGTTAGCAAGAAAATGGGTCTCTGCAGTGCTGTTGCTAATTCTGATGCATACATCCTTGCTCATGTTGAAGAACTGAGCAGCAGTTGGTTTGACAGAGACTGTCCAGTCCTAGCGTGTATATGTGTGTGTGTGGCCATGTGCTGGTGTGTGTGTGTGTGTGTGGCCATGTGCTGGTGTTTGTGTGTGTGTGTGTTTGTGTGTGGGGGACCATGTGCTTGTGTGTGTGTGTGTGTGAGGCCATGTGCTGGTGTGTTTTTGTGTGTGGGGGACCATGTGCTTGTGTTTGTGTGTAGCCATGTGCTTGTGTTTGTGTGTGTGTGTGGGGCCATGTGTCTGTGTGTGTGTGTGTGTGCGGCCATGTGTCTGTGTGTGTGTGTGTGTGCGGCCATGTGTCTGTGTGTGTGTGTGTACGGCCATGTGTCTGTGTGTGTGTGTGTACGGCCATGTGTCTGTGTGTGTGTGTGTACGGCCATGTGTCTGTGTGTGTGTGTGTGCGGCCATGTGCTGGTGTGTGTGTGTATGGCCATGTGCTGGTGTGTGTGTATGGCCATGTGCTGATAATCATAGGGTTAGACAGCACAGAAACAGGCCCTTCAGCCCATCATATCTGTGCCGCCCATCAAGCACCTAACTATTCTAATCCCATTTTCCAGCACTTGGCCCGTAGCCTTGTATGCTATGGTGTTTCAAGTGCTCATCTAAATACTTCTTATATGTTGTGAGGGTTCCTGCGTCTACCACCCCTTCAGGCAGTGCATTCCAGATTCCAACCACCCTCTGGATGAAAACATTTTTCCTCAAATCACCTCTAAACCTCCTGCACCTTACATTAATTTTATGCCCCTGGTTATTGACCTCTCCGCCAAGGGAAAAAGTTTCTTTCTATCTCACCTATCAATGCCCCTCATAATTTTGTATACCTCAATCAGATCTTCCCTCAGCCTTCTCTGCTTTAAGGAAAACAACCCCAGCCTTTTCAGTCTCTCTTCATAGCTGATGTGTGTGTGCGCGACCATGTGGTAGGGTGTGTGTGTGCGGGCTTGTGTGTGTGTGGCCATTTGGTAGTGTGAGTTTTTAAAATTCTTTCATGGGATGTGGACGTCACTGACTAGGAGAGCATTTATTGCCCATCACTAATTGCCCTTGAGCAGGTGGTGGTGAGCCGCCGCCTTGAACCGCTGCAGTCCATGTGGGGTAGGTACACCCACAGTGCTGTTAGGAAGGAAGTTCCAGGATTTTGACCCAACGACAGTGAAGGAACGGCGATATAGTTCCAAGTCAGGATGATGTGTGACTTGGTGGGGAACTTGCAGGTGGTGAGGTTCCCATGCATCTGCTGCCTTGTCCTTCTAGGCGGTAGAGGTCGTGGGTTTGGAAAGTGCTGTTGAAGGAGCCTTGGTGCATTGCTGCAGTGCATCTTGTAGATGGTACACACTGCTGCCACTGTGCGTCGGTGGTGGAGGGGGTGAATGTTTTTGGATGGGGTGCCAATCAAGCAAGCTGTTTGGTTCTGGATGGTGTTGAGCTTCTTGAGTGTTGTTGGAGCTGCACCCATCCAGGCAAGTGGAAAGTATTCCATCACACTCATGATTTGTGCCTTGTAGATGGTGGACAGGCTTTGGGGAGTCAGGAGGTGAGTTACTCGCCGCAGGATTCCTAGCCTCTGACCTTTTGTAGCCATGGTATTTATATGGCTACTTCAGTTCAGTTTCTGGTCATGTAACCCCAGGATGTTGATAGTGGGGTATTCCGTGATCGTAATGCCATTGAATATCAAGGGGAGATGGTTAGATTCTCTCTTGTTAGAGATGGTCATTGCCTGGCACTTGTGTGGTGTGAATGTTACTCACCACTTATCAGCCCAAGCCTGGACATTGTCCAGGTCTTGCTGCATTTCTACAGTATCAGTATCTGAGGAGTCGCGAATATTGCTGAACATTGTGCAATCATCAGCGAACATCCCCATTTCTGACCTTATGATTGAAGGCAGGTCATTGAAGAAGCAGCTGAAGATGGTTGGACCTGGGACACTACCCTGAGGAACTCCTGCTTTGATGTCCTGGAGCTCAGATGATTTACCTCCAACAACCACAAACATCTTCCCTTGCGTTAGGTATGACTCCAACCAGCGGAGAGTTTTCCCCCTGATTCCCATTGACTTCAGTTTTGCTAGGGCTCCTTGATGCCGCACTCGGTCAAATGCTGTCTTGATGTCAAGGGCAGTCACTCTCACCTCACCTCTTGAGTTCAGCTCTTTTGTCCATGTTTGAACCAAGGCTGTAATGAGGTCAGGAGCTGAGTGGCTCTGGCAGAACCCACACTGGATGTCACTGAGCAGGTTATTGCGAAGCAAGTGCCACTTGATGGCACTGTTGATGACACCTTCCATCGCTTTACTGATGATTGAGAGTAGACAGATGGTGCGGTAATTGGCCGGGTTGGACTTGTCCTGCTTTTTGTGTACAGGACATAACTGGGCAATTTTCCACATTGCCGGGAAGATGCCAGTGTTGTAGCTGTACTGGAACACTGTGTGTGTACATGTGGCCATGTGCTAGCGTGTGCTTGTGTGGCCATGTACTAGCGTACGTGTGTGCATGTGTGGCCATGTGCTGGTGCGCACATGTGTACTTGTGGCCATGTGCTAGCGCACGCGTGTGTATGTGTGGCCATGTGCTAGCAGTATTAGCAGAGTAATTGCATTGCGAACGTCTGTGGCTAATGTGACTGTCTTCCCATAGTTGCTGATGACGGGGATGATAATGTGGATACTGGGAGCTACGCATCATATAAAGATACACAGTCTGCTTCCACATCTGATTCAGGTAAATGACTTTATAGTTACTGTAACCTCTTCTGACCACTTTTGTTAAGATATATGTTTGAATCTTTTATAAAATGGTTCCAAAGACCAACATAGCTACATCTTTGACTTAATTCTGAAGTGAAGCCTTTTTGCCTGTTGACAGATTATTCTGTATATTATAGATATTATTCTAAATATGTACTTGTGAAATCTGTTTCGTGATTTAGATGGAATTTAAAAGTAGCAACATGATAAAGTGGTGCTCACTCATTGTGCTACACACACCTGTCCTTTTAAGCAAATTCCTTTAAGCATTCTGTTGTCCAGCTGATTATGTAGCCCTATGTAGGTACTATCTTTAGATCTTTTGCTTTCCCCAATTAGGCAAAGCAATCTGTGTGCACGTGTGAAGGCTTCAACCTCCGATATCTGCAAATCTTGGACCAGCAACCTGCCCCCAGGCCACAGCCAGGGGCGTTGTTGGCAGCTGAAAGCAGCCTGTGGGACAATGCTGAACCTTTGCTAGCTGCCTCCCCATAGCAATGATTGGGAGAATTGAACTAAAGAACAAGGAACAGTACAGCACAGGAATAGGCCATTCGGCCCTCCAAGCCTGCGCCGATCTTGATGCCTGCCTAAATTAACACCATCTGCACTTCCGGGGCCCATATCCCTCTATTCCCATCCTATTCATGTATTTGTCAAGATGTCTCTTAAACGTCGCTATCGTATCTGCTTCCACCACCTCCCCTGGCAGCAAGTTCCAGGCACTTACCACCCTCTGTGTAAAAAAACTTGCCTCGCACATCCCCTCTAAACTTTGCCCCTCGCACCTTAAACCTATGTCCCCTAGTAACTGACTCTTCCACCCTGGGAAAAAGCTTCTGACTATCCACTCTGTCCATGCCGCTCATAACTTTGTAAACCTCTATCATGTCGCCCCTCCACCTCCGTCGTTCCAGTGAAAACAATCCCGAGTTTTTCCAACCTCTCCTCATAGCTAATGCCCTCCAGACCAGGCAACATCCTGGTAAACCTCTTCTGTACCCTCTCCAAAGCCTCCACATCCTTCTGGTAGTGTGGCGACCAGAATTGCACGCATTATTCTAAGTGTGGCCTAACTAAGGTTCTGTACAGCTGCAACATGACTTGCCAATTTTTATACTCTATGCCCCGACCGATGAAGGCAAGCATGCCGTATGCCTTCTTGACTACCTTATCCACCTGCGTTGCCACTTTCAGTGACCTGTGGACCTGTACGCCCAGATCTCTCTGCCTGTCAATACTCCTAAGGGTTCTGCCATTTACTGTATACCTCCCACCTGCATTAGACCTTCCAAAATGCATTACCTCACATTTGTCCGGATTAAACTCCATCTGCCATTTCTCCACCCAAGTCTCCAACCGATCTATATCCTGCTGTATCCTCTGACAATCCTCATCGTTATCCGCAACTCCACCAACCTTTGTATCGTCCGCAAACTTACTAATCAGACCAGCTACATTTTCCTCCAAATCATTTATATATACTACAAACAGCAAAGGTCCCAGCACTGATCCCTGCGGAACACCACTAGTCACATCCCTCTATTCAGAAAAACACCCATCCACTGATACCCTCTGTCTTCTGTGACTGAGCCAGTTCTGTATCCATCTTGCCAGCTCACCTCTGATCCCGTGTGACTTCACCTTTTGTACCAGTCTGCCATGCGGGACCTTGTCAAAGGCTTTACTAAAGTCCATATAGACAACATCCACTGCCCTTCCTTCATCAATCATCTTCGTCACTTCCTCAAAAAACTCAATCAAATTAGTAAGACACGACCTCCCCTTCACATAACCATGCTGTCTCTCGCTAATAAATTTGTTTGTTTCCAAATGGGAGTAAATCCTGTCCCGAATAATCCTCTCTAATAGTTTCTCTACCACTGACGTAAGGCTCACCGGCCTATAATTTCCTGAATTATCCTTGCTACCCTTCTTAAACAAGGGAACAACATTGGCTATTCTCCAGTCCTCTGGGACCTCACCTGTAGCCAATGAGGATGCAAAGATTTCTGTCAAGGCCCTAGCAATTTCTTCCCTTGCCTCCCTCAGTATTCTAGGGTAGATCCCATCAGGCCCTGGGGACTTATCTAACTTGTGCAGTTTCACATAGAGTGAAATTTGGTCTCTAAGTCTTGAAGCATTTTCCTACTGGTTGTTTCAACTTTAGTTTTCTTGGGGTAATGACTGAGGTTTTCCCTACAACTAAAGAATTGATAGAGTTAGGGCACAGTCAAGGTACATTCCCACGAAGCGGAAAAGTAGGGCAAACAAATCCAGAGCTCTCTGGATGACAAAAGAGACAGAGATTAAGATGAAGAAGCAAATGTGTGCTTATGGCAGATGTCAGGTGGATAATACAACCGAGAATCAGGCTAAATATAGAAGGTTCAGAGGGAAATTGAAAAAGCAAATAAGAGAAGCAAAGAGAGTATGAAAAGAGACTCACAGCTAACATACAAAGGAATCCAAAATTCTTCTTTGGGCATATAAAGAGGAAAAGGATGGTAAAAGGAGGTGTGGGGACCAAAAAGGAGATTTATGCATGGAGGCAGGGGGACAAGGCTGAGCTATTAAGTGAATACTTTGCCGAGGAAGAAGATGCTGTACAGATCATGGTGAAAGAAGAGGTAGTTCAGACACTTATAAGGCTTAAAATTGATAATGAGGAAGTATTGGATAGCGTGTCTGTACTTGAGGTTGATAAGACACCAGGACCAGATGGGAAGTGAGAGTGGAAATTGTGGAGGCACTGGCTATAATTTTCCAGTCTTTCCTAGACTCGGAGGTGGTGCCAGAGGACTGGAGAATTGCAAATGTTGCACCCTAATTCAAAAAAGGATGTAAAGATAAGCCGAGCAACTATAGGCCAGTCAGTTTAACCTCAGTGGTGGGGAAGCTTCGTGAAGCACTAATTTGGGACAAAGTTAATGGTCACTTGGACAAATGAGAATTAATTAAGGAAAGCCAGCATGGATTTAGAAGGGCAAATCGTGTTTAACTAACTTGCTTGAGTTGATGAGGTAAGAGAGGTTGATGAAGGTAATACTGTTGATCTGGTGTACATGGATTTCCAAAAGGCATTTGATATAGTGCCACACAGACTTGTGAGCAAAGTTACAGCTCATGGAATAAAGGGGACAGGATCAACATGGATACATAGGAGCAGGCGTAGGCCATTCAGTGCATCGAGCCTGCCCCGCCATTCAATACGATCATGGCTGATCATCCACTTCACTGCCTTTATCCCACACAATCCTCATATCCCTTTATATTAATGGTATTTAGAAATCTGTCAATCTCTGCTTTAAACATACTCAACGACTGAGCTTCCACAGGCCCCTGGAGTAGAGAATTCCAAAGATTCACAACCCTCCGAGTAAAGAAATTTCTCCTCATCTCTGTCCTAAATGGTTTCCCCCTTATTTTGAAATTGTCCCCGGTTCTAAACTCCCCAACCAGGGGAAATATCTTAGCTGCATCGACCCTGTCTATCGCTTTTAAGTATTTTGTAGGTTTCAATGAGGTCACCTCTCATTCTTCGAAACTCTAGAGAATACAGGCCCAGTTTCCCCAATCTCTCTTCATAGGACAGTCCCGCCATCCTGGGAACGAGTCTGATGAACCTTCGTTGCACTCCCTCTATGGCAATAATATCCTTCCTAAGGTAAAGGGACCAAAGCTGCACACAGTACTCTAAGTACGGTCTAACCAAGGTTCTATATAATTGAAGCAAGACTTCACTACTCCTATACTCAAATCCTCTTGCAATGTCGGCCAACATACCATTTGCCTTCTTAATTGCTTGCTGCACCTGCATGTTAGCTTTCAGTGACTTATTGACAAGGATTCCCAGGTCTCTTTGTACATAGAAATTGATTTCAATGATTCGAAATTGGCTGAGTGACACGAAGGTTAGTGGTTGTTTTTTTGGACTGGAGGATGGTTAATCGTGGAGTTCCCCAGGGGTCTGTGTTAGGACCCCTGCTGTTCCTGATATATATTAATAACCTACAACTTGGTGTACAAGACACAATTCCAAAATTCGTGGACGGTACAAAACTTGGAAGTATTGTGAACTGTGAGGACATAGACAGGTTGGTGGAATGGGCAGACAAGTGGCAGATGAAATTTAATGCAGAGAAATGTCAAGTGATTCATTTTGGTAGGAAGAACGCAGATAGACAATATAAAATAAAGGTATAATTCTAAAGGGGGTGCAGGAGCAGAGGGACCTGGCTGTATATGTGCAGAAATAATTGAAGGTGGCAGGACAGGTTGAGAGAGTGGTAAATAAAGTATACAGTATCCTGGACTTTATCAGGGGCACAGAATACAAAAGCAAGGAAGTTATGTTAAACTTGTATAAAACACTGGTTTGGCCTCAGCTGGAATATTGCATCCAGTTCTGGCCACCACACTTCAGGAAGGATGTGAAGGCGTTAGAAAGGGTGCAGAAAAGATTCACGAGAGTGGTTTCAGGGATGAGGAACTTCAGTTATGTAGATTGGAGAAGTTGGGACTGTTTTTCTTGGAAAAGAAAAGGTTGAGAGGAGACTTGATAGAGGTATTCAAAATCATGAGGTGTCTGGACAGAGTAAATAGGGAGAAGGAAGGATTGAGAACCAGAGGACATAGATTTAAGGTAATTGGCAAAAGAAGCAATGGTGACATGAGGAAAAACATTTTCACACAGCAAGTGGTTAGGGTCTGAAATGCACTGCCTGAGAGTGAGGTGGAGGCAGGTTCAATCGAGGCATTCAAGAGGGAATTGGATTAGTATCTGAAAAGGAAGAATGCGCAGGGTTATGGGGAGAAGGTGGGGGAGTGACATAGGGTGAATTGCTCCTTTGGAGAGCCAGCACAGACACAATGGGCTGAATGGCCTTCTGTGCTGTAACCATTCTATGATTCTATAACTAACAGTAACACTAAGGGTATGTCAAGCCCTGACTGAGCAAGGTCTTGTAGTTGCAGATTTTGCCATAAGTATATTTTCCCAAGTTTTCTGTTCTTGTTTTGCTTCTTTTGAAGGCACTAAATCACGCTAATGTGAAATATTACACGCGGTAGTGTCTTTCAAAGGATGCTTTATTGTAGAAGTGTTGTTCTGCTTTGACAAGATGGGATATTGAGGTAGGTGTGGCCCCCATAACTGATGCTGACTTTTGATTCTGTAATTGAATTGTTTGTGAGAAAGGCCATTAATTATTTCTTGATGTTCTCTGCCAGGTGTTTCCAGGATTCAGAGACCATCTTGTCTATTCTCGGATTTCGCTAAGTTAGGTCCTACAGCATGAACAGACTATCCAGTACTAGGGCCTAAAGCTTGAAGTATGAGTCATGTGATTTCTGCTAGATAATGCATAAGTGTGGATTTAGGTCAGGGTAGGATCAGGCCTAACTCACAAAACAAATAGCCCCCTTGGGCAAGATGTCAAAGACCTGCAGGCCAGGTCATGGGCCCGTGCTCAGATTAGGAGTGGAGAAAATTGGGAGGAAGTAAAAGATAAGATGCAATAGAAGTTTCTTCATGCTGATATATTCCTCTGTTCATTTGTTTACAAATGATACATTTATAAATTTGTTAAAATTGATGTGCAGCAGGAAATATTGGGGTTCACATTTTACTGCTTTAGGACTAGCTCTTTCATGAGTTCTTCCAAATTATTTATTGAAATATAAGGGTAAAGCCTCCTCTGTTTTTCAATCTTGCTACACAGCCATTTTGGTCAAAGGACAGACCTGGAGGTGACCTGCTTTGTAATCATTTCTGTGTCTTTTTTTGTGTCATATTAATAGATTTTGTACAGAGTGGCACAGTTCATTCTGACTGGTTGGTGCTCCCCTTGATGGGGTGATTGTAGCAAGTCAACTGAGGTGATCCATGGAAGTGCTATTGGGTCTTGCACACTACATACTAAGGCAGTATTTTATTAATCGTAAAACTGTTTCATAGAAGCCTAAAATGATACAGCAGAGAAGGAGGCTGTTCGATCCATCTTGCCTATTCTGGCTCTTTGAGAGAGCTATCCAATTAGTTCCACTGCTCTACTCTTTCCCCATAATCCAGCAAAAGTTTAGAAACATAGGAACAGGAGTAGGTCATCGAGCCCCTCCAGCCTGTTCCGCCTTTCAATGAGATCCTGGTTGATTTATGATCGAACTCCGTATACCCATCTTTGCTCCATATCCCTTAATACCTTTGGCTAACAAAAATCTGTCAATCTCAGAATTAAAATTAACAGTCAATCCAGCATCAATTGCAGTTTGCAGAAGAGAGTTCCAAACTTCTACCACCCTTTGTGTGTACAAGTGTTTCCTAGTTTCATTCCTGAAAGATCTGTCACTAATTTTTAGACTGTACTTCTTAGTTCTAGACTCTGCAACCAATGGAAATAGGGTAAATATAGGGGAAACTATCAGTTCCCCTTAATATCTTGAAAACTTCAATCAAATCACCCCTTAACATTTCCAGGGAATGCAACCCTAGTTGGTTGGTTGTGTAATCTCTCCTCTTAACTTAACCCTCAGAGTGAAGGCTTCAAGTATTTATCCAATTCCTTTTAAAGGTTATTATTGAATCTGCTTCCAATGCCCTTTCCGGCAGTGGATTCCGGATCATTATAACTTGCTGCGTAAATTTTTTTCCCTCGTTACCTTTTTCTAAATTTGCTAATTACCTTATATCTGTGTCTTCTGGTTACCAACCCTCTTGCCAGTGGAAACAGTTCCTCCTTATTTACTCTATCAAAATGCTTCAAGATTTTAAATTGAATTTCTATTGAATTTTCATTTATCAGCACAAGTGTCAATCCTGTCCAGCTGTGTTTGTGAAATCTTGGTTTCTTTGCCTGAGTCTGGAGTCAGTTCGCTGTTTAAAATTAAGGAGTCGCCCATTTAAGACAGAGATGAGGAGAATTTTTTTTCTCTGAGGGTTGTGAGTCTTTTGAATTCTCTTCCTCAAACGGCGGTGGAAGCAGAGTCTTTGAATATTTTTAAGGCAGAGGTAGATAGATTCTTGATAAGCAAGGGGGTGAAAGGTTATTGGGGGTAGGTGGAAATGTGGAGTAATCAGTTCAGCCATGAACTTATTGAATGGCGGAGCAGGCTCGAGGGGCCGAGTAGCCTACTCCTGCTCCTAATTCATATGTTCCCACCCTTCCTTGCTCGCCCTCCCTACCTCCTCTGCTCAGTATCATCTGCAAATTTACTGTGCACTCAGACTTATTCCAGGTCTTTTGTGTTTATTAGGAACAGCACTAGTCACAACACTTCGTCTGAGACAACTCAAAAAGAAAAGTCACCCCATTTCATGTGAACGAATTATCTGTGATATGCACTGATCTTAGTTTGTAAAGAATTCTTTAATGCTATACTATGCCCTATGAAAATCCAGTTGTACTGTGTCATGTGGTTTCCTCTATCTGAAAAAAGTGTGAAGTTGGTCAGGCAAAATTGACCTTTTCTGAAGCATGTTGGATTATTTCCTTACTGGTGCTGCTCCATTCTTATTGTGGTTATTGTTCTGGTTAGTTTTTTAATTATTGATATCAGACTAATAGGTTTGTAGTTACCAGGTTTGACTCCATCATTGAATATGGGAACTAAATGTGTCTATTTTTGGTCTGTAGGAGCCTCCACAGTGTTTGTCGACTCCCTCAGCATGACTGTCAGTGTCCCCGTATCCTCTAACTACCCTGAAGTATAGTTTGCCAGTCCTGGGAGTTTGTTGGTTTTCTGCCCTTTGAGACTCTCCATTGCCTCTGTTAGCTAATATTAGAACATGAGAACATAAGAGATAGGAGCAGGAGTAGGCCAATCGGCCCCTCAAGCCTGCCCCGCCAAACAATAAGATCATGGCTGATCTGCCCCAGACCTCAGCTCTTTCATGCCAGCTCCTCATAGCCCTCAACTCCCCGATATTTCAAAAATCTGTCTACCTCCTCTTCAAATACATTTAGTGATCTAGCCTCCACAACTCTCTGGGATAGAGAATTCCAGACATTCAGTACCCTCTGAGAGAAGACATTCCTTCACATCTCAGTTTTAAATGAATGCCCCCTTATTCTGTAACTATGTCCCCTAGTTCGAGATTCCCCCACTAGTGGAAACATCTTCTCAACACATACCCTGTCAAGCCCCCTCGGAATCTTGTACGTTTCAATAAGATCACCCCTTATTCTTCTAAACCCTAATGAATAAAGGCCTAACCTGGTTAGCCGTTCTTGATAAGTCAACCCCTTCATCCCAGGAATTAGCCTAGTGAATCTCTTTTGAACTGCCTCCAATGTTAGTATATCTATACTGTACACAGTACTTCAGGTGAGGCCTCACCAACACCCTGTACAGTTGTAACAAGACTTCCCTATTTTTAAACTCCAACCCCCTAGCAATAAAGGCCAAAATTCCATTTGCCTTCTTAATTACTTGCTGCATCTGCATGCTATTATATATTAAACTCTGGAAGTGCACATGATGTGCATTTGTTCAATGGTGTAATGTTCGTGTCCTTCCCCGTTCTAAAAAAAAACACTTCAAGCTATTGTTGCTTAGCAGGGAGCTGACTATCACGGTATCATCAGTCAATGGCTATTTCCTTTCAGGAAATAACTTGCCTAATTCAGCACTTGGCCATGCTTGGCACAGCAGGACAACTTGTCAACGAGTCTTTGCATGGTATCTTACTGAGTGCTTGGGAATTTTCAAACAAAGTATGTGGGAAGATACTGTGACTTTATACGACAAACAGCCTCAGTGGGGACCTTCACTGTGAAACCCATGGGTTTCCATCCACTGTGGATTTACCCTGTATTTAATTAAAATGGATCTGCCAGATATGTGTTTTATATAAAAATCACCATTTTCTACAAGATTGGGGATTCAGGTGAAATCCTTAGACTTTTTTTTCATGTTTCTATGATTGGAGTGTAATTTTACAGATTATTTTCAATACAGTCTATTTGACAACTCAATGACTTTTGGGTTTAAAAACTCTTTTTGATGCTTTTTACATTGCTGTTTCTTATCCCTTATGTTGAACTTTTGTTAATTCTTCTCAGGTAAACAGACCTTAAAGATTTTTGATGGAAACGACACAGTGAAACGGAATCAATTTCGACTAATTACCGTTCCTCGAATTTCAAAAATAGAAGAAGCGGTGGTGAGTCAATCTCAAACTAGTAACAAAACCTCAAGCTAAAGTTAAAATTCTGGATAAAACTTGGATTGTTTTGGTCACATGACTTGTGTAACAAGATGGTGTCACCTGCATTGTTCATAATCAGCTCCCAAAAGCAGCCGAGCAAGACTGCATTCAAATTCATTCTTTCCTACATTTTCTGTGCCATGATTGCTATGCACAAATTAAACGAAGGAAAAAAGATGATCTTCAGTTTGAACATAGTTCATCTTCCATAGAAAACTTGGGCCTGCAAAAGCCCTTCATTACTTGTTCCTACCATTATTCCTACTTTAATTTACACACTTGTCACCAGTAAACTTTTAATGACATCAACACCCTGGCTGCCTGTGCTTGCAAACATTGCAGTACCACATCTACGTTCCACATATGCAGCCATCAGAGAATACAACCGCTACATCAGCCAACCCAGGAGCCCAACCTATCACCAACCTGTCTCAAATCTAAAAGGCCATTTTGGACCATTGCCAAAGCCCTTCAGCAACCTCCCCTTTTGTTTTATTCATTCATGGGATGTGGGCGTCGCAGGCCAGGCCAGCATTTATTGCCCATCCCTAATTGCCCTTGAACTGAGTGACTTGCTAGGCAAGGGCATGTAAGAGTCAACCACATTGCTGTGGATCTGGAGTCACATGTAGGCCAGACCAGGTAAGGACAGCAGATTTCCTTCCCTAAAGGACATTAGTGAACCAGATGGGTTTTTACAACAATCGACAATGGTTTCATGGCCATCATTAGACTAGCTTTAAATTCCAGATTTTATTAATTGAATTCAAATTCCACCTTCTGCTGTGGTGGGATTCGAACCCATGTCTCCAGAGCAATACCTGGGTCTCTGGGTTACTAGTCCAGTACAATACCAGTACGCCACCGCCTCCCCTCAACCTTGATGACTGCTGGTGTAATACTGGGAAGAACTGCAATATACCAAATGGATTCCTTGCGGAAGTCCGCAGAGTGCAGCCTGAAGTATCAAACTTTCTTTGCAAACAGTAGACAACCATCAACCACCTCAGAACCAGTCATGGTAAATGCTGCCACCTTCTCTGTGGATGGAAGTTTAAACCATTCCCATCATGTGACTATGGATCTCTGAATTGCACCCTGGAGCACATCATCAAACACTGTCTTCAGAGGAAATTCGCAGGCAGCCTACAAGAAACCCATGCTGTTACACTGAATACTTTAACCTGGATATCTGACTTAGATATTGATATTTGACTGTCCCAGTCAACAACAACAATAGTTTGCTTTTCCCTAATGCTTTTTGACACAGTAAAATATCCCAAGGTGCCTCACATCAGTGATAGCAAACAAAGGTTGATCAGTTAAAAACTGTCAACAAAGCAGCAGTTGACATACATAGTCATCAGAATCTACTTCCAAGCTTCCATTGGCCTCTGAAAAGGAATGCTATTTATATGAACAACATACCAAGCTAGAATGACCTTAACCTTCAGACTAACATCCCATTTACCAGACATGGTATTTAGACTTAATAGAGTCATAGTCAGAGTCATTTACAGCATAGAAGGAAGCCATTCGGCCCATCGAGTTCATGCCGGCTCTCCATAAACAATCCAGTCAGTACTACTCCCCCGTTTGATCCCCGTAGCTTTGCAAGTTTATTTCCTTCAAGTGGCTATTCAATTTCCTTTTGAAATTGTTACGACTGAAGCAGTAGGAGTGCACTGTCTTTTCTAGTTCCACTTCTCCACAGGTCACAACATATATTTTTTTAAATGTTTACCCAGTTACCGATGCAGTCATATACTCTACTCTTTATCCCAGAATAAAATACACCAACCACGTTTCTTTAATAAACAACAAAATTATCAGTTTATTATAAAACACGATTTATCCAGTAATGAAGCAAAGCCTTAACACACAGATTGAAATATGAAAGTGCCTTTTTCCACACGCAAACTCATACACACACTGAAAAAGTACAGAAATTCTCTCTGCAGAGGTCTGTTACAAAAAAAAAGACAAGAAAGAATACTTTGGCCAAATACTTGCTAATTCTTGAAGAGAAAAGAGAAGATATGGAAAGATCTCTGTTGTTCCTTTCTCGGTCTGGCATCCCAAATACGCGTAGATGGCTGTCGTTGGGATCTTTCTAGAGCAGTTCTTTTCAGGCAACGTTGAGGATCAGTTAGGCAGGCTTTCCAGGAGAAATACGGCATCAGGAGATTCTGGCAGGCTTTTCAGAGGAAATGCAGCATCAGTTTCTCTATTTCTTACACTTGATTCTCAGGAAGTTCTCAAAGGGATGTAAGAGGGTGAGCTGTTGGTGGTTGCTCTCTTGGCTGGTTTTCTTCAACTGTCTTCAAAACAGTTCACACCCCAACACACTATCCAAAGCGAAACCGAAAACAGTATCTCAAGAGTCGAGCCTCCTGACCCCTATAAGTCTTGGCCTGTCACTTCTCTGTAAACATCTTCCCCAGGTCACCAAGGTTTCTGTTGTTTATTGCTTAAAGCACATGACTTCCAGCAACGCTGTTTTTAAACAACATCTGTGTCCTTTCAATAAACTGTCAGCAACAAAGCAAAGTACAGCTTCTTGTAATCTTCAGCCTTCTCCACAAATCCATCTCCACAATTTAAATATAAGTCCTCAAAAATATATACTTAACAAAAAATATACAAGTACATTTGTAATAAAATCAGTGATCATATCCACTTCCACCACCCTTGTGGGCAGCGAGTTCAGGTCATTGCCACTCGCAACGTAAAAACGTTCTTCCTCACATTGCCCCTGCATCTCTTGCCCAAAACTTTCAATCTGTGTTCCCTAGTCCTTGTAACATGAGTTAATGGGAAGTTTTTCCTATCTAGCTTATCTAAACCTGTCATAATCTTGTACACCTATCAAATCTCCCTTCAATCTCCTTTGCTTCAGGGATAACAAACCCAGCTTTTCCAACCTAACTTTGTAACTAACATCCCTCATCTCTGGAACCATTCTGGTAAACCTCCTCTACACTCTCACAAGGACCCTCACATCCTTCCTAAAGTGCGGTGATCAGAACTGAACACAATACTCCAGTTGGGGCCTAACCAGAGCTTTATGAAGGTTCAGCATTTGTACTCAATGCCTCTATTTAATGAATCTCAAGATCCCATATGCTTTACTAACCATTCTCTCAATATGTCCTGCCACCTTCTAAGATAAATGCACATGCAACCCCAGGTCCGTCTGTCCCTGCACACTCTTTAGAACTGTGCCATGAAGTATAAATTGCCTCACCCTATCCGTTCTGCCAAAATGTGTCACCTCACATTTCCTGGCATTAACTTCCATCTGCCACTTGTCTGCCCATTCGGCTAGCCTATCTATGTTCTGTTGCAGGTGGTTCATATCATCCTCACTGTTAACCACACCTCCAAGTTTGGTGTCATTGGCAAATTTTGAAATTCTACTCTGTATTCCAAGATCCAAGTCATTTATATATAGCAAAAAAGCAGTGGTCCCAGCACTGACCCTTGGGGAACTCTGAAAAACAGCCATTTACCACAACTCACTTCATCTGGTCAGGTTAAAAAGAGCACATCTGGTTCTACAGAGAGCTATACTATTAAATTAGCTATGAACTGAGCACTGAAATAAAAGCAAAATACTGCAGATGCTGGAAATCTGAAATAAAAACAGAAAGTGCTGGAAATACTCAGCAAGTCTGGCAGCATCTGTGGACAGAGAAACAGAGTTAATGTTTCAGGTCTATGATCTTTCATCAGGTCTCTCCACAGGTGCTGTCAGACCTGCTGAGTATCTCCAACACGTTCTGTTTTTATTTTATATTAGCCATGAACTGGAATTCATCTGGTCTGGTTTGACAAATTCAACTGTAGGGCTAGTCAAAAAGCAGAAATGCTTTGTTAGGTCAGAACGACCATGGAGCCAAAAGGATATGAATTATATCCGATATACCGTGAAAGAAGATACTGTCATCAGATTATATGTACAAGTCTAAGATCAGATGAGTGTGTAATTCTCAGATATTATACAGGATTACTGGAATGTGGCCAAATCTATTTTCATTGGGCCCAATGTTGCTGCCTCTCCTGTGCAGAACTCAGCTCAGTTAACACACCTCTGTGTCAGAATCCTGGGAAATCCCTGCATCAAATTTTCTTGTTAATTAACGAAAACTAACTTAAATACTATGACTTAATTTCATTGTTATACTGAACTATATTTTTAATGTTGTTTGTAATACATCCTGGGTAAAAGCAGCTGAGAAGTGACACGATGGGAATCTGTGGTTTGGGCCTTCATTGACCAAATGTTTTATTAGCCTGAAAGGTGCAAAATGGTCAAAAAGCAAACTTCAGCAGAAATCTAGTAAAGTGTGAAAACAGCTTGCTGTGTGGGAACTAAAAGATGAGCAGCTCCCAGAAGCTCAGATGCAGCTAAGGCCAAGACAAAATAACTTTGGTGCCAAGGCCACCATTTAGCCAGGCAGTAGCATTGGGATGTTTTTGAGCTGTTAGATGTTGGAGCATGGGAAACCTTGAGAGTCTGATCTGGCTTGGGTAGACACAGATGGATCAGTGACATCTTTTGTAATTGAACCATTCAAATATAATGAGGTAATGATCGGGTTTAAATCAGTCTCGATGGACTTTGCTGTGAAAAGAAAGTATTAAAAAAAAAAGGATTCCGTGGGCAGGGAGAGAGAGATATTTGGTCAGGGGAGATTTAGGACCATTCTGTAGATGGACCCTCACAGGAGAACGGGACTGATGAAGGGACGACATGTGTCTGCCGTATTTACTGGTGCGATCAGAGAGTGATTACGCAGAGATTATGCTTCTGTCCAGAGTGTAATGGTAATGTTGCACTTTGATATTACTGATCAGACATCAGACAGTATAACCACCGTCGCCAAGAAGGCTTAACACTTCAAATCATTTCAGAATTCGGGAAAAGGGGATAAAGAGTTAATTGACTCTCTGTATCAGGAATTCCAATATCTGTGATAAAGCTGAATACTGTATTTTCTGCAAAGATCCTGTGAAGTTGTTTGACAAATATTGGACAGGACTAGCAATAATGATTATTTGAGTTTCCAGAATTATAGTGCCATACCCAGTACATTCCCTTGAAATGGAAGAGCTAAGTTACCGAAATGAAGATCAGGCATAAACATCTTCAAAGGCTTAATCACAGAAAAAGTGTCCATCCCCAAAGGCACTGATGGCATAAGTTTTCAAATCTGAACTAGGAGGAAGTAGCTATTCCTTGCCTTGTGTCCTTTAAGAGGTTCTATCAATTGATAGTGTCCTACCTAAAACGCAAAGCAGCAAATCTTTGTGTCTGACCACAAGTACTGATAAAAGTCACACTTTGGTGTTATTGATGTGCTCTCTAATTGTCAATCATATGAAAGAACATGAGACCATATTGAATGAGAAGCTGTTTCCACAACTGGAGTAACTGCATCAGATCTGCAACGTAGCTTCAGGCCAAATTGGTCAATTTCTAACATTGAGTATCACAATTCAAATGTGAAATCCAAAGTTAGATAAGTACAACAACTACTTGCATTTATTTAGCACCTTTAACATAGTAAAATGTTCCAAGGTGCTTCACAGGAGCTTAATCAAACAAAATAGCTCTTGTCATTCTGGAGCATTCAACAGCATCCCATGCTGTTATTTGGGGTATAGCACCCTTCTCTCTTGTGGCACATTTATAGAATCATTGACTGGATAAGTGACTTCCTCAGAAGCCTCAGACATTAGGTGCTGGTAAATGGATGTTTCTGATCTTATTTCAAAACACAGTGAGAGTTCTCTTAAATGCTATTTTTGACCTTGCTCTGCTTCTTGTCTCTATCACTGGTGTATGTCATGCTATACCCGAGGCAGGAGGAGTGCACTGTTAATTCAGTCCCATTTCTGCACAGATCACAGCATATCAATAAATTTTCCCACTTACCGAAACCGCCAATTAGATACTCTATTTGCCCCCAGAATAAAGCACACCAACCAGGTTTCTTTAATCAGCAACAAAATTAACCGTTTATTGGTTAAGACTTGGTTTTATAATAATGAAGTAAATCTGAATTGAGAGATTAAAGCTCCTCATTTTTTCCCAGCCCACATGCACATACATCCAAAAACCGGTTAAATGGGGGAGAAAAGTGACTTGGTTTACAGCTGTTTCATAGGAATAAAAGGAATAAAAAAAACTTGGACTGGCATGATCTGGAAGGAAGCGCTTCGGTTTGGCGAGGTGTCCCAAAGTCGAATAGTTGGATGCCACTCGAAGTCTTTCCAGGCGAGGTTGATGAACAGTCTGTGATGGGTAGGCATTCAAAGAACTTCAAATGTAGAAGGCTTCACATAGGTCTTTCATCAGGGGTGTAGCAACAAGTGTCAATTCTCACATTCAATGCAAAACGCCCTTTTTTAAAGATGCAAGATTTCTGCAAATTCAGGGTTTCTTCGAAAATGTAGGAGGTAACAGTACCTCTTCTTACAAGCATTTGCTTTTCAAGAGCAAGGATTCTTTACAGAGAGATAATACTTTTCTGGTTGTTCTTCTGATCTCCAGGCAAGTCAAAATCAAATCCCATTTGCCTGCTTTAGTACAAACCCACTGGCTTTTAAACAGTTAAAAAATGAAACCAAAACCTTCCAGAAACAAGTCATAATTCTCTCTTGTCCCAAAAAGGGTAGGTCTGAGGTCAAACCCTCTACTGGTTTCCTTGAAATTACCTGGTTTCCAGTATTTGTTTACTGGTCAAAACCAGGTACCTCTTGTTGACTCTGCCTTCCTTCCAAAAGCATCCATAAAGTTCAGCAATCTCCAGATGTCTCAATGTCCACTGAAATCCTTTTTCAGTTTTTAAAACCTAGAATCCCAGGTTTTAATACAAAAAATGGAAATCCTCGTAACAGTCATTATAGGGCGGGAGCTTGTACAAGTGTTTCATTCTACATTCGAGAGATGAACAACAGCTGAAAAATTATGAAGAAATACAAGCAAAATTGTCGAAAGATTAACTGCCATGCTGCCAATGCATTTCTACTCTATAATAGTTGGAAATCATCTTCAAACTTACAGACGTTCAGCTGCTTAACTTTGTAATCAATCCAAGCTTCACTGAGGCAAATAATTGGGAGAAGTGGTCAGAACAGAAGGAATTCTACAGAAATTAGCTGCATTCATCACTGTTATTGACTGCATTCTCTGATCAAGTTTCAGTGTAGCCACTGATGAAATGTTCCTAAACTTGGCAGCAGTTTCAGTCCTACTGCTCAAAGGACTTCATGAGAACATAAGAAATAGGAGCAGAAGTCGACCTTTTGGCCCTTCGAGCCTGCTCTGCCATTCAATAAAATCAAGGCTGATCTTCTACTGCAATTCCACCTTCTGCACTATCCCCATATCCTTTACTTCCCTTAGTATCCAGAAATATATCAATCTCTGCTTTGCATATACTCAACAACAGACCATCCACGGCTCTCTGGGGTACAGAATTCCAAAGATCCACAACTCTTTGAGTGGAGAAACTTCTGCTCACCTCAGTCCTAAATGGCTGACCCTTTATATGAGGTTGACCTGTTGCATAGAACAACAACAACAATTTAGATTTTTTTTAGATTTAGATTTAGAGATACAGCACTGAAACAGGCCCTTCGGCCCACTGAGTCTGTGCCGACCATTAACCACCCATTTATACTAATCCTGCACTAATCCCATATTCCTAGGACATCCCCACCTGTCCCTATATTTCCCTACCACCTACCTATACTAGTGGCAATTTATAATGGCCAATTCACCTATCAACCTGCAAGTCTTTTGGCTTGTGGGAGGAAACCGGAGCACCCGGAGGAAACCCACGCAGGCACAGGGAGAACTTGAAAACTCCACACAGGCAGTACCCAGATTTGAACCCGGGTCGCTGGAGCTGTGAGGCTGCGGTGCTAACCACTGCGCCACTGTGATTTTATTGAATGGCAGAGCAGGCTCGAAGGGCCAAATGGTCGACTTCTGCTCCTATTTCTTATGTTCTCATGAAGTCCTTTGAGCAGTAGGATTGAAACTGCTGCCAAGTTTAGGAACATTTCATACATTTATATAACCACTTCAACATAGAAAAATGTTTGATGCTTCACAGAGGCATGAGGAAAATGAACACTGAGCTAAAGAGGGAGATTAGGAGGGGTAACCAAATCCTGAATCAAAAAGGTAATTTTAAGATGGTCTTAAAGGAGAAGAGAGAGATAGAGAAGCAATTAAGAAGGAAATTACAGACATTTGGACTTGGGTGGATGAAGGTACAGCTCACAGTGTTGGGACAAAGAAGGCAGGTTGCACAAGAAATTAGAGTCAATGGAACAAATTGTATAGGGAGTTTTTTTGGGCAGCTGTAGGTTACAGAGATGGGGAGAGGCGAGGTCATGGAGGGCTTTAAACACAAGCATGAGAATTTTAAATTTGATGCATTGAAGGACCGGGAGCCAGTGTAAATCTTAGGATGTGTGCAATGGACGAGTGGGAGGAGTTGTAAGATAGAAGGGTGGAGGATGGGAGGGCAGCCAGGAAACCACTTGATTTAGCAAGACTGAAGGTGACAGGCATGAATGAAGGTTTCAGCAGCAGATGGGCTAATGTAAAGACACGTTATTGCTCATCTAGGACTGTATGTTGCATGAGCAATCATGCAGCACAGAGGCAGTGGAAAAGTAGGATGGGTGTCATCAGCATACATGCGGAAACTGACCTCATGCCACGTACGTGAGGAAAAGGAGAGGCCAATGAAGGATGGATCCTTGCTTGGAAACCCGAGATTATGCTGCTCAGTGGGAGAAAAAGCCATTGCTAGAGATATCTTAGCTGTGATTGGATGGATAGGAGTAGGACCAAGTGGGCACAGTTTCACAGACATGGAGGAGTTGGAGGATAGTGTGATGGACTGTACTCATTTTGTAGATATCTGAAGGAAACCGAGGAAAAATAATATACCACAGTCAAAGAGAATATTATTCATGACTTTGGTTTAGGGTCATTTTGGTGCACTTGGAGGGATGGAAACCTGATTGGAGGATTCAAGCTTCGGCTGACGAGTAGCATTTGCATCAAACAGATGTCCAGTCACCTTGCCATGATCTTCAGAGACACCACCATTATAAAGTTTTCCACCATCAACATCCCAGGGGGTCACCATTGACCAGAAGCTGGACTGGACTATTGACATCAGCATTGTGGCTACAAGACCAGGGCAGAGGCTGGGTAACCACTGATAAATGGCTCACTAACTGACCCCTCAAAACCTCTCTCCCATCTACAAGGCTCAAGTCAGGAGTGTGATGAAATACTCACCACTTGCCTGGTTGTCATAGAGTGATAGGGCTGAATTTTGTCAGCATCAAAGAAGTCCTGCTGCTGGGGCTGAAAGCGGGAGCCGACCCTGGGGCAGCACTTTGCCAGCGGTGGGGCTGCCATCCAATTGAGGAGAGCCGACAGCTCAGCAGACTCAGCAGTGCCTCCACTAGCAGTGGCCACTACTGAGGCTGCAGCACACACAAGAGGGTGCCTCAATGCTGAGGTGCCCTCGAAGATGGGCGAGTCTTTTTGAGGAAGCTGGAGCCAGGCAGGCAGGCCCTGGCGATTGTTGGGGTGGAGGGGTTATTGCAGTGGCTGTGACTTAGGCGCGGGCATGGCCATTGCTGCTGGGGAGTACCTCTGTGGGCCATGGAGTGCTCATCAAGGAGGGGCCCCATCGGGAACCCACTGGGAGGCCGCCAGGGTTTAATTGGTAGTCTTCCAACGTGGTGGCGGGCCTTCCAGACACAGCCAAAATGCCTGCGGGGGCAGGAAGTGGCCATTAATTAGGCCCTTAAGTGGCTCATTTGGCTACCTGATGAACTGACGTGCCGCTAAGGTTCTCACCGTTTGCAGTATGTCATGGCGGTGGGAAGACATAGGCTCCCCTCCCAATGCCTTCCCTGCCATATTGCCAGCCCTCCTACCTCCCAGCCTGTCTCCGAAGGGTTGGAAAATTCAGCCTATAGATTTCTAGAGTCATTACAGCACAGAAGGAGGCCATTTGGCCCTTCGAGTCCATGCCAGCTCTCTGTACAGTTCAATCCGCCCCATTCCCCCACTCTATCCCCCGTTGGTTGCAGCTCCAACAACACTCAGGAAGCTCAACATCATTCAGAACAGAGTACTTCACTTGATTGCTGCCCATGCCACTGGACTGATTGTTCACCTACTCCACCACTGGTGCACTTTGGCTGCAGTATCTACAATCCACAAGATGCATTACAGCAACTCGTCACAGTTTCATTGACAGCATCTCCCTCCTCTGCAACCTCACTACCCAACAGAAACCCACCCAGCAGCACCCTCTATCTGGACATGCATGAACCAGTCTAAATTTGCAATTTTGTTTCTCACATGACAGCAAATTACAATAACTTAAAAGGTACTCATCAGATGGACCACCATCTTAGTTTTATTCCCTGCCTTCAAATACGTAGCCCCCAACCAAATGCTGTGATACTGTGACGATCCCTTCACCAAATGAAGATGTCAAACTCATGATCTGTGAAAGACGACTAT
The DNA here is from genome assembly GCF_036365525.1 of Heterodontus francisci. Lineage (NCBI taxonomy): Eukaryota > Metazoa > Chordata > Chondrichthyes > Heterodontiformes > Heterodontidae > Heterodontus > Heterodontus francisci. The sequence continues at coordinate 287,293,456 of NC_090371.1, read as the reverse complement.
AAATAATGCCTTCAATATCTGTAACTTATTTATTTTCTGACTACAACTTATATAGCATCTTTAATGTAATAAAACATCCCAAGGTGGTTCACAGGAGCATTATAAAACAAAGTTGGCACCGAGCTACGTAAGAAGATATAAGTCAGATGACCAAATACTTGGTCAAAGAGGTATGTTTTAAGGAGCGTCTTAAAGGAGGAAAGCGAGGTGGAGAGGTGTAGGGAGGGTATTTCAGAACTTAGGGCCTAGGCAACTGAAGATGCGGCCACCAATGGTGGAGCAATTAAAATCAGGGATGCACAAGAGGCCAGAATTAGAGGAGCACAGATATCTTGGAGGGTTGTGGTGCTGGAGGAGATTACAGAGATAGGGAAGGTGAGGCCATGGAGGGATTTGAAAACAATGAGAATTTTAAAATCAAGACCGGGAGCCAGTGTAGATCAGCGAGCACAGGGATGATAGGGGAATGGGACTTGGTGCGAGTTAAGACACAGGCAGCAGTGTTTTGGATGACTTCAAGTTTGCCGAGAGTAAAATGTGGGAGACCAGCCAGGAGTGTGTTGGAATAGTCAAGTCTAGAGATAAAGGCGTGAATGAGGGTTACTGCAGCAGATGAGCTGAGGCAGGGGTGAAGTTGGACGATGTAACGGAGGTGGAAATAGGCTGTCTTAGTGGTGGTGCAAATATGAGGTCGGAAGCTTATCTCAGGGTCAAATGTGACACCAAGGTTGTGAATAGACTGGCTTAATTTCAGACTGTTGGCAGTGAGAGGAATGGAGTCGGTAGCTATGGAACAGAGTTTGGAGCGAGGACAGAAAACAATGGCTTCAGTCTTCCCAATATATAATTGGAGGAAATTTCTGCTCATCCACTACTGGATCTTGGATAAACAGTCTGATAATTTAGCAACAGTGGAGGAGTTTAGAGTAGTGGTGGTGAATTACAGCTGAGTGTCATCAGCATACATGTGAAAGCTAACGCTGTGCTTTTTAGATTAGATTAGATTAGAGATACAGCACCGAAACAGGCCCTTCGGCCCACCGAGTCTGTGCCGACCATCAACCACCCATTTATACTAATCCTACACTAATCCCATATTCCTACCAAACATCCCCACCTGTCCCTGTATTTCCCTACCACCTACCTATACTAGTGACAATTTATAATGGCCAATTTACCTACCAACCTGCAAGTCTTTTGGCTTGTGGGAGGAAACCGGAGCACCCGGAGAAAACCCACGCAGACACAGGGAGAACTTGCAAACTCCGCACAGGCAGTACCCAGAATCGAACCCGGGTCCCTGGAGCTGTGAGGCTGCGGTGCTAACCACTGCGCCACTGTGCCGCCCAGGGGCAGCATGACTTCGCCCAGGGGCAGCATGTAGATGAGAAATAGGAGAGGACCAAGGATAGATCCACTTAAATCAAGGTGAAATTAAACAAAATACTACTTCTGTAAAGAAATGTGATGACCATTATACTAGTAGGTAAAGGAATCTTAGAATTTTACAGCACAGGAGCCTATTTGGCGCACGGTGCCTGTGATGGTTCTCTGAAAACTATCTACCTAGCCCCATTCCCCTGCCCTGCAACCATGCTATTTAAGGTTTTCTTCAATTATTAGCCAGTTTTGTTTTCAAAGCTTAAGTGTGAAGGGTTAAACTTCACATTGTTACATTTAAGTGAAATAGATTAGCTCTATTCCATGTAATTAGAATTGAACTATTTCTAGTTAGGATTTTACTTTGAAGTTTTCTCGTTTGCTCAATGTTTTGTGGCAGTGAGAGAGCAGGAGAAGTGATGTGCATGGATTACATCCATGATTTAGTAATGTATACATTTATGTGGATTTAACTGGAATCCCACTTTAATAGGAAGCTGCACTGAGAGCGTACTACATTCCAGATGATCCTCAGGAATACGAACTCCACACATTTACACAAGAGGCTTTATACAGTGACGATATTATCAACCGGAATGGAGGCAGCATGGAAAGCAAGAATCTGTCAGTATTCCGAGACACAATTCCCGAAGCGTGGGTATTACGGGCAAAGCCAAGAGATTGTGAAATAGTCAAAATTTATCCTGGATGGTTAAAGTAAGTTGCTTCTTACAGGCAAATGAAAGTATGAAATAATATAACTGTTCATTTGATATTACTATACAAAGTCAGATGGAGGGGGATGCAGTGGATTAAGCAGTAATCTTACAGCCCTAGGACCTGGATTATATTTAGCCTGGACTGATGGTCCCTTGTTTGCTGGCTGTAAGGCTCTTGATGGGCAAGTGTTAATAAAACAAAGTTGCCCCTAATTTGGAACTGGCGGTAGTCTTACTTAGAGGCTAATTGGTGGATGAATTGAAAAATGTGTAACTGATGCACTTTGAGTTTAGGACTGAGACTCATTGTTGCATTAGAGTTAAAGGAGATGTAACTGTATCTAACAGTGCCACACATGTGCTTGGCATTGACATGGTGCCTGATGGGGAGAGGTTTCAGCACTAGCATAAAAAAGTAAAATTCAAAAATGAAATGTGAGAATTGCTTACAATTAATCTAGAAAACCAGGTGCTTGGTGGGTCTAGGAATACAGTCGGGAGTGACTTGTGAGCTCAGAAGTTTAACTGGTTCTTGTGGTGCTTGAAGAAGTTGGAGAGTTTTGTATCTGTGTAGCATTTCATTTGTACAGAAGAAAATGTCAGGCTGAAGAATGAAGATCCTGTGAATGCAGAGCAGCTCTGGCAGTGGCGAGGGAGAGCAACAGGTTCACTCAAACCTCACAGAGTGAAAGGAGGGAAGTAGAAAGGGGAAAAAATATTGTTACAACTGGTAAACTCCATCATGCTAGCACTTATGCTGTTACGAAACTTCTAAGGGATACTTGAGTGTTCTACCTTGATATAATTTAGATTACAGTGGAGAGATGACTTTTTCATATTTCAAAATATCTGATTTTGAAATCATCTCAAATTTGAAAAAGCCAAGAGCTGGTCTAGATTTTATTATCTACTTTTAAGCATATATTACACTTCTGATTTTTGTTTTTAAAAAAGAAATAGACAATATATACAACAGTTTTCAATGAAATTCTGTGGTTTCAAAGACAGATGCTATTTCTTTTCAAATGTTCATTTGTTAGTTCAACTGTGTTTTCATGTTTCAGGTTTGGAGTGGCTTATATATCCATTCCTATAAATATCAAGACTACAGTCAAAGCAGTTATCCAGGAGGTCCTTTTACAACTGGGGCAACAGGTCAGTTCCAATTAGAAATGCTTCAGTAGTTAGTTTGCTTAACATAATTGACTAACAATGCGCAGTAACTGTCAGGATAGGACAATCAGTAAGCTTTGTTTCTTTGCTGTAAGTACAGCTTCATCCTGAATCTCAGTCCATAAATTACTGCAATCCCTGTGATATATTAGTGAGAACCAAAAAACATTCTTGCAACCTAATTTTGTTACTTTAGCTAAAGCTGGACATAATGGATAATAAAATATGTGCGGTTTTGACTCCCTGATTTAAAAAGGATATTAAATTATTGGAGGAAAAACAGGAAGGGGCTACTAGTTTAAATGCAGAATGGTACGGACAGAACTAGGAGGAGAGTTTAACTACTTTGCGCACCACAAAGCCTAGCAAAATTGATGTCAATGAGAATCGGAAAACTTTTTGGAAAACTCTGGTTGGAGTCATGCCTAGCACAAAAGAAGATGGTTGTGATTGTTGGAGGCCAATCATCTCAGTCCCAGGACATCACTGCGGGAGTTCCTCAGGATAGTGTCCTAGGCCAGAACATCTTTAGCTGCTTCATCAATGACCTTCCCTCGAACGTAAGGTCAGAAGTGGGGAGGTTCAGTGATGAATGCACAGTGTTCAGTACCATTCGCAACTCCTCAGAAACTGAAGCAGTCCGTGCCCGCATGCAGCAAGACGTGGACTATGTTTAGGCTTGTGCTGATAAGTGGCAAGTAATATTCGTGCGAGGCAATGACCATCTCCAACGAGGGAGAATCTAACCATCTCCCTTTGACAGTCAACAGCATTACCATTGTTGAATCCGCCACCTGAGGGTTACCGTTGACCAGGAACTGAACTGGAGCAGACATATAAATACTGTGGCTACAAGAGCAGGTCAGAGGCTGGGAATTCTGCGATGAGTAACTCACTTCCTGACTCCCCAAAGCCTGTCCACCATCTATAAGGCACAAGTCAGGAATGTGATGGAATACTCTGCACTTGTCTGAATGAGTGCAGATCTAACAACACTCAAGAAGATCAACACCATCCAGGACAAAGCAGCTTGCTAGATCAGTACCCCATCCACCAACTTAAACATTCACTCCCTCTACCATTGATGTATTTGGCAGCAACATATGCCAGCTACAAGATGCACTGCAGCAACGTAACAAGGCTCCTTTGACAGCACCTTCTAAACCCACGACCTCTACCACCTAGATGGTCAAGGGCAGCAGATGCATGGGAACACCATCACCTGCAAGTTCCCCTCCAAGTCGCACACTACCCTGACTTGGAACTATATCCCCGTTCCTTCACTGGCGGCTCATTACCATCTGTTCAAGGGCATTTAAGGATGGGCAATAAATACTGGCCTTGCCAGTGATGCCCACATCCCAAGAACGAATAAAAAAAAAAGTTACATGGATAGATTGGAGAAGCTGGGGTTGTTCTCTTTGGCGAAGAGAAGGTTGAGAGGAGATTTGATAGAAGTGTTCAAAAATCATGAGGGGTCGAGGCAGAATAGAGAGAGAGAGAAACTGTTCCCATTGGCAGAAGGGTCAAGAACCAGAGGACACCAATTTAAGGTGATTGGCAAAAGAACCAAGGGCAACATGAGGACAAATGTTTTTATGCAGCGAGTGATTAGGATCTGAAATGTACTTCCTGAGAATGTGGTGGAGGCAGATTCAATCATGGCTTTCAAAAAGGAACAGGATAATTATCTGAAGAGGAAATTGTAGGGCTGCAGGGAAAAGGCAGGGAAGTGGGACGAGCTGATTTACTGAGTGCCAGCACAGATGTGATGGGCTGAATGGCCACCTTTTTGCTGTAACCATTCTATGATTCTAAAAGAAGATTGATGGCAAATTTTTTAGATGTCTTTAAGATTCTGAAGGGTTTGGAGTTTATGGATTCAGAACTAGAGTGTGGGCTGTGGCTCAGTTGGTAGCACTCTTGCCTCTGAGTCACAAGGGTGTGGGTTCAAGTCCCACTCCAGGACTTGAGCACAAAAATCAAGGCTGACACTCCAGTACAGTACTGAGGGAGTGCTGCACAGTTGGAGATGTTAAACTGAGGCCCTGTTTGCCCTCCAAGATGGATGGAAAAGATCCCATGGCACTATATTAAAGAAGAGCAGGGGTCCTGGCCAATATTTTACCTTAATCAACATCTCACAAAAAACCAGATTATCTGGTCGGAATCAGATTGCTGTTTGTGGGAGCTGACTGTGTACAAATTAGCTGCCACATATCCTTCATTACAAAAGTGACTACACTTCAAAAGTACTTCATTGGCTTGTGACGGAAACCCCACATGCCACATGAAAATATTAATTTCGTTGTATGGAACGTTACCTGAGACTTTTACTGGACATTATTACAAATAACTTTTAAAAAGAACAGAGCAGCTAAAGATGGTCACGCATGAATTTGCACATGAAAAGCCAAAGGCCGACTGGAGACCCAGTCTAGCCAGAACAATGAGGGTGCTGTCTGGTTAGATTACCTAAAATGGTTTTGTCAATGTTGATTGTCAAAAGCCATCAACACCCATTGACTTTGAAAGAGCCACCCCTCTCCCCGTCCAGTACATCTGAACAGCCTAGAATTTCAAAGATCATTCCAGAAGGTGCTGTTTCAAACAAAGAGGTGGTCACATGACATGACTGCCTGTGTAATTTTCAGAGTTTGTGAATTGTGCCTCAAAAAGACAGCAACTGAACTCCAGGGAAGGAACATCTCCTCTCTCTCTCTCTCTCTCTCTCTCCAGCAAAGTCCCAGGGAAGCCTCAGCTGCAGCTAAGCCTCAAAACTACAGATCCTTACAGTCAACAACCAGGGGACATGGATAAAGCCCCTCTTCTGCCTTCCAGAACCAGAGAAGCAAGCTCGAATTGTGCACGTGGTCCAGCAAGGACTTTAAGACTTTAACTTCACCTAAAGATACTGGGACTCAGTATTTAAATTCCATTTATGACGGACTTTACTTCAATCTCCCAACTCTGTTTTTTCCTCCATAATCTGTAGGTGTGTGCCTCTCCTGTGAATGTGAACATGGATGCCTCCCGTATTTTAGTAATTTTAACCTGTTTAGAGTGATAAAGTTAATAAACGTACATCTTTCTTCTTTAACTCAAGAAAACCTGTCTGGTTCATTTGCAATTATAATTAGAGAAACGGGAGCAAGTGCTCGCTGAGTCATAGAGTTATACAGCACAGAAACAGGCCCTTCGGCCCAATGTGTCCGTGCCGGCCATCAATCACCTAACTATTCTAATCCCATTTTCCAGCACTTGGCCGTAGCCTTGTATGCTATGGCATTTCAAGTGCTCATCTAAATACTTCTTAAATGTTATGAGGGTTCCTGCCTCTTCCACCTCTTCAGGCAGTGCATTCCAGGTTCCAACCACTCTCTAGGTGAAAAAATATTTCCTCAAATCCCCTCTAAACCTCCTGCCCCTTTCCTTAAATCTACGTCCCCTGGTTATTGACCCTTCTGCTAAGGGAAAAAGTTTCTTCCTATCTATGCCCCTCATAATTTTGTACACCTCAATCAGCTCCCCCTCCCAGCCTTCTCTTATCTAAGGAAAACAACCCGAGCCTATCCAGTCTCTCTTCATAGCTGAAATGCTCCAGCCCAGGCAACATCCTGGTGAATCTCCTCTGCACCCTCTCCAGGGCAATCACATCCTTCCTATAGTGTGATGCCCAGAACTGTACACAGTACTCCAGCTGTGGCCTAACTAGTGTTTTATACAGCTCCATCATAACCTCCCTGCTCTTATATTCTATGTCTTGGCTAATAATAATAATTACTGAGGTGGTAAGCTAAATCACTGTGTTAAAAAAGTAAACCCTGTTGCAGTCAAACCAGAGAAGGGGTGAAAGGGGAGCCTGAGACCCCTTCCTCACCTGGTCATATCAGGCTGTAAAGTGCTTTGAGAGGTCCAGGGGTCTTTTTTTATATTATTTCATAGGCGCTATATAAATGCAATTCTTTCTTTTTAGTTTTCTGATAAAGGAAGTGGTAAATACAGGTCTTTTTTAGTGGAAGGTTAATAAAAATATGGGACAGGCAATAAACAAAGGGTTTGGAATAAGCTACCAGTAAGGGTAGTGAAAAAGATTATCCGGGAATGAACTGCCAGTAAGGGTGGTAGAAGAGGCTACTAACAAGGATAATGTGTTGGTCCACCGACTCCTAAACTTTGAGTGAGTCCAATGGATTTAACCCAATTTTTACTGGAAATTCTTGATTTTTCATGTTTTTAGGACACTACTGCACTCTCAGTAATCCCACCAGATACACTCGTTTAAGAGCAAGCAGTACCTGTGCCTTCAGAAAGCAGGGCATCACAAAGAAAATGAACGGCAATCAGCCCCAAGTGGATTGATTGTCATTTGATTTGAGGACCTGTCACGATTGGAACAGCTCCGCAGATTGTTATTGTCAGAGATCCTCAAATGACCTGGCGCTCCTTCCTTGAAACAACAGACTTCTGCTCAGAGACATAAGGTGGTCTGTGGGGTTGATGCTCTGTTGAGCCCCCCTCCAGGCACAGGTGGCTGCCCATTTCTGGTAACAGTCCTAACCCCATGGTTATATTCCATTGAAAATTAAATCCTTAAATGTCCAAAACCAGCTTCACTTAACTGTGTTAGCATTAGCTTTATTTTAGAAGCATATTAGAGAAGATAGCTTAACATCTTGTACTTATTGTGACATTGACAACTGATTGTTTTTGCAGGATGAAAATAGTGAAGATTTTGAATTAGTTGAGGTACACATGGGTTATAAACAGGGTAAGATATTAACAAAGTTGGATTTTTGCAACACTGAATATGCTGGAGAAGAGAGAATGCCTGTGTATGTTTTTGTTTCTACGTGTGTCTGTCAAACTGTTTTTGTCAGTGTGCGTCTGTGTATTTGTCACTTTTTGTCAGTGTGTGTGTCTCTATGTTTTTGTCAATGTCTCTGTATGTTTTTGCCTGTCTGTTTGTGTGTTTTTTGTCAGTGTGTGTCTGTCTCTGTGGTTTTTGTCAGTGTGTGTGTCTGTCTGTGGTTTCTGTCAGTGTGTGTGTGTGTCTGTATGGTTTTTGTCTGTGTGTGTATCTGTCTCTGTGGATTTTATCTGCGTGTGTGTCTGTCTCTGTGGTTTCTGTCAGTGTGTGTGTCTGTCTCTGTCTGGTTTTTGTCAGTGTGTGTGTCTGTCTGGTTTTCGTCAGTGTGTGTCTCTGTCTGGATTTTGTCTGTGTGTGTGTCTGTCTCTGGTTTCTGTCAGTGTGTGTGTGTCTGTCTCTGTGTTTTTTGTCAGAGTGTGTGTCTCTCTATGGTCTTTTTCAGGGTGTGTGGCTGTCTCTGTTGTTTTCGTCAGTGTGTGTCTGTCTCTGAGGATTTTATCAGTGTGTGTGTTTGTCTCGAGTTTTTTGTCATTGTGTGTGTCTGTCTCTGTGTGTTTTTTGTCAGAGTGTCTGTGTTTGTTTTTTGTCAGTGTGTGTGTCTGTCTCTGTCTGGTTTTTGTCAGTGTGTGTGTCTGGTTTTCGTCAGTGTGTGTCTCTGTCTGGATTTTATCTGTGTGTGTGTCTGTCTCTGGTTTTTGCCAGTGTGTGTGTCTGTCTCTGGTTTTTGTCAGTGTGTGTGTCTGGTTTTTGTCAGTGTGTGTGTCTGTCTGGTTTTTGTCAGTGTGTGTCTGTCTGGAATTTGGTCAGTGTGTGTCTCTGTCTGGATTTTGGTCAGTGTGTGTCTCTGTCTGGATTTTGTCTGTGTGTGTGTCTGTCTCTGTCTGGTTTTTGTCAGTGTGTGTGTCTGTCTCTGTCTGGTTTTTGTCAGTGTGTGTGTCTGTCTGGTTTTCGTCAGTGTGTGTCTCTGTCTGGATTTTGTCTGTGTGTGTGTCTGTCTCTGTCTGGATTTTGTCAGTGTGTGTGTCTGTCTGGTTTTCGTCAGTGTGTGTCTCTGTCTGGATTTTGTCTGTGTGTGTGTCTGTCTCTGTCTGGTTTTTGTCAGTGTGTGTGTCTGTCTCTGTCTGGTTTTTGTCAGTGTGTGTGTCTGTCTGGTTTTCGTCAGTGTGTGTCTCTGTCTGGATTTTGTCTGTGTGTGTGTCTGTCTCTGTCTGGATTTTGTCAGTGTGTGTGTCTGTCTCTGTTTGTCTGCCTTTTTGTTCATACGCTGTATGTGAGAAGTGCATTTGCACTTTTGGCACTGGCAACAATAATTTATTGACCCTGCAGAATAGGGATTGTTTGCATGACAGCTTGATTGTTGGCACGTTAGAGTCATAGAATTATACAGCACAGAAACAGGCCCTTTGGCCCATCGTGTCTGTGCCGGCCGTCAAGCACCTAGCTGTTCTAATCCCATTTTCCAGCACTTGGCCCGTAGCCTGATATGCTATGGTGTTTCAAGTGCTCATCTAAATACTACTTAAACGTTGTGAGGGCTCCTGCCTCTACCACCTCTTCAGGCAGTGTGTTCCAGATTCCAACCACCCTCAGTGAAATTTTTTTTCCTCAAATCCCCTCTAAACCTCCTGCCCCTTACATTAAATCTATGCCCCCTGGTTATTGACACCTCCACGAAGGGAAAAATTTTCTTCCTATCTAACCTATCAATGCCCCTCATAATTTTGTATACCTCAATCAGGTCCCTCCTCAGCCTTCTCTGATCTAAGGAAAACAACCCTCGCCTATCCAGTCTCTCTTCATAGCTGAAATGCTCCAGCCCAGGCAACATCCTGGTGAATGTCCTCTGCACCCTCTCCAGTGCAATCACATTCTTCCTATTGTGTGGTGCCCAGAACTGTACACAGTACTCCAGCTGTGGCCTAACTAGTGTTTTATACAGCTCCATCATAACCTCCCTGCTCTTATATTCTGTGCCTCGGCTAATAAAGGCAAGTATCCCATATGCCTTCCTAACCACCTTATCTACCTGTGCTGCTGCCTTCAGTGATCTATGGACAAGTACACCAAGGTCCCTCCGACCCTCTGTAATTCCTAGGGTCCTACCATCCATTGTATATTTCCTTGCCTTGTTAGTCCTCCCAAAATGCATCACCTCACACTTCTCAAGATTAAATTCCATTTGCCATAGCTCCGCCCATCTTACCAGCCCATCTATATGATCCTGTAATCTAAGGCTTTCCTCCTCACTATTTACGACACCACCAATTTTCGTGTCATCTGCAAACTTACTGATCATATCTCCTATGTTCACGTCTAAATCATTAATGTACACTACAAACAGCAAGGGTCCTAGCACTTATCCCTGTGGTACACCACTGGTCACAGGCTTCCAATTGCAAAAACAACCCTCGACCATCACCCTCTGCCTCCTGCCACTATGCCAATTTTGGATCCAATTTGCCAAATTGCCCTGGATCCCATGGGCTCTTACCTTCTCACCTCTTATCTTAACTGTTTATATCCTCATAAGTTGCATGAGTACAAAATGCATTAAAAAAACATTTAGATTAACTAATTTCCCCCAAATCTTTTGCGGAAAGATGGTCAAAAGATCCAGAAATGTGAAGGCGAGAAAAGATCAGAAATTCTGGCAGGGAATTACAAGCTATTTTGTTCAACTCAAGTAAGATGGTCACTATGTGGAGGAGCAAGGCATGCTCTGATTTTGCAGCTGCACATTTCCACCACTGCATGCATTTTCATACATGTTGTGGTTTTCCTCAAATTCTCTGCAGTGGACATTGTCTTAGAGTTTCTTGGTGTTTTAACATAATTTGGACAAAAATGGTCAAACCAACATAAAAGACTGATGAATTTCAAATTCAAATTATGTCCACTGCAAACCAAGTTTTACACAATCTTTTGCACTAGTTTACGAAACATTGCGCTGGAAGACGTCCCTGGCCACAAAACTTACCACACCCCCACATCATATGGGCCACCATGACGAGTTCCTAATAGATAGCATGGCACTAATAGACACCTTGTAAATTTACTGACTACACCAATTACTACTTTGTAAAACAGCCCTTTCCCATTGCAGTGTTAAAAATGTGTCTACTCTGACGCAATTGGTTGCTGCAGTGCATCGTGTATGCAGCAACTCACCAAAGTTCCTTTGACAGCACCTTCCAAATCCGCGACCTCTACCACCTAGAAGGACAAGGGCAGCAAATGCATGGGAACACCACCACCTGTAAGCTCCCCTTCAAGCCACACACCATCCTGACTTGGAACTATATCGCCGTTCCTTTACTGTCACTTGGTCAAAATCCTGGAAACTCCTTCTTAATAACACTGTGGGTGTACCTACAGCTCAAGGATTGCAGTTATTCAAGAGGGCAGCTCACCACCACCTTCTCAAGGGCAATTAGGGATAGGCAATAAATGCTGGCCTCGCCAGCGATGCCCACATCCCATGATCGAATTTTTTTTTTAAACTCCAACATCTGAGTCAGAGAGTTGTGAGTTCGAGTCCCACTCCAGGACTTGAGCATAACAATCTATGCTGACACTCCAGTGCCATACTGAGGGAGTGCTGCACTGTCAGAGGTGCCATCTTTTGGATCTGTCTGTCTCTTCAGCTGGACGTTAAAGATCCCCTGGCACAATTTAGAAGACGAGGAGGGGAGTTCTTCATGGTGTCTAGGCCAATATTTCTCCCTCAATAAACATCACAAAAACAGATTATCTGTTTATTATCACATTTCTGGTTGTGGGAGCTTGCTGTGCATTAATTAGCTGCTGCATTTCCTACAACAGTGACTACACTTCAAAAGTACTTCATTGACTGTAAAGTGCTTTTGATGTTGGGTGGTCGTGAAAGACACTATATAAATGCATGTGTTTCTTTTTCTTTATATAAATCTCTCATGCTTATTATCTTGCGAAATCTTTGGTGACTACAACTTTGGGTTTTTATTCGTGCTCCTGGTGAGTTTTTAAAAATTACATTTTAAAAGTCTGCATGGTACTTGAAAAGATGATGGTGGATGTTGTCACCAACATTTTCGAAGTACGAGGGTTCAACTTGCACAAGGACATATTCTTCGTACTGAGGTGTTTGAATTGGTTTGACTCACAAACCTATGTCTAGCCCTCTATAAATTAAACTGAAAAGTCAGACTTCCTGAACTGATGCCATCCAGTGACATTCACTTGGAGAGTGTGTGTGGCACACAAAGAAGAGAGGAGTTTGTGTGCCTTTCTGCAAAATGTTAATTGTCCTGACATTTATCTGATAGCTGAAAGAAACAAGTGTATCTGCAGCATGAAGCCTGAAAAGTACATTTTGTTTCATGCTTCCTGACATCACCCCTGAACGGCCTATCCCTAATTTTAAGGTTATGCCCCTTTTTCTGGATTTCCCCCACGAGGAAATAGTTTCTCCCTATTTACCCTGTCAACTCTTTAAACATCTTACACACTCCAATTAGATAACCTCCTGACAATATTTAGTCGAGGGAATACAAGCCTAGTCTATACAACTTGTCCTCATAATTTAACCCCTACAGCCCCACTATCATTCTGGTGAATCTACACTGCACCCCTTCCAAGGCTAATGTATCCTTCCTGAGGTGTGGTGCCCAGAACTGAACATAGTTACTTCAGAATAATAATATAAAAGCAAAATACTGCAGATGCTGGAAATCTGAAATAAAACCGTCATTGGTGGATCGGATCAGGGAAAACCCTAAGGCTTTCTATAGGTATATCAGGAATAAAAGAATGACTAGAGTTAGATTAGGGCCAATCAAGGATAGTAGTGGGAAGTTGCGTGTGGAATCAGAGGAGATAGGGGAAGCGTTAAATGAATATTTTGCATCAGTATTTACAGTAGAGAAAGAAAATGTTGTCGAGGAGAATACTGAGATTCAGGCTACTAGGCTAGATGGGATTGAGGTTCACAAGGAGGAGGTGTTAGCAATTTTGGAAAGTGTGAAAATAGATAAGTCCCCTGGGCCAGATGGGATTTATCCTAGGATTCTCTGGGAAGCTAGGGAGGAGATTGCAGAGCCTCTGTCCTTGATCTTTATGTCGTCATTGTCGACAGGAATAGTGCTGGAAGACTGGAGGATAGCAAATGTTGTCCCCTTGTTCAAGAAGGGGAGTAGAGACAGCCCTGGTAATTATAGACCTGTGAGCCTTACTTCGGTTGTGGGTAAAATGTTGGAAAAGGTTATAAGAGACAGGATTTATAATCATCTAGAGAAGAATAAGTTCATTAGCGATAGTCAGCACGGTTTTGTGAAGGGTAGGTCGTGCCTCACAAACCTTATTGAGTTTTTCGAGAAGGTGACCAAACAGGTGGATGAGGGTAAAGCAGTGGATGTGGTGTATATGGATTTCAGTAAGGCGTTTGATTAGGTTCCCCACGGTAGGCTATTGCAGAAAATACAGAAGTATGGGGTTGAAGGTGATTTAGAGCTTTGGATCAGAAATTGGCTAGCTGAAAGAAGTCAGAGAGTGGTGATTGATGGCAAATGTTCATCCTGGAGTTTAGTTACTAGTGGTGTACCGCAAGGATCTGTTTTGGGGCCACTGCTGTTTGTCATTTTTATAAATGACTTGGAAGGGGGTGTAGAAGGGTGGGTTAGTAAATTTGCGGATGACACTAAGGTCGGTGGAGTTGTGGATAGTGCCGAAGGATGTTGTAGGGTACAGAGGGACATAGATAGGCTGCAGAGCTGGGCTGAGAGATGGCAAATGGAGTTTAATGCGGAAAAGTGTGAGGTGATTCACTTTGGAAGGAGTAACAGGAATGCAGAGTACTGGGCTAATGGGAAGATTCTTGGTAGTGTAGATGAACAGAGAGATCTTGGTGTCCAGGTACATAAATCCCTGAAGGTTGCTACCCAGGTTAATAGGGCTGTTAAGAAGGCATATGGTGTGTTAGCTTTTATTAGTAGGGGGATCGAGTTTCGGAGCCACGAGGTCATGCTGCAGCTGTACAAAACTCTGGTGAGACCGCACCTGGAGTATTGCGTGCAGTTCTGGTCACCGCATTATAGGAGGGATGTGGAAGCTTTGGAAAGGGTGCAGAGGAGATTTACTAGGATGTTGCCTGGTATGGAGGGAAGGTCTTACGAGGAAAGGCTGAGGGACTTGAGGTTGTTTTCGTTGGAGAGAAGGAGGAAGAGAGGTGACTTAATAGAGACATATAAAATAATCAGAGGGTTAGATAGGGTGGATAGTGAGCGTCTTTTTCCTCGGATGGTGATGGCAAACACGAGGGGACATAGCTTTAAGTTGAGGGGTGATAGATATAGGACAGATGTTAGAGGTAGTTTCTTTACTCAGAGAGTAGTAGGGGCGTGGAATGCCCTGCCTGCAGCAGTAGTAGACTCGCCAACTTTAAGGGCATTTAAGTGGTCATTGGATAGACATATGGATGAAAATGGAATAGTGTAGGTCAGATGGTTTCACAGGTCGGCGCAACATCGAGGGCCGAAGGGCCTGTACTGCGCTGTAATATTCTAATTCTAATTCTAAAAACAAAAAGTGCTGGAAATACTCAGCAGGTCTGGCAGCATCTGTGGAGAGAGAAACAAAGTTAACGTTTCAGGTCAGTGACCCTTCATCAGAACTGTTCTGATGAAAGGTCACAGACCTGAAATGTTAACTTTGCTTCTCTCTCCATAGTTACTACAGATGCGATCTAATCAGAGCTCTGTGCAACTATAACATAACTCTGGAAACGATGAGGCTGAGAGATGATCTGATAGAGATCTTGAAAGTTATGAAAATCTGGAATCCCTAAGCCTCTCCTCTCTGCTCCTTTAAGATATTCCATAAAATCTACTTCTGTCATCTGTCCTAATATCTCCTTATGTGGCTCAGTGTCAAATTTTGTTTGGTTATGCTTCTGTGAAGCACCTTGTAACTTTTTACTACATTAAAATTGCTATATAAATGCAAGTTGTTGTTGAAAGAGTTTTATTGGGTAGACAGAGGTAAGATATTTCTACTTGTGGGACAGTCCAAAACAAGAGGCCATAAATCTAAGGTAGTCACTAATAGACCCAATAGGGAATTCAGGAGAAACCTCTTTACCCAGAGTGTGATGAGAATGTCGAACTTGTTACCACAGGGAGTCGTTGAGATGAAAAGCACAGATGAATTTAAAGGGAAGCTAGATAAACACGACGGAAGAAAAAAAAGACTTGCATTTATATAGTGCCTTTCACGACCACTAGCATCTCAAAGCGCTTTACAGCCAATGAAGTAGTTTTGAAATAAGAAATGCAGCAGGCAAGGAATAGAAGGATATGTTGGTGGGTGAAAAGAGGCTCACGTGAGGCATGGATGCCAGCATGGACCATTTGGGCCGAATGGCCTGTCTGTGCTGTAAGTTCTATAAGCAAATCTGGGGGAAAGGGGTTAGCGGATAACTGAAGAATGGGCAATTCCATGTACATATGTTTCCACTAAAATAACAGAAAACCTATCATTGAATTGGCGTGGTTGGGAATGTAGGATGTTCAATGACTCGACTTGCCCAATTTGGTGAGCTTCATTTAATACATGTAGAAAATAAATGTTTTTCCAAAAACAGTAAGATCTGATTAAGTTAGTATTGGGGCCATGCTGTAGAAGTCCTCAGTTAGGGAACAGATTTCTTGCTTGACTTATTTTTCTTCTGTTTTCCATGTTCTTTTCTAGTGCAGTGTGTAGTGCTATCTCAGCTTGAACTGATGCTTGGCAGAATTCAAGATATTAGAAAGGTGAGAAATTATTTATTGTACATTTTTGTGAAATTTGTAGCCAAGCAACTTTTCATTCATGCCAGTTTAATATTGGGGAGGCGGTGGCGTAGTGGTATTATCACTGGACTAGTGATCCAGAGACCCAGGGTATTGATCTGGAGACATGGGTTTGAATCCCACCACAGCAGAAGGTAGAATTTGAATTTAATTAATAAATCTGGAATTAAAAGGTAGTCTAATGATGGCCATGAAACCATTGTCGATTGTTGTAAAAACCCATCTGGTTCACTAATGTCGTTGAGGGAAGGAAATCTGCCATCCTTACCTGGTCTGGCCTACATGTGACTCCAGACCACAACAATGTAGTTGACTCTTAATTGCCCTCTGAAATGGCTTAGCAAGCCACTCAGTTGTATCTAACCGCTACGGAGTCAATGAAAAGGTGTGAAACCGGACGGACCACCTGTCATCGACCTAGGCACCGGAAACGACAATGGCAAACCCAGCCCTGTCGACCCTGCAAAGTCCTCCTTACTAACATCTGGAGGCTTGTGCCAAAGTTAGGAGAGCTCTCCCACAGACTTGTCAAGCAACAGCCTGACATAGTCATACTCACGGAATCATAACTTACAGACACTGTCTCAGACACTGCAATCACTATCCCTGGGTATGTCCTGTACCACCAGCAGGACAGATCCAGCAGAGGTGGCGGGACAGTGGTCTACAGTCGGGAGGGAGTTGCCCTGGGAGTCCTCAACATCGACTCCGGACCCCATGAAGTCTCGTGGCATCAGGCCAAACATGGGCACGGTAACCTCCTACTGATTACCACCTACGCCCTCCCTCAGCTGATGAGTCAGTACACCATTTGGAGGAAGCACTGAGAGTGGCAAGGGCACAAAATGTACTCTGGGTGGGGGACTTCAATGTCCATCAGCAAGAGTGGCTCGGTAGCACCACTACTGACCGAGCTGGCCGAGTACTAAAGGACATAGCTGCTAGACTGGGTCTGCGGCAGGTGGTGAGGAAACCAACAAGAGGTAAAAACCAACTTGACCTCAACCTCACCAATCTACCTGCCGCAGATGCATCTGTCCATGACAGTATTGGTAGGAGTGACCACCGCACTGTCCTTGTGGAGACGAAATTCAGCCTTCACATTGAGGATACCCTCCATCATGTTGTGTGGCACTAAATGGGATAGATTTCAAACAGATCTAGCAATGCATAACTGGGCATCCATGAGGCGCTGTGGGCCATCAGCAGCAGCAGAATTGTACTCATCCACAATCTGTAACCTCATGGTCCAAATATATCCCCCACTCTACCATTACCATCAAGCCAGAAGACCAACCCTGGTTCATTGAAGAGTGCAGGAGGGCATGTCAGGAGCAGCACCAGGCATACCTCAAAATGAGGTGTCAACCTGGTGAAGCTACAACCCAGGACTGTCTGCGTGCCAAACTGTGTAAGCAGCATGCGATAGACAGAGCTAAGCGATCCCATAACCAACGGATCAGATCTAAGCTCAGCAATCCTGCCACATCCAGCTGTGAATGGTGGTGGACAATTAAACAACTAACTGGAGGAGGTGGCTCCACAAATATCCCCATCCTCAATGATGGGGGAGCCCAGCACATCAGTGCGAAAGATAAGGCAGACGCATTTGCAACAATCTTCAGCCAGAAGTGCCGAGTTGATGATCCGTCTTGGCCTCCTCCTGAAGTCCCCAGCATTACAGATGCCAGACTTCAACCAATTCGATTCACTCTGCGTTATATCAAGAAACAACTGAAGGCACTGGATACTGCAAAGGCTATGGGTCCTGACAATATTCTGGCAATAGTACTGAAGACCTGTGCTCCAGAACTTGCCGCGCCCCTAGCCAAGCTGTTCCAGTATAGCTACAACACTGGCACTACCTGGCAATGTGGAAAATTGCCCAGGTATGTCCTGTATACAAAAAGCAGGACAAGTCCAACCCAGCCAATTACCACCCCATCAGCCTACTCTCAATCATCAGTAAAGTGATGGAAGGTGTCATCAACAGTGTCATCAAGCGGCACTTGCTTAGCAATAACCTGCTCAGTGATGCTCAGTTTGGGTTCCGCCAGGGCCGCTCAGCTCCTGACCTCATTACAGCCTTGGTTGAAACATGGACAAAAGAGTTGAACTCAAGAGGTGAGGTGAGAGTGACTGCCCTTGACATCAAGGCAGCATTTGACCGAGTATGGCATCAAGGAGCCCTAGCAAAACTGAGGTCAATGGGAATCAGGGGGGAAACTCTCTGCTGGTTGGAGTCATCCCGAGCGCAAAGGAAGATGGCTGTGGTTGTTGGAGGTCAATTATCTCAGCTCCAGGACATCACTGCAGGAGTTCCTCAGGGTAGTGTCCTAGGCCCAACCATCTTCAGCTGCTTCATCAATGACCTTCCTTCAATCATAAGGTCAGAAGTGGGGATGTTCGCTGATGATTGCACAATGTTCAGCACCATTCGCAACTCCTCAAATACTGAAGCAGTCCGTGTAGAAATGCAGCAAGACCTGGACAATATCCAGGCTTGGGCTGATAAGTGGCAAGTAACATTCGCGCCACACAAGTGCCAGGCAATGACCATCTCCAACAAGAGAGAATCTAACCATCTCCCCTTGACATTCAATGGCATTACCATCGCTGAATCCCCCACTATCAACATCCTAGTGGCTACCATTGACCAGAACCTGAACTGGAGTAGTCATATAAATACCGTGGCTACAAGAGCAGGTCAAAGACTAGGAATCCTGCGGCGAGTAACTCACCTCCTGACTCCCCAAAGCCTGTCCACCATCTACAAGGCACAAGTCAGGAGTGTGATGGAATATTCTCCACTTGCCTGGATGAGTGCAGCTCCAACAACACTAAAGAAGCTCGACACCATCCAGGACAAAGCAGCCCGCTTGATTGGCACACCATCCACAAACATTCACTCCCTCCACCACCGACGCACAGTGGCAGCAGTGTGTACCATCTACAAGATGCACTGCCACAATGCACCAAGGCTCCTTAGACAGCACCTTCCAAACCCGCGACCTCTACCAACTAGAAGGACAAGAACAGCAGATGTGTGGGAACACCACCACCTGCAGGTTCCCCTCCAGGTCACACACCATCCTGACTTGGAACTATATCGCCGCTCCATCACTGTCGCTGGGTCAAAATCCAGGAACTCCCTTCCTAACAGCACTGTGGGTGTACCTACCCCAAATGGACTGCAGAGATTCAAGAAGGCAGCTCACCACCACCTTCTCGAGGGCAATTCGGGATGGGCAATAAATGCTGGCAATGCCAGTGACGCCCACATCCCATGAATGAATGAAAAAAAAAGTTCTTTACCAATTGGACAATCTCATTCATGTAGCTTTTTCCAATAAGCATTGAACATAAGAGAACATAAGAAATAGGAGTTCCAGTCGGCCATTCAGCCCTTCAAGTCTGCTGCATTATTCAGTAAGATCATGGCTGATCTACTTCAACTCCACCTCCCTACACTATCCCCACGTCACCTAATTACCTTCATATCCAAATTGCTATTGATCGTTGTCTTGAATATATTCAACAACTGAGCATCCACAGCTCACTGGGGTAGAAAATTCCAAAGGTTGCAAAACCTATTAGTTTTCTGACTTTTTCCAGTTCTGATGAAAGGTCACAAACCTGACAGGATAATTCTGTTTCTCTTTCCATAGTTGCTGCCAACTGCTGCGTATTTCCAGCATTTTCTGTTTTTATTTCACCCCTGAACAGCCTGGCTCTTATTTTAAGGTTTTGCCCCCTTGTTCTAGATTCTCCCAACAAAGGAAATAGTTTCTCTGTATCTACTCTATAGAATCTCTTTAACCTCAGTTAAATCACCCCGTAATCTTCTAAAGGCCAGAGAATACAAGGCAAGCTTATGCAATATGTCCTCACTAGTTAACCCTTTAAACCCTGGTGTAATTCTGGTGAACATGAGGACAGATCCCACAGAGACCTGGGCACTCAGCCCTTGCCAGAATATAATTCAATTCACATGGTCTTTATCTTTATTAATTCCTGATGAGCGGGAATTTACCTTTTTCTTGCCATTTCACTGTCTCCAGTTCTTAGTTTTAAGCTTAATTTCCAGCCTCTATTTTAAAACTAATTTGCTGTATATAAATATAAAAATATATTAAACATGCAAACCTGCCATTGTGCTTTGGTCGCACCAAGCATTCTCAGCTCATTTGCAAAGATTTCGAGCAACTTGAGCACCTGAGCTTTTTTTTTATTCCACTCACTGTCCAGCCTCTTCTGATTCACTATATACTAATGTGCCAGGTGATTCCACGCTGTCAGGATAAAGAGCTATGATTTGTCTTTTTTCATGATACTTGTACCCTTAGATTCAGTAATTTAAGCAGCTGGTTGTAGGAGAGTTTCAGTTTCACAGTTGAACTTCTGAAAGGAGGTTCTGATTGGTGCCCGAATTTGCGGTTAGTCAGAGAGTGATGATGGCACGGAAGGAGACCATTCAGCCAATTGAGTCCATACCTACTTTCTGTAGAGCAATCCAATCAGTCCCATTCTCCCTATCTATTTCCGGAGCCCTGCAAGTTTATTTCCCTCAAGTGCCATCCAATTACCTTTTGAAATCATTCATCGTCACCACTTCCAGGTTGTTACTACTCACTGCGGTTTTTAAAAAAAAGTTCTTCCTCATATTCCCCCCATATCTCTTGCCCAAAACCTTAAATCTGTGTTCCCTAGTCCTTGTACCATCAGCTAATGGGAACAGCTTTTCCTTGTCTACCTTATCTCAACCTGTCATAATTTTGTACACCTCTATCAAATCTCCCTCCCCTCAATCTCCTTTGCTCCAAGGAGAACAACCCCAGCTTCTCCAACCTAACCTTGTAGCTAAAATCACTCACCACTGGCACCATTCTGGTAAATCTCCTCTGCACCCTCTCAAGGACCCTCACATTCTTCCTAAAGTGTGGTGACCAGAACTGGATACAATAATCTAGTTGTGGCTGAACCAGAGCTTTATGTTTCAGAATAATTTCCCTGCATTTGTACTCAATACCTCTATTTATAAAGCCCAAGATCATATACTTTGCTATTATTCATAGAAGAACACAAAAAATAGGAGCAGGAATAGACCATATGGCACATCGAACCCACTCCGCCATTCAGAACGATCAAGGCTGATCTTAGGATTTAACTCCAGTTTCTTGCCCGCTCGCCATATCCCTTGATTCCCTGAGACACCAAAAATCTGTCTATCCCAACCTTAAATATATTCAACGATGGAGCATCCACAACCCTCTGGGGTAGAGAATTCCAAAGATTCACAACCCGATGAGTGAAGTAATTTCTCCTCATCTCAGTCCTGAATGATCGGCCCCTTATCCTGAGACTGTGCCCTCGTGTTTTAGATTCCCCGACCATCGGAAATAATCTCAGTGTTTACCCTATCCAGCCCCTGTAGAATCTTATATGTTTCAATGAAATCACCTCTCATTCTTCTAAACTCCAGAGAATACAGCACCAATTTACTTAGCCTCTCATCATAGGACAACCCCCTGATCCCAGGGAGCAATCTAGTGAACCTTCACTGTACCGCCTCCAGTGCAAGTATATCCTTTCTTAAATGTGGAGACCAAAACAGCATACTACTCCAGATGTGGTCTCACCAAAACCCTGTGCAGTTGTAGCAATACTTCCTTATTCCTGTATGCCAATCCCTTTGCAATAAAGGCCAACATGCCATTTGTCTTCCTAATTGCTTGCTATACCTGCATGTTATTATGAAAGTGCTTCCATTTTAAAATTTTTATTTGTTCATGGGATGTGGGCATCGCTGGCTGGGCCAGCATTTATTACCCATCCCTAATTGCCCTTGAGAAGGTGATGGTGAGCTGCCTGCAGCAGTAGTAGATTCGCCAACTTTAAGGGCATTTAAGTGGTCATTGGATAGACATATGGATGAAAATGGAATAGTGTAGGTCAGATGGTTTCACAGGTCGGCGCAACATCGAGGGCCGAAGGGCCTGTACTGCGCTGTAATGTTCTAATTCTAAAATTCTTGAACTGCTGAAGTCCATGTGGGGTAGGTATACCCACAGTGCTGTTAGGAGGACTCTTGTTTTAGAATTTTGCAGAGGACTGAAGTGATTCCATAGATGCTGGACTTATTTTAAAGGGTCACTGGAAGGACTTTGTTTAAAAGCAGCATTTGCTGGATGTCACATGTCTTCAGCTAAGTAAACAACAGGTGCCTTCTGACTATGGGAATTGTTTACAAGAGCGAGGGCCGAAGGGCCTGTACTGCGCTGTAATGTTCTAAAGATGTAACATGTCAAGATTTATGGTGCTCAAGAGTGGGTTTCAGTTTTGAATACTGTTTTGAGTCAGTTGGGTTTGCAGCCTGCTGAAAGAAACACCCAGCTCATCATCTCTCCACCTCTCTGAGAAACCCTGCAAAAAAATCCAGTGTGTGATAGCTGTAACGTCTGATGCCGCATTTCCCCTGAGAAGCTTTTGGAAATTTTCTTCGCGACATCTCCTGAGCGAACTGCTTCTGAAAAGATCCTAGTGACCCGTTTACATGTACTCGGATGCCAGACTGTATGCCATCTGGAGCATAACATACCTTATCCTTTTTCTTCAAAATTGAGACTCATGGAATAGGAGAGTCAGTGTACTTTGGCCAAAGCATCTTTATTTTTCCTTTAACAGGGGTCTCTGTGTGTGTGTGTGTGTGTGTGTGTTGCGTATTTAGAAGGGAATGTATATATTTACTGTCATATTTCAAACTGTGCGTTAAAGCTTTGCATCTGACTAAGTATTGACTAAGTCTTGTTTTGTAATAAATTAATACTTTTGTTGTTTATTAAAGAAACCTGGTTGGTGGATTTTATTCTGAAACTAAAATAGATAGAGTATATAATTGGCAAGATCGGTAACTGTGTACACATTTAAATATATGTTGTGACCTGTGGGCAAGTGGAATTAAAGAGAGACAGTGCACTCCTCCTGGCTTGGTTGTAACAATGTTAACTTTCTGTGTTCCTTATACAAACACACCCAAGTCTCTTTGAGCATTGGCACTTACAAGTTTTACACCTTTTAAAAAAATTCTGCTTTTCTATTCTGACGACCAAAGTGCAAAACTTCAGACTTTCCTACATTATACTCCATCTACCATCTTGTTGCCCACTCACTTAACCTGCCTCTATCTCTTTACAGCCGCTCTGTGTCCTCCCCACCGCTTACCTTTCCACCTACTTTTGTATCAGCAAACTTAGATACAATACTCTGTGTCTCTTCATCTAAGCCACGAATATAGAGTGTAAATAGCTGAGGTCCCAGCACTGATCCTTGCAGAACTCCACTATTTACTGCCTGCCAACTTGAAAATGCTTTGTTTATGCCCACTTGTTGCTTCCAGTCTGTTAACCAGTCGCCGATCCCAGTATATTACCCCCAATTCCATGAGCCCTATCTTGCCAATGAACCTTTTGTGTGGCACCTTGTCGAATGTCTTTTGGAAATCCAGGTATACGACATGTACTGGTTCCCCTTTATCTACCCTACTAGTTACGTCCTCAAAAAAACGCTAATAAATTTTTCAAACTGGATTTCCCTTAGTAAAATCATGTTGGCTTGTTCTAACTACATTGTTAAGACTTCCTTAATAATAGATTCCAGCATTTTCCCAATGTTTGATGTAGGCTTACTGGCCTGTAAGAACAAAGAACAGTACAGCACAGGAACAGGCCATTCGGCCCTCCAAGCCTGGGCCGATCTTGATGCCTGCCTAAACTAAAACCTTCTGCACTTCCGGGGCACATATCCCTCTATTCCCTTCCTATTCATGTATTTGTCAAGATGTCTCTTAAATGTCGCTATCGTATCTGCTTCCACCACCTCCCCTGGCAGCAAGTTCCAGGCACTCACCACCCTCTGTGTAAAAAAACTTGCCTCGCACGTCCCCTCTAAACTTTGCCCCTTGCACCTTAAACCTATGTCCCCTCGTAACTGACTCTTCCACCCTGGGAAAAAGCTTCTGACTATCCACTCTGTCCATGCCGCTCATAACTTTGTAAACCTCTATCATGTCGTCCCTCCACCTCCGTCTTTCCAGTGAAAACAATCCGGGTTTTTCCAACCTCTCCTCATAGCTAATGCCCTCCAGACCAGGCAACATCCTGGTAAACCTCTTCTGTACCCTCTCCAAAGCCTCCACGTCCTTCAGGTGGTGTGGTGACCAGAATTGCACGCAATATTCTAAGTGTAGCCTAACTAAGGTTCTGTACAGCTGCAACATGACTTGCCAATTTTTATACTCTATGCCCCGACCGATGAAGGCAAGCAAGCCGTATGCCTTCTTGACTACCTTATCCACCTGCGTTGCCACTTTCAGTGACCTGTGGACTTGTACGCCCAGATCTCTCTGCCTGTCAATACTCCTAAGGGTTCTGCCATTTACTGTATACCTCCCACCTGCATTAGACCTTCCAAAATGCATTACCTCACATTTGTCCAGATTAAACTCCATCTGCCATTTCTCCGCCCAAGTCTCCAACCTAAACATATGCTGCTGTATCCTCTGACAATCCTCAACACTATCCGCAACTCCACCAACCTTTGTATCGTCCGCAAACTTACTAATCAGACCAGCTACATTTTCCTCCAAATCATTTATATATACTACAAACAGCAAATGTCCCAGCACTGATCCCTGTGGAACACCACTAGTCACATCCCTCCATTCAGAAAAACACCCATCCACTGATACCCTCTGTCTTCTATGACCGAGCCAGTTCTGTATCCATCTTGCCAGCTCACCTCTGATCCCGTGTGACTTCACATTTTGTACCAGTCTGCCATGAGATACCTTGTCAAAGGCTTTATTAAAGTCCATATAGATAACATCCACTACCCTTCCTTCATCAATCATCTTCGTCACTTCCTCAAAAAACTCAATCAAATTAGTAAGACACGACCTCCCCTTCACAAAACCATGCTGTCTCTCGCTAATAAGTTCGTATGTTTCCAAATGGGAGTAAATCCTGTCCCGAAGAATCCTCTCTAATAGTTTCCCTACCACTGACGTAAGGCTTACTGGCCTATAATGTCCTGGATTATCCTTACCACCCTTCTTAAACAAAGGAACAACATTGGCTATTCTCCAGTCCTCTGGGACCTCACCTGTAGCCAATGAGGATGCAAAGATTTCTGTCAAGGCCCCAGCAATTTCTTCCCTTGCCTCCCTCAGTATTCTAGGGTAGATCCCATCAGGCCCTGGGGACTTATCTACCTTACACACTTTCTTGAATAAGGGTGTCACATTCACCACTCTCCAATCCTCTGCCATCTCTCCTGTATCTAGGGAAGACTGAAAGGTTATGGCAAGCCCTTCTGCTATCTCCACTCCCATTTCCTTTAGCAACCTGGGATGTAAGCCATCCAGATGAGGTGACATCCACTCTAAGCGTAGCCAACCCTTCCAGTACATCCTGCCGATCAATTTTTGCCCCATCCGTTACCTGTACCATCTCCGCTTCTTGTGGTATTTTTCAGCATCCACTTTCTTAGTAAACACTGATACAAAGTAAGAACAAAGAACAAAGAAAATTACAGCACAGGAACAGGCCCTTCGGCCCTCCAAGCCTGCGCCGATCCAGATCCTCTATCTAAACATGACGCCTATTTTCTAAGGGTCTGTATCTCTTTACTTCCTGCCCATTCATGTATCTGTCTAGATACATCTTAAAAGATGCTATCGTGCCCGCGTCTACCACCTCCGCTGGCAACGCGTTCCAGGCACCCACCACCCTCTGCGTAAAGAACTTTCCACGCATATCCCCCCTAAACTTTTCCCCTTTCACTTTGAACTCGTGACCCCTAGTAATTGAATCCCCCACTCTGGGAAAAAGCTTCTTGCTATCCAACCTGTCTATACCTCTCATGATTTTGTACACCTCAATCAGGTCCCCCCTCAACCTCCGTCTTTCTAATGAAAATAATCTTAATCTGCTCAACCTCTCTTCATAGCTAGCGCCCTCCATACCAGGCAACATCCTGGTGAACCTCCTCTGCACCCTCTCCAAAGCATCCACATCCTTTTGGTAATGTGGCGACCAGAACTGCATGCAGTATTCCAAATGTGGCTGAACCAAAGTCCTATACAACTGTAACATGACCTGCCAACTCTTGTACTCAATACCCCGTCCGATGAAGGAAAGCATGCCGTATGCCTTCTTGACCACTCTATTGACCTGCGTTGCCATCTTCAGGGAACAATGGACCTGAACACCCAAATCTCTCTGTACATCAATTTTCCCCAGGACTTTTCCATTTACTGTATACTTCACTCTTGAATTGGCTCTTCCAAAATGCATCACCTCGCATTTGCCCTGATTGAACTCCATCTGCCATTTCTCTGCCCAACTCTCCAGTCTATCTATATTCTGCTGTATTCTCTGACAGTCCCCTTCCCTATCTGCTACTCCACCAATCTTAGTATCGTCTGCAAACTTGCTAATCAGACCACCTATACTTTTCTCCAAATCATTTATGTATATCACAAACAACAGTGGTCCCAGCACGGATCCCTGTGGAAC
This sequence comes from Heterodontus francisci, assembly GCF_036365525.1. Lineage (NCBI taxonomy): Eukaryota > Metazoa > Chordata > Chondrichthyes > Heterodontiformes > Heterodontidae > Heterodontus > Heterodontus francisci. The sequence goes on along the minus strand of NC_090371.1, from coordinate 287,266,917 downwards.
ACCACTGGTCACACGTCTCCATTTTGAGAAACTCCCTTCCACTGCTACTCTCTGTCTCCTGTTGCCCAGCCAGTTCTTTATCCATCTAGCTAGTACACCTTGGACCCTATGCGCCTTCACTTTCTCCATCAGCCGACCATGGGGAACCTTATCAAATGCCTTACTGAAGTCCATGTATATGACATCTACAGCCCTTCCCTCATCAATCAACTTTGTCACTTCCTCAAAGAATTCTATTAAGTTGGTAAGACATGACCTTCCCTGCACAAAACCATGTTGCCTATCACTGATAAGCCCATTTTCTTCCAAATGGGAATAGATCCTGTCCCTCAGTAACTTCTCCAGCAGCTTCCCTACCACTGACGTCAGGCTCACCGGTCTATAATTACCTGGATTATCCCTGCTACCCTTCTTAAACAAGGGGACAACATTAGCAATTCTCCAGTCCTCCGGGACCTCACCCGTGTTTAAGGATGTTGCAAAGATATCTGTTAAGGCCCCAACTATTTCCTCTCTCGCTTCCCACAGTAATCTGGGATAGATCCCATCCGGACCTGGGGACTTGTCCACCTTAATGCCCTTTAGAATACCCAACACTTCCTCCCTCCTTATGCCGACTTGACCTAGAGTAATCAAACATCTGTTCCTAACCTCAACATCCTTCATGTCCCTCTCCTCGGTGAATACCGATGCAAAGTACTCGTTTAGAATCTCACCCATTTTCTCTGAGTCCAAGCATAACATTCCTCCTTTGTCCTTTAGTGGGCCAATCCTTTGTCTAGTTACCCTCTTTCTCCTTATATATGAATAAAAGGCTTTGGGATTTTCCTTAACCCTGTTTGCTAAAGATATTTCATGACCCCTTTTAGCCCTCTTAATTCCTCGTTTCAGATTGGTCCTACATTCCCGATAGTCTTTCAAAGCTTCGTCTTTCATCAGCCGCCTAGACCTTATGTATGCTTCCTTTTTCCTCTTAGCTAGTCTCACAATTTCACCTGTCATCCATGGTTCCCTAATCTTGCCATTTCTATCCCTCATTTTCACAGGAACATGTCTCTCCTGAACGCTAATCAACCTCTCTTTAAAAGCCTCCCACATATCACATGTGGATTTACCTTCAAACAGCTGCTCCCAATCTACATTTCCCAGCTCCTGCCGAATTTTGGTATAGTTGGCCTTCCCCCAATTTAGCACTCTTCCTTTAGGACCACTCTCGTCTTTGTCCATGAGTATTTTAAAGCTTACGGAATTGTGATCACTATTCCCAAAGTAGTCCCCTACTGAAACTTCAACAACCTGGCCGGGCTCATTCCCCAACACCAGGTCCAGTATGGCCCCTTCCCGAGTTGGACTATTTACATACTGCTCTAGAAAACCCTCCTGGATGCTCCTTACAAATTCTGCTCCATCTGGACCTCTAACACTAAGCGAATCCCAGTCAATGTTGGGAAAATTAAAATCTCCTATCACCACCACCCTGTTGCTCCTACATCTTTCCATAATCTGTTTACATATTTGTACCTCTATCTCACGCTCGCTGTTGGGAGGCCTGTAGTACAGCCCCAACATTGTTACCGCACCCTTCCTATTTCTGAGTTCTGTCCATATTGCCTCACTGCTCGAGTCCTCCATAGTGCCCTCCTTCAGCACAGCTGTGATATCCTCTTTGACCAGTAATGCAACTCCTCCACCCCTTTTACCTCCCTCTCTATCCCGCCTGAAGCATTGATATCCTGGGATATTTAGTTGCCAATCATGCCCTTCCCTCAACCAAGTCTCACTAATAGCAATAACTCATTAAGTATTCTAGCCTTGCCCTGTGCCTCGAAGCAAATATCACCCTCTTTGTCCCTAATAGGCCCCACCACACCTCTCACTATCCAATTACTACTTACATGCTCGTAGAAGATTTTTGGGTTCCCTTTCATGGTAACTGCCATTCTATTCTCATATTCTGTCTTTGACCGTCTTATTTTCCTCTTCGCTTCTCCTCTCAACTTATTGTATGTGGCCTGGTTCTCGCTTGAAGAATTCACCTGACATGCATCATACACCCTCTTTTTTTGTTTTATCATATTCTCTACCTCCCTCATCATCCAAGGAGATCTGGCTTTGGTTCCCTTACCTTTCGCACTTGTTGGAATATACCTATTCTGTACATGAAACATCTCCTCCTTAAAAATCACCCATTGTTTTAGTGTTTCTCCTGTCCATCGTTGGTTTCATTTTTCCCCAGCTTGAGTCCTTCTCATCCCACCGAAGTTAGCCCTCTTCCAATTTAGAAGTTCCTTTAGGTTGTTTCTTGCTTTTCTCCATTACTGATCTAAACCTTATGATACTATGATCACTCTTCCCCAAATGTTCCCCCACAGGTACCTGATCCACTTGGCCCACCTCATTCCTTTGCACCTGATCCAGCAATACCTCTTTCCCAGTTGGACTGAGAACATACTGGTCATGGAAATTCACCTAAACACTGAAATTTCTCCCCCCACCCCCCGACTCTTTACTCTAACATCATCCCAATTGATATTTGCCCATGAGGACATTGGTCCCAGTCCTGTTGAGGTGCAACCCGTCCCTTTTGAATAGATGCCTCCTGACCCAGAACTGGTCCCAATGTCCCAAGAATCTGAAGCCCTCCCTCCTGCATCATGCCTTAAGGCACACATTGATCCTCCCTATTTTCCTATTTCTACTTTTGTTAGCACATGGCACTGGGAGTATTCCAGACATTACTACCTTCACGGTCCTACTTTTTAACTTCCTCCCTAGCTCCTGCAAATCTGACTGTAGGACCTCAAAAACTGCTCTCTCTGTTGTTGGTACCAATCTGTGCCACAACTTCTGGACAACTTTCTTTCCCCTGCGGAATATCTTGCACCTTCTCCTTGATGTGCTTTACCCTGACACCAGGAAGGCAACACACCATGAGGGACTCAGATGACCATTAGAGAAATGCCGGTCTGTCCCCCTAACTATGGAATCTGCTATAACAACTGCATTTCTACTCTTTGCTGCTCCCTCCTGTATAGTCCCATGCCCATTGGTGTCATGCTCTGGACTGCATTCGTTCAAGATGTTGTAATTCCCAGCAGTCTCCAAAGCTGAGTACCGGTTTGAGGGGGGCACCTCCCCGAAGACTTCTCCACCTCCTGCCTGTTCCTACTCTTCTGGATGGCCACCCATCTACTATCCTGAACTCATACTGCCTGTCGGTTGACCACCTCCTGCAGCGTATGATCCAGCAAACTCTTCTGCTCCCTAAGACTCCGCAGTGACTCCAGCTGCCCCTCAAGCTCGAAAATCCTGAGCTCACGCTCAAGTAGCTGGAGTCACCTCCTACACAAATGGTCCCCAAGACACATGAAGTGTCCAGAAGTTGGTCTCAGCTGTCCATCCATGATTTAAGAAAAAATCTCTGTTCCCTCTTTCACTATCTAGTCAGCACCTTATATAAACTATTAATTTTAATGACTACCTTTAGACCTGTGCTAATATTCTTACTAATTCACTTACTGTTACACTTAGCCCAGTTGAAATTTTATTAATTAAGCTCAGCTATTAATTTAACAGTACATTATGGTTGCCTGGTCCTAGTTTAAACCACTGCCCTAGTTTTAGAGAGAAAAGAAATGTTAAAACTCACCAACCAATCACCTACCTGTTGTCCTCTGATGTCACTCCATAGAACCATAGAAAAATTACGGCACAGAAGGAGGCCATTCAGCCCATTGTGTCTGTGCTAACCGAAAAAACTATCCACCCAATATAATCCCACCTTCCAGCACCTGGTCCATAGCCTTGCCGGTTACAGCACTTCAGGTGCAGGTCCAGGTTCCTTTTAAAAGAATTGAGGGCTTCTGCCTCCACCACCAATCCTGGCAGTGAATTCCGGACACCCACCACACTCTGGGTGAAAAAGTTTTTCCTCATGTACCCTCTACTCCTCCTACCAATCGCCTTAAATCTGTGCCCCCTGGTAATAGACCTCACCGCAAGGGGAAACAGGTCCTTCCTGTCTACTCTATCTAGGCCCCCCATAATTTTGTACACCTCAATTAAGTCACCTCTCAGCCTCCTCTGTTCTGAGGAAAACGACCCTAGCCGATCCAATCTTTCCTCATAGTTGCAATTTTCAAGCCCTGGCAACATTCTTGTAAATCTCCTCTGTACTCTCTACAGAAAGGACATAATTGCTGTGGAATGTGGTGACCAGGACTGTACACAATACTCCAGCTGTGGCCTAACTAGCATTTTATACAGTTCCAGCATTACATCTCTGCTTTTGTGTTGTATACCTCGGCCAATAAAGGAAAGCATTCCATATGCCTTCTTCCCTTTATCTACCTGTCCTGCCACCTTCAGGGATCTGTGGACATGCACTCTAAGGTCTCTCACTTCCTCTACCCCTCTCAATATCCTCCCGTGAATTGCGTATTCCCTTGCTTTGTTTGTCCTCCCCAAATGCATCACCTCACACTTCTCCGGATTGAATTCCATTTGCCATTTTTCCATCCACTCGACCAAACCATTGATATCATTCTGGAGTCTACATCTATCCTCTTCACTGTGAACTACATGGCCAATTTTTGTGTCATCTGCAAATTTCCCAATCATGCCTCCCACATTTAAGTCCAAATCATTAATATGTACCACAAACAGCAAGGGACCCAACACTGAGCCCTGTGGAACGCCACTGGAAACCGCTTTCCATTCGCCAAAACATCCGTCAACCATTACCCTTTGTTTCTTGTCACTGAACCAATTTTGGATCCAACTTGCCACATTCCCCTGTATCCCATGGGCTTTTACTTTTCTGACCAGTCTGCCTTGTCAAATGCCTCACGAAGATCCATGTAGACCACATCCACTGCACTACCCTCATCAATCCTCCTTGCTACTTGCTCAAAAAATTCAATTATGTTAGTAAGACACAACCTTCCCTTAACAAATCCATGCTGACTATCTCTTATTAATCCATGCCTTTCTAAGTGACTATTTATCCTATCTATCAGAATAGATTCTAACAATTTACCCACCTATCCCTCGCACCCTCTTTAAACTATGGTACAACATTCGCAGACCTCTAATCATCTATTTATCCACTTTCAAGGATGTCAGACCCTCTAGTATTTGGTCTCTCATTATGCTTATCGTATCTAATATTTCACGCCCCTCCTCTTTTACTACAATGTCTGCATCATCCCTCTCCTTTGTGAAGACAGAGACAAAAAACTCATTAAGAACCCTGCCCACATCTTCTGCATCCATGCATAAGTTCCCTTGTACATCTCTGATAGGCCGTCTGCTTTATCTTACCCTGTATGCTTCTAGATAACCAGGGGGCTCTAGATTTGGCCATAACACCCTTCAAAAGAGTGCACTGTTTATTCTAGTTCCACTTGTCCACAGGCCACAACATATATTTAAATATTTCCACTTACCAATATGGTCAATCATATACTCTATTTTTCCCACAATAAAACACACTAACCAGGTTTCTTTAATGAACAACAACATTATCAGTTTATTACAAAACAGTTCTTAATCAGTAATGAAATAAAGCATAAATGCACAGATTGAAATTTTAAAGTTCCCTTTTTACCTTAGCCCCTCACACTCATTCACACGTACATATACACCAGTTAACTGGAAAAATAAAAGGGATTTTTGTTTAGAGATCATTTATAGACAAAAAAAAATCACTTGGGCTGAATACTCTTATCAGTCTTGAAGAAAACAGCAGATGAGAGATGTTGTGTTCCAAAACTGGCATACAGTCTGGCTTCTGAGTACATGTAGACTGGTCACTGGGCTCTTTTAGAACTGTTCTTTTCAGGTGGTGTTGAGAATTAATTTAGCAGGCTTTTCTTCAAAGACAGGAGACGAGATGAGTTGACACAGTGGACTTCTCACAGACTTTTAGAGAAGCACTGGACAGTTGAGCTGGGTTGTGGTCTTCTCTCCTTCCTTGGGAATTCTCTTCTCTCCTTGGAAGTTCTCTTCCTTTTTCTGCAGGTGTTTTAAAGAGATGGAACAGGCTGGAATTCTGTCCTACAGTTTTATTTTTTTAAAACTTCAACCCATTTACAACAGTTCATTCCCAACTCCAAACAATTTAAAATGAAGCCAGAAACACAGAGTCCACCTTCTGAACTGTCACTTCTTTGCACACGTCTTCCCTCGATACCAAGGTTTCTGTTCGATTTTTAACTTGTCATGTGACAACCAGTAAATGTCGTTGTCAAACAAATCCTTTCAGTGTTCTCTTGATAACGCTCTTGAAAAAAACCTGGTCTGACATTTCTTCAGTTTGACTATGAATTCTCAAAAACATATTTTTAACAAAAACAGAAGCATTTTCCTAACACCTCCGATCGGGTCCACTCTTCCGCCGCTCTGATCTATCAGCCGATGCTGCTGCCTCCAATCAGGTCCACTCTGTCCCTGCTAATTTTTCTTTTATTCATTCATGGGACTTGGCATTGCTGGCTAGGCCAGCATTTACTGCCCATCCCAAATTGCCCTTGAGAAGGTGGTGGTGAGCCGCCGCCTTAAACTGCTGCAGTCTTTGGGTACACCCACAATGCTGTTAGGAAGGGTGTTCCAGGATTTTGACCCAGTGACAGTGAAGGAACAGCGATATAGTTCCGAGTCAGGATGGTGTATGGCTTGGACGGGACCTTGCAGGTGATAGCATTCCCGTGCATCTGCTGTCCTTATCCTTCTAGGTGGTAGACATCGTGGATTTGGAAGATGCTGTCGAAGGAGACTTAGTGAGTTGCTGCAGTGCATCTTGTAGATGGTACACACTGCTGCCACTGTGTGTTGGTGGTGAAGGGAGTGAATGTTGAAGGTAGTGGATAGGGTGACAATCAAGTGGGCTGCTTTATCCTGGATGATGTTGAGTTTCTTGAGTGTTGGAGCTGCACCCATCCAGGCAAGTGGAGAAACTGCCACCATACTCCTGACTTGTGCCTTGTAGATGGTGGAAAGGCATTGGGGTGTGAGGAGGTGAGTTACTCGGCGCAGAATTTCCAGCCTCTGACCTACCCTTGTAGTATTTATGTGGCTGGTCCAGTTCAGTTTCTGGTCAATGGTAAACCCCAGGATGTTGATAGCGGGGGTTTCAGCGATGGTAATGCCATTGAACATCAAGGGGAGAGGGTCAAATGAGATGGTCATTGCCTGGCACTTGTGCGGTGCAAATGTTACTTGCCAGATATCAGCCCAAGCCTGGAAGTCCAGGTCTTGCTGCACCTGGACACGACTCCTCAGATATTATAGCAGCTCGTGAATTTTTTAAAAATTACTTGTTGATGGGATGTGGCATCGCTGGCTAGGCCAACATTTATTGCCCATCCCTAATTGGCCTTGAGAAGGTGGTGGTGGTGAGCTACCTTCTTGAACCCACTGCAGTCCATGTAGGATAGGTACACCCACAGTGCTGTTAGGAAAGGAATTCCAGGACTTTGACCCAGTGACAGTGAAGGAACAGTGATATAGTTCCAAGTCAGGATGGTGTGTGGCTTGGAGGGGAACTTGCAGGTGGTGGTCTTCCCATGCATCTGCTGCCCCTGTCCTTCGAGGTGGTAGAGGTCGCGGGTTTGGAAGGTGCTGTCGAAGGAGTCTTGGTGAGTTGCTGCAGTGCATCTTGTAGATGGTACACACTGCTGCCACTGTGCGTCGGTGATGGAGGGAGTGAATGTTTGCAGATGGGTGACAATCAAGCGGGATGCTTTGTTCTGGATGGTGTTTAGCTTCTTGAATGGTGCTGAACATTGTGCAATCATCAGTGAACATCCCCACTTCTGACCTTTTGATAGAGGGAAGGTCATTGATGAAGCAGCTGAAGATGGTTGGGCCTAGGGCATTACCTTGAGGAACTTCTGCAGTGATGTCCTGGGGCTGAGATGATTGACCTCCACACAACCATCTTCCTTTGCACTAGGTATGACTCCAACCAGTGGAGATTTTTCCTCCCGATTCCCATTGACTCCAGTTTTGCTAGGGCTCCTTGATGCCTTACTCGGTCAAATGCTGCCTTGATGTCAAGGGCAGTCACTCTCACCCCACCTCTTGAGTTCAGCTCCTTTGTCCATGTTTGGACAAAGGCTGTAATGAGATCAAGAGTTGAGTGGCCCTGGCAGAACCTAAACTGAACATCGCTGCGCAGGTTATTGCTGAGCAAGTGCAGCTTGATGGCACTGTCGACAATCCCTTCGATCACTTTGCTGATGATTGAGAGAGGACTGATAGGGCGGTAATTGATTGGGTTGGATTTGTCCTGCTTTTTGTGTACAGGACATACCTGGGCAATTTTCCACATTGCTGCGTAGTGCCAGTGTTGTAGCTGTACTGGAACAGCTTGGCTATGGGTGCAGCAAGTTCTGGAACACAGGTCTTCAGTACTATTGCTGCAAAGGGCGGCACAGTGGCGCAGTGGTTAGCACCGCAGCCTCACAGCTCCAGCGACCAGGGTTCAATTCTGGGTACTGCCTGTGTGGAGTTTGCAAGTTCTCCCTGTGTCTGCGTGGGTTTCCTCCGGGTGCTCCGGTTTCCTCCCACAGCCAAAAGACTTGCAGGTTGATAGGTAAATTGGCCATTATAAATTGCCCCTAGTGTAGGTAGGTGGTAGGGAAATATAAGGACAGGTGGGGATGTGGTAGGAATATGGGATTAGTGTAGGATTAGTATAAATGGGTGGTTGATGGTCGGCACAGACTCGGTGGGCTGAAGGGCCTGTTTCAGTGCTGTATAACTAAACTAAACTAAATTGAGGATGGGGATATTTGTGGAGCCTTCTCCTCCTGTCAGTTGTTTGTGTCCATCATCATTCACAACTGGATGTGGCAGGACTGCAGAGCTTAGATCTGATCTGTTGGTTATGGGATCGCTTAGCCCTGTCTATCGCATGCAGCTTCTGCTGTTTGGCATGCAGGTAGTCCTGTGTTGTAGCTTCAGCAGGCTGACACCTCATTTTTAGGTATGCCTGGTGCTGCTCCTGGCATGACCTCCTGCACTCTTCATTGAACCAGGGTTGGTCTCCTGGCTTGATGGTAATGGTAGAGTGGGGGATATGCCAGGCCATGAAGTTACAGATTGTGATTGAGTATAATTCTGCTACTGCTGATGGCCCACAGCGCCTCATGGATACCCAGTTTTGCATTGCTAGATCTGTTTGAAATCTATCCCATTTAGCACAGTGGTAAATGCCGCATAACACGATGGTATGTGAAGACTGGAATTAGTCTCCACACGGACTGTATGGTGGCCATGGACAGATGCATCTGAGACAGGCAGATTGGTGAGGATGAGGTCAAGTATGTTTTTCCCTTTTGTTGCTTCCCTTGCCACCTGCTGCAGACCCAGTCTAGCAGCTGTGTCCTTCAGGACTCGGCCAGCTTGGTCAGTAATGTTGATGGGCATTGAAGTGCCCCACCCAGAGTAGATTCTGTGCAATGGCTACCCTTAGTGCTTCTTGCAATTGGTGTTCAACATGGAGAAGCATTGATTCATCAGCTGAGGGAGAGCGGTAGGTGGTAATCAGCAGGAAGTTTCCTTGCCCATGTTTGACCTGAGGCCATGAGACTTCATGGGGTCCAGAGTCAATGTTGAGGACTCCCAGGGCAACTCCATCCCGACTGTATACCACTGTGCCACCACCTGTGGTGGGTCTGTCCTGCTGGTGGGACAGGACTTAACAGGTGATGGTGATGTCAGGGATATTGTCTGTCAGATATAGAACATAGAACATTACAGCGCAGTACAGGCCCTTCAGCCCTCGATGTTGCGCCGACCTGTGAAACCATCTGACCTACACTATTCCATTTTCATCCATATGTCTATCCAATGACCACTTAAATGCCCTTAAAGTTGGCGAGTCTACTACTGTTGCAGGCAGGGCGTTCCACGCCCCTACTACTCTCTGTGTAAAGAAACTACCTCTGACATCTGTCCTATATCTATCACCCCTCAACTTAAAGCTATGTCCCCTCGTGTTTGCCATCACCATCCGAGGAAAAAGGCTCTCACTATCCACCCTGTCCAACCCTCTGATTATCTTATATGTCTCTATTAAGTCACCTCTTCTCCTCCTTCTCTCTAACGAAAACAACCTCAAGTCCCTCAGCCTTTCCTCGTAAGACTGTCCCTCCATACCAGGCAACATCCTAGTAAATCTCCTCTGCACCTTTTCCAAAGCTTCCACATCCTTCCTATAATGCGGTGACCAGAACTGCACGCAATACTCCAGGTGCGGCCGCACCAGAGTTCTGTACAGCTGCAGCATGACCTCATGGCTCCTAAACTCGATCCCCCTTCTAATAAAAGCTAACACACCATATGCCTTCTTAACAGCTCTATTAACCTGGGTGGCAACTTTCAGGGATTTATGTACATGGACACCAAGATCTCTCTGCTCATCTACACTACCAAGAATCTTCCCATTAGCCCAGTATTCTGCAATCCTGTTACTCCTTCCGAAGTGAATCACCTCACACTTTTCCGCATTAAACTCCATTTGCCATCTCTCAGCCCAGCTCTGCAGCCTATCTATGTCCCTCTGTAACCTACAACATCCTTCGGCACTATCCACAACTCCACCGACCTTCGTGTCATCCGCAAATTTACTAACCCACCCTTCTACACCCTCATCCAGGTCATTTATAAAAATGACAAACAGCAGTGGCCCCAAAACAGATCCTTGCGGTACACCACTAGAAACTATACTCCAGGGTGAACATTTACCATCAACCACCACCCTCTGTCTTCTTTCAGCTAGCCAATTTCTGATCCAAAGCACTAATTCACCTTCAATCCCATACGTCTATATTTTCTGCAATAGCCTACCGTGGGGAACTTTATCAAACGCCTTACTGAAATCCATATAGACCACATCCACGGCTTTACCCTCATCCACCTGTTTGGTCACCTTGTCAAAAAACTCAATAAGGTTTGTGAGGCACGACCTTCCCTTCACAAAACCGTGCTGACTATCTCTAATGAACTTATTCTTTTCAAGATGATTATAAATCCTATCTCTTATAACCTTTTCCAACATTTTACCCACAACCGAAGTAAGGCTCACAGGTCTATAATTACCAGGGCTGTCTCTACTCCCCTTCTTGAACAAGGGGACAACATTTGCTATCCTCCAGTCTTCCGGCACTATTCCTGTCGACAATGACGACATAAAAATCAAGGACAAAGGCTCTGCAATCTCCTCCCTGGCTTCCCAGAGAATCCTAGGATAAATCCCATCTGGCCCAGGGGACTTATCTATTTTCACACTTTCCAAAATTGCTAACACCTCTTCCTTGTGAACCTCAATCCCATCTAGCCTAGTAGTCTGTATCTCAGTATTCTCCTCGACAACATTTTCTTTCTCCACTGTAAATACTGATGAAAAATATTCATTTAACACTTCCCCTATCTCCTCCGATTCCACACACAACTTCCCACTACTATCCTTGATTGGCCCTAATCTAACTCTAGTCATTCTTTTATTCCTGATATACCTATAGAAAGCCTTAGGGTTTTCTTTGATCCTATCCGCCAATGACTTCTCGTGTCCTCTCCTTGCTCTTCTTATCTCTCCCTTTAGATCCTTCCTGGCTAGCTTGTAACTCTCAAGCGCCCTAACTGAGCCTTCACGTCTCATCCTAACATCAGCCTTCTTCTTCCTCTTGACAAGCTCTTCAACTTCTTTAGTAAACCACGGCTCCCTCGCTCGACAACTTCCTCCCTGCCTGACAGGTACATACTTATCAAGGACACGCAGTAGCTGCTCCTTGAATAAGCTCCACATTTCGATTGTGCCCATCCCCTGCAGTTTCCTTCCCCATCCTACGCATCCTAAATCTTGCCTAATCGCATCATAATTTCCTTTCCCCCAGCTATAATTCTTGCCCTGCTGTATATGCCTGTCCCTGCCCATCGCTAAGGTAAACCTAACCGAATTGTGATCTCTATCACCAAAGTGCTCACCAACTTCTAAATCTAACACCTGGCCGGGTTCATTACCCAGTACCAAATCCAATGTGGCATCTCCCCTGGTTGGCCTGTCTACATACTGTGTCAGAAAACCCTCCTGCACACACTGGACAAAAACAGACCCATCTAAAGTACTCGAACTATAGTATTTCCAGTCAATATTTGGAAAGTTGAAGTCCCCCATAACCACTACCCTGTTACTCTCGCTCCTGTCAAGAATCATCTTTGCTATCCTTTCCTCTACATCTCTGGAACTATTTGGAGGTCTATAGAAAACTCCCAACAGGGTGACCTCTCCTCTCCTGTTTCTAACCTCGGCCCAGACTACCTCTGTAGACGAGTCCTCAAACGTCCTTTCTGCCGCTGTAATACTTTCCTTGATTAACAATGCCACACCCCCTCCTCTTTTCCCCTCTTCTCTGTTCTTAGTGAAACATCTAAATCCCGGAACCCGCAACATCCATTCCTGTCCCTGCTCTACCCATGTCTCTGAAATGGCCACAACATCGAGATCCCAGGTACCAACCCATGCTGCAAGCTCACCCACCTTATTCCGGATGCTCCTGGCGTTGAAGTGGACACATTTTAAACCAAGCTCTTGCTTGCCAGTGCCCTCTTGTGTCCTTATAACCTTATCCCTGACCTCACTACTCTCAACATCCGGCACACTGGAACTACAATTTAGGTTCCCATCCCCCTGCTGAATTAGTTTAAACCCCCCCGAAGAGCACTCGCAAATCTCCCCCCCAGGATATTGGTACCCCTCTGGTTCAGGTGAAGACCATCCTGTTTGTAGAGGTCCCACCTACCCCAGAAAGAGCCCCAATTATCCAGGAAACCAAAACCCTCCCTCCTACACCATCCCTGCAGCCACGTGTTCAACTCCTCTCTCTCCCTATTCCTCACTTCGCTAGCACATGGCACGGGCAACAACCCAGAGATAACAACTCTGTTTGTTCTCGCTCTAAGCTTCCACCCTAGCTCCCTGAATTTCTGCCTTAAATCCCCATCTGTCTTCCTACCTATGTCGTTGGTGCCTATGTGTACCACGACTTGGGGCTGCTCCCCCTCCCCCTTGAGGATCCCAAAAACACGATCCGAGACATCACGTACCCTGGCACCTGGGAGGCAACACACCAACCGTGAGTCTCTCTCGTTCCCACAAAACCTCCAATCTGTTCCCCTAACTATGGAGTCCCCAATGACTAATGCTCTGCTGCTCTTACCCCTGCCCTTCTGAGCAACAGGGACAGACTCTGCGCCAGAGACCTGTATCCTATTGCCTACCCCTGGTAAGTCGTCTCCCCCAACAGTATCCAAAACGGTATACCTGTTGTTGAGGGAAACGGCCACAGGGGATCCCTGCACTGCCTGCTGGTTCCCTCTCCTTCCCCTGACGGTAACCCATCTACCTTCTTCTTTTACCTGAGGTGTGACTGCCTCCCGATAACTCCTCTCAATAATCCCCTCCGCCTCCCGAATGATCCGAAGTTCCTCCAGCTCCAGTTCCCTAACGCGGTCCTCGAGGAGCTGGAGCTGGGTGCACTTTCCGCAGATGCAGTCAGCAGGGACACCCTTGGCGACCCTTACCTCCCACATTCTGCAGGAGGAACATTCAACTGCCTTAACCTCCATTCCCACTATTCTAAATTCCCAAGTTTTTAACCAATCACACGATAAAACAAGAAGAGAAATAGAAAAAGCCCTACCTTACCTACACACAACCGAGTCCTTTTTTTTGGTAAGAGGAGGGGGGCGGGTGGGAGACACTACATGAGTAGTGTCTCGGGTTCAGAAACAGCCCAAATATATAGGTTTCTACTTACCCAGCAGTCCCTGCTCCACCGAAACTCCCGATGAAATTGACTTCCCAGCTGTTCACTCCTCGCTCGCAATGCCTGTGCTCCTGGAAAAGCTGCACAACGAATGTGAGTATGACTATGTCAGGCTGTTGCTCGACTAGTCTGTGGGACAGCTCTCCCAATTTTGGCACAAGCCCCCAGATGTTAGTAAAAAGGACTTTGCAGGGTCGACAAGGCTGTGTTTTCCATTGTCACTTCCAGTGCCTAGGTCAATGCCTGGTGGTCCATCCGGTTTCATTCCTTTTATTAGAGTTTGTAGTGGTTTGATACAACTGAGTGGCTTGCTTGGTCATTTCAGAGGGCAATAGTCAACCACATTGCTGTTCTGGAGTCACATGTAGGCCAGACCAGGTAAGGATGGCAGATTTCCTTACCTCAAGGACATTAGTGAACCAGATGGCTTCTTTTACAACAGTTGACAATGTTTTCATGGTCAACATTAGACTAGCTTTTTAATTCCAGATTTTTATTAATTGAATTCATATTTCACCATCTGCAAAATGGTGGGATTCGAACCCATGTCCATACAGCATTAGCCTGGGGCTCTGGGTTACTAGTCCAATGCTTTACCACTACACCACCGCCTCCCCGCCAGCAGCCGTTTCTGCTGCCTCCAATCAGGTAAGTTCTGATTTATCAGCTGCTGCTGCCACCCCTTAGCTTCAAATTGAGAAAATGGACATTTAATGGTGTGTTATTGAAGCCGTGACATAGATTTTTATTATCCTTTCCCTGGTATGTAGGTGACACTGGCAAGGCAGTAACTATTGTCCAACCATAGTTACACTGAGGGCATTGTGTCAACCACATAGTGTAGTACTGGAGTCACATGTAGGACAGGCCAGGTAAGGGTGATTGGTTCCTTTCTCTGAAGGACTGTAGTGAACTCGTTGGGTTTTTAAATAATGAACTGGTGTCTTGGGGTTAAATAGGTCTTCAGCGACAATGCCAAACTGGCACCAGCCAGCCAGTCCACTGTACACCCCACCCAATTCAATTTTCCATCGATTTCAATTGGGCAGGTGTAAAACAGAGCAATTCATCTTTGCCAGTTTTGCATTACTGCCTAAACCCAATTTCATCCCCGCCTTAGGTCAGGTATCTGGTTCTGTGGTTTGCCGAAAATTTCTGTTTTTAAGGAGTACTTTGAAACATGTCATTCTGATGAAAACATGTATCAATCTGCTTCTTTCCTGCCCATAAAGTGCCAGTTTTGTCACGAAGATGGTGCCCCTTTAATGTGAGTTTAATTCAAACAAACTTACACTTGGGGTCTTGGTCGTGCCTTGTAATTTCTGCTTTGATGCTATTTCTCTGCGTGCACATCTTGCCTGATGTGTTGTCTTTTGCTGCCTTCATGTCATGTAGATCTCAGTTCGACAAATGCACCAGACCCGGTTTTATATCAAACAGAAGCAGAACTCAGTGGAGCAGATCAGTCTTCTTCTTATGGCTCTTCCTCCTCAGCTGTCTCAGGACAAGTACCTCTCACTTCTAAAGCATCACCTAGAGATCAAAGGTAAATAAAGAGGCACCAAAAGATAAAAAAATCAAGGATTCATTTGTTTGCTTGACTGATTTTTATTTTTGATGTCTTTAACTGGTTTAGTTGGATTATCAAGTTGATGTTTGTATGTCGAAAAACAATAAGAATAAACATGCATATATAGCAACTAATCATGTCTTTGGGACATTCCACAGTGTTTAAGATCCACTGAATTACTTTCCAAGTGCAGTTGCTGCTGTAACGCTGATAAACATGGCACTTAGTTACTCCACACGGAACACTGGGGATGTGGCCTCTATTTCGAGCAATGAGAAATATCAGATTGGTTTAACTCAGAGTTGTCCAACATGCGGCCCGCAGGCCAGAGTCCAGCCCGCCAAAGTTTTTGATCTGGCCTATGGATGAAAACTGTACTTGGCCGTTAGTCCTCCTTGCAGCACGGCTTAAGCCCTCGCCATTTGCTTTCAGCTTCAGGGATGTGAAATTTCTTTCGCCCGTCGAGGATTTCTGTTACAATCAGCCGCCCCTGCTGTTTTCGGTGAGTGAGCGCCTGCTGGGAAATGTAGTCCCCTCTGCTCCCCGGTTCCTATGGACGGAGCCATAATCTGGGACGACAACTCCCAGAGAGCTCCACGTGCCTGCATGGCAATTGGCTGTGGTGCGGTGACATCACCCGAAGGTTAATGGGCAGAGCGAGTCACGACAGAGACGGTAATCGAGGTCAGCCTGAGAACTGACAGCATGCTGACTAAAGGGAAGCTGAGCCTCAGGCTTGCAGCCTATGCCCGGCAGGAGGAAAGGAGAGAAACAGGGAGAGGGCGAGAGAGAGTGAGACACACACACACACACACAGGCACACAGAGAGGGGAGAGAGAAAGACAGGGAGAGGGGGAGAGGGAGACAGGGAGAGGGAGAAAGACACAGAGAGGGAGAGGGAGACTGAGAGAGAGACTCACACAGAGAGGGAGAGAGAGACACGGAGAGAGAGACACACACAGAGAGAGGGAGGGAGAGACAGACAGACACAATAGGGGTGAGAGAAAGACCGACACAGAGAGGGGGGGGGAGAGACACACACACACGGAGAGAGACACAAAGTGGAGGGGGGGAGAGAGAGACAGGCAGGGAAAGAGGGAGACAGACAGACACATAGGGTGAGAGAGACAGACAGACAGATCCAGAGAGAGACAGATACAGAGAGAGAGACAAGACACATACAGAGGGGGAGAGAGAGATACACACACAGAGGGAGAGAGAGAGAGTCACACACAGAGGGGGAGAGAGACACACACACTGAGGGAGAGAGAGACACACACACACACTGAGGGAGAGAGAGAGAGACACACTGAGGGAGAGAGAGAGAGACACACTGAGGGAGAGAGAGAGAGACACACTGAGGGAGAGAGAGAGAGACACACACGGGGAGAGAGAGAGACACACACACAGGGGGAGAGAGAGAGACACACAGAGGGGGAGAGAGAGACACACACATATATAGAGGGTAGAAAGACACACACAGAGGGAGACGGAGAGAGAGAGAGAGAGACAGGCAGACAGACACAGAGAGGGAGGGAGAGACAGACTGACAGAGAGAGAGAGAGAGAAACACAGAATGGGAGAGAGAGAGAGAGAGACAGGCAGAGAAAGAGGGAGACAGACAGACACACGGTGAGAGAGATAAATAGTACAGAGAGAGAGACATACACACACGGAGGGAGAGAGACATACACACACGGAGGGAGAGAGAGACACACACACAGGGAGAGAGAGACACACACACAGAGGGAGAGAGAGACACACACACGGAGGGAGAGAGAGACACACACACACGGAGGGAGAGAGAGACACACAACACGGAGAGAGAGAGAGACACACACACGGAGAGAGAGAGAGACACACACACGGAGGGAGAGAGAGACACACACACGGAGGGAGAGAGAGACACACACACGGAGGGAGAGAGAGACACACACACGGAGGGAGAGAGACACACACACACGGAGGGAGAGAGAGACCCACACACACAGGGAGAGAGAGAGACACACACACAGGGAAAGAGAGACACCAAGAGAGACAGACAGACACGGAGAGACAGAGAGAGGGAGAGAAGAGTGACAGACACAGAGAGAGGGAGAGAAGAGCGACAGACACAGAGAGAGGGAGAGAAGAGAGACAGACACACAGAAAGGGAGAGAAGAGAGACAGACACAGAGCGAGGGAGAGAAGAGAGACAGACACAGAGAGGGAGGGAGAGAGAGACAGACACAGAGAGGGAGGGAGCGAGAGAGAGACAGACAGGCACACAGAGGGAGCGAGAGAGAGACAGACACAGAGAGGGAGCGAGAGAGAGACAGACACAGAGAGGGAGAGAGAGAGACAGACAGACACAGTGGGAGAGAGAGACGGACGCAGTGAGGGAGAGGGAGAGACGGACGCAGTGAGGGAGAGGGAGAGACGGACGCAGTGAGGGAGATGGAGAGACGGACGCAGTGAGGGAGAGTGAGAGAGACACAGGCAGACACAAAGTGGAGAGAGAGACAAAGAGTGGAGAGAGGGAGAGAGAGAGACAGACACAGAGAGGGAGAGAGAAAGAGACACACACGCAGAGGGAGAGAGAAAGAGACAGACACGGAGAGAGAGACAGACACGGAGAGGGAGAGAGAGACAGGCACGGAGAGGGAGAGAGAGAGACAGACACGGAGAGGGAGAGAGAGACAGACACGGAGAGGGAGAGAGAGACAGACACGGAGAGGGAGAGAGAGACAGACACGGAGAGGGAGAGAGAGACAGACACGGAGAGGGAGAGAGAGACAGACACGGAGAGGGAGAGAGAGACAGACACACAGTGAAGAAGAAAGAGACAGACACACAGTGAAGGAGAGAGAGAGACAGACACAGTGAAGGAGAGAGAGAGACAGACACACTGAAGGAGAGAGAGAGACAGACAGATAGACATAGAGAGGGAGAGACACAAAGGGAGGGAGAGAGAGAGAGACAGACAGATACAGAGTTTGGGAGAGAGAGGGAGACAGACACACAGAGGGAGAGAGAGAGAGACAGACACAGAGTGGAAAGAGGGAGAGAGAGAGAGACAGACACAGAGTGGAAAGAGGGAGAGAGAGACAGACACAGAGAGGGAGAGAGAGAGACAGACAGACACAGTAGGAGAGAGAGACAGACGCGGAGAGGGAGAGACGGACGCAGTGAGGGAGAGGGAGAGACGGACGCAGTGAGGGAGAGTGAGAGAGACACAGAGAGGGAAAGAGAGACACAGAGAGGGAAAGAGATTGAGAGAGAGACACAGGCAGACACAAAGTGGAGAGAGAGAGACAAAGAGTGGAGAGAGGGAGAGAGAAAGAGACACACGCAGAGGGAGAGAGAAAGAGACAGACACGGAGAGGGAGAGAGAGACAGACACACAGTGAAGAAGAAAGAGACAGACACAGTGAAGAAGAAAGAGACAGACACAGTGAAGGAGAGAGAGAGACAGACAGTGAGGGGGAGAGAGACAGACAGATAGACATAGAGAGGGAGAGACACAGAGGGAGAGAGAGAGAGACCGACACACAGAGGGAGAGAGAGAGAGACAGACACACAGAGGGAGAGAGAGAGAGACAGACACACAGAGGGAGAGAGACAGAGACAGACACAGAGTGGAAAGAGGGAGAGAGAGACAGACACAGAGTGGAAAGAGGGAGAGAGAACCCGACAGAGTGGAGAGAGACACACAGATTGAGAGAGAGACACACACAGAGATGGAGAGAGAGAGACAGACACGCAGAGGGAGAGAGAGAGACATGCCGAGGGAGAGGGAGCGAGAGAGACATGCGGAGTGAGAGGGAGAGAGAGACGGACGGAGTGAGAGGGAGAGAGAGACGGACAGAGTGAGAGGGAGAGAGAGACGGACAGAGTGAGAGGGAGAGAGAGACGGACAGAGTGAGAGGGAGAGAGAGACGAACGGAGTGAGGGAGAGAGAGGGGGAGACGGACAGAGTGAGAGGGAGAGAGAGACGAACGGAGTGAGGGGGAGAGAGAGGGAGACAGACAGAGAGAGGGGGAGACGGACAGAGTGAGAGGGAGAGAGAGACGAATGGAGTGAGGGGGAGAGAGAGGGAGACGGACAGAGTGAGAGGGAGAGAAAGGGAGACGGACAGAGTGAGAGTGAGAGAGACAGTGACGGACAGAGTGAGAGGGAGAGTGAGAGAGACAGACGCAATGAGAGGGAGAACGAGAGAGACAGACAAACACAGAATGGTGGGAGAGGGCACTCACAATCACTCCTGACAGATGGACATCTATCTGGAATATTCTGCATCGCTACATCAAGTGTGTGGGCAAGCATTGTCTGCTTGTGTAAGCAAAAACAATGCCAGGTATCTCACTAAATCAATGTTCAACATAGTAAATTAATAAATTAATTAGTCTTCTCATTTTAAAGCTTGTTCAGAGAAATAAACATTTTTTATTGTTTTGATTAATACTAAAATAAATTTCTAATGCCTCTATCTTTCCGGAATTTGTGCACTGGCCCCCTATATCGGACCAAATTTGTAATCTTGCCACTCACGTGAAAAGTTTGGACATCCCTGGTTTAACCTCTTCAGAAAAAGATCTGGAGAAATTTGGTTGGGAATGGAATTGGAGGTACAGGGATAGGTATAGACTCTGATCTTCTGATATCCACAGGGCACAGAATCGCAATGGGGCTGATGTTCTTTGGGGGCACAGACCAGGCTGGATATTGGGTTGATTATCTCTGGGGTCAGCATGTATTTCTACAGAACTTTCTCAGAGGCAGTGTTAGATTGCCCATGGGCCC
Organism: Heterodontus francisci; assembly: GCF_036365525.1. Classification (NCBI taxonomy): domain Eukaryota; kingdom Metazoa; phylum Chordata; class Chondrichthyes; order Heterodontiformes; family Heterodontidae; genus Heterodontus; species Heterodontus francisci. Next base: position 287,246,733 of record NC_090371.1, on the reverse strand, counting down.
AGGTATACTCTTGTCTAACTTTGACCAACTGTTTTTTTTCACTTGTACTGTGAGACCAGAAACACAGTGTAGTTTTACAGCAAAAGCATGCTGCATCTGAGAGCTTTATTACAGTTGTCTCCACTGATTTTCCAAGTTATGTGCTGCATTGCCTAATTTAAGTTGCTTTTTGATGGTAAATGTGATTTTTATCCTTTGTTTATATGTTGCATGCATTGCACAATGTATCTGGACCAATGAGTGCACAAAAGCAAGAGAATGTTCAGTGAGCAGAATAAACCTGGACGTTGGCACTAACACAGGACCAGCTGCTTGGCATCTGCGCTTTTTGTGCTGGTTCTGTCATTAGCAGAGAAACATTAAGTATTTGTGTCCTCCATTGATCTAATGTAAATAATGCTTTGAGATACAAGGACAAAAAGTTGCATATGTATCAAACTTCAATCTCAGTTGTGTCTTTAATAATTTTTAAAATTTATTTATTTATGGGATGTGAGCATCGCTGGCAAGACCAGCATTTGTTGACCATCCCTAATTAGAATCATAGAAAAAGTACAGAACAGAAGGAGGCCATTCAGCCCATCGTGTCCACGCCAGCCGAACAAACTAACCGCCCAAACTAGTCCCACCTTCCAGCACCTGGTCCATAGCCCTGCAGGTTACAGCACTTCAGGTGCAGGTCCAGGTAACTTTTAAAAGAATTGAGGGTCTCTGCCTCCACCACCGTTCCTGGCAGCAAATTCCAGACACCCACCGCCCTCTAGGTGAAAAAAGTTTCCCCTCATATCTCCTCTAATCCTTCCACCAATCACCTTAAATCTGTGTCCCCTGTTAACTGACCTCCCCGCCATGGCAAACAGATCCTTCCTGTCTACTCTATCTAGACCCCTCATAATTTGGTACACCTCAATTAAGTCTCCTCTGTGCTCTCTCCAGAACAATTATGTCCTTCCTGTAATGTGGTGACCAGAACTGCACGCAACACTCCATCTATGGCCTAACCAGCATTTTATACAGTTCCAGCATTACATCCCTGCTTTTTACCTCAGCCAATAAAGGAAAGCATTCTATCTACCTGTCCTGCCACCTTCAGGGACCTGTGGACATGCACTCCAACGTCTCTCACTTCTTCTACCCCTCTCAATATCCTCCCATTTATTGTGTATTCCTTCGCTTTGTTTGCCCTCCCCAAATGCATTACCTCACTCTTCTCTGGATTGAATTCCATTTGCCACTTTTCCACCCACTCAACCAAACCATTGATATTTTTCAGGAGTCTACAGCTATCCCCTTCACTAAAAAACGACACGGCCAATTTTTGCATCATCAGCAAATTTCCCAATCATGCCTCCCATATTTAAGTCCAAATCATTAACATATACCACAAACAGCAAGTGACCCAACACTGAGCCCTGTGGAACGCCACTGGAAACAGCTTTCCATTCACAAAAACCCAATTATGGATCCAACCTGCCACATTCCTCTGCATCCCATGGGCCTTCATTTGACTGACCAGTCTGCCATGTGGGACCATATCAAATGCCTTAGTAAAATCCATCTAGACCACATACACTGCACTACCCTCATCAATTCTTCTGGTTACTTCCTCAAAAACTCAATTAAGTTAGTAAGGCACGACCTTCCCTCAACAAATCCATGCTGACTATCCCTGATTAATCCGTGCCTTTCTAAGTGACAGTTTATCCTATCACTCAGAATAGATTCTAACAATTTACCCACCACCAAGGTCAGATTGATTGGCCTATAATTACTTGGCTTATCCCTCGCACCCTTTTTAAACAATGGAAAAACATTCACAGACCTCCAATCATCTGGTACCTCGCCTGTATCTAGTGAGGATTTGAAGATGATCCTCAGCGCATCCGCTATTTCCTCCCTGGCTTCCTTTAACAACCTGGGATGCAATCCATCTGGCCCGGGTAGTTTATTCACTTTCAAGGATGTCAGACCCTCGAGTACTTCCTCTCTCATTATGCTTATCTAATACTTCACACTCCTCCTCTTTAACTACAATGTCTGCAACAACCCTCTCCGTTGTGAAGACACAGAGACAAAAAACTCATCAAAAACCCTGCCCACGTCTTCTGCATCCACTCATAAGTTCCCTTGTACATCTCTGATAGGCCCTACCCTTTCCTTAGTTATCCTCTTGCTCTTAATATACTGATTAAACATCTTCTGGTTTTCCTTCATTTTACTTGCCAATAATTTTTCATGTCCTCTCTTTGCATGTCTTCTCTTTGAATGGGGCCATTCTGGACCTGGTATTGGTGAATGAGCCCGGCCAGGTGGTCGAAGTTTCAGTTGGGGAGCATTTCGGGAGCAGTGACCATAATTCCATAAGTTTTAAAGTACTTGTGGATAAGGATAAGAGTAGTCCTCGGGTGAAGGTGCTCAATTGGGGGAAGGCTAATTCTAACAATATTAGGCAGGAACTGAAGAATTTAGATTGGGGGCGGCTGTTTGAGGGTAAGTCAACATCTGACATGTGGGAGTCTTTCAAACGTCAGCTGATTAGAATCCAGGACCAGCATGTTCCTGTGAGGAAGAAAGACAAGTTTGGCAAGTTTCGGGAAGCTTGGATAACACGGGATATTGTGAGCCTAGTCAAAAAGAAAAAGGAAGCATTTGTAAGGGCTGGAAGGCTAGGAACAGATGAAGCACTTGAGGAATATAAATACAGTAGGAAGGAACTTAAGCAAGGAGTTAGGAGGGCTAAAAGGGGTCATGAAAAGTCATTGGCAAACAGGATTAAGGAAAATCCTTGGCCAAAACTGCCATTTCCCCTCCTTTCTTATCCCCCTCCCTATCACATCTGAAAACCCTGGAGCCAGGAACGTTGAACAGCCATTCCTGTCCCTCCTTAAGCCATGTTTCTGTAATAGCTATAATATCATACTGCCACGTGTCTATCTGTGCCGTCAGCTAATCTGCTTTATTTGCTATGCTCCTTGCATTGAAATAGATACCCTTGAGCACTCTCTCTTTTATTTTCTAGCCTTTGTTTTCTGTCTTCCAAACTCATCCATTAATTTTCTGCCTTCCATTTTCATTTCTGATTTTGTCCCAACTGAGTCTACCCTCAGGTTCCCATCCCCCTGCCAAACTAGTTTAAACTTTCCCCAACAGCACTAGCAAAACATCCCGCAAGGAACTCAGTCCTGGCTCTGTTCAGGTGCAATCCGTCCGGTCTGTACAGGCCCCATCTCCCCCAGAGCCAGTCCCAATGTCCCAGGAATCTGAAGCCCTCCCTCCTGCATCATCTTTCCAGCCACGCATTCATCTGTCTTATCCTTCTATTTCTATACTCGCTTGCGAGTGGCACTGGGGGTAATCCGGAGATGACTACTTTTGAGGTCCTGCTTGCTAATTTGTTCCCTAGCTCCCTAAATTCTGACTGCAAGACCACATCCCTCTTTCTACCTATGTCATTGGTTCCAATGTGGACCACGACTGCTGGCTGTTCACCCTCCCCCTTCAAGATGCTCTGCTGCTGCTCAGTGACATCCTTGACCCTGGCACCAGAGAGGTAACACACCATCGTGGATTCACGTCTGCGGTCACAGAAACGCCTGTCTGTTCCCGTGACTATTGAATTACCTATCACTGTGGCTCTTTCAGTCTTCCCTGTACCCCGCTTTGTAGCTGAGCCACCCGTGGTGCCATGGACTTGTCTCTGGTGGCACTCCCCAGGTGAAGGATCACTGTCCTCAGTATTCAGAACTGAAGACCTGTTGGAGATGCACTCTGGTCTCCTGCACTACCTGCCTGATTCTTTTTGACTGCCTGGTGGTCACCCATTCCCTCTCTCCCTGCATATTCTTAAGCTGTGTGGTGACCACATCTAAAAATGTGCCATCCACGCAGCTCTCATCCTCATCAATGTACTGCAGTGTTGCCAGCTGCCATTCAAGTTCCAAAACCCGGAGCTCAAGCTGCCACAATTGACAACACTTCCTGCACAAATGGTTCTCCAGGTTATGGGAAGCATCCTGGAGCTCCCACATAGCACAGGAGGTGCACTCTCCAGGTTGAAGCACCCCTGCCATTCCTTTATTTATTATTTGACCCTTTGCTACTGCTAAATAAAAATCTTACCAAAACTTTAACACCTTATAATTATTAATGAAACTTTACTAGTACTGATAAATCCTACCAAAAATTAATACAGTTCTCTAGTTAAAATAAATCTTACTCAAAAAAAACTCACCAGCTGCTCTCTTGTTCCTTATTATTAATAATCAAGTGGACTGCTTTGGCCTGTATGGTTTGGAGCTTCTTGAGTGTTGTTGGAGCTGCACTCAACCAGGCAAGTGGAGAGTATTCCATCACACTCATGATTTGTACCTTGTAGATGGTGGACAGGCTTCGGGGAGTCAGGAGGTGGGTTACTAGTCGCAGAGTTTCCAGCCTCTGATTTGCTCTCGGAGCCACAGTATTTATATGGCTGTCCCAGTTAAGTTTCTGGTCAACGGTATCCCCCAGGATGTTGATAGTGGGGTTTCAGCAATGGTAATGCCGTTGAATGTCAAGGGGAGATGGTCATTAGCTGGCACTTGTGTGGCGCAAATGCTACTTATCAGTCCAAGGCTCATTGTTGTTCAGGCCTTGCTGCACGTAGACACGGACTGCTTCAGTACCTGAGGAGTCTCAAATGGCACTGAACTCTGTGCAATCATCAGCGAACATCCCCACTCTGACCTTATGATGGAGGGAAGGTCATTGATGAAGCAGCTGAAGATGGTTTGGCCTACCCTGAGGAACTCCTGCAGTGATGTCCTGGAGCTGAGATGATTGACCTCCAACAACCACAACCATCTTCCTTTGTGTTAGGTATGAATCCAACCAGTGGATAGTTTTCCCCATGGTTCCCGTTGACTTCTATTTTGCCACACTCAAAGCCTCAGCAAAATTGAGGTCAATATTGAAAAACAGTAATTGTATTAAGTTGTGTTTATAGTCAAACCTTTTAGTAAGATCATATTACAAGAACATACAAACTGTGATGATTTGTTGGAACAGTTTTACTATTCTCTAAGTGTAAGGAGCAATTTTTAGAATAATTGTAATGTTATGAATGTAACTGCTGATTTTGCTGCTGTACAATCTTAATAAGAAGATTTCAGCTATTTCCAGCCTCAATGGGAAAAAAAGTTTTGGTTTCTTGAATAATTGGAACTCTGATCATTGCCACAAACTTATTTGTTTCAATTTTATGTTTGTGGTTTCTGCTGTACAAAGTATTGAGCATGGATCTGTATGAAAATGGATTGAAATAAATCTGTTTCTTTCCCCAGGGAATCTGGTATCCTTTAGTTATGTTTACACAGACCAAGGTATGTTGACATTTTATTTTAACGACTGAAAAAACCCCAGGAATAATATAAGTTGTTTAATTGAAATTTAAATACTGAATAGCAGCAGAACTCTGGATATTAGTACCGAAGAACACTGTTGTGAAGCTGTGACTGGAGGTTCATTGTTTAATGACGATGTTTGCTGAGACTTAGTGCCAGAGATTCTGCTCTCCTGTCTTCACCCTTACAATCTCCTTTGTACTGGAGAGGCCAGATGTAGAGTGGGTTTGTTGAATACCTCTGCTCTGTTTGGAAATAAAACTCTGACTTCCCGCTTGGCTTATCATGTGAACTCCTCCCATTCGATAATTTGCTCTCTATCTCTGGCCTCCTACAATTCTTTGCCTGCCTGTGCTTTGGCCGCTGATAGCTGCCAGGGTTCACCATGGCCTTGATTAGATTAGATTAGAGATACAGCACTGAAACAGGCCCTTCGGCCCACCGAGTCTGTGCCGAACATCAACCACCCATTTATACTAATCCTACACTAATCCCATATTCCTACCAAACATCCCCACCTGTCCCTATATTTCCCTACCACCTACCTACACTAGTGACAATTTATTATGGCCAATTTACCTATCAACCTGCAAGTCTTTTGGCTTGTGGGAGGAAACCGGAGCACCCGGAGAAAACCCACGCAGACACAGGGAGAACTTGCAAACTCCACACAGGCAGTACCTGGAATCGAACCCGGGTCCCTGGAGCTGTGAGGCTGCGGTGCTAACCACTGCGCCACTGTGCCGCCCTAATTTTCACAAAGGAGCATTGATGACTTAGGAACTAGAGCTGGAAGCTGGATTTCCTGTAGTGAGTACATGTTGTACCAAGTGTTGGTTGTGGCTTGACCCTAACTTGCCACTGTTTGTTTCAGGTGCTGTTGTGCTGGAAATCTCATGTTTTGCTGAAGCGGAGAGGATTTATATGCTAGTTAAAGATACTACTATCAATGACAAACAACTCACAACAGTTATCATACCAGACATTCAGGTAAAGGCCCAATGAGTTACTGTAAAGGAGTTGGGGGAAAGTAAATGAAACAATTAACTCCAAGGCAGTTGGGTTTCCACACAGCGCGGAGGAGAAGATTAAAATCTCACCACCCATTGAATGCATGCTGCATTGGAGACTGTTAGATGAATATGAACAAGGAGTAATTAACTAGACTTTCCTTACTCGTCTCTACAGAAAAGCTTCCCTTTAGAAAGAAAGGAGGATAAAAAAAAATTGCATTTTCTGTCATGCCTTTCATGACCTGGCGATCTAAAGTATTTATTTATTTATTTCGAGATACAGCACTGAAACAGGCCCTTCGGCCCACCGAGTCTGTGCCGACCAACAAGCACCCATTTATACTAACCCTACAGTAATCCCACATTCCCTATCACCTCCCTACACTAGGGGCAATTTACAATGGCCAATTTACCTATTAACTGCAAGTCTTTGGATGTGGGAGGAAACCGGAGCACCCAGCGAAAACCCACGCAGACACAGGGAGAACTTGCAAACTCCGCACAGGCAGTACCCAGAATCGAACCCGGGTCCCTGGAGCTGTGAGGCTGTGGTGCTAACCACTGTGCCACTGTGCCGCCCATAGAGTTGCTAACTTCTGTGCGATGAGAGGAGATCTAGCCGGGGTAAAATGGAACCAAAGACTGACATGAAAAACTAACGCAACAGTGGGTGATCTTTAATAAATAGGAGATGTTTCAGAAATAGGATGGGTACATTCCAACAAGGGGGAAAGGTAAGGGGACCAAGCACGACCCAGGCCAAAAACAATAAGTTGAGAGGGGAAGCAGAGGAAAATACCACTGGCTAAGAAAGAATATGACAATGGAATGGCAGTTAACATAAAAGGGGACCCAAAAATCTTCGACTGGCATGTAAAGTGTAAGCAGGTAGTAAGAGGTGGGGTGGGGTCTATTAGGGACAAAGAGGGTAATATATGCTTAGAGGCTAGAATACTTGAGGGTGCTACAGGATTTTGGGAAAAATTGACTGTCCACCGAAGCTCCTCAGTCTCATCCGTTCCTTCCATGACAACATGCACTGCACCGCACAGTTTGATGGCTCCACTTCCAACACATTCGGAGTGAAGAATGGAATGAAACAGGGTTGTGTCCTAGCCCCCTACTCTGTTTGGCATCATCTTCTCCATGCTCCTGACCTTTGCCTTCCCTGCAAATATGGAAGGTGTCTACTTGCACAGTAGGTCAGATGGCAAGCTCTTTTTTTTTGATTCATTCATGGGATGTGGGCATCACTGGCTATGCCAGCATTTATTGCCCATCCCTAATTGCCTTTGAGAAGGTGGAGGTGAACTGCCTTCTTGAACCGCTGCAGTCCTTGTGAGGTAGGTACACCCACAGTGCTGTTAGGAAGGGAATTCCAGCATTTTGACCTAGCGACAGTGAAGGAACGGCAATATAGTTCCAAGTCAGGATGGTGTGTGACTTGGAGGGGAACTTACAGGTGGTGGTGTTCCCATGCATTTGCTGCCCTTGTCCTTCTTGTTGGCAGAGGCCATGTGTTTGGAAGGTGCTGTTTAAGGAGCCTTGGTACATTGCTGCAGTGCATCTTGTAGATGGTACACACTGCTGCCACTGTGCGTCGGTGGTGGAGAAAGTGAATGTTTGTGGATGGGGTGCCAATCAAGCAGGCTGTTTTGTCTTGGATGGTGTTGAGCTTCTTGAGTGTTGTTGGAGCTGCACCCATCCAGGCAAGTGGAGAGTATTCCATCACACTCCTGACTTGTGTCTTGTAGATGGTGGACAGGCTTTGGGGAGTCAGGAAGTGAGTTACTCGCCACAGGATTCCTAGCCTCTGACATGCTCTTGTAGCCACGGTATTTATATGGCTACTCCAGTTCAGTTTCCAGTCAATGGTAACCCCCAGAATGTTGATAGTGGGGGATTCAGCGATCGTAATGCCATTGAATGTCAAGGGGAGATGGTTAGATTCTCTCTTGTTGGAGATGGTCATTGCCTGACACTTGTGTGGTGTGAATGTTACTCGCCATTTATCAGGCCAAGCCAGGACATTTCTGCATAGTCTGCTTCAGTATCTGAGGAGTCGCGAATGGTGCTGAGCATTGTGCAATCATCAGCGAACATCCCCACTTCTGACCTTATGATTTAAGGAAAGTCATTGATGAAGCAGCTGAAGGTGGTTGGGCCTAGGACACTACCCTGAGGAACACCTCTAGTGATGTCCTGGAGCTCAGATGATTGACCTCCAACAACCACAACCATCTTCCTTTGCGCTAGGTATGACGTAAACCAGCAGAGAGTTTTCCCCCTGATTCCCATTGACTTCAGTTTTGCTAGGGCTCCTTGATGCCATACTCGGTCAAATGCTGCTTTGATGTCAAGGGCAGACACTCTCACCTCACCTCTTGAATTCAGCTCCTTTGTCCATGTTTGAACCAAGGCTGTAATGAGGTCAGGAGCTGAGTGGCCCTGGCGGAACCCAAACTGAGCAGGTTATTGCTAAGCAAGTGCCACTTGATGGCACTGTTGATGACACCTTCCATCACTTTACTGATGATTGACGGTAGACCGATGGGGCGGTAATTGGCCGGGTTGGACTTGTCCTACTTTTTGTGTACAGGGCCTACCTGGGAAATTTTCCACATTGCCGGGTAGATGCCAGTGTTGTAGCTGTACTGGAACAGCTTGGCTAGGGGCGCGGCAAGTTCTGGAGCACAGGTCTTCAGTACTATTGCCGGAATATTGGCTGGGACCATAGCCTTTGCAGTATCCGGTGCCTTCAGTCGTTTCTTGATATCATGCAGAGTGAATCAAATTGGCTGAAGTCTGGCATCTGTGATGCTGGGGACTTCAGGAGGAGGCTGTGATGGATCATCAACTCGGCACTTCTGGCTGAAGATTGTTGCATATGCTTCAGTCTTATCTTTCGCACTGATGTGCTGGGCTCCTCCATCGTTGAGGATGGGAAATTTTGTGGAGCCACAAATTCCAGTTAGTTGTTTAATTGTCCACCACCATTCACGGCTGGATGTGGCAGGACTGCAGAGCTTTGTTCTGATCCGTTGGTATGGGATCGCTTAGCTCTGTCTATTGCCTGCTGCTTATGCAGTTTGGCATGCAGATAGTCCTGTGTTGTAGCTTCACCAGGTTGACACCTCATTTTGAGATATTCCTGGTGCTGCTCCTGGCATGCCCTCCTGCACTCTTCATTGAACCAGGGTTGGTCTTCTGGCTTGATGGTAATGGTAAAGTGGGGGATATGCCGGGCCATGAGGTTACAGATTGTGGTTGAGTACAATTCTGCTGCTGCTGATGGCCCACAGCACCTCATGGATGCCCAGTTTTGCATTGCTAGATCTATTCGAAATCTATCCCGTTTAGCACGGTGGTAGTGCCAGACAACACGATGGAGGATATCCTCAATGTGAAGGCGGGACATCATCTCCACAAGGACTGTGCGGTGGTCACTCCTACCAGTACTGTCATGGACAGAAGCATCTGCGGCAGGCAGATTGGTGAGGACGAGGTCAAGCTTGTTTTTACCTCTTGTTAGTTTCCTCACCACCTGCCGCAGACCCAGTCTAGCAGCTATGTTCTTTAGGACTCGGCCAGCTCGGTCAGTAGTGGTGCTACCGAGCCACTCTTGGTGATGAACATTGAAGTCTCCCACCCAGAGTACATTCTGCGCCCTTGCCGCCCTCAGTGCTTCTTCCAAGTGGTGATCAATATGGAGGAGTCATCAGCAGGGAGGGCGGTGGGTGGTAATCAGTTCGGATGTTACCTTGCCCATGATTGACCTGATGCCATGAGACTTCATGGGGTCCAGAGTCGATGTTGAGGACTCCCAGGGCAACTCCCTCCCAACTGTATACAACTGTCCCGCCACCTCTGCTGGGTCCGTCCTGCCGGTGGGACAGGAGATACCTGGGGATGGTGATGGCAGTGTCTGGGACATTGTCTGTAAGGTATGATTCCGTGAGTATAACTATGTCAGGCTGTTGCTTGACTCGTCTGTGGGACAGCTCTCCTAACCTTGGCACAAGCCCTCAGATGTTAGTAAGGAGGACTTTGCAGGGTTGACAGGACTGGGTTTGCCGTTGTCGTTTCTGGTGCCTAGATTGATGCTGGGTGGTCCCTCCGGTTTCATTCTTTTTTTTATTGACTTCGTAGCGGTTAGATACAACTGATTTGCTAGGCCACTTTAGAGGGCATTTAAGAGTCAACATTGCTGTGAGTCTGGATCACATGTAGGCCAGACCAGGTAAGGACAGAAGATTCCCTTCCCTAAAGGACATTAGTGAACCATATGGGTTTTTACAACAATCGACAGTGGTTTCATGGTCACCATTAGACTAGCTTTTTAATTCCAGATTTATTAATTGAAATTAAATTCCATCTTCTGCCATTATGGGATTCGAACCCATGTTCCCAGAGCAATACCCTGGGTCTCTGGGTTACTAATCCAGTGACAATACCACTACACCACTGCCTCCCTCCATAATCTATCAAGGCTGAAAGCAAAGACAAAAACACATCGTGTCCTGATCAGGGAACTCCTCTACACTGATGATGCTGCATTAGTCGCTCACACGGAAACTCGTCTTCAAAGACTCATGGACTGTCTCTTCCATTCCTGTAACTTGTTCTCCCTGATTATAAATGTCAAGAAACCCATGGTCATGGGCCAACATGGAAGGTGAATCAACTGTGGCTAGCAAAAGAAGTTAAGGATTGCATTAGATGAAAGGAAATGGCTTATAAGGTCGCCTGAAAAAGTGGTAAGCCTGAGGATTCGGAGCAAATTAGAGTCCAACAAAGGAGGACCAAGAAACTGATAAAGAAAGGGAACAGAGATGATGAATCTAAGCTAGCTAGAAACATAAAGGCGGACTGTAAAAGCTTCTTTAGGTAAGTGAAAAGGAAACGTTTAGCAAGGACGAATGTGGGTCCATTGCTGGTGGAGACAGGAGAGTTTGTGGTGGAGAATGAGGAAATGGCGGAGAAACTAAACAATTACTTTGTGTCTGTCTTCATGGAGGAGGAAACAGAAAATCTCCCAGAATTACTACGGAACAAAGGGACTTGTAAAAATGAGGAATTGAGAGTAATTAGTATCAATAAAGAGATAGTGCTCAAAAAATTAACTGGATTGAAAGTTGATAAATTCCCTGGACTAGATGAGCTACATCCCAGAGTATTGAAGGAGGTGGCTATAGAGATAGTGGATGCATTGGTGGTTATCTTTCAACATTCTATAGATTCTGGAAGGGTTCCAAAAGACTGGAAAGTAGCAAATGTAACCCCACTATTTAAGAAGGGAGTTTGACGTCAGTAGTAAGGAAAATGTTGGAATCTATTATGAAGGACGCGATAATTGGACACTTGGAAAATAATGAAATGATTGGGCAGAGTCAACATGGATATATGAAAAGGAAATCACGTTTGACAAACCTGTTGGAGTTTTATGAGGATGTTATTTGTAGCATAAATAAAGGATAAAAGATAACCAGTGGACGTGGTGCATTTGGATTTTCAGAAAGCTTTTGCTAAGGTCCCACACAGGATGTTAGTAAACAAAAAATTAGAGCACATGGGATTGGGGGTTATATACTGGTCTGGATTGAGAATTGGTTAACAGAAAGCAGAGAGTAGGAATAAATGGGTCATTCTCAGGATGGCAGACTGTTACTCGTGGGGTACTGCAAGGATCAGTGCTTGGACCACAGCTGTTTACAATCTATGTAAATGATTTGGATATGGGGACCAATTGTAATATTTCCAAATTTGCGAATGGCAAAACTAGGAGGGAATGTAAGTTGTGAGGAGGATTGCAAGGAGGCTTCAAGGGGATTTGGACAGGCTAAGTGAATGGGCAAGAACATGGCAGATGGAATATAATGTGAATAAGTGTGAAGTTATCCACTTTGGCAGAAAAAACAAAAAGGCAGAGTATTTCTTAAATGGTGAGATATTGGGAAGTATTGATGTCCAAAGAGACCTGGGTGTCCTTGTTTATGAGTCACTAAAAGCAGGTATGCAGGTGCAGCAAGTAATTAAGAAGGCAAATGGTATGTTGGCCTTCATTACAAGGGGATTTGAGTACAGGAGTAAAGATATATTGCTGCAATTGTATAAAGCATTGTTGAGACAGCACCTGGATTATTGTGTACAGTAATGGTCTCCTTATCTAAGGAAGGTTGTACTTGGCATAGAGGGAGTGCAACAGAGGTTCACCAGACTTGATCCCTGGGATGGTGGGATTGTCTTATGAGGAGAGATTGCAGAAATTGGGCCTGTATTCTCTAGAGTTTCGAAGAATGAGAGGTGATCTCATTGAAACTTACAAAATTCTTATAGGGCATGTCAGGGTGGATGTGGATAGGATGTTTCCTCTAGCTGGTGAGTCTAGAACAAGGGGACACAGTCTCAGAATAAGAGGCAGGTCATTTAAGACTGAGATGAGGAGGAATTTCTTTACTCCGAGGGTGGTGAATCTGTGGGATTCTGTACCTCAGAGGGCTGTGGAAGCTCAATCATTGAGCATGGTTAAGACAGAAATTGATAGATTTCTGGATACTAATGACATCAAGGGATATGGGGTTAGTTGGGAAAAATGGCAGAGAAGTAAATGATCAGCCATGATCTGTTTGACAGAGCAGGCTCGATGGGACGAACGGTATACTCCTCCGATTTCCTATGATCCTAAGGTGTTGCATCTCTGCCCTTATCACACTAAATAACGCCCCACTGGAAGTGGTTAGTATATTCTGCTACCTTGGGTACACGGTGACAGATAATCTGTCCCTTGATGCAGAGCTCGATACAGGCATTGGGAAAGCAGCTACCATCTTTGGCCGACTTGCGAGACACGCATAGGGTAACACCAAGCTTACTCTGGGACCAAGCTGATGGTTTATAAGGCCTGTATCCGCAGCACCTTATTGAATGGCTGTGAAACATGGGGACTTACAGCTATCAGGAAAAGAAGCTCAGTAATTTCCAACTTCACTCTGAGGTGCATTATGGGTATATCCCGACAGGACAAAATCACAAAGGTAGAGCTCCCAAGTGTGTTGGCACTAATCAAACAGAGGTGGCTTCGGTGGATCGGACACGTCTGCAGGATGGAAGTCGGTCGCATACCCAAGGACATTCTGAATGGTAATGTAGCCGGGGCCAGACGGCCAGTGAAGCTCCACCTCAAGGATGCTTATGAGCGTAACATGAAGGCCCTAAATGTCAACTGTCGCACCTGGGAGTCATTAGCTGACGAAAGAGGGAAATGACGACACATCCTGACGTGCATTACTGTGATGACCAGTGGCTACAGCAACTTAGCAACAGGCGCCAACACCAAAATCAACAACTCATAGCATCACTTGGCAGCTTCATGTATGGCACTTGTGGCAGAACCTACCTCTCAAGGATTGGCCTTCACAGCCATCAGAAAAGGTACTTAGATTTTCAGAAGGCATTTGACAAGGTGCCACATAAAAGGTTATTGAGCAAAGTAGGAGCTCATGGTGTAGGGGGTAACATATTCGCATGGATAGAAGATTGGTCGGCTGGCAGAAAACAGAGAGTATGCATAAATGGGTCCTTTTCTGATTTGCAGGATGTGATGAGTGGAATCCCACAGGGGTCTGTGCTGGGGTCTCAACTTTTTACAATTTTGGGCGGCGCTGTGGTTAGCCCCGCAGCCTCACAGCTCCAAGGACCCGGGTTCAATTCTGGGTACTGCCTGTGCGGAGTTTGCAAGTTCTCCCTGTGACCGCGTGGGTTTTCGCCGGTTTCCTCCCACCGCCAAAGATTTGCAGGTTGATAGGTAAATTGGCCATTGTAACTTGCCCCTAGTGTCGGTAGGTGGTAGGGAATATGGGATTACTGTAGGGTTAGTATAAATGGGTGGTTCTTGGTCGGCACAGACTCAGTGGGCCGAAGGGCCTGTTTCAGTGCTGTATCGCTAAATAAATAAAATAAATAAAAAATTTATATCAATGAGCTTGTTTTCACTGGAGTTTAGAAGAGTGAGGGGAGACTTGATTGAAGTATATAAGATCCTGAACGGTCTTGACAAGGTGGATGTGGAAAGGATGTTTCCTCTTGTGGGTGAGTCCAGAACAAGGGGGCACGGTTTTAAAATTAGGGGTCACCCTATTAGGACACAGATGAGGAGAATTTTTTTCTGAGGGTTGTGCAACTTTGGGACTCTGCCTCAGGAGGTGGTGGAAGCAGCGTCATTGAATATTTTTAAGGTGGAGGTTGATAGATTCTTGTTAGGCAAGGGAATCAAAGGTTATTGGGGGTAGATGGGAGTGTGGAATTTGAGACACAATCAAATCAGCCATGATCTTATTGAATGGCGGAGCAGGCTCGAGGGGCCGAATGGCCTACTTCTGCTCTTAATCCATATGTTCGTATGTAAGGTGCGCCAAGAGAAGACACCCCACCTAAATGGATTGTGCTGCATATCCATCTTCTTTTGTAGATGGAAGGATGCCAACCAACCAACTTTATGTCAGTGTTTACTGAGGAAGAGGATGCTGACAAAATATCAGTAGAAGCAGAGATGGTAGAGGTAATGGATGGGGTGAAAATTGATGGGCAGCATGTACTGGAAAGGCTGGCTATGTTTAGAGTGGATATGTTACGAGGCCTGGATGGCTTGCATCCCAGCTTCTGAAAGGAAGGGGGATGAAGATAGCGGAACGGCTTGCCATAATCTTTCAGTCTTCCCTAGATACGGGAGAGGTGCCAGAGGATTGGAGAGCGGCAAATGTGCCACCTTTATTCAAGAAAGGGTGGAAGGACATTCCTAGTAACTACAGGCCAATCAGTTTAACATCAATGGTGCTAAGGTTTTAGAAACAATAATCGGGGAAAAAAATCAACAGGCACTTGGAGAGGTTTGAGTTAATTATGGAGAGCCAGCATGGATTTGTAAAAGGCAGATTGTGCTTGACTAATCTAATTGAATTTTTTGATGAAGTAGAGAAGGTTGTTGAAGGGAAAATGTGGATTTTAAGAAAACGTTTGACAAAGTACCATATAAAAGGCTGGTTACCAAAATTGAGGCTCATATAATAGGAGGATCAGTGTCCAATTGGATAAAAAAATTGGCTTAAGGACAGAAAACTGAGTCATGGTAAATGATTGTTTTTCATACTTGAAGATGGTAAACAGCAGTGATCCCTAAGTTTCAGTGTTAGGACTACTGCATCTTTTGATATACATAAATGACTTGGATATTGGAATATAGAGTAAAATTTCAAAATTTGCCAATGATACCAAACTTGTAGGTGTGGCAGACAGTGAGGATGGTACCAGCCAACTACAACAGGATATAGATAATCTATCAGAATGGACGTACAAGTAGCAGATAAAATTTTATATAGAGAGATGTGAGGTGATGCATTTTGGCAAAAAGGGATAGGGCAAGGCAATACAGATTAAATGGCACAGTTCTAAAGAACATACAAGTACAGAGGGACCTGGGGGTGCATGAGCATAGATCTTTAAAGGTGGCAGGACACATTGAGAGAGTAGTTAGCAAAGTATGCGGGATCTTGGGCTTCATAAATATAGGCATTGAGTACAAAAGCAGGGAAGTTATGCTGCAGCTGTACAGAACTTTAGTTAGGCCACACTTAGAATATTGCGTGCAATTCTGGTCGCCACACTACCAGAAGGACATGGAGGCTTTGGAGAGGGTACAGAAGAGGTTTACCAGGATGTTGCCTGGTCTGGAGGGCATTAGCTATGAGGAGAGGTTGGATAAACTCAGATTATTTTCACTGGAATGACGGAGGTGGAGGGGCGACATGATAGAGGTTTACAAAGTTATGAGTGGCATGGACAGAGTGTATAGTCAGAAGCTTTTTCCCAGGGTGAAAGAGTCAGTTACTAGGGGACATAGGTTTAAGATGCGAGGGGCAAAGTTTAGAGGGGATGTGCGAGGCAGGTTCTTTACACAGAGGGTGGTGAGTGCCTGGAACTTGCTGCCGGGGGAGGTGGTGGAAGCAGGTACGATAGCGACGTTTAAGAGGCTTCTTGACAAATACATGAATAGGATGGGAATAGAGGGATACGGACCCCGGAAGTGCAGAAGGTTTTAGTTTAGGCAGGCATCAAGATCGGCGCAGGCCTGGAGGGCCGAATGGCCTGTTCCTGTGCTGTACTGTTCTTTGTTCATTGTTGAAATACTCACCAGCCAATCTATTAAGCTTCACTACTATTAGTGAATAAAACCTTACAATTACTAAAATACTCGAGTTTTGAAAGGTAAATGAGAAAAACCCACCAGCCAACCTGTTTTCCTGTGATGTCACACTTCGATTTTTTTCTCTCAGAACGTAGTCAGTCCACTCTGGTAGACTGGACTGGATCGGACCGGACTGGGTTGGACCGGACAAGACCGGACTGGATAGATCTTTTAAACTCACCGGGTCTCGTTCCTTCCTGCCACCACTGCTCCTTTAAACTGTGCTGGTCTCGCTCCGTCAGTCCTGCCCCTCTGATTCTGTAGCAAGCCTCTGTATTGCCCCTTGCACTCCCTCAATACTGACGGTCTGACAGTGCAGCACTCCCTCAGTACTGACCCTCTATCACTAGCACTCCCTCTGTACCACGCCTCTGACGGTGCAGTGTCCCCTCAGTACTGCCTCTCCAACAGTGCTGCACTCCCATAGTACTGACCCTCCAACAGTGCCGCACTCCTTCAGTATTGACCCTCCAACAGTGCCGCACTCCGTCAGTACTGCCCCTCGACAGTACTGACCTTCCGACAGTGCCGCACTCCTTCAGTACTGACCCTCCGACAGTGCCGCACTCCCTCAGTACTGACCCTCCGACAGTGCCGCACTCCTTCAGTATTAACCCTCCAACAGTGCCGCACTCCGTCAGTACTGCCCCTCCGACAGTACTGACCTTCCGACAGTGCCGCACTTCTTCAGTACTGACCCTCCGACAGTGCCGCACTCCCTCAGTACTGACCCTCCAACAGTGCCGCACTCCCTCAGTACTGACCCTCCGACAGTGCTACACTCCCATAGTACTGGAGCTCAGTATCTCAGACTGGAGCAGCAGCAGTCAAGGCGGATCCGGAACGGGACCTGTGGAAATAAAGAGCGGGGCTCAAGGCCCTCACCTACCTCCAACTGGAGCAGCGGCAGTCTCAGCAGGCTCTGTTTTTGTCGGCGCGCGCTGTGTTTCAAAAGAGGGGGGGAAACTTTACTTTAGAAAGCCTAGAGGAGTATAGAAAGTGCAGGGGTGATGTAAAAAAGGAAATTAGAAAAGCAAAGAGAAGACATGAAAAATTATTGGCAGGTAAAATCAATACCTGGTGACTGGAGTGGCAGCAGGCTCTCTCTCTCTCTCTGTGCCGGCGCGCTGAGACTCAAAAGAGGAAAAAAAGACTTACAGTGACATCACGGGAAATCTGCAAGGTGATTGGTTGGGTAAGTAACAGCTATTAGTGCATTTAAATAGCTTAAAAAGATAAGTGGAAAGTTTTTTTTGGAAAAAAAACCTCAAAACCTGCCGTATAAGTGATAAAGTGAGTACTACTAAAGTGTTTTTTTTAAATTAATGTAATTTATTCAAGACTTTAGATTGTAGTGGTTAGTGTTTGGAGTAGAACAAGGCCCCTACTGTAATTAGTATTTTTTATAGGGAGTAACTAAGTAATCTAAAGGTAAGTCATGGCAGGAGAGCTCGCATCCGTGATATGCTCCTCCTGCGCTATGTGGGAAATCAGGGACACTTCCAGTGTCCTTGACGACCATGTGTGCAGGAAGTGTATCCATCTGCAGCTACTGACTACCCGCATTACGGAGCTGGAGCTGCGGGTGGATTCACTGTGGAGCATCCGCGATGCTGAGGACGTCGTGGATAGCACGTTTAGTGAGGTGGTCATGGCTGCACAGGCAGAAAAGGGATGGGTGACCATCAGGTGGAGTAGTAGGTGCAGGCAGGTAATGCAGGAGTCCCCTGTGGACATGCCCCTCTCAAACAGATATACCGCTTTGGATACTGTTGGGGGGGGATAGTCCCCCAGGGGAAAGCAGCAACAGCCAAGTTCGTGGCACCACAGATGGCTCTGCTGCATAGCAGTGGGAGGAAAAAGACTGGGAGATCCATAGAGGTAGGAGATTCAATTATAAGGGGAACAGACAGGCGTTTCTGTGGCCGCAAACAAGACTCCAGGATTGTATGTTGCCTCCCTGGTGCTAGGGTCAAGGATTTCTCAGAGCAGCTGCAGGCCATTCTGAGGGGAGAGAGTGAACAGCCAGTGGTCGTGGTACCAACGACGTAGGTAGAAAAAGGTATGAGGTCCTGCAAGATGAATTTAAGGAGTTAGGAGCTAAATTAAAAAGCAGGACCTCAAAGGTAGTTATCTCAGGATTACTTCCTGTGTCATGTGTTAGTGAGTATAGGAACAGGAGAATAGACCAGATGAATGCGTGGCTGGAGAAATGGTGCAGGAGGGAGGGATTTAGATTCCTGGGACATGGGAACGGTACTGGGGAAGGTGGGACCTGTACAAGCTGGACAGGTTACACCCGAGCAGGACCGGAACCGATGTCCTCGCAGGGGCGTTTGCTAGTGTTGTTTGGGAGGATTTAAACTAGAATGGCAGGGGGATGGGAACCTGAGCGGGGAGACTGAGGAGGAGGAAACAAGGATAGAAATGAAAGACAGGAAACAAAAAGGCAAAAGTGGAAGGCATAGAAATCAAGGGCAAGAAACAAATAGGGCCATGGTGAAAAATAATGCTAAGATGACTAAGAATGTTAAAAATACAAGCCTAAAGGCATTGTGTCTCAATGTGCAGAGTATTCACAGTAAGGTTGGTGAATTCACTGCGCAAATAGATGTAAATGGATACGATATAGTTGCGATTACAGAGACATGGCTGCAAGGTGACCAAGGATGGGAACCAAGGGTATTCAATATTTAGGAAGGACAGGCAAAAAAGGAAAGGAGGTGGAGTAGCATTGTTAGTAAAAGAGGAAATCAATACAATAGTGAGGAAGGATATTAGCTCAGAGAATCCTGATGTGGAATCTGTATGGGTTGAGCTAAGAAACATCAAGGGGCAGAAAACGTTGCTGGGGGTTGTATATAGACCCCCAAACAGCAGCTGTGATGTAGAGGATGGCATTAAACAGGAAATTAGAGACGCATGCAAAAAGGGTGCAACTGTAGTTATGGGTGACGTTAATCTACATATAGATTGGGCAAGCCAAATTAGCAATAATACTGTTGAGGAGGAATTCCTGGAGTGATGGTTTTTTGGACCAATACGTTGAGGGACCAACTAGAGAACAGGCCTTCCCAGACTGGGTATTGTGTAATGAGAAAGGATTAGTTAACAATCTTGTTCGGGGTCCCTTGGGGAAGAGCGACCATAACGTTCTTCATTAAGATGGAGAATGAGAGAGTTGATTCTGAGACTAGGGTCCTGAATCTAAATAAAGGAAACTATGAAGGTATTTGGTGCGAGCTGGCCATGATAGATTGGGGAATGTTACTTAAAGGGTTGACAGTGGATAGGCAATGGCTAGCATTTAAAGAGCGCATGGATGAATTACAACAATTGTTCATTCCTGTCTGGCTCAAAAATAAAAAAAAGAGGGGTGGCTCAACCGTGGCTTACAAAAGAAATTAGGGATAGTATTAGATCCAAGGAGGAGAAATATAAAATGGCCAGAACAAGCAGCAAACCTGAGGATTGGGAGTAGTTTAGAATTCAGCAAAGGAGGACAAAGGGATTGATTAAGAAGGGGAAAATAGAGTATGAGAGTAAGTTTGCAGAGAACATAAAAACTGACTGTAAAAGCTTCTATAGATATGTGAAGAGAAAAAGATTAGTGAAGACAAATGTGGGTCCCTTACAGTCAGAAATGGGGGAATTTATAATGGGGAACAAAGAAATTGGAAGACCAATTAAATACATACTTTAGTTCTGTCTTCACAAAGGAGGACACAAATTACCTCCCAGAAATGTTGGGGAACATAGAGTCTAGTGAGAAGGAGGAACTGTATGAAATCAGTATTAGTAGGGAAATGGTGTTAGGGAAATTGATGGGATTGAAGGCCGATAAATCCCCAGGGCCTGATAATCTACATCCCAGAGTACTTAAGGAAGTGGCCCTAGAAATAGTAGATGCATTGCTGGTCATTTTTCAAAATTCTGTAGACTCTGGAACAGTTCCAACAGATTGGAGGGTAGCTAATGTAACCCCACTATTTAAAAAAGGAGGCAGAGAGAAAACAGGGAATTATAGACCGGTGAGCCTGACATCAGTAGTGGGGAAAATGCTAGAGTCCATTATAAAAGATGTAATAGCAGAGCACTTGGAAAACAATGACATGATTGGACAGAGTCAGCATGCAATTGAAAAGGGAAATCATGCTTGACAAATCTACTGGAATTTTTTTGAGGATGTAACTAGTAGAATAGATAAGGGAGAACCAGTGGATGTGATGTATTTGGACTTTCAGAAGGCTTTCGATAAGGTCCCACATAAGAAATTAGTGTGCAAAATTAAAGCACATGGGATTGGGGGTAAGGTACTGACATGGATAGAGAACTGGTTGGCAGACAGGAAACAAGGAGTAGGAATAAACGTGTCTTTTTCCGAGAGGCAGGCAGTGACTAGTGGGTGCCGCAGGGATGAGTGCTGGGACCCCAGCTATTCACAATATAAATGATATGGATGAGGGAATTAAATGTAATATATCCAAGTTTGCAGATGACACAAAGCTGGGTGGGAGTGTGAGCTGTGAAGAGGATGCAGAGAAGCTCCAGTGTGATTTGGACAGGTTGAGTGGGTGGGCAAATACATGGCAGTTGCAGTATAATGTGGATAAATGTGAGGTTATCCACTTTGGTGGCCAAAACAGAAAGGCAGATTATTATCTAAACAGTGATAGATTGGGAAAGGGGGAGGTGCAGCGAGACCTGGGTTTCCTTGTGCACCAGTTGCTGAAAGTAAGCACGCAGGTGCAGCAGGCAGTTAAGAAGGCAAATGGTATGTTGGCCTTCATAGCGAGAGGATTTGAGTACAGGAGCAAGGATGTCTTGCTGCAATTATACAAGGCCTTGGTGAGACCACATCTGGAATATTGTGTGCAGTTTTGGTTTCCTTATCTGAGGAAGGATGTTCTTGCTATGGAGGGAGTGCAGTGAAGGTTCACCAGACTGATTCCTGGGATGGCAGGATTGACATATGAAGAGAGATTGAGTCAATTAGTCTTGTATGCACTCGAGTTTAGAAGACTGATCTCGTAGAAACCTACAAAATTCTGACAGGACTGGACAGACTAGATGCAGGAAGGATGTTCCCGAGGGCGGGGGAGTCCAGGACCAGGGGTCACAATCTAAGGATAAGGGGTAAGACATTTAAGACTGAGATGAGGAGGGATTTCTTCACCCAGAGAGTGGTGAACCTGTGGAATTCTCTGCCACAGAAAGCAGTTGAGGCCAAATCATTAAATATATTGAAGAAAGAGTTCGATATCGTTCTTGGGGCTAAAGGAGTCAAGGGATACGGGGCGAAAGCAGGAACAGGGTACTGAGTTTGGACGATCAGCCATGATCGTGTTGAGTGGCGGTGCAGACTAGAAGAGCCAAGTGGCCTACTACTCCTGTTTTCTAAAACTTGAAGATGTTTTATCAGTACATTAAGAGCAAGAGGATAACTAAGGAAAGGGTATTGCCTTAGTTATGCGTGGATGCTGAAGATGTGGGCAGGGTTCTTAATGTGTTTTTTGTCTCTTCGCAAAGGAGAGGGTTGATGTAGACATTGTAGTTAAAGAGGAGGAGTGTGAAATATTAGATATGATAAGCATAATGAGAGAGGAAGTACTAGAGGGTCTGACATCTTTGAAAATGAATAAATCGCCAGGGCCTGATGGATTGTATCCCAAGTTGTTAAAGGAAGCCAGGGAGGAAATAGCGGATGCGCTAAGGATCATCTTCAAATCCTCACTAGATACAGGAGAGGTACCAGATGATTGGAGGTCTGTGAATGTTGTACTATTGTTTAAAAAGGGTGCGAGGGATATGCCAAATAATTATAGACCTGTCAGTCTGACCTCGGTGGTGGGTAAATTGTTAGAATCTATTCTGAGGGACAGGAGAATTTAGAATTAGAATTAGAACATTACAGCGCAGTACAGGCCCTTCGGCCCTCGATGTTGCGCCGACCTGTGAAACCATCTGACCTACACTATTCCATTTTCATCCATATGTCTATCCAATGACCACTTAAATGCCCTTAAAGTTGGCGAATCTACTACTGCTGCAGGCAGGGCGTTCGACGCCCTTACTACTCTCTGAGTAAAGAAACTACCTCTCACATCTGTCCTATATCTATCACCCCTCAACTTGAAGCTATGTCCCCTCGTGTTTGCCATCACCATCCGAGGAAAAAAGACGCTCACTATCCACCCTATCTAACCCTCTGATTATCTTATATGTCTCTATTAAGTCACCTCTCCTCCTTCTCTCCAACGAAAACAACCTCAAGTCCCTCAGCCTTTCCTCGTAAGACCTTCCCTCCATACCAGGCAACGTCCTAGTAAATCTCCTCTGCACCTTTTCCAAAGCTTCCACATCCTTCCTATAATGCGGTGACCAGAACTGCACGCAATACTCCAGGTGCGGTCTCACCAGAGTTTTGTACAGCTGCAGCATGACCTCGTGGCTCCGAAACTCGACCCCCCTACTAATAAAAGCTAACACACCATATGCCTTCTTAACAGCCCTATTAACCTGGTTAGCAACCTTCAGGGATTTATGCACCTGGACACCAAGATCTCTTTGTTCATCTACACTACCAAGAACCTTCCCATTAGCCCAGTACTCTGCATTCCTGTTACTCCTTCCAAAGTGAATCACCTCACACTTTTCCACATTAAACTCCATTTGCCATCTCTCAGCCCAGCTCTGCAACCTATCTATGTCCCTCTGTACCCTACAACATCCTTCGGCACTATCCACAACTCCATCGACCTTAGTGTCATCTGCAAATTTACTAACCCACCCTTCTACACCCTCTTCCAGGTCATTTATAAAAATGACAAACAGCAGTGGCCCCAAAACAGATCCTTGCGGTACACCACTAGTAACTAAACTCCAGGATGAACATTTGCCATCAACCACCACCCTCTGTCTTCTTTCAGCTAGCCAATTTCTGATCCAAAGCTCTAAATCACCTTCAACCCCATACTTCCGTATTTTCTGCAATAGCCTACCGTGGGGAACCTTATCAAACGCCTTACTGAAATCCATATACACCACATCCACTGCTTTGCCCTCATCCACCTGTTTGGTCACCTTCTCGAAAAACTCAATAAGGTTTGTGAGGCACAACCTACCCGTCACAAAACCGTGCTGACTATCTCTAATGAACTTATTCTTTTCAAGATGATTATAAATCCTGTCTCTTATAACCTTTTCCAACATTTTACCCACAACCGAAGTAAGGCTCAC
Organism: Heterodontus francisci; assembly: GCF_036365525.1. Classification (NCBI taxonomy): domain Eukaryota; kingdom Metazoa; phylum Chordata; class Chondrichthyes; order Heterodontiformes; family Heterodontidae; genus Heterodontus; species Heterodontus francisci. The sequence continues at coordinate 287,222,863 of NC_090371.1, read as the reverse complement.
AGGTCTATAATTACCAGGGCTGTCTCTACTCCCCTTCTTGAACAAGGGGACAACATTTGCTATCCTCCAGTCTTCCGGCACTATTCCTGTCGACAATGACGACATAAAGATCAAGGACAAAGGCTCTGCAATCTCCTCCCTAGCTTCCCAGAGAATCCTAGGGTAAATCCCATCTGGCCCAGGGGAGAAATTGCCACTTAGGCACGGATTAATCAAGGATAGTCAGCATGGCTTTGTTAAGGGAAGGTCATGTCTTACTAACTTAATTGAGTTTTTTGAGGAAGTAACAAGAAGGATTGATGAAGGTAGTGCAGTGGATATGGTGTACATGGATTTTAGTAAGGCATTTGACAAGGTCCCACATGGCAGACTGTTCAGTAAAACGAAAGCCCATGGGATACAGGGGAATGTGGCAGGTTGGATCCAGAATTGGGCTCAGGGACAAGAAACAAAGGGTAGTAGTCGATAGATGTTTTTATGAATGGAAAGCTGTTTCCAGTGACGTTCCACAGGGCTCAGTGTTGGGTCCCTTGCTGTTTGTGCTATATAATAATGATTTGGACTTAAATGTGGGAGGCATGATTGGGAAATTTGCTGTTGACACAAAAATTGGCCGTGTAGTTGATAGTGAAGAGGATAGCTGTAGATTCCTGAAAGATATCAGTGGTTTGGTTGAGTGGACAGAAAAGTGGCAAATGGAATTCAATCCAGAGAAGTGTGAGGTATTGCATTTGGGGAGGGTAAATAAAGTAAGGGAATACACAATAAACAGGAAGATATTGAGAGGGGTAGAAGACGTGAGAGACCTTGGAGTGCATGTCCACAGGTCCCTGAAGGTGGCAGGACAGGTAAATAGAGTGGTGAAGAAGGTATATGAAATGCTTTCCTTTATTGGTTGAGGTATAGAATACAAAAGCTGGGATGTAATGCTGGAACTGTATAAAACGCTGGTCAGGCCACTGCTGGAGTATTGCGTACAGTTCTGGTCACCACATTACAGGAAGGACATAATTACTCTGGAGAGAGTACAGAGGAGGTTTACAAGAATGTTGCTTGGGCTCGAAAGTTGTACCTATGAGGAAAGATTGGATAGGCTAGGGTTGTTTTCCTTAGAACAGAGGAGGCTGAGGGGTGACTTAATAGAACAAAGAAAATTACAGCACAGGAACAGGCCCTTCGGCCCTCCAAGCCTACGCCGATCCAAATCCTCTATCTAAACCTGTCGCCTACTTTCTAAGGGTCTGTATCTCTTTACTTCCTGCCCATTCATGTATCTGTCTAGATACATCTTAAAAGACGCTATCGTGCCCGCGTCTACCACCTCCGCTGGCAACGCGTTCCAGGCACCCACCACCCTCTGCGTAAAGAACTTTCCACGCATATCCCCCCTAAACTTTTCCCCTTTCACTTTGAACTCGTGTCCCCTAGTAATTGAATCCCCCACTCTGGGAAAAAGCTTCTTGCTATCCAACCTGTCTATTCCTCTCATGATTTTGTACACCTCAATCAGGTCCCCCTCAACCTCCGTCTTTCTAATGAAAATAATCCTAATCTACTCAACCTCTCTTCATAGCTAGCGCCCTCCATACCAGGCAACATCCTGGTGAACCTCCTCTGCACCCTCTCCAAAGCATCCACATCCTTTTGGTAATGTGGCGACCAGAACTGCACGCAGTATTCCAAATGTGGCCGACCCAAAGTCCTATACAACTGTAACATGATCTGCCAACTCTTGTACTCAATACTCCGTCCGATGAAGGAAAGCATGCCGTATGCCTTCTTGACCACTCTATTGACCTGCGTTGCCACCTTCAGGGAACAATGGACCTGAACACCCAAATCTCTCTGTACATCAATTTTCCCCAGGACTTTTCCATTTACTGTATACTTCACTCTTGAATTGGATCTTCCAAAATGCATCACCTCGCATTTGCCCTGATTGAACTCCATCTGCCATTTCTCTGCCCAACTCTCCAGTCTATCTATATTCTGCTATATTCTCTGACAGTCCCCTTCACTATCTGCTACTCCACCAATCTTAGTGTCGTCTGCAAACTTGCTAATCAGACCACCTATACTTTCCTCCAAGTCATTTATGTATATCACGAACAACAGTGGTCCCAGCACAGATCCCTGTGGAACACCACTGGTCACACGTCTCCATTTTGAGAAACTCCCTTCCACTGCTACTCTCTGTCTCCTGTTGCCCAGCCAGTTCTTTATCCATCTAGCTAGTACACCTTGGACCCCATGCGCCTTCACTTTCTCCATCAGCCTACCATGGGGAACCTTATCAAACGCCTTACTGAAGTATACTGTATACGACATCTACAGCCCTTCCTTCATCAATCAAAATTATGAGGGGCCTAGATAGAGTGGACAGGAAGGACCTGTTTCCCCTCACAGAGAGGTCAATTACCAGGGGCACAGATTTAAGGTGATTGGTAGAAGGATTAGAGGGGACATGAGGAAAAACTTTTTCACCCAGAAAGTGGTGGGTGTCTGGAATTCACTGCCAGGAATGGTGGTGGAGGCAGAAACCCTCAATCCTTTTAAAAGTTACCTGGACCTGCACCTGAAGTGCTGTAACCTGCAAGGCTATGGACCAGGTGCTGGAAGGTGGGATTAGATAGGACGGCTAGTTTTTTTTCAGCCGGCACGGACACGAAGGTCTGAATGGCCTCCTTCTGGGCCCTAATTTTTCTATGGTTCCAAGGTACTGACCCTCCAACAGCGTGGCACTCCCGCAGTACTGACCCTCTGACAGCGCAGGGCTCCCTCAATACCTCCTGCCATTGCAGCTGTCCCTCAGAACTGACCTTCCGACATTGCGGTGCTCCCTCAGTGGAGTACTGGAACTGTCGGCCTTTATTTTGTGCTCCAGTCTCTGGAGCAGGAAAATAGTGATTGCCATTGATGTAAATGAGGGCAGAGCTGTAATGATTACCTCTTATTTTCAGCGAGAGTAATGGTGCAAAAGTCCTAGCAAGATATGGAGTGTCATAATTTATGGTGCACTTACTTGAAAGGGAAAATATGCAGGGCTAAGGGGAAACGGCAGGGGACTAGGACAAATTAAATAGCTTTAAAAGAGCCGAGACAGGCGTGGTGGTCCATATGGCCTCCTGTGCTGTGAGATTCTGTGATTATGCACTTGTCTCTGCTTGGGACTTGATTACGGTTGCTGAGTGAATTCTGACACTTTAACTTGTCCTTAGTTTGGTTGTATTGTACTGTCACAGTAGAGGGCAGCACAGCATTATGACAATATGAAGTTCTGTGAATGGCTGGAGTGGGATCAGAATGGACCTGGTCCACTCTGAAAGGTCGCATCATGGGACACCCTCCCTTTAGATATTTTCTTACCCAAGAGATGTCCCATATGGCCCTTTGCATTTGTGCAGTCGATGAAAGTGAGTCTTTTGTGCAAGTGCTGAGAAAGCTGCTTCAACAAAGGACCATTGAAGTGCCAGGGAGTGAGTAGGGAAACAGGAGTGAACACCATGGCTCATGGAAAAAAGCACTGACACAAACTTGATGGCACCTGTTTTTGTGCTGGAACATTCTTTGATGCTTTTTAAAAAAAAAAGTATTTAGTGCAACACTTGTAGAATCACCTATTCTCCAGATAAATGTTTAGTCGTCATAATTCATCAGAGTACTTCAAAATATTTTCATTATCTTTAATAAAAATGCTTTTTTGATTTTGTAACAGGCTCTTGTGTTTTTGCCATAGAGGTTTACTGCCAAAAGGAGGCCATCTGACCAATCATGTCTGTTCTAGCTCTGCAATAGAGTCCAAGAACTAATCTCACTGCCCCACTCTCCCCATAACTCGGCATCAATCTCAAACCAGCTCCACACTTCGCATAGCCCAAACTAAACCCACTGCCCTACTCTCTCCCCATAGCTCGGTATCAGTCCCAAGCTAATCCCGCTGCCCGGCTCTCTCTCCACATCGCCCCACTCTCTCTCCACATCACCCTCCCCCCCGCTCTCTCTCCCCATCGCCCCGCTCTCTCTCCCCATCGCCCCGCTCTCTCTCCACTTCGCCCCGCTTTCTCTCCACTTCGCCCCGCTCTCTCTCCACATCACCCTCCCCCCCGCTCTCTCTCCACTTCGCCCCGCTCTCTCTCCCCATCACCCCGCTCTCTCTCCACTTCGCCCCGCTCTCTCTCCCCATCACCCCGCTCTCTCTCCCCATCGCCCCGCTCTCTCTCCCCATCGCCCCGCTCTCTCTCCCCATCGCCCCGCTCTCTCTCCCCATCGCCCCGCTCTCTCTCCACTTCACCCCGCTCTCTCTCCACTTCGCCCCGCTCTCTCTCCACATCACCCTCCCCCCCGCTCTCTCTCCCCATCGCCCCGCTCTCTCTCCCCATCGCCCCGCTCTCTCTCTCCCCATCGCCCCGCTCTCTCTCTCCCCATCGCCCCGCTCTCTCTCTCCCATCGCCCCGCTCTCTCTCTCCCCATCGCCCCGCTCTCTCTCTCCCCATCGCCCCGCTCTCTCTCTCCCCATCGCCCCGCTCTCTCTCTCCCCATCGCCCCGCTCTCTCTCTCCCCATCGCCCCGCTCTCTCTCTCCCCATCGCCCCGCTCTCTCTCTCCCCATCGCCCCGCTCTCTCTCTCCCCATCGCCCCGCTCTCTCTCTCCCCATCGCCCCGCTCTCTCTCTCCCCATCGCCCCGCTCTCTCTCTCCCCATCGCCCCGCTCTCTCTCTCCCCATCGCCCCGCTCTCTCTCTCCCCATCGCCCCGCTCTCTCTCTCCCCAACGCCCCGCTCTCTCTCTCCCCATCGCCCCGCTCTCTCTCTCCCCATCGCCCCGCTCTCTCTCTCCCCATCGCCCCGCTCTCTCTCTCCCCATCGCCCCGCTCTCTCTCTCCCCATCGCCCCGCGCTCTCTCTCCCCATCGCCCCGCTCTCTCTCTCCCCATCGCCCCGCTCTCTCTCTCCCCATCGCCCCGCTCTCTCTCTCCCCATCGCCCCGCTCTCTCTCTCCCCATCGCCCCGCTCTCTCTCCCCCCATCGCCCCGCTCTCTCTCCCCCCATCGCCCCGCTCTCTCTCCCCCCATCGCCCCGCTCTCTCTCTCCCCATCGCCCCGCTCTCTCTCTCCCCATCGCCCCGCTCTCTCTCTCCCCATCGCCCCGCTCTCTCTCTCCCCATCGCCCCGCTCTCTCTCTCCCCATCGCCCCGCTCTCTCTCCCCATCGCCCCGCTCTCTCTCTCCCCATCGCCCCGCTCTCTCTCTCCCCATCGCCCCGCTCTCTCTCTCCCCATCGCCCCGCTCTCTCTCTCCCCCCATCGCCCCGCTCTCTCTCTCCCCCCATCGCCCCGCTCTCTCTCTCCCCCCATCGCCCCGCTCTCTCTCTCCCCCCATCGCCCCGCTCTCTCTCTCCCCCCATCGCCCCGCTCTCTCTCTCCCCCCATCGCCCCGCTCTCTCTCTCCCCCCATCGCCCCGCTCTCTCTCTCCCCCCATCGCCCCGCTCTCTCTCTCCCCCCATCGCCCCGCTCTCTCTCTCCCCCCATCGCCCCGCTCTCTCTCCCTCCCCATCGCCCCGCTCTCTCTCCCTCCCCATCGCCCCGCTCTCTCTCCCTCCCCATCGCCCCGCTCTCTCTCCCTCCCCATCGCCCCGCTCTCTCTCCCTCCCCATCGCCCCGCTCTCTCTCCCTCCCCATCGCCCCGCTCTCTCTCCCTCCCCATCGCCCCGCTCTCTCTCCCTCCCCATCGCCCCGCTCTCTCTCCCTCCCCATCGCCCCGCTCTCTCTCCCTCCCCATCGCCCCGCTCTCTCTCCCTCCCCATCGCCCCGCTCTCTCTCCCTCCCCATCGCCCCGCTCTCTCTCCCTCCCCATCGCCCCGCTCTCTCTCCCTCCCCATCGCCCCGCTCTCTCTCCCTCCCCATCGCCCCGCTCTCTCTCCCTCCCCATCGCCCCGCTCTCTCTCCCTCCCCATCGCCCCGCTCTCTCTCCCTCCCCATCGCCCCGCTCTCTCTCCCTCCCCATCGCCCCGCTCTCTCTCTCTCCCCATCGCCCCGCTCTCTCTCTCTCCCCATCGCCCCGCTCTCTCTCTCTCCCCATCGCCCCGCTCTCTCTCTCCCCATCGCCCTCCCCCCCTGCTCTCTCTCTCCCCATCGCCCTCCCCCCCCCACTCTCTCTCTCCCCACCGCCCTCCCCCCCCCCCCCCCACTCTCTCCCCATTGCCCTGTATTAGTCACTAACTAATCCACTGCCTGTGGCAAAGTATTTCCTGCTGCTTTATAAAAAAATCTCTCCCAACCCCTTTCCTCACTCTCTTAATAACAATATTAAGTGGATGACCAATCAGGGGAAATAGTCTTTACATATTCAATCTGTCAAAGCCTTCATAATTTTAAAAACCGCAATTAAATCTTTTCTTGACCATCAGTGTTCCAGTGGAAATGGTCAATTCCAATGGACTACCCATTGATTGCAATGGACTGGGAGCATTGGCTATTGATTACAACTGACTGGGAGCAATAGCTATTGATTGAAATGGACTGGGACCATTAGCCATTGATTTTAATAGAAGGGGAGTGTTACTGTTCATTGTAGATTTTTATCCCATTGCCTCTGTCAATAAAATTTGCACTGTCGATAATTTTACTGGGGGGAATTTCCCTGTTGGTTTTGGAAATTAGATGATTGTCTCATCCAGTGACGCATTGGCTGCACTGATGACAAACTTCTAATAAATACTCTAGAGACTCAAAACAATTGAATGGTACCTAATTGAATATTACAGATCACTGTCACTGGATCAAAATTCTGGAATTCTCTCCCTGACAGCCCTGAGGTTGTATCTATAGTAGTTCAAGAAGTGTGCTCATCACCTTCTCGAGTGTAATTAGGGATGGGAAATAAATGCTGGCTTTGCCAGCAATGCTCACATCCCATGAACGAATAAAAAAAACCATTACATTCTCAGGAGACTGAGGAACTTTCATTTTAGGTATGAGACCAAAACATTGCAACATCAAGTGTAATATTTCTTTTTCTGTTCTGCCAATTTCTATCGTTTGTCATTAGCTGATTTCACAAAAGACACCAGGTAAGTGTTTGTTGTAGAACATAGAATAGAGAGCCACATATAGCCTTAGTGTGTATCTTAGCCTATGTGTGTAGAGGACTTTGTCCTTGTGTTTCCTGTATTGTTATATCTGTGCATATGGAGCCACCTGTAATACTCGTGCAAAGTACTGGACAACTGCTGTTTCAAAAGATTAACAATTTGCAGCTGAAAGTGCCTCCAATATACGAGGATAAGTTCAATGAGGATCCTGCCCTGTGCAGATCAGAGAATTAGGCATTGAGAATCATTGTCTTTGACCTGCAGTCCTCCTGATTTTCTAGTGATTTAATGATCTGAAAGTTAGAAACACCACAAATCTCCGTTCAGCACTCCTCCCACGGCTGGCTGTACACTGGAAACAGATTTTCCCCATCATTTACGTATCTTAAATACATGTTTTTTACATCAGCTTCAAACAATATCTGAAATAATATAAAAATAATATTTAATAGTATTTAAAGATATACTGTTGCAGTGGATGCAATAAATCCATTTCTTTCTGTATTTTATGTGTTTGTGTTACATAATTGCACTTCTAAAGGAATTAGCAATTTTGTGAAAGTTTATTAAGTATGAAAATGATTCTTAGTTATTTCATTCTGGAACGTGAACTGCTTTCTGCAGAATTTGCTTCATTTATCAGATCACTTGCTGCTTCTAAATATCTAAATTATATTAATTATAGAGTATTAAATTGGCAGTTGAGTTGACTCGTGAGCATATTAATCCCTGCGTGTTTGCAAAATGCCTCTGTGAAATTTCTGCTAAGGGCTGCAGAATAAGAACATTTGAGTCAAAAGCAAAATACTGCATTGGAAATCTGTAGTAAAAACAGAAAATGCTGGAAATACTCAGCAGGTCTGGCAGCAACTGTGGAGAGAGAAACAGAGTTAATGTTTCAGGTCGATGAACTTTCATTTGAACTCAGGTCTGACATTGATCTGAAACATTAACTCTGTTTAGTTCTCCACAGATGCTGCCAGATCTTCTGAGTATTTCCAGCATTTTAGTCAATTCTGGTTATGAACCCTTAGTTAGGAAGCTTTGACTGGATTTCTGCCTCTGTTCCAGTGTGGAGTCTTTACTTGGATAGTCTGACGCTTCAGATGAGGATAAATCACATATCATTACCAAACATCATATTTGGCTGTAATTGAGAACTCAGTAACACTGGTGTTGCCAGACTCATTGTGTCATTAAAATCTTTGTTATGACTTTTATATTTAGATAAGTCCACCAAGAAAACTGAATTATAAAAATATTTATGACTAACACACAGTATTCTCTGAAAACTAAGATGATGATTTTGTTTGTTTACCTGTTGTCACTCAGCAGGATCTACATAGGTAAGACATTAAACTGCTCTTGATCACACAACTAGCTTGGGCATCAAGATAGTGAGTGCTTTGGGCACAACACTGGAATGCACCAAGACCAGCATAACCATACTATACAACAACAACTTGCTTTTATATTACATCTTTACCTAGTAAAACGGAAAGGAACATTGAGGAAATATGAAATGTGATTTACCCAACGTAAATTGTGTGTCTTAATTGTTATGTTCACTGCACCTGACACATCCAATGATGTTAGTTGGTTATGTTTCCTTTCCTAATATATATCAAGTGTCATTAATACCTGACACACACATCACATGTTGGTCGGTAATGCTCGCAGTTCCTTTCACAAATTGAGTGTTAGTTTATTATCTTCACTGTCATATGTTATTAACACATGGCACATTTTGAGTGTTAGTCAGGTAAGTTCACTTTACCTGACACATAACGCATGTCTTTAGACAGTTAGTCTCACTTTGTAGACTTACAATCAGTCAGTGTTTTTGTCGAAGTTCATTAATAACTATCTTTTTTCTGTCAGATCCCACAGCTACCACAGGACTCCTATCCTCTCCTTCTGTTTGTGAATCCAAAGAGTGGAGCCCTTAAAGGGCGAGAGCTTCTGTACAGCTTCCGGAAGCTTCTGAATCCTCATCAGGTCTTTGACCTTTCTAATGGAGGGCCTCTATCTGGGTAAAGTCATTTTGTACAGGATATCTTTGCCAGACAAAGGATTAGCATTTTAAAGATCTCTGAATATTCCTGCACTGAATGTCATTCAACTTCCACTGAATGCATTGCATTGTGGCCTAGCCTTTGACCTTTGGTTGCCTCTCTGACTCTCTTTACTTTGGGCAATAGCTCCAGCCCTCTCATTGATGAGACTCAGGAGCATGAACTGGCACAGACACGATGGACCGAATGGCCTCCTGTGCTGTAGCATTCTTTGATTCTATGATTTTCCAAGAATGGAAAAACTTGTATTAAAAGAGTGCAGTTTGAAATAATGCAGAAACAAGAGTTTGTTGGGTCAGAGCTTTACAAAACATAATGTTTCCTTCAGAAAAATGAAACTTGTGGCTCTGATGCTGAAATAAGGATGCATCTAACAGATTTAACACTAGGCTTAAACAACATCACAAATATAACAAATGACTCAATTTCCAGTTACAAAATGTAGCTTGAAGAGTCACTTTTAACTGAAATTGCTTTTAATGCATATTAAAGTACTTGTGCCTAATGGGTTTCTCGATTTGTTATCAGCTCCTGCGATCCAACTATATAGTCCATATAGGCTGTGTAACATGAATTCACCTCACCCACACAAACATGTTTCAGGCAAGAGAAGAAAGCCTGTGATTTAAATCAATGTAGAAAGGGCGGCACAGTGGCGCAGTGGTTAGCACTGCAGCCTCACAGCTCCAGGGACCCGGGTTCGATTCTGGGTACTGCCTGTGTGGAGTTTGCAAGTTCTCCCTGTGTCTGCGTGGGTTTTCTCCGGGTGCTCCGGTTTCCTCCCACAAGCCAAAAGACTTGCAGGTTGGTAGGTAAATTGGCCATTATAAATTGTCACTAGTATAAGTAGGTGGTAGGGAAATATAGGGACAGATGGGGATGTTTGGTAGGAATATGGGATTAGTGTAGGATTAGTATAAATGGGTGGTTGATGGTCGGCACAGACTCGGTGGGCCGAAGGGCCTGTTTCAGTGCTGTATCTCTAATAAAAAATAATAATATCTTAACATAAGAGATAGGAGCAGGAGTAGACCATAGGGTCCCCCAAGCTTGCTCCACCATTCAATACGATCATGCTGATCTACTACCTCAACTCCACTTTCCTGTCCATTCCCCACATCCCTTGATTCCCTAAGAGACCAAAAATCTGTATTTTGGTCTTACATATGCTCAAATGGAGCGTCCACAACCTCTGGGGTTGAGAATTCCAAAGATTCACAACCCTCTGAGTGAAGAAATTGTTCCTCGTCTCAGTCCTAAATGATCGACCCCTTATCTTGAGACTATGCCCCAGTGTTCCAGATTCCCCAGCCAGGGGAAACATTTCCTCAGCATCTACCCTGTCAAGCCTCACAAGAATCTTGTATGTTTCAATGAGATCACCTCTCATTATTCAGAACTCCAGAGAATATAGGCCCAATTTACTGAGCCTCTCATCATTGGACAGCCCTCCTATCCCAGGAACCAATCTAGTGAACCGTCGCTGTACTGCCTCCAATGCAAGTATATCCTTCCTTAAATATGGAGACCAACTTTTTTTTCATTTCATGGTATGTGGGCGTCTCTGGCCAGGCCCGCATTTATTGCCCATCCCTAATGGCCATGAGAAGGTGGTGCTGAGCTGCCTTCTGGAACTGCTGCAGTCCATGTGGGGTAGGTACACCCACAGGCCTACTAGGAAGGGAGTTCCAGGATTTTGAACCAGCGACAGTGAAGGAACGGTGATATAGTTCCAAGTCAGTATGGTGTGTGGCTTGGAGGGGAACTTGCAGGTGGTGGTGTTCCCACACATCTGCTGTTCTTGTCCTTCTAGTTGGTAGAGGTCGCGGGTTTGGAAGGTGCTGCCTGAGTAGCCTTGGTGCGTTGCTGCAGTGCATCCTGTAGATGGTACACACTGCTGCCACTGTGCATCGGTGGTAGAGGGAGTGAATGTTTGTGGATGGGGTGCCAATCAAGCGGGCTGCTTTGTCCTGGATGGTGTCGAGCTTCTTGAATGTTGTTGGAGCTGCACCCATCCAAGCACGTGGAGAATATTCCATCACACTCCTGACTTGTGCCTTGTAGATGGTGGACAGGCTTTGGGGAGTCAGGAGGTGAGTTACTCACCACAGAATTCCTAGACTTTGAGCTGCTTTTGTAGCCATGGTATTTATATGGCTACTGCAGTTGAGTTTCTGGTCAATGGTAACCCCCAGGATGTTGATAGTGGGGGATTCAGCAATCGTAATGCCGTTGAATGTCATGGGGAGATGGTTAGATTCTCTTGTTGGGGATGGTCATTGCCTGGCACTTGTGTGGCGCAAATGTTACTTGCCATTTATTAGGCCAAGCCTGGATATTGTCCGGTTCTTGCTGCATTTCTACACGGACTGCTTCAGTATCTGAGGAGTCACGAATGGTGCTGAACATTGTGCAATCATCAGAGAACATTCCCACTTCTCACCTTATGATTGAAAGAAGGTTATTGATGAAGCAGCTGAAGATGGTTGGGCCTAGGACACTAGCCTGAGGAACTCCTGCAGTGATGTCCTGGAGCTGAGATGATTGACCTCCAACATCCACAACCATCTTCCTTTGCGCTAGCTACGATTTCAACCAGCGGAGAGTTTTCCCCCTGATTCCCATTGACCTCTGTTTTGCTAGGGCTCCTTGATGCCATACTCTGTCAAATGCTGCCTTGATGTCAAGGACAGTCACTGTCACCTCACCTCTTGAGTTCAGCTCTTTTGTCCATGTTTGAACCAAGGTTGTCATGAGGTCAGGAGCTGAGTGGCCCTAGCAGAACCCAAACAGTTCACCAGGTATGGTCTCACCAAAGCCCAATACAATTGTAGCAAGGTTCCCTTATTCTTGTACTCCAGTGCCCTTGCAATAAAGGCCAGCATGCCATTTGCCTTCCTAATTGCTTACTGCACCTGTGTGCTAACTTTGTGTTCCTTGCACAAGTACACCAAAGTCGTTCTGAACATCAATATTTAGAAGTTTCAGGCCTTTTATAAAAAATTCTGCTTTTCTATTCTTACAACCAATGAGACCAACCTCAAACGTCCCCACATCATACTCCATCTGCCACCTTGTTACCCACTCACTTAACCTGTCTATATCTCTTTGCAGCCTCCTTGTGTCCTCCTCACAACTTGCTTTCCCACCTAGCCTTGTATCATCAACAAACTTAGATACATTACTCTTGGTCTCTTTGCCTGCCCTTAATATAGATTGTAAATAGCTGAGGCCCCAGCACTGATCTTTGTGGCACTCTACTAGTTATAGCCTGCCAACTTGAAAATGCCTCACTCATCCCTACTGTCTGCTTCCTGTCCATTAACCAGTCCTATATCCATGCTAACATATTACCCCAATTCCATGACCCCTTATCTTGCATATTAACTTTTTGTATGACACCTTATCGAATGCCTTTTAGAAATCCAAGACGACATCTAATGGCTTCCCTTTATCTACCCCACTAGTTACATCCTCAAAAACTCTAATAAATTTGCCAAACACGATTTCCCTTTCATAAAGCCATGTTGACTTTGTCTGATCATGTGACTATTTTCTAAGTACATTGTTAAGACTTCCTTAATAATAGATTCCAGTATTTTCCTGACGACTGATAATGGACTAATCGACCTGTAGTTTGCTGTTTTCTCTCCGCCTCCTTTCTTGAATAGTGGTGTTACATTTGCTAACTTCCAATCTGCTGAGACTGTTCTAGAATCTAAGCAATATTGGAAAATTATAACCAGTGCATCCACTATATCTGCAGCTACCTCTTTTAGAACCCGAGGATGTCGGCCATCAGGTCCTGGGGATTTGCCAGCTTTTAGTCCCTTAAGTTTCTCCAATACTTTTTCTCTGCTGATAGAAATTGCCGTAACTTCCTTACTCTTATTAGTCTCTTGGTTATCCTCTATTTCTGGTATGCAATTGTGTCTTCTACTGTGATGACAGAAAATATTTGTTCAATGTCTCTGCCATTTCCTCATTCCCCATAATCCTCAGACTTACTGCTATTCTTCTCAACATTCTAAGCCTCTTTTAATGTAATACTATCCTTAACTTCCTTTGTAAGCTACAGATGGATCTTTCTTGCTGAGTTTTTGTTTTTAATGGAATGTATTTTTGTTGAATATTTTTAATTGTTTCTTAAAAGTTGGCTACTGTTTATTTACCTTGTAGTATATTTACCCAATCAACTTTAGCCAGCTTTCCACTCATATCTCTGTAATTGGCTTTGTTTAAGTTTAAAATTCATGTTTGGAACTGAAGTATGTTGCTTTCAAAATTCAGTTGTGTTATGATCACTTTTCCCCCAGAGGATCTATTACTATGTAATTACTAATTAAACCTACCTTATTGCACAATTCTAGATCTAAACTAGCTTTATCCCTAGTTGGTTCCACAATGTATTGTTCCAGGAAACTGTTACGAAAGCATTCTACAAATTCATCTTCCAGTCTACCTTTGCCAATTTGATTTGTCTAGTCTATATGAAGATTAAAATCCACCACAATTATTACATTGTCTTTGTTACAAGCTCCAATTATTTCTTGTCTAATGGCATAACTACTATTAGGGGGCCAATGATCTACTCCCACCGGTGTTTTCTGACCCTTTTTACTTTTATTCCTAATCTCCACCCATACTGATTCTACTTCCTGATCTTCAGTACTGTCCTAATGTCATCCTTTACCATCAGGGCTACTCCTCCTTTTCCATTCTGTCTGTCTTTTTGAAATGTTGTGTACTCTGGAATATTTATTTTCCAACCTTGGTCACCTTGTAACCATGTCTCTGTAATGGCGATTAGATCCGAAACCATTTATCTCTATTTGTGCCACAAGTTCATCTTATTGCGAATGTTTTGCGCCTTCAGGTTAAGATCCTTTGATTTTAATCTTTTACCACTATTCTGATGCATGATTACCGTTAAACTCTCTGTCCCTTCCTGTTCCACTCTGCTTGTCTTTACCCAATTCGCTACACTGCTATATTGCCTCGACTTTCCACTTTAGATTTCTAAATCTCCTTTCACCTGACCCTCCCACCCCCCACTTTTTGTTTAAAGCCCTATCCACAGCCCTAGTTATATGATTTATCAGGACACTGATCCCACCCTGGTTTAAGTGGAGCCCATCCCAACGGAACATCTCCCTCTTTCCACAGTAGTGGTGCCAGTGCCCCACGAATTGAAACACCTTCTTCCAACACCACTGTCTGATCTCCATATTTAATTCACTAATCTGCTTGACCCAATTGGCGAGTGGCTCAGACAACAATCTAGAGCATTTCAGCTATGAAGAGAGACTGGATAGGCTAGGGTTGTTTTCCTTAGAGCAGAGAAGGCTGAAGGGGGACCTGATTGAGGTATATAAAATTATGAGGGGCATAGATAGGGTGGAGAGGAAGAAAATTTTTTCCTTAGCAGAGGTGCCAATAACCAGGGGGCATAGATTTAAGGTAAGGGGCAGGAGGTTTAGAGGGGATTTGAGGGAAGTTTTTTCACCCAGAGGGTGGTTGGAATCTGGAACGCACTGCCTGAAGAGGTGGTAGAGGCAGGAACCCTCACAACATTTAAGAAGTATTTAGATGAGCACTTGAAACGCCATAGCATACAAGGCTACAGGCCAAATGCTGGAAAATGGGATTAGAATAGATAAGCTTGATGGCCAGCACAGACATGATGGGCCAAAGGGCATGTTTCTGTGCTGTATAACTCTATGACTGAGGTTCTGCATTTTAATTTGAACCCTAACTCCAAAATTCTCTCAGTGGAACATCATTCCCAGTTCTGCCTATGTTATTGGTTCCGATGTGGATCACAATAACTGGATCCTCCACCTCCCATTCAAGGCTTCTTTGCAACTGCAAAGACACATTTTTAACCTTAGCAACGGGCAGGCAAGACAACCTTCAGATCTTCCAGTCGCAGTTGCAGAGAACAGTATCTCTCTCCCTGACTATACTGTCCCCTATCACTACCACATTCCTTTTCACTCCCACCAGTTAGATGGCTTCCATAGCCATGGTGCTACGGTCAGTTTGCCCACCCACCCTGCAGTCCTTGTTCTCATTCACACAGGTAGCAAGTGCCCCACACCAACCTGACTTGCACTCTCACACCCACAGGTCCTCCTCAACACTGCCACACACAGCACACACTGGGATTCTCAGTGTTGTGTAACACACACAGCACACACTGGGATTCTCAGTGTTGTGTAACACACACAGCACACACTGGGATTCTCAGTGTTGTGTAACACACACAGCACACACTGGGATTCTCAGTGTTGTGTAACACACACACAGCACGCACTGGGATTCTCAGTGTTGTGTAACACACACAGCACACACTGGGATTCTCAGTGTTGTGTAACACACACACAGAGCACGCACTGGGATTCTCAGTGTTGTGTAACACACACAGCACACACTGGGATTCTCAGTGTTGTGTAACACACGCAGCACACACTGGGATTCTCAGTGTTGTGTAACACACACACAGCACGCACTGAGATTCTCAGTGTTGTGTAACACACACAGCACACACTGGGATTCTCAGTGTTGTGTAACACACGCAGCACACACTGGGATTCTCAGTGTTGTGTAACACACACACAGCACGCACTGGGATTCTCAGTGTTGTGTAACACACACAGCACACACTGGGATTCTCAGTGTTGTGTAACACACACACAGAGCACGCACTGGGATTCTCAGTGTTGTGTAACACACACAGCACACACTGGGATTCTCAGTGTTGTGTAACACACACAGCACACACTGGGATTCTCAGTGTTGTGTAACACACACAGCACACACACACACAGGAATTCTCAGTGTTGTGTAACACACACACACAGAGCACGCACTGGGATTCTCAGTGTTGTGTAACACACACACACAGAGCACACACTGGGATTCTCATGTTGTGTAACACACACAGCACACACTGGGATTCTCAGTATTGTGTAACGCACACACTGGGATTCTCAGTGTTGTGTAACACACACACACGCAGCACACACTGGGATTCTCAGTGTTGTGTAACAAACACACGCAGCACACACTGGGATTCTCAGTATTGTGTAACGCACACACTGGGATTCTCAGTATTGTGCAACACACACACTGGGATTCTCAGTATTGTGTAACACACACACAGCACGCACTGGGATTCTCAGTATTGTGTAACACACACACAGCACACACTGGGATTCCCAGTATTGT
Source organism: Heterodontus francisci (assembly GCF_036365525.1). Lineage (NCBI taxonomy): Eukaryota > Metazoa > Chordata > Chondrichthyes > Heterodontiformes > Heterodontidae > Heterodontus > Heterodontus francisci. Next base: position 287,206,473 of record NC_090371.1, on the reverse strand, counting down.
GTAACGCACACACTGGGATTCTCAGTATTGTGTAACACACACACAGCACACACTGGGTTTCTCAGTATTGTGTAACACACACACTGGGATTCTCAGTGTTGTGTAACACACACACTGGGATTCTCAGTATTGTGTAACACACACACTGGGATTCTCAGTATTGTGTAACACACACACTGGGATTCTCAGTATTGTGTAACACACACACACACAGCACGCACTGGGATTCTCAGTATTGTGTAACACACACAGCACGCACTGGGATTCTCAGTATTGTGTAATACACACACACACAGCACGCACTGGGAGTCTCAGTATTGTGTAATACACACACACAGCACGCACTGGGATTCTCAGTATTGTGTAACACACACAGCACGCACTGGGATTCTCAGTATTGTGTAACACACACTGTGATTCTCAGCACTGCGTAACACACACACACACACAGCACACACTGGGATTCTCAGTATTGTGTATCGCACACACTGGGATTCTCAGTATTGTGTAACACACACTGTGATTCTCAGCACTGCGTAACACACACACACACACAGCACGCACTGGGATTCTCAGTATTGTGTAACACACACACAGCACACACTGGGATTCTCAGTATTGTGTAACGCACACACTGGGATTCTCAGTGTTGTGTAACACACACACACAGCATGCACTGGGATTCTCAGTGTTGTGTAACACACACACACACAGCACACACTGGGATTCCCAGTATTGTGTAACGCACACACTGGGATTCTCAGTATTGTGTAACACACAATCAGCACACACTGGCATTCTCAGAATTGTGTAACGCACACACTGGGATTCTCAGTATTGTGTAACGCACACACTGGGATTCTCAGTATTGTGTAACACACACACACACAGCACGCACTGGGATTCTCAGTATTGTGTAACACACACACACACAGCACGCACTGGGATTCTCAGTATTGTGTAACACACACACACAGAGCACGCACTGGGATTCTCAGTATTGTGTAACACACACACACACAGCACGCACTGGGATTCTCAGTATTGTGTAACACACACAGCACGCACTGGGATTCTCAGTATTGTGTAACACACACAGCAGGCACTGGGATTCTCAGAATTGTGTAACGCACACACTGGGATTCTCAGTATTGTGTAACGCACACACTGGGATTCTCAGTATTGTGTAACACACACACTGGGATTCTCAGTATTGTGTAACACACACAGCACGCACTGGGATTCTCAGTATTGTGTAATACACACACACAGAGCACGCACTGGGAGTCTCAGTATTGTGTAACACACACACACACAGCACGCACTGGGAGTCTCAGTATTGTGTAACACACACACACAGCACGCACTGGGATTCTCAGTATTGTGTAACACACACAGCACGCACTGGGATTCTCAGTATTGTGTAACACACACAGCACGCACTGGGATTCTCAGAATTGTGTAACGCACACACTGGGATTCTCAGTATTGTGTAACGCACACACTGGGATTCTCAGTACTGTGTAACACACACACTGGGATTCTCAGTATTGTGTAACACACACAGCACGCACTGGGATTCTCAGTATTGTGTAATACACACACACAGAGCACGCACTGGGAGTCTCAGTATTTGTAACACACACACACACAGCACGCACTGGGATTCTCAGTATTGTGTAACACACACAGCACGCACTGGGATTCTCAGTATTGTGTAACACACACACTGGGATTTTCAGTGTTGTGTAACACACACACACACAGCACGCACTGGGATTCTCAGTATTGTGTAACACACACACACAGCACACACTGGGATTCTCAGTATTGTGTAACACACACACTGGGATTCTCAGTATTGTGTAACGCACACACTGGGATTCTCAGTATTGTGTAACGCACACACTGGGATTCTCAGTATTGTGTAATACACACACTGGGATTCTCAGTATTGTGTAACACACACACACACACACACAGCGCACACACTGGGATTCTCAGTATTGTGTAACACACACACACACAGCACGCACTGGGATTCTCAGTATTGTGTAACGCACACACTGGGATTCTCAGTATTGTGTAACACACACACAGCACACACTGGGATTCTCAGTATTGTGGACACACACACTGGGATTCTCAGTATTGTGTAACACACACACAGCACACACTGGGATTCTCAGTATTGTGTAACACACACACTGGGATTCTCAGTAATTGTGTAACACACACACTGGGATTCTCAGTATTGTGTAACACACACACACACAGCACGCACTGGGATTCTCAGTATTGTGTAACACACACAGCACGCACTGGGATTCTCAGTATTGTGTAATACACACACACACAGCACGCACTGGGAGTCTCAGTATTGTGTAATACACACACACAGCACGCACTGGGATTCTCAGTATTGTGTAACACACACAGCACGCACTGGGATTCTCAGTATTGTGTAACACACACTGTGATTCTCAGCACTGCGTAACACACACACACACACAGCACACACTGGGATTCTCAGTATTGTGTATCGCACACACTGGGATTCTCAGTATTGTGTAACACACACTGTGATTCTCAGCACTGCGTAACACACACACACACAGCACGCACTGGGATTCTCAGTATTGTGTAACACACACACAGCACACACTGGGATTCTCAGTATTGTGTAACGCACACACTGGGATTCTCAGTGTTGTGTAACACACACACACAGCATGCACTGGGATTCTCAGTGTTGTGTAACACACACACACACAGCACACACTGGGATTCCCAGTATTGTGTAACGCACACACTGGGATTCTCAGTATTGTGTAACACACACACAGCACACACTGGCATTCTCAGAATTGTGTAACGCACACACTGGGATTCTCAGTATTGTGTAACGCACACACTGGGATTCTCAGTATTGTGTAACGCACACACTGGGATTCTCAGTATTGTGTAACACACACACTGGGATTCTCAGTATTGTGTAACACACACAGCACGCACTGGGATTCTCAGTATTGTGTAATACACACACACAGAGCACGCACTGGGATTCTCAGTATTGTGTAACACACACACACACAGCACGCACTGGGATTCTCAGTATTGTGTAACACACACAGCACGCACTGGGATTCTCAGTATTGTGTAACACACACAGCAGGCACTGGGATTCTCAGAATTGTGTAACGCACACACTGGGATTCTCAGTATTGTGTAACGCACACACTGGGATTCTCAGTATTGTGTAACACACACACTGGGATTCTCAGTATTGTGTAACACACACAGCACGCACTGGGATTCTCAGTATTGTGTAATACACACACACAGAGCACGCACTGGGAGTCTCAGTATTGTGTAACACACACACACACAGCACGCACTGGGAGTCTCAGTATTGTGTAACACACACACACAGCACGCACTGGGATTCTCAGTATTGTGTAACACACACAGCACGCACTGGGATTCTCAGTATTGTGTAACACACACAGCACGCACTGGGATTCTCAGAATTGTGTAACGCACACACTGGGATTCTCAGTATTGTGTAACGCACACACTGGGATTCTCAGTACTGTGTAACACACACACTGGGATTCTCAGTATTGTGTAACACACACAGCACGCACTGGGATTCTCAGTATTGTGTAATACACACACACAGAGCACGCACTGGGAGTCTCAGTATTTGTAACACACACACACACAGCACGCACTGGGATTCTCAGTATTGTGTAACACACACAGCACGCACTGGGATTCTCAGTGTTGTGTAACACACACACACACAGCACGCACTGGGATTCTCAGTATTGTGTAACACACACACACAGCACACACTGGGATTCTCAGTATTGTGTAACACACACACTGGGATTCTCAGTATTGTGTAACGCACACACTGGGATTCTCAGTATTGTGTAACGCACACACTGGGATTCTCAGTATTGTGTAATACACACACTGGGATTCTCAGTATTGTGTAACACACACACACACACACAGCGCACACACTGGGATTCTCAGTATTGTGTAACACACACACACACAGCACGCACTGGGATTCTCAGTATTGTGTAACGCACACACTGGGATTCTCAGTATTGTGTAACACACACACAGCACACACTGGGATTCTCAGTATTGTGGACACACACACTGGGATTCTCAGTATTGTGTAACACACACACAGCACACACTGGGATTCTCAGTATTGTGTAACACACACACTGGGATTCTCAGTAATTGTGTAACACACACACTGGGATTCTCAGTATTGTGTAACGCACACACTGGGATTCTCAGTATTGTGTAACGCACACACTGGGATTCTCAGTATTGTGTAACGCACACACTGGGATTCTCAGTATTGTGTAACGCACACACTGGAATTCTCAGTGTTGTGTAACTCACACAGCACACACTGGGATTCTCAGTGTTGTGTAACACACACTCAGCACGCACTGGGATTCTCAGTGTTGTGTAACACACACAGCACACACTGGGATTCTCAGTGTTGTGTAACACACGCAGCACACACTGGGATTCTCAGTGTTGTGTAACACACACACAGCACGCACTGGGATTCTCAGTGTTGTGTAACACACACAGCACACACTGGGATTCTCAGTGTTGTGTAACACACACACAGAGCACGCACTGGGATTCTCAGTGTTGTGTAACACACACAGTACACACTGGGATTCTCAGTGTTGTGTAACACACACAGCACACACTGGGATTCTCAGTGTTGTGTAACACACACAGCACACACACACACACAGGGATTCTCAGTGTTGTGTAACACACACACACAGAGCACGCACTGGGATTCTCAGTGTTGTGTAACACACACACACAGAGCACACACTGGGATTCTCAGTGTTGTGTAACACACACAGCACACACTGGGATTCTCAGTATTGTGTAACGCACACACTGGGATTCTCAGTGTTGTGTAACACACACACAGCATGCACTGGGATTCTCAGTGTTGTGTAACACACACACACGCAGCACACACTGGGATTCTCAGTGTTGTGTAACAAACACACACGCAGCACACACTGGGATTCTCAGTATTGTGTAACGCACACACTGGGATTCTCAGTATTGTGTAACACACACACTGGGATTCTCAGTATTGTGTAACACACACACAGCACGCACTGGGATTCTCAGTATTGTGTAACACACACACAGCACACACTGGGATTCCCAGTATTGTGTAACGCACACACTGGGATTCTCAGTATTGTGTAACACACACACAGCACACACTGGGTTTCTCAGTATTGTGTAACACACACACTGGGATTCTCAGTGTTGTGTAACACACACACTGGGATTCTCAGTATTGTGTAACACACACACTGGGATTCTCAGTAATTGTGTAACACACACACTGGGATTCTCAGTATTGTGTAACACACACACACACAGCACGCACTGGGATTCTCAGTATTGTGTAACACACACAGCACGCACTGGGATTCTCAGTATTGTGTAATACACACACACACAGCACGCACTGGGAGTCTCAGTATTGTGTAATACACACACACACAGCATGCACTGGGAGTCTCAGTATTGTGTAATACACACACACAGCACGCACTGGGATTCTCAGTATTGTGTAACACACACAGCACGCACTGGGATTCTCAGTATTGTGTAACACACACTGTGATTCTCAGCACTGCGTAACACACACACACACACAGCACACACTGGGATTCTCAGTATTGTGTATCGCACACACTGGGATTCTCAGTATTGTGTAACCCACACACACACAGCACGCACTGGGATTCTCAGTATTGTGTAACACACACACAGCACACACTGGGATTCTCAGTATTGTGTAACACACACACACACAGCACGCACTGGGATTCTCAGTATTGTGTAACACACACACACAGCACACACTGGGATTCTCAGTATTGTGTAACACACACACTGTGATTCTCAGTATTGTGTAACGCACACACTGGGATTCTCAGTATTGTGTAACGCACACACTGGGATTCTCAGTATTGTGTAATACACACACTGGGATTCTCAGTATTGTGTAACACACACACACACAGCGCACACACTGGGATTCTCAGTATTGTGTAACACACACACAGCACACACTGGGATTCTCAGTATTGTGGACACACACACTGGGATTCTCAGTATTGTGTAACACACACACAGCACACACTGGGATTCTCAGTATTGTGTAACACACACGCTGGGATTCTCAGTAATTGTGTAACACACACACTGGGATTCTCAGTATTGTGTAACGCACACACTGGGATTCTCAGTATTGTGTAACGCACACACTGGGATTCTCAGTATTGTGTAACGCACACACTGGGATTCTCAGTATTGTGTAACGCACACACTGGAATTCTCAGTGTTGTGTAACACACACAGCACACACTGGGATTCTCAGTGTTGTGTAACACACACACAGCACGCACTGGGATTCTCAGTGTTGTGTAACACACACAGCACACACTGGGATTCTCAGTGTTGTGTAACACACGCAGCACACACTGGGATTCTCAGTGTTGTGTAACACACACACAGCACGCACTGGGATTCTCAGTGTTGTGTAACACACACAGCACACACTGGGATTCTCAGTGTTGTGTAACACACACACAGAGCACGCACTGGGATTCTCAGTGTTGTGTAACACACACAGCACACACTGGGATTCTCAGTGTTGTGTAACACACACAGCACACACTGGGATTCTCAGTGTTGTGTAACACACACAGCACACACACACACAGGGATTCTCAGTGTTGTGTAACACACACACACAGAGCACGCACTGGGATTCTCAGTGTTGTGTAACACACACACACAGAGCACACACTGGGATTCTCAGTGTTGTGTAACACACACAGCACACACTGGGATTCTCAGTATTGTGTAACGCACACACTGGGATTCTCAGTGTTGTGTAACACACACACAGCATGCACTGGGATTCTCAGTGTTGTGTAACACACACACACGCAGCACACACTGGGATTCTCAGTGTTGTGTAACAAACACACACGCAGCACACACTGGGATTCTCAGTATTGTGTAACACACACACAGCACACACTGGGATTCTCAGTATTGTGTAACACACACGCTGGGATTCTCAGTAATTGTGTAACACACACACTGGGATTCTCAGTATTGTGTAACGCACACACTGGGATTCTCAGTATTGTGTAACGCACACACTGGGATTCTCAGTATTGTGTAACGCACACACTGGGATTCTCAGTATTGTGTAACGCACACACTGGGATTCTCAGTATTGTGTAACGCACACACTGGAATTCTCAGTGTTGTGTAACACACACAGCACATACTGGGATTCTCAGTGTTGTGTAACACACACACAGCACGCACTGGGATTCTCAGTGTTGTGTAACACACACAGCACACACTGGGATTCTCAGTGTTGTGTAACACACGCAGCACACACTGGGATTCTCAGTGTTGTGTAACACACACACAGCACGCACTGGGATTCTCAGTGTTGTGTAACACACACAGCACACACTGGGATTCTCAGTGTTGTGTAACACACACACAGAGCACGCACTGGGATTCTCAGTGTTGTGTAACACACACAGCACACACTGGGATTCTCAGTGTTGTGTAACACACACAGCACACACTGGGATTCTCAGTGTTGTGTAACACACACAGCACACACACACACAGGGATTCTCAGTGTTGTGTAACACACACACACAGAGCACGCACTGGGATTCTCAGTGTTGTGTAACACACACACACAGAGCACACACTGGGATTCTCAGTGTTGTGTAACACACACAGCACACACTGGGATTCTCAGTATTGTGTAACGCACACACTGGGATTCTCAGTGTTGTGTAACACACACACAGCATGCACTGGGATTCTCAGTGTTGTGTAACACACACACACGCAGCACACACTGGGATTCTCAGTGTTGTGTAACAAACACACACGCAGCACACACTGGGATTCTCAGTATTGTGTAACGCACACACTGGGATTCTCAGTATTGTGTAACACACACACTGGGATTCTCAGTATTGTGTAACACACACACAGCACGCACTGGGATTCTCAGTATTGTGTAACACACACACAGCACACATTGGGATTCCCAGTATTGTGTAACGCACACACTGGGATTCTCAGTATTGTGTAACACACACACAGCACACACTGGGTTTCTCAGTATTGTGTAACACACACACTGGGATTCTCAGTGTTGTGGAACACACACACTGGGATTCTCAGTATTGTGTAACACACACACTGGGATTCTCAGTAATTGTGTAACACACACACTGGGATTCTCAGTATTGTGTAACACACACAGCACGCACTGGGATTCTCAGTATTGTGTAATACACACACACACAGCACGCACTGGGAGTCTCAGTATTGTGTAATACACACACACAGCACGCACCGGGATTCTCAGTATTGTGTAACACACACAGCACGCACTGGGATTCTCAGTATTGTGTAACACACACTGTGATTCTCTGCACTGCGTAACACACACACACACACAGCACACACTGGGATTCTCAGTATTGTGTATCGCACACACTGGGATTCTCAGTATTGTGTAACCCACACACACACAGCACGCACTGGGATTCTCAGTATTGTGTAACACACACACAGCACACACTGGGATTCTCAGTATTGTGTAACGCACACACTGGGATTCTCAGTGTTGTGTAACACACACACACAGCATGCACTGGGATTCTCAGTGTTGTGTAACACACACACACACAGCACACACTGGGATTCTCAGTATTGTGTAACGCACACACTGGGATTCTCAGTATTGTGTGACGCACACACTGGGATTCTCAGTATTGTGTAACGCACACACTGGAATTCTCAGTGTTGTGTAACACACACAGCACACACTGGCATTCTCAGTATTGTGTAATGCACACACTGGGATTCTCAGTATTGTGTAACGCACACTGGGATTCTCAGTATTGTGTAACGCACCCACTGGGATTCTCAGTATTGTGTAACGCACACACTGGCATTCTCAGTATTGTGTAACGCACACACTGGGATTCTCAGTATTGTGTAACGCACACTGGGATTCTCAGTATTGTGTAACACACACACTGGGATTCTCAGTATTGTGTAACACACACACACACAGCACGCACTGGGATTCTCAGTATTGTGTAACACACACACAGCACACACTGGGATTCTCAGTATTGTGTAACGCACACACTGGGATTCTCAGTATTGTGTAGCACACACTGGGATTCTCAGTATTGTGTAACGCACACACTGGAATTCTCAGTGTTGTGTAACACACACCGCACACACTGGCATTCTCAGTATTGTGTAACGCACACACTGGGATTCTCAGTATTGTGTAACGCACACACTGGGATTCTCAGTGTTGTGTAACACACACACTGGGATTCTCAGCACTGTGTGACACACACACTGGGATTCACAGCACTGTGTAACACACACACTGGGATTCTCAGCATTGTGTAACACACACACTGGGATTCTCAGCACTGTGTAACACACACACTGGGATTCTCAGCATTGTGTAACACACACACTGGGATTCTCAGCACTGTGTAACACACACACTGGGATTCTCAGCATTGTGTAACACACACACTGGGATTCTCAGCACTGTGTAACACACACACTGGGCTTCTGAGTATTGTGTAACACACACACTGGGATTCACAGCATTGTGTAACACACACACTGGGATTCTCAGCACTGTGTAACACACACACTGGGATTCTCAGCATTGTGTAACACACACACTGGGATTCTCAGCACTGTGTAACACACACACTGGGCTTCTGAGTATTGTGCAACACACACACTGGGCTTCTGAGTATTGTGCAACACACACACTGGGATTCTCAATATTATGTAACACACACACAGCACACACTGGGATTCTCAGTATTGTGTCACACACACACTGGGATTCTCAGCACTGTGTAACACACACACTGGGATTCTCAGTATTGTGCAACACACACACTGGGATTCTCAATATTATGTAACACACACACAGCACACACTGGGATTCTCAGTATTGTGTTACACACATACTGGGATTCTCAGCACTGTGTAATGCACACACACAGCACACACTGGGATTCTCAGTGTTGTGTAACACACACAGCACGCACTGGGATTCTCAGTATTGTGTAACACACACACTGGGATTTTCAGTGTTGTGTAACACACACACACACAGCACGCACTGGGATTCTCAGTATTGTGTAACACACACACACAGCACACACTGGGATTCTCAGTATTGTGTAACACACACACTGGGATTCTCAGTATTGTGTAACGCACACACTGGGATTCTCAGTATTGTGTAACGCACACACTGGGATTCTCAGTATTGTGTAATACACACACTGGGATTCTCAGTATTGTGTAACACACACACACACACACACAGCGCACACACTGGGATTCTCAGTATTGTGTAACACACACACACACAGCACGCACTGGGATTCTCAGTATTGTGTAACGCACACACTGGGATTCTCAGTATTGTGTAACACACACACAGCACACACTGGGATTCTCAGTATTGTGGACACACACACTGGGATTCTCAGTATTGTGTAACACACACACAGCACACACTGGGATTCTCAGTATTGTGTAACACACACACTGGGATTCTCAGTAATTGTGTAACACACACACTGGGATTCTCAGTATTGTGTAACACACACACACACAGCACGCACTGGGATTCTCAGTATTGTGTAACACACACAGCACGCACTGGGATTCTCAGTATTGTGTAATACACACACACACAGCACGCACTGGGAGTCTCAGTATTGTGTAATACACACACACAGCACGCACTGGGATTCTCAGTATTGTGTAACACACACAGCACGCACTGGGATTCTCAGTATTGTGTAACACACACTGTGATTCTCAGCACTGCGTAACACACACACACACACAGCACACACTGGGATTCTCAGTATTGTGTATCGCACACACTGGGATTCTCAGTATTGTGTAACACACACTGTGATTCTCAGCACTGCGTAACACACACACACACAGCACGCACTGGGATTCTCAGTATTGTGTAACACACACACAGCACACACTGGGATTCTCAGTATTGTGTAACGCACACACTGGGATTCTCAGTGTTGTGTAACACACACACACAGCATGCACTGGGATTCTCAGTGTTGTGTAACACACACACACACAGCACACACTGGGATTCCCAGTATTGTGTAACGCACACACTGGGATTCTCAGTATTGTGTAACACACACACAGCACACACTGGCATTCTCAGAATTGTGTAACGCACACACTGGGATTCTCAGTATTGTGTAACGCACACACTGGGATTCTCAGTATTGTGTAACACACACACTGGGATTCTCAGTATTGTGTAACACACACAGCACGCACTGGGATTCTCAGTATTGTGTAATACACACACACAGAGCACGCACTGGGATTCTCAGTATTGTGTAACACACACACACACAGCACGCACTGGGATTCTCAGTATTGTGTAACACACACAGCACGCACTGGGATTCTCAGTATTGTGTAACACACACAGCAGGCACTGGGATTCTCAGAATTGTGTAACGCACACACTGGGATTCTCAGTATTGTGTAACGCACACACTGGGATTCTCAGTATTGTGTAACACACACACTGGGATTCTCAGTATTGTGTAACACACACAGCACGCACTGGGATTCTCAGTATTGTGTAATACACACACACAGAGCACGCACTGGGAGTCTCAGTATTGTGTAACACACACACACACAGCACGCACTGGGAGTCTCAGTATTGTGTAACACACACACACAGCACGCACTGGGATTCTCAGTATTGTGTAACACACACAGCACGCACTGGGATTCTCAGTATTGTGTAACACACACAGCACGCACTGGGATTCTCAGAATTGTGTAACGCACACACTGGGATTCTCAGTATTGTGTAACGCACACACTGGGATTCTCAGTACTGTGTAACACACACACTGGGATTCTCAGTATTGTGTAACACACACAGCACGCACTGGGATTCTCAGTATTGTGTAATACACACACACAGAGCACGCACTGGGAGTCTCAGTATTTGTAACACACACACACACAGCACGCACTGGGATTCTCAGTATTGTGTAACACACACAGCACGCACTGGGATTCTCAGTGTTGTGTAACACACACACACACAGCACGCACTGGGATTCTCAGTATTGTGTAACACACACACACAGCACACACTGGGATTCTCAGTATTGTGTAACACACACACTGGGATTCTCAGTATTGTGTAACGCACACACTGGGATTCTCAGTATTGTGTAACGCACACACTGGGATTCTCAGTATTGTGTAATACACACACTGGGATTCTCAGTATTGTGTAACACACACACACACACACAGCGCACACACTGGGATTCTCAGTATTGTGTAACACACACACACACAGCACGCACTGGGATTCTCAGTATTGTGTAACGCACACACTGGGATTCTCAGTATTGTGTAACACACACACAGCACACACTGGGATTCTCAGTATTGTGGACACACACACTGGGATTCTCAGTATTGTGTAACACACACACAGCACACACTGGGATTCTCAGTATTGTGTAACACACACACTGGGATTCTCAGTAATTGTGTAACACACACACTGGGATTCTCAGTATTGTGTAACGCACACACTGGGATTCTCAGTATTGTGTAACGCACACACTGGGATTCTCAGTATTGTGTAACGCACACACTGGGATTCTCAGTATTGTGTAACGCACACACTGGAATTCTCAGTGTTGTGTAACTCACACAGCACACACTGGGATTCTCAGTGTTGTGTAACACACACTCAGCACGCACTGGGATTCTCAGTGTTGTGTAACACACACAGCACACACACACACACAGGGATTCTCAGTGTTGTGTAACACACACACACAGAGCACGCACTGGGATTCTCAGTGTTGTGTAACACACACACACAGAGCACACACTGGGATTCTCAGTGTTGTGTAACACACACAGCACACACTGGGATTCTCAGTATTGTGTAACGCACACACTGGGATTCTCAGTGTTGTGTAACACACACACAGCATGCACTGGGATTCTCAGTGTTGTGTAACACACACACACGCAGCACACACTGGGATTCTCAGTGTTGTGTAACAAACACACACGCAGCACACACTGGGATTCTCAGTATTGTGTAACGCACACACTGGGATTCTCAGTATTGTGTAACACACACACTGGGATTCTCAGTATTGTGTAACACACACACAGCACGCACTGGGATTCTCAGTATTGTGTAACACACACACAGCACACACTGGGATTCCCAGTATTGTGTAACGCACACACTGGGATTCTCAGTATTGTGTAACACACACACAGCACACACTGGGTTTCTCAGTATTGTGTAACACACACACTGGGATTCTCAGTGTTGTGTAACACACACACTGGGATTCTCAGTATTGTGTAACACACACACTGGGATTCTCAGTAATTGTGTAACACACACACTGGGATTCTCAGTATTGTGTAACACACACACACACAGCACGCACTGGGATTCTCAGTATTGTGTAACACACACAGCACGCACTGGGATTCTCAGTATTGTGTAATACACACACACACAGCACGCACTGGGAGTCTCAGTATTGTGTAATACACACACACACAGCATGCACTGGGAGTCTCAGTATTGTGTAATACACACACACAGCACGCACTGGGATTCTCAGTATTGTGTAACACACACAGCACGCACTGGGATTCTCAGTATTGTGTAACACACACTGTGATTCTCAGCACTGCGTAACACACACACACACACAGCACACACTGGGATTCTCAGTATTGTGTATCGCACACACTGGGATTCTCAGTATTGTGTAACCCACACACACACAGCACGCACTGGGATTCTCAGTATTGTGTAACACACACACAGCACACACTGGGATTCTCAGTATTGTGTAACACACACACACACAGCACGCACTGGGATTCTCAGTATTGTGTAACACACACACACAGCACACACTGGGATTCTCAGTATTGTGTAACACACACACTGTGATTCTCAGTATTGTGTAACGCACACACTGGGATTCTCAGTATTGTGTAACGCACACACTGGGATTCTCAGTATTGTGTAATACACACACTGGGATTCTCAGTATTGTGTAACACACACACACACAGCGCACACACTGGGATTCTCAGTATTGTGTAACACACACACAGCACACACTGGGATTCTCAGTATTGTGGACACACACACTGGGATTCTCAGTATTGTGTAACACACACACAGCACACACTGGGATTCTCAGTATTGTGTAACACACACGCTGGGATTCTCAGTAATTGTGTAACACACACACTGGGATTCTCAGTATTGTGTAACGCACACACTGGGATTCTCAGTATTGTGTAACGCACACACTGGGATTCTCAGTATTGTGTAACGCACACACTGGGATTCTCAGTATTGTGTAACGCACACACTGGAATTCTCAGTGTTGTGTAACACACACAGCACACACTGGGATTCTCAGTGTTGTGTAACACACACACAGCACGCACTGGGATTCTCAGTGTTGTGTAACACACACAGCACACACTGGGATTCTCAGTGTTGTGTAACACACGCAGCACACACTGGGATTCTCAGTGTTGTGTAACACACACACAGCACGCACTGGGATTCTCAGTGTTGTGTAACACACACAGCACACACTGGGATTCTCAGTGTTGTGTAACACACACACAGAGCACGCACTGGGATTCTCAGTGTTGTGTAACACACACAGCACACACTGGGATTCTCAGTGTTGTGTAACACACACAGCACACACTGGGATTCTCAGTGTTGTGTAACACACACAGCACACACACACACAGGGATTCTCAGTGTTGTGTAACACACACACACAGAGCACGCACTGGGATTCTCAGTGTTGTGTAACACACACACACAGAGCACACACTGGGATTCTCAGTGTTGTGTAACACACACAGCACACACTGGGATTCTCAGTATTGTGTAACGCACACACTGGGATTCTCAGTGTTGTGTAACACACACACAGCATGCACTGGGATTCTCAGTGTTGTGTAACACACACACACGCAGCACACACTGGGATTCTCAGTGTTGTGTAACAAACACACACGCAGCACACACTGGGATTCTCAGTATTGTGTAACACACACACAGCACACACTGGGATTCTCAGTATTGTGTAACACACACGCTGGGATTCTCAGTAATTGTGTAACACACACACTGGGATTCTCAGTATTGTGTAACGCACACACTGGGATTCTCAGTATTGTGTAACGCACACACTGGGATTCTCAGTATTGTGTAACGCACACACTGGGATTCTCAGTATTGTGTAACGCACACACTGGGATTCTCAGTATTGTGTAACGCACACACTGGAATTCTCAGTGTTGTGTAACACACACAGCACATACTGGGATTCTCAGTGTTGTGTAACACACACACAGCACGCACTGGGATTCTCAGTGTTGTGTAACACACACAGCACACACTGGGATTCTCAGTGTTGTGTAACACACGCAGCACACACTGGGATTCTCAGTGTTGTGTAACACACACACAGCACGCACTGGGATTCTCAGTGTTGTGTAACACACACAGCACACACTGGGATTCTCAGTGTTGTGTAACACACACACAGAGCACGCACTGGGATTCTCAGTGTTGTGTAACACACACAGCACACACTGGGATTCTCAGTGTTGTGTAACACACACAGCACACACTGGGATTCTCAGTGTTGTGTAACACACACAGCACACACACACACAGGGATTCTCAGTGTTGTGTAACACACACACACAGAGCACGCACTGGGATTCTCAGTGTTGTGTAACACACACACACAGAGCACACACTGGGATTCTCAGTGTTGTGTAACACACACAGCACACACTGGGATTCTCAGTATTGTGTAACGCACACACTGGGATTCTCAGTGTTGTGTAACACACACACAGCATGCACTGGGATTCTCAGTGTTGTGTAACACACACACACGCAGCACACACTGGGATTCTCAGTGTTGTGTAACAAACACACACGCAGCACACACTGGGATTCTCAGTATTGTGTAACGCACACACTGGGATTCTCAGTATTGTGTAACACACACACTGGGATTCTCAGTATTGTGTAACACACACACAGCACGCACTGGGATTCTCAGTATTGTGTAACACACACACAGCACACATTGGGATTCCCAGTATTGTGTAACGCACACACTGGGATTCTCAGTATTGTGTAACACACACACAGCACACACTGGGTTTCTCAGTATTGTGTAACACACACACTGGGATTCTCAGTGTTGTGGAACACACACACTGGGATTCTCAGTATTGTGTAACACACACACTGGGATTCTCAGTAATTGTGTAACACACACACTGGGATTCTCAGTATTGTGTAACACACACAGCACGCACTGGGATTCTCAGTATTGTGTAATACACACACACACAGCACGCACTGGGAGTCTCAGTATTGTGTAATACACACACACAGCACGCACCGGGATTCTCAGTATTGTGTAACACACACAGCACGCACTGGGATTCTCAGTATTGTGTAACACACACTGTGATTCTCTGCACTGCGTAACACACACACACACACAGCACACACTGGGATTCTCAGTATTGTGTATCGCACACACTGGGATTCTCAGTATTGTGTAACCCACACACACACAGCACGCACTGGGATTCTCAGTATTGTGTAACACACACACAGCACACACTGGGATTCTCAGTATTGTGTAACGCACACACTGGGATTCTCAGTGTTGTGTAACACACACACACAGCATGCACTGGGATTCTCAGTGTTGTGTAACACACACACACACAGCACACACTGGGATTCTCAGTATTGTGTAACGCACACACTGGGATTCTCAGTATTGTGTGACGCACACACTGGGATTCTCAGTATTGTGTAACGCACACACTGGAATTCTCAGTGTTGTGTAACACACACAGCACACACTGGCATTCTCAGTATTGTGTAATGCACACACTGGGATTCTCAGTATTGTGTAACGCACACTGGGATTCTCAGTATTGTGTAACGCACCCACTGGGATTCTCAGTATTGTGTAACGCACACACTGGCATTCTCAGTATTGTGTAACGCACACACTGGGATTCTCAGTATTGTGTAACGCACACTGGGATTCTCAGTATTGTGTAACACACACACTGGGATTCTCAGTATTGTGTAACACACACACACACAGCACGCACTGGGATTCTCAGTATTGTGTAACACACACACAGCACACACTGGGATTCTCAGTATTGTGTAACGCACACACTGGGATTCTCAGTATTGTGTAGCACACACTGGGATTCTCAGTATTGTGTAACGCACACACTGGAATTCTCAGTGTTGTGTAACACACACCGCACACACTGGCATTCTCAGTATTGTGTAACGCACACACTGGGATTCTCAGTATTGTGTAACGCACACACTGGGATTCTCAGTATTGTGTAACGCACACACTGGGATTCTCAGTATTGTGTAACACACACAGCACGCACTGGGATTCTCAGTATTGTGTAATACACACACACAGAGCACGCACTGGGATTCTCAGTGTTGTGTAACACATACAGCACACACTGGGATTCTCAGTATTGTGTAACACACACACTGGGATTCTCAGTATTGTGTAACACACACACACAGCACGCACTGGGATTCTCAGTATTGTGTAACACACACACTGGGATTTTCAGTGTTGTGTAACACACACACACACAGCACGCACTGGGATTCTCAGTATTGTGTAACACACACACACAGCACACACTGGGATTCTCAGTATTGTGTAACACACACACTGGGATTCTCAGTATTGTGTAACGCACACACTGGGATTCTCAGTATTGTGTAACGCACACACTGGGATTCTCAGTATTGTGTAACACACACACACACAGCACGCACTGGGATTCTCAGTATTGTGTAACACACACACAGCACACACTGGGATTCTCAGTATTGTGTAGCACACACTGGGATTCTCAGTATTGTGTAACGCACACACTGGAATTCTCAGTGTTGTGTAACACACACAGCACACACTGGCATTCTCAGTATTGTGTAACGCACACACTGGGGATTCTCAGTATTGTGTAACGCACACACTGGGATTCTCAGTGTTGTGTAACACACACACTGGGATTCTCAGTATTGTGTAACACACACAGCACGCACTGGGATTCTCAGTATTGTGTAATACACACACACAGAGCACGCACTGGGATTCTCAGTGTTGTGTAACACATACAGCACACACTGGGATTCTCAGTATTGTGTAACACACACACTGGGATTCTCAGTATTGTGTAACACACACACACACAGCACGCACTGGGATTCTCAGTATTGTGTAACACACACACTGGGATTTTCAGTGTTGTGTAACACACACACACACAGCACGCACTGGGATTCTCAGTATTGTGTAACACACACACACAGCACACACTGGGATTCTCAGTATTGTGTAACACACACACTTGGATTCTCAGTATTGTGTAATGCACACACTGGGATTCTCAGTATTGTGTAACGCACACACTGGGATTCTCAGTATTGTGTAACGCACACACTGGGATTCTCAGTATTGTGTAATACACACACTGGGATTCTCAGTATTGTGTAACACACACACACACAGCACACACACTGGGATTCTCAGTATTGTGTAACACACACACACACAGCACGCACTGGGATTCTCAGTATTGTGTAACGCACACACTGGGATTCTCAGTATTGTGTAACAGACACACAGCACACACTGGGATTCTCAGTATTGTGGACACACACACTGGGATTCTCAGTATTGTGTAACACACACACACACAGCACGCACTGGGATTCTCAGTATTGTGTAACGCACACACTGGGATTCTCAGTATTGTGTAACAGACACACAGCACACACTGGGATTCTCAGTATTGTGGACACACACACTGGGATTCTCAGTAATTGTGTAACACACACACTGGGATTCTCAGTATTGTGTAACGCACACACTGGGATTCTCAGTATTGTGTAACGCACACACTGGGATTCTCAGTATTGTGTAACGCACACACTGGGATTCTCAGTATTGTGTAACGCACACACACACAGCACGCACTGGGATTCTCAGTATTGTGTAACACACACAGCACGCACTGGGATTCTCAGTATTGTGTAATACACACACACAGAGCACGCACTGGGAGTCTCAGTATTGTGTAACACACACACACAGCACGCACTGGGATTCTCAGTATTGTGTAACACACACACTGGGATTCTCAGTATTGTGTAACACACACAGCACGCACTGGGATTCTCAGTATTGTGTAACACACACACAGCAGACACTGGGATTCTCAGTATCGTGTAACGCACACACTGGGATTCTCAGTATTGTGTAGCACACACTGGGATTCTCAGTATTGTGTAACGCACACACTGGAATTCTCAGTGTTGTGTAACACACACAGCACACACTGGCATTCTCAGTATTGTGTAACGCACACACTGGGATTCTCAGTATTGTGTAACGCACGCACTGAGATTCTCAGTATTGTGTAACACACACAGCACGCACTGGGATTCTCAGTATTGTGTAATACACACACACAAAGCACGCACTGGGATTCTCAGTGTTGTGTAACACATACAGCACACACTGGCATTCTCAGTATTGTGTAACGCACACACTGGGATTCTCAGTATTGTGTAACGCACACACTGGGATTCTCAGTATTGTGTAACACACACAGCACGCACTGGGATTCTCAGTATTGTGTAATACACACACACAAAGCACGCACTGGGATTCTCAGTATTGTGTAACGCACACACTGGGATTCTCAGTATTGTGTAACGCACGCACTGGGATTCTCAGTATTGTGTAACACACACACACACAGCACGCACTGGGATTCTCAGTATTGTGTAACACACACAGCATGCACTGGGATTCTTAGTATTGTGTAATACACACACACAAAGCACGCACTGGGATTCTCAGTATTGTGTAACGCACACACACACAGCACGCACTGGGATTCTCAGTATTGTGTAACACACACAGCACGCACTGGGATTCTCAGTATTGTGTAATACACACACACAGAGCACGCACTGGGAGTCTCAGTATTGTGTAACACACACACTGGGATTCTCAGTATTGTGTAACACACACACACACAGCACGCACTGGGATTCTCAGTATTGTGTAACACACACAGCACGCACTGGGATTCTCAGTATTGTGTAATACACACACACAGAGCACGCACTGGGAGTCTCAGTATTGTGTAACACACACACACAGCACGCACTGGGATTCTCAGTATTGTGTAACACACACTGTGATTCTCAGCACTGCGTAACACACACACACACACAGCACACACTGGGA
This sequence comes from Heterodontus francisci, assembly GCF_036365525.1. Classification (NCBI taxonomy): domain Eukaryota; kingdom Metazoa; phylum Chordata; class Chondrichthyes; order Heterodontiformes; family Heterodontidae; genus Heterodontus; species Heterodontus francisci. The sequence goes on along the minus strand of NC_090371.1, from coordinate 287,185,816 downwards.
TTCTCAGTATTGTGTATCGCACACACTGGGATTCTCAGTATTGTGTAACACACACTGTGATTCTCAGCACTGCGTAACACACACACACACAGCACGCACTGGGATTCTCAGTATTGTGTAACACACACACAGCACACACTGGGATTCTCAGTATTGTGTAACGCACACACTGGGATTCTCAGTGTTGTGTAACACACACACACAGCATGCACTGGGATTCTCAGTGTTGTGTAACACACACACACACAGCACACACTGGGATTCCCAGTATTGTGTAACGCACACACTGGGATTCTCAGTATTGTGTAACACACACACAGCACACACTGGCATTCTCAGAATTGTGTAACGCACACACTGGGATTCTCAGTATTGTGTAACGCACACACTGGGATTCTCAGTATTGTGTAACGCACACACTGGGATTCTCAGTATTGTGTAACACACACACTGGGATTCTCAGTATTGTGTAACACACACAGCACGCACTGGGATTCTCAGTATTGTGTAATACACACACACAGAGCACGCACTGGGATTCTCAGTATTGTGTAACACACACACACACAGCACGCACTGGGATTCTCAGTATTGTGTAACACACACAGCACGCACTGGGATTCTCAGTATTGTGTAACACACACAGCAGGCACTGGGATTCTCAGAATTGTGTAACGCACACACTGGGATTCTCAGTATTGTGTAACGCACACACTGGGATTCTCAGTATTGTGTAACACACACACTGGGATTCTCAGTATTGTGTAACACACACAGCACGCACTGGGATTCTCAGTATTGTGTAATACACACACACAGAGCACGCACTGGGAGTCTCAGTATTGTGTAACACACACACACACAGCACGCACTGGGAGTCTCAGTATTGTGTAACACACACACACAGCACGCACTGGGATTCTCAGTATTGTGTAACACACACAGCACGCACTGGGATTCTCAGTATTGTGTAACACACACAGCACGCACTGGGATTCTCAGAATTGTGTAACGCACACACTGGGATTCTCAGTATTGTGTAACGCACACACTGGGATTCTCAGTACTGTGTAACACACACACTGGGATTCTCAGTATTGTGTAACACACACAGCACGCACTGGGATTCTCAGTATTGTGTAATACACACACACAGAGCACGCACTGGGAGTCTCAGTATTTGTAACACACACACACACAGCACGCACTGGGATTCTCAGTATTGTGTAACACACACAGCACGCACTGGGATTCTCAGTGTTGTGTAACACACACACACACAGCACGCACTGGGATTCTCAGTATTGTGTAACACACACACACAGCACACACTGGGATTCTCAGTATTGTGTAACACACACACTGGGATTCTCAGTATTGTGTAACGCACACACTGGGATTCTCAGTATTGTGTAACGCACACACTGGGATTCTCAGTATTGTGTAATACACACACTGGGATTCTCAGTATTGTGTAACACACACACACACACAGCGCACACACTGGGATTCTCAGTATTGTGTAACACACACACACACAGCACGCACTGGGATTCTCAGTATTGTGTAACGCACACACTGGGATTCTCAGTATTGTGTAACACACACACAGCACACACTGGGATTCTCAGTATTGTGGACACACACACTGGGATTCTCAGTATTGTGTAACACACACACAGCACACACTGGGATTCTCAGTATTGTGTAACACACACACTGGGATTCTCAGTAATTGTGTAACACACACACTGGGATTCTCAGTATTGTGTAACGCACACACTGGGATTCTCAGTATTGTGTAACGCACACACTGGGATTCTCAGTATTGTGTAACGCACACACTGGGATTCTCAGTATTGTGTAACGCACACACTGGAATTCTCAGTGTTGTGTAACTCACACAGCACACACTGGGATTCTCAGTGTTGTGTAACACACACTCAGCACGCACTGGGATTCTCAGTGTTGTGTAACACACACAGCACACACTGGGATTCTCAGTGTTGTGTAACACACGCAGCACACACTGGGATTCTCAGTGTTGTGTAACACACACACAGCACGCACTGGGATTCTCAGTGTTGTGTAACACACACAGCACACACTGGGATTCTCAGTGTTGTGTAACACACACACAGAGCACGCACTGGGATTCTCAGTGTTGTGTAACACACACAGTACACACTGGGATTCTCAGTGTTGTGTAACACACACAGCACACACTGGGATTCTCAGTGTTGTGTAACACACACAGCACACACACACACACAGGGATTCTCAGTGTTGTGTAACACACACACACAGAGCACGCACTGGGATTCTCAGTGTTGTGTAACACACACACACAGAGCACACACTGGGATTCTCAGTGTTGTGTAACACACACAGCACACACTGGGATTCTCAGTATTGTGTAACGCACACACTGGGATTCTCAGTGTTGTGTAACACACACACAGCATGCACTGGGATTCTCAGTGTTGTGTAACACACACACACGCAGCACACACTGGGATTCTCAGTGTTGTGTAACAAACACACACGCAGCACACACTGGGATTCTCAGTATTGTGTAACGCACACACTGGGATTCTCAGTATTGTGTAACACACACACTGGGATTCTCAGTATTGTGTAACACACACACAGCACGCACTGGGATTCTCAGTATTGTGTAACACACACACAGCACACACTGGGATTCCCAGTATTGTGTAACGCACACACTGGGATTCTCAGTATTGTGTAACACACACACAGCACACACTGGGTTTCTCAGTATTGTGTAACACACACACTGGGATTCTCAGTGTTGTGTAACACACACACTGGGATTCTCAGTATTGTGTAACACACACACTGGGATTCTCAGTAATTGTGTAACACACACACTGGGATTCTCAGTATTGTGTAACACACACACACACAGCACGCACTGGGATTCTCAGTATTGTGTAACACACACAGCACGCACTGGGATTCTCAGTATTGTGTAATACACACACACACAGCACGCACTGGGAGTCTCAGTATTGTGTAATACACACACACACAGCATGCACTGGGAGTCTCAGTATTGTGTAATACACACACACAGCACGCACTGGGATTCTCAGTATTGTGTAACACACACAGCACGCACTGGGATTCTCAGTATTGTGTAACACACACTGTGATTCTCAGCACTGCGTAACACACACACACACACAGCACACACTGGGATTCTCAGTATTGTGTATCGCACACACTGGGATTCTCAGTATTGTGTAACCCACACACACACAGCACGCACTGGGATTCTCAGTATTGTGTAACACACACACAGCACACACTGGGATTCTCAGTATTGTGTAACACACACACACACAGCACACACTGGGATTCTCAGTATTGTGTAACACACACACTGTGATTCTCAGTATTGTGTAACGCACACACTGGGATTCTCAGTATTGTGTAACGCACACACTGGGATTCTCAGTATTGTGTAATACACACACTGGGATTCTCAGTATTGTGTAACACACACACACACAGCGCACACACTGGGATTCTCAGTATTGTGTAACACACACACAGCACACACTGGGATTCTCAGTATTGTGGACACACACACTGGGATTCTCAGTATTGTGTAACACACACACAGCACACACTGGGATTCTCAGTATTGTGTAACACACACGCTGGGATTCTCAGTAATTGTGTAACACACACACTGGGATTCTCAGTATTGTGTAACGCACACACTGGGATTCTCAGTATTGTGTAACGCACACACTGGGATTCTCAGTATTGTGTAACGCACACACTGGGATTCTCAGTATTGTGTAACGCACACACTGGAATTCTCAGTGTTGTGTAACACACACAGCACACACTGGGATTCTCAGTGTTGTGTAACACACACACAGCACGCACTGGGATTCTCAGTGTTGTGTAACACACACAGCACACACTGGGATTCTCAGTGTTGTGTAACACACGCAGCACACACTGGGATTCTCAGTGTTGTGTAACACACACACAGCACGCACTGGGATTCTCAGTGTTGTGTAACACACACAGCACACACTGGGATTCTCAGTGTTGTGTAACACACACACAGAGCACGCACTGGGATTCTCAGTGTTGTGTAACACACACAGCACACACTGGGATTCTCAGTGTTGTGTAACACACACAGCACACACTGGGATTCTCAGTGTTGTGTAACACACACAGCACACACACACACAGGGATTCTCAGTGTTGTGTAACACACACACACAGAGCACGCACTGGGATTCTCAGTGTTGTGTAACACACACACACAGAGCACACACTGGGATTCTCAGTGTTGTGTAACACACACAGCACACACTGGGATTCTCAGTATTGTGTAACGCACACACTGGGATTCTCAGTGTTGTGTAACACACACACAGCATGCACTGGGATTCTCAGTGTTGTGTAACACACACACACGCAGCACACACTGGGATTCTCAGTGTTGTGTAACAAACACACACGCAGCACACACTGGGATTCTCAGTATTGTGTAACACACACACAGCACACACTGGGATTCTCAGTATTGTGTAACACACACGCTGGGATTCTCAGTAATTGTGTAACACACACACTGGGATTCTCAGTATTGTGTAACGCACACACTGGGATTCTCAGTATTGTGTAACGCACACACTGGGATTCTCAGTATTGTGTAACGCACACACTGGGATTCTCAGTATTGTGTAACGCACACACTGGGATTCTCAGTATTGTGTAACGCACACACTGGAATTCTCAGTGTTGTGTAACACACACAGCACATACTGGGATTCTCAGTGTTGTGTAACACACACACAGCACGCACTGGGATTCTCAGTGTTGTGTAACACACACAGCACACACTGGGATTCTCAGTGTTGTGTAACACACGCAGCACACACTGGGATTCTCAGTGTTGTGTAACACACACACAGCACGCACTGGGATTCTCAGTGTTGTGTAACACACACAGCACACACTGGGATTCTCAGTGTTGTGTAACACACACACAGAGCACGCACTGGGATTCTCAGTGTTGTGTAACACACACAGCACACACTGGGATTCTCAGTGTTGTGTAACACACACAGCACACACTGGGATTCTCAGTGTTGTGTAACACACACAGCACACACACACACAGGGATTCTCAGTGTTGTGTAACACACACACACAGAGCACGCACTGGGATTCTCAGTGTTGTGTAACACACACACACAGAGCACACACTGGGATTCTCAGTGTTGTGTAACACACACAGCACACACTGGGATTCTCAGTATTGTGTAACGCACACACTGGGATTCTCAGTGTTGTGTAACACACACACAGCATGCACTGGGATTCTCAGTGTTGTGTAACACACACACACGCAGCACACACTGGGATTCTCAGTGTTGTGTAACAAACACACACGCAGCACACACTGGGATTCTCAGTATTGTGTAACGCACACACTGGGATTCTCAGTATTGTGTAACACACACACTGGGATTCTCAGTATTGTGTAACACACACACAGCACGCACTGGGATTCTCAGTATTGTGTAACACACACACAGCACACATTGGGATTCCCAGTATTGTGTAACGCACACACTGGGATTCTCAGTATTGTGTAACACACACACAGCACACACTGGGTTTCTCAGTATTGTGTAACACACACACTGGGATTCTCAGTGTTGTGGAACACACACACTGGGATTCTCAGTATTGTGTAACACACACACTGGGATTCTCAGTAATTGTGTAACACACACACTGGGATTCTCAGTATTGTGTAACACACACAGCACGCACTGGGATTCTCAGTATTGTGTAATACACACACACACAGCACGCACTGGGAGTCTCAGTATTGTGTAATACACACACACAGCACGCACCGGGATTCTCAGTATTGTGTAACACACACAGCACGCACTGGGATTCTCAGTATTGTGTAACACACACTGTGATTCTCTGCACTGCGTAACACACACACACACACAGCACACACTGGGATTCTCAGTATTGTGTATCGCACACACTGGGATTCTCAGTATTGTGTAACCCACACACACACAGCACGCACTGGGATTCTCAGTATTGTGTAACACACACACAGCACACACTGGGATTCTCAGTATTGTGTAACGCACACACTGGGATTCTCAGTGTTGTGTAACACACACACACAGCATGCACTGGGATTCTCAGTGTTGTGTAACACACACACACACAGCACACACTGGGATTCTCAGTATTGTGTAACGCACACACTGGGATTCTCAGTATTGTGTGACGCACACACTGGGATTCTCAGTATTGTGTAACGCACACACTGGAATTCTCAGTGTTGTGTAACACACACAGCACACACTGGCATTCTCAGTATTGTGTAATGCACACACTGGGATTCTCAGTATTGTGTAACGCACACTGGGATTCTCAGTATTGTGTAACGCACCCACTGGGATTCTCAGTATTGTGTAACGCACACACTGGCATTCTCAGTATTGTGTAACGCACACACTGGGATTCTCAGTATTGTGTAACGCACACTGGGATTCTCAGTATTGTGTAACACACACACTGGGATTCTCAGTATTGTGTAACACACACACACACAGCACGCACTGGGATTCTCAGTATTGTGTAACACACACACAGCACACACTGGGATTCTCAGTATTGTGTAACGCACACACTGGGATTCTCAGTATTGTGTAGCACACACTGGGATTCTCAGTATTGTGTAACGCACACACTGGAATTCTCAGTGTTGTGTAACACACACCGCACACACTGGCATTCTCAGTATTGTGTAACGCACACACTGGGATTCTCAGTATTGTGTAACGCACACACTGGGATTCTCAGTGTTGTGTAACACACACTGGGATTCTCAGTATTGTGTAACACACACAGCACGCACTGGGATTCTCAGTATTGTGTAATACACACACACAGAGCACGCACTGGGATTCTCAGTGTTGTGTAACACATACAGCACACACTGGGATTCTCAGTATTGTGTAACACACACACTGGGATTCTCAGTATTGTGTAACACACACACACAGCACGCACTGGGATTCTCAGTATTGTGTAACACACACACTGGGATTTTCAGTGTTGTGTAACACACACACACACAGCACGCACTGGGATTCTCAGTATTGTGTAACACACACACACAGCACACACTGGGATTCTCAGTATTGTGTAACACACACACTGGGATTCTCAGTATTGTGTAACGCACACACTGGGATTCTCAGTATTGTGTAACGCACACACTGGGATTCTCAGTATTGTGTAACACACACACACACAGCACGCACTGGGATTCTCAGTATTGTGTAACACACACACAGCACACACTGGGATTCTCAGTATTGTGTAGCACACACTGGGATTCTCAGTATTGTGTAACGCACACACTGGAATTCTCAGTGTTGTGTAACACACACAGCACACACTGGCATTCTCAGTATTGTGTAACGCACACACTGGGGATTCTCAGTATTGTGTAACGCACACACTGGGATTCTCAGTGTTGTGTAACACACACACTGGGATTCTCAGTATTGTGTAACACACACAGCACGCACTGGGATTCTCAGTATTGTGTAATACACACACACAGAGCACGCACTGGGATTCTCAGTGTTGTGTAACACATACAGCACACACTGGGATTCTCAGTATTGTGTAACACACACACTGGGATTCTCAGTATTGTGTAACACACACACACACAGCACGCACTGGGATTCTCAGTATTGTGTAACACACACACTGGGATTTTCAGTGTTGTGTAACACACACACACACAGCACGCACTGGGATTCTCAGTATTGTGTAACACACACACACAGCACACACTGGGATTCTCAGTATTGTGTAACACACACACTTGGATTCTCAGTATTGTGTAATGCACACACTGGGATTCTCAGTATTGTGTAACGCACACACTGGGATTCTCAGTATTGTGTAACGCACACACTGGGATTCTCAGTATTGTGTAATACACACACTGGGATTCTCAGTATTGTGTAACACACACACACACAGCACACACACTGGGATTCTCAGTATTGTGTAACACACACACACACAGCACGCACTGGGATTCTCAGTATTGTGTAACGCACACACTGGGATTCTCAGTATTGTGTAACAGACACACAGCACACACTGGGATTCTCAGTATTGTGGACACACACACTGGGATTCTCAGTATTGTGTAACACACACACACACAGCACGCACTGGGATTCTCAGTATTGTGTAACGCACACACTGGGATTCTCAGTATTGTGTAACAGACACACAGCACACACTGGGATTCTCAGTATTGTGGACACACACACTGGGATTCTCAGTAATTGTGTAACACACACACTGGGATTCTCAGTATTGTGTAACGCACACACTGGGATTCTCAGTATTGTGTAACGCACACACTGGGATTCTCAGTATTGTGTAACGCACACACTGGGATTCTCAGTATTGTGTAACGCACACACACACAGCACGCACTGGGATTCTCAGTATTGTGTAACACACACAGCACGCACTGGGATTCTCAGTATTGTGTAATACACACACACAGAGCACGCACTGGGAGTCTCAGTATTGTGTAACACACACACACAGCACGCACTGGGATTCTCAGTATTGTGTAACACACACACTGGGATTCTCAGTATTGTGTAACACACACAGCACGCACTGGGATTCTCAGTATTGTGTAACACACACACAGCAGACACTGGGATTCTCAGTATCGTGTAACGCACACACTGGGATTCTCAGTATTGTGTAGCACACACTGGGATTCTCAGTATTGTGTAACGCACACACTGGAATTCTCAGTGTTGTGTAACACACACAGCACACACTGGCATTCTCAGTATTGTGTAACGCACACACTGGGATTCTCAGTATTGTGTAACGCACGCACTGAGATTCTCAGTATTGTGTAACACACACAGCACGCACTGGGATTCTCAGTATTGTGTAATACACACACACAAAGCACGCACTGGGATTCTCAGTGTTGTGTAACACATACAGCACACACTGGCATTCTCAGTATTGTGTAACGCACACACTGGGATTCTCAGTATTGTGTAACGCACACACTGGGATTCTCAGTATTGTGTAACACACACAGCACGCACTGGGATTCTCAGTATTGTGTAATACACACACACAAAGCACGCACTGGGATTCTCAGTATTGTGTAACGCACACACTGGGATTCTCAGTATTGTGTAACGCACGCACTGGGATTCTCAGTATTGTGTAACACACACACACACAGCACGCACTGGGATTCTCAGTATTGTGTAACACACACAGCATGCACTGGGATTCTTAGTATTGTGTAATACACACACACAAAGCACGCACTGGGATTCTCAGTATTGTGTAACGCACACACACACAGCACGCACTGGGATTCTCAGTATTGTGTAACACACACAGCACGCACTGGGATTCTCAGTATTGTGTAATACACACACACAGAGCACGCACTGGGAGTCTCAGTATTGTGTAACACACACACTGGGATTCTCAGTATTGTGTAACACACACACACACAGCACGCACTGGGATTCTCAGTATTGTGTAACACACACAGCACGCACTGGGATTCTCAGTATTGTGTAATACACACACACAGAGCACGCACTGGGAGTCTCAGTATTGTGTAACACACACACACAGCACGCACTGGGATTCTCAGTATTGTGTAACACACACACTGGGATTCTCAGTATTGTGTAACACACACACACAGCACGCACTGGGATTCTCAGTATTGTGTAACACACACACAGCAGACACTGGGATTCTCAGTCTCGTGTAACGCACACACTGGGATTCTCAGTATTGTGTAACGCACACTGGGATTCTCAGTATTGTGTAACACACACACTGGGATCCTCAGTGTTGTGTAACACACACACACACAGCACGCACTGGGATTCTCAGTATTGTGTAACGCACACACTGGGATTCTCAGTATTGTATAACACACACAGCACGCACTGGGATTCTCAGTATTGTGTAATACACACACACAAAGCACGCACTGGGATTCTCAGTATTGTGTAACACACACAGCACGCACTGGGATTCTCAGTATTGTGTAACACACACAGCACGCACTGGGATTCTCAGTATTATGTAACGTGCACACTGGGATTCTCAGTATTGTGTAACACACACACTGGGATTCTCAGTATTGTGTAACACACACACACACAGCACGCACTGGGATTCTCAGTATTGTGTAACACACACACTGGGATTTTCAGTGTTGTGTAACACACACACACACAGCACGCACTGGGATTCTCAGTATTGTGTAACACACACACACAGCACACACTGGGATTCTCAGTATTGTGTAACACACACACTGGGATTCTCAGTATTGTGTAACGCACACACTGGGATTTTCAGTATTGTGTAACGCACACACTGGGATTCTCAGTATTGTGTAATACACACACTGGGATTCTCAGTATTGTGTAACACACACAGCACGCACTGGGATTCTCAGCACTGTGTAACACACACACTGGGATTCTCAGTATTGTGTAACACACACACTGGGATTCTCAGCACTGTGTAACACACACTGGGATTCTCAGTATTGTGTAACACACACACTGGGATTCTCAGTGTTGTGTAACACACACACTGGGATTCGCAGCACTGTGTAACACACACACTGGGATTCTCAGCACTGTGTAACACACACACTGGGATTCTCAGTATTATGTAACACACACACACACAGCACACACTGGGATTCTCAGTATTGTGTAACACACACACTGGGATTCTCAGCACTGTGTAACACACACACTGGGATTCTCAGTGTTGTGTAACACACACACTGGGATTCTCAGTGTTGTGTAACACACACACTGGGATTCTCAGTGTTGTGTAACACACACACTGGGATTCTCAGCACTGTGTGACACACACACTGGGATTCACAGCACTGTGTAACACACACACTGGGATTCTCAGCATTGTGTAACACACACACTGGGATTCTCAGCACTGTGTAACACACACACTGGGATTCTCAGCATTGTGTAACACACACACTGGGATTCTCAGCACTGTGTAACACACACACTGGGATTCTCAGCATTGTGTAACACACACACTGGGATTCTCAGCACTGTGTAACACACACACTGGGCTTCTGAGTATTGTGTAACACACACACTGGGATTCACAGCATTGTGTAACACACACACTGGGATTCTCAGCACTGTGTAACACACACACTGGGATTCTCAGCATTGTGTAACACACACACTGGGATTCTCAGCACTGTGTAACACACACACTGGGCTTCTGAGTATTGTGCAACACACACACTGGGCTTCTGAGTATTGTGCAACACACACACTGGGATTCTCAATATTATGTAACACACACACAGCACACACTGGGATTCTCAGTATTGTGTCACACACACACTGGGATTCTCAGCACTGTGTAACACACACACTGGGATTCTCAGTATTGTGCAACACACACACTGGGATTCTCAATATTATGTAACACACACACAGCACACACTGGGATTCTCAGTATTGTGTTACACACATACTGGGATTCTCAGCACTGTGTAATGCACACACACAGCACACACTGGGATTCTCAGTGTTGTGTAACACACACAGCACGCACTGGGATTCTCAGTATTGTGTAACACACACACTGGGATTTTCAGTGTTGTGTAACACACACACACACAGCACGCACTGGGATTCTCAGTATTGTGTAACACACACACACAGCACACACTGGGATTCTCAGTATTGTGTAACACACACACTGGGATTCTCAGTATTGTGTAACGCACACACTGGGATTCTCAGTATTGTGTAACGCACACACTGGGATTCTCAGTATTGTGTAATACACACACTGGGATTCTCAGTATTGTGTAACACACACACACACACACACAGCGCACACACTGGGATTCTCAGTATTGTGTAACACACACACACACAGCACGCACTGGGATTCTCAGTATTGTGTAACGCACACACTGGGATTCTCAGTATTGTGTAACACACACACAGCACACACTGGGATTCTCAGTATTGTGGACACACACACTGGGATTCTCAGTATTGTGTAACACACACACAGCACACACTGGGATTCTCAGTATTGTGTAACACACACACTGGGATTCTCAGTAATTGTGTAACACACACACTGGGATTCTCAGTATTGTGTAACACACACACACACAGCACGCACTGGGATTCTCAGTATTGTGTAACACACACAGCACGCACTGGGATTCTCAGTATTGTGTAATACACACACACACAGCACGCACTGGGAGTCTCAGTATTGTGTAATACACACACACAGCACGCACTGGGATTCTCAGTATTGTGTAACACACACACTGGGATTTTCAGTGTTGTGTAACACACACACACACAGCACGCACTGGGATTCTCAGTATTGTGTAACACACACACACAGCACACACTGGGATTCTCAGTATTGTGTAACACACACACTGGGATTCTCAGTATTGTGTAACGCACACACTGGGATTTTCAGTATTGTGTAACGCACACACTGGGATTCTCAGTATTGTGTAATACACACACTGGGATTCTCAGTATTGTGTAACACACACAGCACGCACTGGGATTCTCAGCACTGTGTAACACACACACTGGGATTCTCAGTATTGTGTAACACACACACTGGGATTCTCAGCACTGTGTAACACACACTGGGATTCTCAGTATTGTGTAACACACACACTGGGATTCTCAGTGTTGTGTAACACACACACTGGGATTCGCAGCACTGTGTAACACACACACTGGGATTCTCAGCACTGTGTAACACACACACTGGGATTCTCAGTATTATGTAACACACACACACACAGCACACACTGGGATTCTCAGTATTGTGTAACACACACACTGGGATTCTCAGCACTGTGTAACACACACACTGGGATTCTCAGTGTTGTGTAACACACACACTGGGATTCTCAGTGTTGTGTAACACACACACTGGGATTCTCAGTGTTGTGTAACACACACACTGGGATTCTCAGCACTGTGTGACACACACACTGGGATTCACAGCACTGTGTAACACACACACTGGGATTCTCAGCATTGTGTAACACACACACTGGGATTCTCAGCACTGTGTAACACACACACTGGGATTCTCAGCATTGTGTAACACACACACTGGGATTCTCAGCACTGTGTAACACACACACTGGGATTCTCAGCATTGTGTAACACACACACTGGGATTCTCAGCACTGTGTAACACACACACTGGGCTTCTGAGTATTGTGTAACACACACACTGGGATTCACAGCATTGTGTAACACACACACTGGGATTCTCAGCACTGTGTAACACACACACTGGGATTCTCAGCATTGTGTAACACACACACTGGGATTCTCAGCACTGTGTAACACACACACTGGGCTTCTGAGTATTGTGCAACACACACACTGGGCTTCTGAGTATTGTGCAACACACACACTGGGATTCTCAATATTATGTAACACACACACAGCACACACTGGGATTCTCAGTATTGTGTCACACACACACTGGGATTCTCAGCACTGTGTAACACACACACTGGGATTCTCAGTATTGTGCAACACACACACTGGGATTCTCAATATTATGTAACACACACACAGCACACACTGGGATTCTCAGTATTGTGTTACACACATACTGGGATTCTCAGCACTGTGTAATGCACACACACAGCACACACTGGGATTCTCAGTGTTGTGTAACACACACAGCACGCACTGGGATTCTCAGTATTGTGTAACACACACACTGGGATTTTCAGTGTTGTGTAACACACACACACACAGCACGCACTGGGATTCTCAGTATTGTGTAACACACACACACAGCACACACTGGGATTCTCAGTATTGTGTAACACACACACTGGGATTCTCAGTATTGTGTAACGCACACACTGGGATTCTCAGTATTGTGTAACGCACACACTGGGATTCTCAGTATTGTGTAATACACACACTGGGATTCTCAGTATTGTGTAACACACACACACACACACACAGCGCACACACTGGGATTCTCAGTATTGTGTAACACACACACACACAGCACGCACTGGGATTCTCAGTATTGTGTAACGCACACACTGGGATTCTCAGTATTGTGTAACACACACACAGCACACACTGGGATTCTCAGTATTGTGGACACACACACTGGGATTCTCAGTATTGTGTAACACACACACAGCACACACTGGGATTCTCAGTATTGTGTAACACACACACTGGGATTCTCAGTAATTGTGTAACACACACACTGGGATTCTCAGTATTGTGTAACACACACACACACAGCACGCACTGGGATTCTCAGTATTGTGTAACACACACAGCACGCACTGGGATTCTCAGTATTGTGTAATACACACACACACAGCACGCACTGGGAGTCTCAGTATTGTGTAATACACACACACAGCACGCACTGGGATTCTCAGTATTGTGTAACACACACAGCACGCACTGGGATTCTCAGTATTGTGTAACACACACTGTGATTCTCAGCACTGCGTAACACACACACACACACAGCACACACTGGGATTCTCAGTATTGTGTATCGCACACACTGGGATTCTCAGTATTGTGTAACACACACTGTGATTCTCAGCACTGCGTAACACACACACACACAGCACGCACTGGGATTCTCAGTATTGTGTAACACACACACAGCACACACTGGGATTCTCAGTATTGTGTAACGCACACACTGGGATTCTCAGTGTTGTGTAACACACACACACAGCATGCACTGGGATTCTCAGTGTTGTGTAACACACACACACACAGCACACACTGGGATTCCCAGTATTGTGTAACGCACACACTGGGATTCTCAGTATTGTGTAACACACACACAGCACACACTGGCATTCTCAGAATTGTGTAACGCACACACTGGGATTCTCAGTATTGTGTAACGCACACACTGGGATTCTCAGTATTGTGTAACACACACACTGGGATTCTCAGTATTGTGTAACACACACAGCACGCACTGGGATTCTCAGTATTGTGTAATACACACACACAGAGCACGCACTGGGATTCTCAGTATTGTGTAACACACACACACACAGCACGCACTGGGATTCTCAGTATTGTGTAACACACACAGCACGCACTGGGATTCTCAGTATTGTGTAACACACACAGCAGGCACTGGGATTCTCAGAATTGTGTAACGCACACACTGGGATTCTCAGTATTGTGTAACGCACACACTGGGATTCTCAGTATTGTGTAACACACACACTGGGATTCTCAGTATTGTGTAACACACACAGCACGCACTGGGATTCTCAGTATTGTGTAATACACACACACAGAGCACGCACTGGGAGTCTCAGTATTGTGTAACACACACACACACAGCACGCACTGGGAGTCTCAGTATTGTGTAACACACACACACAGCACGCACTGGGATTCTCAGTATTGTGTAACACACACAGCACGCACTGGGATTCTCAGTATTGTGTAACACACACAGCACGCACTGGGATTCTCAGAATTGTGTAACGCACACACTGGGATTCTCAGTATTGTGTAACGCACACACTGGGATTCTCAGTACTGTGTAACACACACACTGGGATTCTCAGTATTGTGTAACACACACAGCACGCACTGGGATTCTCAGTATTGTGTAATACACACACACAGAGCACGCACTGGGAGTCTCAGTATTTGTAACACACACACACACAGCACGCACTGGGATTCTCAGTATTGTGTAACACACACAGCACGCACTGGGATTCTCAGTGTTGTGTAACACACACACACACAGCACGCACTGGGATTCTCAGTATTGTGTAACACACACACACAGCACACACTGGGATTCTCAGTATTGTGTAACACACACACTGGGATTCTCAGTATTGTGTAACGCACACACTGGGATTCTCAGTATTGTGTAACGCACACACTGGGATTCTCAGTATTGTGTAATACACACACTGGGATTCTCAGTATTGTGTAACACACACACACACACACAGCGCACACACTGGGATTCTCAGTATTGTGTAACACACACACACACAGCACGCACTGGGATTCTCAGTATTGTGTAACGCACACACTGGGATTCTCAGTATTGTGTAACACACACACAGCACACACTGGGATTCTCAGTATTGTGGACACACACACTGGGATTCTCAGTATTGTGTAACACACACACAGCACACACTGGGATTCTCAGTATTGTGTAACACACACACTGGGATTCTCAGTAATTGTGTAACACACACACTGGGATTCTCAGTATTGTGTAACGCACACACTGGGATTCTCAGTATTGTGTAACGCACACACTGGGATTCTCAGTATTGTGTAACGCACACACTGGGATTCTCAGTATTGTGTAACGCACACACTGGAATTCTCAGTGTTGTGTAACTCACACAGCACACACTGGGATTCTCAGTGTTGTGTAACACACACTCAGCACGCACTGGGATTCTCAGTGTTGTGTAACACACACAGCACACACTGGGATTCTCAGTGTTGTGTAACACACGCAGCACACACTGGGATTCTCAGTGTTGTGTAACACACACACAGCACGCACTGGGATTCTCAGTGTTGTGTAACACACACAGCACACACTGGGATTCTCAGTGTTGTGTAACACACACACAGAGCACGCACTGGGATTCTCAGTGTTGTGTAACACACACAGTACACACTGGGATTCTCAGTGTTGTGTAACACACACAGCACACACTGGGATTCTCAGTGTTGTGTAACACACACAGCACACACACACACACAGGGATTCTCAGTGTTGTGTAACACACACACACAGAGCACGCACTGGGATTCTCAGTGTTGTGTAACACACACACACAGAGCACACACTGGGATTCTCAGTGTTGTGTAACACACACAGCACACACTGGGATTCTCAGTATTGTGTAACGCACACACTGGGATTCTCAGTGTTGTGTAACACACACACAGCATGCACTGGGATTCTCAGTGTTGTGTAACACACACACACGCAGCACACACTGGGATTCTCAGTGTTGTGTAACAAACACACACGCAGCACACACTGGGATTCTCAGTATTGTGTAACGCACACACTGGGATTCTCAGTATTGTGTAACACACACACTGGGATTCTCAGTATTGTGTAACACACACACAGCACGCACTGGGATTCTCAGTATTGTGTAACACACACACAGCACACACTGGGATTCCCAGTATTGTGTAACGCACACACTGGGATTCTCAGTATTGTGTAACACACACACAGCACACACTGGGTTTCTCAGTATTGTGTAACACACACACTGGGATTCTCAGTGTTGTGTAACACACACACTGGGATTCTCAGTATTGTGTAACACACACACTGGGATTCTCAGTAATTGTGTAACACACACACTGGGATTCTCAGTATTGTGTAACACACACACACACAGCACGCACTGGGATTCTCAGTATTGTGTAACACACACAGCACGCACTGGGATTCTCAGTATTGTGTAATACACACACACACAGCACGCACTGGGAGTCTCAGTATTGTGTAATACACACACACACAGCATGCACTGGGAGTCTCAGTATTGTGTAATACACACACACAGCACGCACTGGGATTCTCAGTATTGTGTAACACACACAGCACGCACTGGGATTCTCAGTATTGTGTAACACACACTGTGATTCTCAGCACTGCGTAACACACACACACACACAGCACACACTGGGATTCTCAGTATTGTGTATCGCACACACTGGGATTCTCAGTATTGTGTAACCCACACACACACAGCACGCACTGGGATTCTCAGTATTGTGTAACACACACACAGCACACACTGGGATTCTCAGTATTGTGTAACACACACACACACAGCACGCACTGGGATTCTCAGTATTGTGTAACACACACACACAGCACACACTGGGATTCTCAGTATTGTGTAACACACACACTGTGATTCTCAGTATTGTGTAACGCACACACTGGGATTCTCAGTATTGTGTAACGCACACACTGGGATTCTCAGTATTGTGTAATACACACACTGGGATTCTCAGTATTGTGTAACACACACACACACAGCGCACACACTGGGATTCTCAGTATTGTGTAACACACACACAGCACACACTGGGATTCTCAGTATTGTGGACACACACACTGGGATTCTCAGTATTGTGTAACACACACACAGCACACACTGGGATTCTCAGTATTGTGTAACACACACGCTGGGATTCTCAGTAATTGTGTAACACACACACTGGGATTCTCAGTATTGTGTAACGCACACACTGGGATTCTCAGTATTGTGTAACGCACACACTGGGATTCTCAGTATTGTGTAACGCACACACTGGGATTCTCAGTATTGTGTAACGCACACACTGGAATTCTCAGTGTTGTGTAACACACACAGCACACACTGGGATTCTCAGTGTTGTGTAACACACACACAGCACGCACTGGGATTCTCAGTGTTGTGTAACACACACAGCACACACTGGGATTCTCAGTGTTGTGTAACACACGCAGCACACACTGGGATTCTCAGTGTTGTGTAACACACACACAGCACGCACTGGGATTCTCAGTGTTGTGTAACACACACAGCACACACTGGGATTCTCAGTGTTGTGTAACACACACACAGAGCACGCACTGGGATTCTCAGTGTTGTGTAACACACACAGCACACACTGGGATTCTCAGTGTTGTGTAACACACACAGCACACACTGGGATTCTCAGTGTTGTGTAACACACACAGCACACACACACACAGGGATTCTCAGTGTTGTGTAACACACACACACAGAGCACGCACTGGGATTCTCAGTGTTGTGTAACACACACACACAGAGCACACACTGGGATTCTCAGTGTTGTGTAACACACACAGCACACACTGGGATTCTCAGTATTGTGTAACGCACACACTGGGATTCTCAGTGTTGTGTAACACACACACAGCATGCACTGGGATTCTCAGTGTTGTGTAACACACACACACGCAGCACACACTGGGATTCTCAGTGTTGTGTAACAAACACACACGCAGCACACACTGGGATTCTCAGTATTGTGTAACACACACACAGCACACACTGGGATTCTCAGTATTGTGTAACACACACGCTGGGATTCTCAGTAATTGTGTAACACACACACTGGGATTCTCAGTATTGTGTAACGCACACACTGGGATTCTCAGTATTGTGTAACGCACACACTGGGATTCTCAGTATTGTGTAACGCACACACTGGGATTCTCAGTATTGTGTAACGCACACACTGGGATTCTCAGTATTGTGTAACGCACACACTGGAATTCTCAGTGTTGTGTAACACACACAGCACATACTGGGATTCTCAGTGTTGTGTAACACACACACAGCACGCACTGGGATTCTCAGTGTTGTGTAACACACACAGCACACACTGGGATTCTCAGTGTTGTGTAACACACGCAGCACACACTGGGATTCTCAGTGTTGTGTAACACACACACAGCACGCACTGGGATTCTCAGTGTTGTGTAACACACACAGCACACACTGGGATTCTCAGTGTTGTGTAACACACACACAGAGCACGCACTGGGATTCTCAGTGTTGTGTAACACACACAGCACACACTGGGATTCTCAGTGTTGTGTAACACACACAGCACACACTGGGATTCTCAGTGTTGTGTAACACACACAGCACACACACACACAGGGATTCTCAGTGTTGTGTAACACACACACACAGAGCACGCACTGGGATTCTCAGTGTTGTGTAACACACACACACAGAGCACACACTGGGATTCTCAGTGTTGTGTAACACACACAGCACACACTGGGATTCTCAGTATTGTGTAACGCACACACTGGGATTCTCAGTGTTGTGTAACACACACACAGCATGCACTGGGATTCTCAGTGTTGTGTAACACACACACACGCAGCACACACTGGGATTCTCAGTGTTGTGTAACAAACACACACGCAGCACACACTGGGATTCTCAGTATTGTGTAACGCACACACTGGGATTCTCAGTATTGTGTAACACACACACTGGGATTCTCAGTATTGTGTAACACACACACAGCACGCACTGGGATTCTCAGTATTGTGTAACACACACACAGCACACATTGGGATTCCCAGTATTGTGTAACGCACACACTGGGATTCTCAGTATTGTGTAACACACACACAGCACACACTGGGTTTCTCAGTATTGTGTAACACACACACTGGGATTCTCAGTGTTGTGGAACACACACACTGGGATTCTCAGTATTGTGTAACACACACACTGGGATTCTCAGTAATTGTGTAACACACACACTGGGATTCTCAGTATTGTGTAACACACACACACACAGCACGCACTGGGAGTCTCAGTATTGTGTAATACACACACACAGCACGCACCGGGATTCTCAGTATTGTGTAACACACACAGCACGCACTGGGATTCTCAGTGTTGTGTAACACACACTGTGATTCTCTGCACTGCGTAACACACACACACACACAGCACACACTGGGATTCTCAGTATTGTGTATCGCACACACTGGGATTCTCAGTATTGTGTAACCCACACACACACAGCACGCACTGGGATTCTCAGTATTGTGTAACACACACACAGCACACACTGGGATTCTCAGTATTGTGTAACGCACACACTGGGATTCTCAGTGTTGTGTAACACACACACACAGCATGCACTGGGATTCTCAGTGTTGTGTAACACACACACACACAGCACACACTGGGATTCTCAGTATTGTGTAACGCACACACTGGGATTCTCAGTATTGTGTGACGCACACACTGGGATTCTCAGTATTGTGTAACGCACACACTGGAATTCTCAGTGTTGTGTAACACACACAGCACACACTGGCATTCTCAGTATTGTGTAATGCACACACTGGGATTCTCAGTATTGTGTAACGCACACTGGGATTCTCAGTATTGTGTAACGCACCCACTGGGATTCTCAGTATTGTGTAACGCACACACTGGCATTCTCAGTATTGTGTAACGCACACACTGGGATTCTCAGTATTGTGTAACGCACACTGGGATTCTCAGTATTGTGTAACACACACACTGGGATTCTCAGTATTGTGTAACACACACACACACAGCACGCACTGGGATTCTCAGTATTGTGTAACACACACACAGCACACACTGGGATTCTCAGTATTGTGTAACGCACACACTGGGATTCTCAGTATTGTGTAGCACACACTGGGATTCTCAGTATTGTGTAACGCACACACTGGAATTCTCAGTGTTGTGTAACACACACCGCACACACTGGCATTCTCAGTATTGTGTAACGCACACACTGGGATTCTCAGTATTGTGTAACGCACACACTGGGATTCTCAGTGTTGTGTAACACACACTGGGATTCTCAGTATTGTGTAACACACACAGCACGCACTGGGATTCTCAGTATTGTGTAATACACACACACAGAGCACGCACTGGGATTCTCAGTGTTGTGTAACACATACAGCACACACTGGGATTCTCAGTATTGTGTAACACACACACTGGGATTCTCAGTATTGTGTAACACACACACACAGCACGCACTGGGATTCTCAGTATTGTGTAACACACACACTGGGATTTTCAGTGTTGTGTAACACACACACACACAGCACGCACTGGGATTCTCAGTATTGTGTAACACACACACACAGCACACACTGGGATTCTCAGTATTGTGTAACACACACACTGGGATTCTCAGTATTGTGTAACGCACACACTGGGATTCTCAGTATTGTGTAACGCACACACTGGGATTCTCAGTATTGTGTAACACACACACACACAGCACGCACTGGGATTCTCAGTATTGTGTAACACACACACAGCACACACTGGGATTCTCAGTATTGTGTAGCACACACTGGGATTCTCAGTATTGTGTAACGCACACACTGGAATTCTCAGTGTTGTGTAACACACACAGCACACACTGGCATTCTCAGTATTGTGTAACGCACACACTGGGGATTCTCAGTATTGTGTAACGCACACACTGGGATTCTCAGTGTTGTGTAA
The DNA here is from genome assembly GCF_036365525.1 of Heterodontus francisci. Taxonomy (NCBI): domain Eukaryota; kingdom Metazoa; phylum Chordata; class Chondrichthyes; order Heterodontiformes; family Heterodontidae; genus Heterodontus; species Heterodontus francisci. Next base: position 287,163,522 of record NC_090371.1, on the reverse strand, counting down.
CACACACACTGGGATTCTCAGTATTGTGTAACACACACAGCACGCACTGGGATTCTCAGTATTGTGTAATACACACACACAGAGCACGCACTGGGATTCTCAGTGTTGTGTAACACATACAGCACACACTGGGATTCTCAGTATTGTGTAACACACACACTGGGATTCTCAGTATTGTGTAACACACACACACACAGCACGCACTGGGATTCTCAGTATTGTGTAACACACACACTGGGATTTTCAGTGTTGTGTAACACACACACACACAGCACGCACTGGGATTCTCAGTATTGTGTAACACACACACACAGCACACACTGGGATTCTCAGTATTGTGTAACACACACACTTGGATTCTCAGTATTGTGTAATGCACACACTGGGATTCTCAGTATTGTGTAACGCACACACTGGGATTCTCAGTATTGTGTAACGCACACACTGGGATTCTCAGTATTGTGTAATACACACACTGGGATTCTCAGTATTGTGTAACACACACACACACAGCACACACACTGGGATTCTCAGTATTGTGTAACACACACACACACAGCACGCACTGGGATTCTCAGTATTGTGTAACGCACACACTGGGATTCTCAGTATTGTGTAACAGACACACAGCACACACTGGGATTCTCAGTATTGTGGACACACACACTGGGATTCTCAGTATTGTGTAACACACACACACACAGCACGCACTGGGATTCTCAGTATTGTGTAACGCACACACTGGGATTCTCAGTATTGTGTAACAGACACACAGCACACACTGGGATTCTCAGTATTGTGGACACACACACTGGGATTCTCAGTAATTGTGTAACACACACACTGGGATTCTCAGTATTGTGTAACGCACACACTGGGATTCTCAGTATTGTGTAACGCACACACTGGGATTCTCAGTATTGTGTAACGCACACACTGGGATTCTCAGTATTGTGTAACGCACACACACACAGCACGCACTGGGATTCTCAGTATTGTGTAACACACACAGCACGCACTGGGATTCTCAGTATTGTGTAATACACACACACAGAGCACGCACTGGGAGTCTCAGTATTGTGTAACACACACACACAGCACGCACTGGGATTCTCAGTATTGTGTAACACACAAACTGGGATTCTCAGTATTGTGTAACACACACAGCACGCACTGGGATTCTCAGTATTGTGTAACACACACACAGCAGACACTGGGATTCTCAGTATCGTGTAACGCACACACTGGGATTCTCAGTATTGTGTAGCACACACTGGGATTCTCAGTATTGTGTAACGCACACACTGGAATTCTCAGTGTTGTGTAACACACACAGCACACACTGGCATTCTCAGTATTGTGTAACGCACACACTGGGATTCTCAGTATTGTGTAACGCACGCACTGAGATTCTCAGTATTGTGTAACACACACAGCACGCACTGGGATTCTCAGTATTGTGTAATACACACACACAAAGCACGCACTGGGATTCTCAGTGTTGTGTAACACATACAGCACACACTGGCATTCTCAGTATTGTGTAACGCACACACTGGGATTCTCAGTATTGTGTAACGCACACACTGGGATTCTCAGTATTGTGTAACACACACAGCACGCACTGGGATTCTCAGTATTGTGTAATACACACACACAAAGCACGCACTGGGATTCTCAGTATTGTGTAACGCACACACTGGGATTCTCAGTATTGTGTAACGCACGCACTGGGATTCTCAGTATTGTGTAACACACACACACACAGCACGCACTGGGATTCTCAGTATTGTGTAACACACACAGCATGCACTGGGATTCTCAGTATTGTGTAATACACACACACAAAGCACGCACTGGGATTCTCAGTATTGTGTAACGCACACACACACAGCACGCACTGGGATTCTCAGTATTGTGTAACACACACAGCACGCACTGGGATTCTCAGTATTGTGTAATACACACACACAGAGCACGCACTGGGAGTCTCAGTATTGTGTAACACACACACTGGGATTCTCAGTATTGTGTAACACACACACACACAGCACGCACTGGGATTCTCAGTATTGTGTAACACACACAGCACGCACTGGGATTCTCAGTATTGTGTAATACACACACACAGAGCACGCACTGGGAGTCTCAGTATTGTGTAACACACACACACAGCACGCACTGGGATTCTCAGTATTGTGTAACACACACACTGGGATTCTCAGTATTGTGTAACACACACACACAGCACGCACTGGGATTCTCAGTATTGTGTAACACACACACAGCAGACACTGGGATTCTCAGTCTCGTGTAACGCACACACTGGGATTCTCAGTATTGTGTAACGCACACTGGGATTCTCAGTATTGTGTAACACACACACTGGGATCCTCAGTGTTGTGTAACACACACACACACAGCACGCACTGGGATTCTCAGTATTGTGTAACGCACACACTGGGATTCTCAGTATTGTATAACACACACAGCACGCACTGGGATTCTCAGTATTGTGTAATACACACACACAAAGCACGCACTGGGATTCTCAGTATTGTGTAACACACACAGCACGCACTGGGATTCTCAGTATTGTGTAACACACACAGCACGCACTGGGATTCTCAGTATTATGTAACGTGCACACTGGGATTCTCAGTATTGTGTAACACACACACTGGGATTCTCAGTATTGTGTAACACACACACACACAGCACGCACTGGGATTCTCAGTATTGTGTAACACACACACTGGGATTTTCAGTGTTGTGTAACACACACACACACAGCACGCACTGGGATTCTCAGTATTGTGTAACACACACACACAGCACACACTGGGATTCTCAGTATTGTGTAACACACACACTGGGATTCTCAGTATTGTGTAACGCACACACTGGGATTTTCAGTATTGTGTAACGCACACACTGGGATTCTCAGTATTGTGTAATACACACACTGGGATTCTCAGTATTGTGTAACACACACAGCACGCACTGGGATTCTCAGCACTGTGTAACACACACACTGGGATTCTCAGTATTGTGTAACACACACACTGGGATTCTCAGCACTGTGTAACACACACTGGGATTCTCAGTATTGTGTAACACACACACTGGGATTCTCAGTGTTGTGTAACACACACACTGGGATTCGCAGCACTGTGTAACACACACACTGGGATTCTCAGCACTGTGTAACACACACACTGGGATTCTCAGTATTATGTAACACACACACACACAGCACACACTGGGATTCTCAGTATTGTGTAACACACACACTGGGATTCTCAGCACTGTGTAACACACACACTGGGATTCTCAGTGTTGTGTAACACACACACTGGGATTCTCAGTGTTGTGTAACACACACACTGGGATTCTCAGTGTTGTGTAACACACACACTGGGATTCTCAGCACTGTGTGACACACACACTGGGATTCACAGCACTGTGTAACACACACACTGGGATTCTCAGCATTGTGTAACACACACACTGGGATTCTCAGCACTGTGTAACACACACACTGGGATTCTCAGCATTGTGTAACACACACACTGGGATTCTCAGCACTGTGTAACACACACACTGGGATTCTCAGCATTGTGTAACACACACACTGGGATTCTCAGCACTGTGTAACACACACACTGGGCTTCTGAGTATTGTGTAACACACACACTGGGATTCACAGCATTGTGTAACACACACACTGGGATTCTCAGCACTGTGTAACACACACACTGGGATTCTCAGCATTGTGTAACACACACACTGGGATTCTCAGCACTGTGTAACACACACACTGGGCTTCTGAGTATTGTGCAACACACACACTGGGCTTCTGAGTATTGTGCAACACACACACTGGGATTCTCAATATTATGTAACACACACACAGCACACACTGGGATTCTCAGTATTGTGTCACACACACACTGGGATTCTCAGCACTGTGTAACACACACACTGGGATTCTCAGTATTGTGCAACACACACACTGGGATTCTCAATATTATGTAACACACACACAGCACACACTGGGATTCTCAGTATTGTGTTACACACATACTGGGATTCTCAGCACTGTGTAATGCACACACACAGCACACACTGGGATTCTCAGTGTTGTGTAACACACACACACACACACACACACACACAGAGCACACACTGGGATTCTCAGTGTTGTGTAACACACACACACACACTGGGATTCTCAGTGTTGTGTAACACACACAGCACACACTGGGATTCTCAGTGTTGTGTAACACACACAGACACACACACACAGAGCACACACTGGGATTTTCAGTGTTGTGTAACACACACAGCACACACTGGGATTCTCAGTGTTGTGTAACACACACACACAGCACACACTGGGATTCTCAGTGTTGTGTAACACACTCACACAGAGCACACACTGGGATTCTCAGCACTGTGTAACACACACACAGCACACACTGGGATTCTCAGCACTGTGTAACACACACACAGCACACACTGGGATTCTCAGCACTGTGTAACACACACACAGCACACACTGGGATTCTCAGCACTGTGTAACATACACACAGCACACACTGGGATTCTCAGCACTGTGTAACACACACACAGCACACACTGGGATTCTCAGCACTGTGTTACACACACGCAGCACACACTGGGAGTCTCTATTATGTAACACACACACACACAGCACACACTGGGAGTCTCTATTATGTAACACACACACACACAGCACACACTGGGAGTCTCTATTATGTAACACACACACACTAGGCTCCAAAAAGTGGTCTGAGCAAAGGAGAAGTTAATTTTGTTGAAATGAATTGAATATTTAATGAAAATCACGGGGTCTCAGTGGCCGACAGGAGACGTGTCTCTCCAGCTACAAGTGGAGACGATACATTACGTGTGGGCTTCCAGACATTGAAGTTTGTAAAGAAGAAGATTGTTCTGGATAATAAAAGACAGCACATCCGTAGAAGACCGAATATGTGCGAGAGAGGAAGAAGGAAGAGATTCCCCTAATGACCTAGTCAATAGCTATAATAACACGTGTAGAATTCCTATGAGATATGGCCGGCGCAGTGGTTAGCACCGCAGCCTCACAGCTCCAGCGACCCATGTTCAATTCTGGGCAATGCCTGTGTCGAGTTTGCAAGTTCTCTCTGTGTCTGCGTGGGTTTTCGCCGGGCACTCCGGTTTCCTCCCACCACCAAAAGACTTGCAGGTTGCTCGGTAAATTGGCCATTATAAATTGCCCCTATTATAGGTAGGTGGTCGGGGAATATAGGGACAGGTGGGGTTGCGGTAGGAATATGGGATTAGTGTAGGATTAGTATAAATGGGTGGTTGATGGTCAGCACAGACTCGGTGGGCCGAAGGGCCTGTTTCAGTGCTGTATCTCTTAATAAAAAATAAATTAATATGGTTGTGATAGGTCAGATTTTCTTTCTTCAAATTCAGATGCACAAATTTTTGAAGGTGGCCGGACAAGTTGAGAAAGCTGAATCAAATAGAAATGTGGGATCCTTGGCTTATTGATAGAGGGATTGAGTTTAAAAGCAAGGAAGATATTTATAAATCACTGGTTAGGCCCCAGCTGGAGTATTGTGTCCAATTCTGGGCACCACACATTACGAAGAATATCAAGTCCTTGGAGAGGGTGCAGAGGACATTTCTTCTTCTTCTTCTTCTTCTTTGGCCTCCTTGTCTCGAGAGACAATGGGTAAGCGCCTGGAGGTGGTCAGTGGTTTGTAAAATGGAAACATGGATGAAAGACTTCAGTTATGGGCAAGGCTGGAGATGCTGGAGTTAATCTCCTTACAGCAGAGGAGGTTTAGGGATATTTAATAGGTGTTCAATTCCTGAAGGGTTTGATAGAGTAGGCAGGAAGATACTGTTTTCACCAACACAAGGGTTAATAACCCGAGGTCACAGATTTAAGATAATTGTCAAAAACTCCAGGTTTGAGATGACCATTTTATTTCTGTAGCAAGTTGTGATGATCTGGTGAGTTATGAACGGTGGAAACAGATGGTATATTTTTCAAAAGGGAACTGGTATATTTAATGAGGGAAAAAATACAGGGCTTTGGGGAATGAACAGGGAAGTGGGACTAATTGACTCTACCAAAGAGCCAGCACACACATGATGGGATGAATAGCCTCCTTCTGTGCTGCATGACTCTTATAATATTTGTAAAGTATATTGAAGCATGGGTAGCTGCCCCTGTAAAGTGGAGTGCCCTCGGACATTGCTGTATGATGTGCTGAATCCTGCCTATTGCTGCTGTTGATAAACATTCACCCTTACAAGGTCACATCTTTTTCAAGCCAGGAGTTTTACCAATGTCTTGCAGCATTTGTGTTGTATAAAATACTAGCTGGCAGAGTAAGTAATAAATTATTCAGGTGCTGGCAGGAGGAGCTCAGGCAGTTTATAAATTATTTTATAGCACAAGGAACCCCTGAAACTAGATTCTAGAGGCACAGAATTCCCCTCAACTCATGCTGTATTTTTTGTTGTAACTGATTCAGTGCGGAGTGTATAGATTCTGAGCCCTTGGTTTAATGTTTCATCTGCACACACAAATCTCAAATCCCAAGGAACTACAAAGAGGCGCTGTCAGTATCCCTGTGAAATGCAAAATCTTAACCTTTTTTAAGTATTTGTTGTTGTAAGTACTTAGGTGACAAGAACATTTGCCTGCTGCATATTTGATATTCATTATATATTTATATGTTTAAATTAAATCACCACTGCCATCAGCAGAGGGAGAGAATGGGTCGCACAGTAAATCCATGATTACTTGCCATTCTGCTAAATCTCTTACATGATGTTTATGTTTAGTTTAGAGATACAGCACTGAAACAGGCCCTTCGGCCCACCGAGTCTGTGCCGACCATCAACCACCCATTTATACTAATCCTACACTAATCCCATATTCCTATCACATCCCCACCTGTCCCTATATATTTACCTACCACCTACCTATACTAGGGGCAATTTATAATGGCCAATTAACCTATCAACCTGCAAGTCTTTGGCATGTGGGAGGAAACCGGAGCACCCGGAGGAAACCCACGCAGACACAGGGAGAACTTGCAAACTCCGCACAGGCAGTACCCAGAATCGAACCCGGGTCCCTGGAGCTGTGAGGCTGCGGTGCTAACCACTGCGCCACTGTGCCGCCCAATGGATCTTAAATCCATTACCTTATGCAGAATTTAGTTAAAGTAAATTGTCTCTTCAACTTTCCCCTTTCTTCGAGTCCATGTCCCTTGGTTCTCTGGCTGTGCCAATCTTGAATATGTTATTGAGTTCAATTTATCCGTTCCTTTAAAGATCTTGACTGCAGGTTCTGCCATGCTGTCAGTGCTTTAATGATTGATTCCTGGGATGAGAGGGTTGTCCTATGATAGGCTGAGTAAATTGGGTCTATACGCTCTGGAGTGTAGAAGAACAAGAGGTGATCTCATTAAAACATACAAGATTCTTAAGAGACTTGACAGGTTAGATGCTGAGAGGCTTTTTGCCCTGGCTGGAGAGTCTAGAACCAGGGGTTAAAGTTTCAGAATAAGGGGGTCAGCCATTTGGTGAACTGAGATGAGGTAAAATTTCTTCACTTAAATGGTTGTGAGTCCTTGGAATTGTCTACCCTGGAGAGTTGTGGATGTTCATTTGATGAGTATGTTCTAGACTGAGATCGATAGATTTTTGGACACTAAGGGAGTCACAGGATATGGGGATGAGGCAGGGAAGTGGCAGAAAACAAAGGGTAATTGTTAATGGCTGTTTTAGCGACTGGAGGGCTGTTTCCAGTGGCGTTCCTCAGAGCTCAGTACTGGGTCCCCTGCTTTTTGCAGTATATATTCACGATTTGGATGTAAATGTAGGGGGCATGATCAAGAAGTTTGCAGACGACACAAAGATTGGCCTTGTAGATAGCGAGGAGGATAGCTGTAGGCTGTAGGAAGATATTGATCATCTGGTCAGATGAGCAGAATAGTGGCAATTGGAATTCAACCTGGAGAAGTGTGAGGTGATGCATTTGGGGAGGACAAACAAGGCAAAGGAATACACGATTAATGGGAAAATACTGAGAAGTGCAGAGGAAGTGAGGGACCTTGGAGTGAATGTCCACAGATCCCTGAAGGTAGCAGGACAGGTTGATAAGGTGGTTAAGAAGGCATATGGAATCCTTTCCTTTATAGCCGAGGTATAGAATATAAGAGCAGGGTGGTTGTGCTGGAACTGTATTGGTTAGGCCACAACTTGAGTACTGTGTGCAGTTCTGGTCACTTCATTACAGAAAGGATGTAATTGCACTGGAGAGGGTACAGAGGAGATTTGCGAGGATGTTACCAGGACTGGAAAGATTGGATAGGCTGGGGTTGTTCTCCTTGGAACAGAGAAGGCTGAGGGGAGATCTGATTGAAATGTACAAAATCTTGAGTGGCCTGGATAGAATGGAGGTGAGGGGTTTATTCACCTTAGCAGAGAGGTCAGTGACAAGGGGGCATAGATTTAGTGATTGGTAGAAAAATTAGAGGGGAGATGAGGAAACGTTTTTTCACCCAGAGGGTGGTGGAGGTCTGGAACTCACTGTCTGAAAGGGTAGTTGAGGCAGAGACCCTCAACTTATTCAAATGGAGTCTGGATGTGCACCTCAAGTGCCGTAATCTGCAGGCTACGGACCAAATGCTGGAAGGTGGGATTAGAATGGGTGGATCGTTTATTGGCCAGCACAGACACGATGGGCCAAGTGGCCTCTTTCTGTGCCTTAAACTTTCCATGATTCTAGGTGGAATTGATGTAGAAGATCAGCCATGATCTTATTGAATGGCAGAGCAGGTTGAAAGGGCCATGCGGCTACTCCTGCTCCTCTTTCTTATCTTCTTATTCCTATGTTCTTAAGTAATAAAGCTTATGAACTAAAGTGCTGGACCATTTGCAGTGCTTTTCTTAATTCTTAAATTTCTTTGCCAACTTCCACCTCCAGATTGCACACATTCCGGGAGGTTCCATATTTCCGAATACTGGTTTGCGGAGGAGACGGAACAGTTGGTTGGGTTCTGGGCGTGTTGGAAGAGATTCGACACAAGCTGAACTGTCCAGTACCTCCTGTTGCTGTGTTACCTTTGGGAACAGGTGAGGCAAATGGGTGGGGTGGGGGCAGGGGTTTATGGGAAGAGGGTTGTGTGTATGGGGTGGAATGTGTGGAGAGAGTGAGCAGAGTGCATGTGGGGCATGTCCTCGTCCAATTTTTTAATTCTAGTGGCTACACCGGAGCTTCTGCCTACACAGAATTTGCTACACATTCGGCCCAGCTGGTCCATGCCAGTGTTTATGTTCCACACGAGACTCCTTTTGCTGCTCTTCATCTAACCCGAACAGCATATCCTTCTGTTTCTTTCTGCCTTGAGTATTAAACTTTTCCTTAAAAGCATCTATGCTACTCATCTCAACTATTCCTTGAGGCAGCGAGTTCCACATTCTCACCACTCTCTGGGTAAAGAAGTTTCTCCTGAATTTCCTATTGGATTTATTAATAACTATCTTATATTGATGGTTCCTTATTTTAGACTCCCTGAAGTGAATCTGTCTCCAGCAGATGAGGGCCTAGAATGAGGGATTATTGATGCAAGATTTAGAATGGAGGCAAGAGAAATCTCTTGACAGAGAGTTGTGAAGCTGTCGGGTTCACTTTCAGGGTTAGTTAGAAATCTGTCAACTCAACTAATGATTCACAGCACGTTATGGCTTTAACAATAACCTCCATCAATTGGGAAAATTCTTCACCAAATATCTGTTGCCCAGGCAAAATGCTCTCCTCTAATATCTTCAGGTTTTGCGGAGTTTCCCAAGGTGTACAAACAATGGGTACCTGTGCATTCTGGGGGGTTTGTTTTTGGAAAGGGCAGCATCCCTTAGCTATTCACACAAATGCCAAAGCAGACAGAATTTTCAGACCATTCATATGAGCCTTTATGTTGCCATTGGTTCCACTACAAGTCACAGATGGAATTTGGCACTGGGATTTAAAGTACTACACTGACTAGTATCCACTAACTTACTTTCTTAAGGCAATGACCTAGCAAGGGTGCTACGCTGGGGACCCGGTTACAGCGGTGAGGATCCCTTTTCCATTCTGGTGGCTGTTGATGAAGCAGAAGAGGTCCTTATGGATCGTTGGACAATCCTCCTTGATGCCCAAGAGGTTGTTGTTGGCACAGAGAATGGTGTCCCAGAGCTGGAACCACCAAAGGTATTCCTGGCAAATGATCATTGAAATAGGAACTGCTATGAGGATAACAGTAGTGTGTTAATAATCTCATTGGAGGTAGATGGATGAGAAAGACTGAAGGCTTCTGTCAGAAGGTATGATTCAGGCCCCATATCTTTGGGGGGAGACGTTCTGATGAAAGGTCATTGATCTGAGACTTGTTAACTATTTCTGCACAAAAGCTGTCTGACCTACTGAGTGTTTTCAGTATTTTCTGTTTTTACCTTTCAATCTAAATTTGTTGATGTGTGAAGTCAGGGTTAGAATGATTCTGCATTCCTTTCATCCTGGTTGTCAGATGTGTGCCGTGCAACACATACAAAATAATTAGTTTTATTAGAAACTTTTGAGCTGAAATGTGATAATGTGACTGAATGATTAACTGCAACGTGAAACATTGAATTAAACAGATGCTCGCAGCAGTCTCGGGGGTCCTGAGGCAGAGAACCTCAGTTAATAGCCCTTTCTATCAGCATTGTAAATGTTGCACTGATTGTAGTCCTTGTAGCTCTGCCCAAGTCTCACAGGTAGTGTATGATGTTGCAGTGAAACAGAGTGATTTGACAGTTGCTGTCACAGTAACTCTGCTTTGATTTCAGAAAATTTGCATATATTAATAGCTCTAAAATTACAGAATTGTGAACTTTTTTGTCTGGATTAAATTATTTTGAATTCTGGTCAATTAATTGATGTAATACTTGAGAGTTTTTTTTTATTCATTCATGGGATGTGGGCGTCACTGGCCAGGTCAGCATTTATTGCCCATCCCTAAATGCCCTTGAGAAGGTGATGGTGAGCTGCCTCCTTGAACTGCTGCAGTCCATGTGGGGTAGGTATATCCATAGTGCTGTTAGGAAGGGAGTTCCTGGATTTGGACCCAGTGACAGTGAAGGAATAGTGATATAGTTCCAAGTCAGGATGGTGTGTGACTTGGAGGGGAACTTGCTGGTGGTGGTGTTCCCGTGTATTTGCTGCCTTTGTCCTTCTAGTTGGTAGAGGTCGTGGGTTTGGAAGGTGCTGTTTAAGGAGCCTTGGTACATTGCTGCAGTGCATCTTGTAGATGGTGCACACTGCTGCCACTGTGTGTCGGTGATGGAGGGAGTGAATGTGGATGGGGTTCCAATCAAGCGGGCTGCTTTGTCCTAGATGCTGTCAAGCTTCTTGAGTAGTATTGGAGCTGCACCCATCCAGGCAAGTGGAGAGTATTCCATCACACTCCTGACTTGTGCCTTGTAGATGGTGGACAGGCTTTGGGGAGTCAGGAAGTGAGTTGCTCGCCGCAGGATTCCTAGCCTCTGACCTGCTCTTGTAGCCACGGTATTTATATGCCTGCTCTAGTTCAGTTTCTGGTCAATGGTAACTCCTAGGATGTTGATAGTGGGAGATTCAGCAATCGTAATGCCATTGAATGTCATGGGGAGATGGTTAGATTCTCTCTTGTTGGAGATGGTCTTTGCCTGGCACTTGTGTGGTGCGAATGTTACTTGCCACTTATCAGCCCAAGCCTGGATATTGTTCAGGTCTTGCTGCATTTATACACGGACTGCTTCAGTATCTGAGGAGTCGCGAATGGTGCTGAACATTGTGCAATCATCAGCGAACATCCCCACTTCTGACCTTATGATTTAAGGAAAGTCATTGATGAAGCAGCTGAAGATGGTTGGGCATAGGACCTTTGCGTTAGGTACGGTTTCAACCAGCAGAGAGTTTTCCCCCTGATTCCCATTGATCTCAGTTTTGCTAGGGCTCCTTGATGCCATACTCGGTCAAATGCTGCCTTGGTGTCAAGGGCAGTCACTCTCACCTCACTTCTTGAGTTCAGCTCTTTTGTCCATGTTTGAACCAAGGCTGTAATGCGGTCAGGGGCTGAGTGGCCCTGGTGGAACACAAACTGGGCGTCACTGAGCAGGTTATTGCGAAGCAAGTGCCACTTGATAGCACTGTCGATGACAACTTCCATCACTTTACTGAGGATTGAGAGTAGACTGATGGGGCGGTAATTGGCTGGGTTGGACTTGTCCTGCTTTTTGTGTACAGGACATACCTGGGCAATTTTCCACATTGCCGAGTAGATGCCAGTGTTGTAGCTGTACTGGAACAGCTTGACTAGGGGTGCAGCAAGTTCTGGACCACAGGTCTTCAGTACTATTGCCGGAATATTGTCAGGGCTCATAGCCTTTGCAGTATCCAGTACCTTCAGTTGTTTCTTGATATCACGCAGAGTGAATCGAATTGGCTGAAGTCTGGCATCTGTGATGTTGGGGTCTTCAAGAGGAGGCCAAGATGGATCATCCACTCGGCACTTCTGGCTGAAGATTGTTGCAAATGCATCAGCCTTATCTTTGGCACTGATGTGCTGAGCTCCCCCATCATTGAGGATGGGGATATTTGTGGAGCCACCTCCTCCAGTTAGTTGTTTAATTGTCCGCTACCATTCACGGCTGGATGTGGCAGGACTGCAGAGCTTAGATCTGATCCGTTGGTTATGGGTTCACTTAGCTCTGTCTGTCGCATGCTGCTTACGCAGTTTGGCACGCAGATAGTCCTGTGTTGTAGCTTCATCTAGTTGACACCTCATTTTGAGGTATGCCTGATGCTGCTCCTGGCATGCCCTCCTGCACTCTTCATTGAACCAGGGTTGGTCTTCTGACTTGATGGTAACGGTCAAGTGTGGAATATGCCAGGCCATGAGGTTACAGATTGTAGTTGAGTACAATTCTGCTGCTTCTGATGGCCCACAGCGCCTCATGGATGCCCAGTTTTGTATTGATAGATCTATTCAAAATCTATCCCATTTAACACGGTGGTAATGCCTCACAACATGATGGAGGGTATCCTCAATGTGAAGGCAGGACTTGATCTCCACAAGGACTATGCGCTGGTCACTCTTAGCAATACTGTCATGGACAGATGCATCTGCGGCAGGCAGATCGGTGAGGACAAGGTCAAGTATGTTTTTCTCTCTTGTTGGTTCCCTCACCACCTGCTGCATACCCAGTCTAGCGGCTATGTCCTTTAGGACTCAGCCAGCTCGGTCAGTAGTGGTGCTACTGAGCCACTCTTGGTGATGGACATTGAAGTCCCCCACCCAGAGTACATTCTGCGCCCTTGCCACCCTCAGTGCTTCCTCCAAGTGGTGATCAACATGGAGGAGTACTGACTCATCAGCTGAGGGAGGGCGGTAGGTGGTAATCAGCAGGAGATTTCCTTGCCCATGTTTGACCTGATGCCATGAGTCTTCATGGGGTCCGGAGTCGATGTCCCGGGGCAACTCCCTCCTGATTGCATACCACTGTGCCGCCACCTCTGCTGGGTCTGTCCTGCCGGTGGGACAGGACATACCCGGGGATGGTGATGGCAGTGTCTGGGACATTGTCTGTAAGGTATGATTCCGCGAGTATGACTATGTATGACTATGACTATTAGTAAGGAGGACTTTGTAGGGTTGACAGGGCTGGTTTTGTCGTTTCCAGTGCCTAGATGAAGTAAAAAGGGAAATTATGAAAGCAAAGATAGGCAATGAAAAACTGTTGGCAGGTAAAATCAAGGAAAACCCAAAGATGTTTTATCTAAGAGCAAGAGGATAACTAAGGAAAGGCTGGGGCCTATCAGAGATGTACAAGGGAACATATGCATAGATGTCGAAGATGTGGGTAGGGTTCTTAATGAGTATTTTGTCTCTGTCTTCACAAAGGAGAGGGATGATGCAAACATTGTAGTAAAAGAGGAGGAGTGTGAAATATTAGATACTATAAGCATAGTGAGAGAGGAAGTATTCGAGGGTCTGACATCCTTGAAACTGGATAAATCACCAGGGCCTGACGGATTGTATCTCAGGTTGTTAAAGGAAGCCAGGGAGGAAATAGCAGATGCTTTGAGGATCATCTTCAAATCCCCACTAGATACAGGTGAGGTACCAGAGGATTGCAGATCTGCAAACATTGCACCATTGTTTAAAAAGGGTGCGAGGGATAGGCCAAATAGTTATACGCTGGTCAGTCTGACCTCGGTGGTGGGCCAATTATTAGAATCAATTCTGAGAGGTAGGATAAACTGTTACTTAGAAAGGCACAGATTAATCAGAGATAGTCAGCATGGATGTTTTAAGGGAAGGTGTTGTCTTACTAACATAATTGAATTTTTTGAGGAAATAACAAGGAGGATTGATGATGGTAGTGCAGTGGATGTGGTCTCCATGGATCTTAGTAAGGCATTTGACAAGGTCCCACATGGCAGACTGGTCAGAAAAGTAAAAGCCCATGGGATACAGGGGAATGTGGTAAGTTGGATCCAAAATTGGTTCAGTGACAAGAAACAAAGGGTAATGGTTGACGGATGTTTTGGCGAATGGAAAGCGGTTTCCAGTGCTGTTCCACAGGGCTCAGTGTTGGGTCCCTTGCTGTTTGTGGTATATATTAATGATTTGGACTTAAATGTGGGAGGCATGATTGGGAAATTTGCAGATGACACAAAAATTGACCGTGTAGTTGATAGTGAATAGGATAGCTGTAGACTCCAGAATGGGGTGGCACAGTGGCTAGCACCGCAGCCTTACAGCTCCAGCAACCCAGGTTTGATTCTGGGTACTGCCTGTGTGGCATTTGCAAGTTCTCCCCGTGACCGCGTGGGTTTCCGTCGGGTGCTCCAGTTTCCTCCCACAGCCAAAGACTTGCAGGTTGATAGGCAAATTGGCCATTATAAATTGCCCCTAGTGTAAGTAGGTGGTAGGAGAATTGAGGGAAGGTGGGGATGTGGTAGGGAATATGGGATTAATGTAGGATTAGTATAAATGGATGGTTGATGGTCGGCACAGACTCGATGGGCCGAAGGGCCTGTTTCCGTGCTGTAAATCTCTATGATATCAATGGTTTGGTTGAGTGAGCAGAAAAGTGGCAAATGGAATTCAATACGGAGAAGTGTGAGGTAATGCATTTGGGGAGGGCAAATAAAGCAAGGGAATACACAATAAAAGGGAGGATATGAGAGGGGTAGAGGAAGTGAGAGACCTTGGAGTGCATGTCTATAGGTTCCTGAAGGTGTCAGGACAGGTAGATAGAGTGGTGAAGACGACATATTTTTGGCTGAGGTATAGAATACAAAAGCAGGGATGTAATGCTGGAACTGTATAAAATGCTGGTTAGACCACAGCTGGAGTATTGTGTAAAGTTCTGGTCACCACATTACAGGAAGGACATAATTATTCTGGAGAGAGTGCAGAGGAGATTTACAAGAATGTTGCCTGGGCTTGAAAGTTGCAGCTATGAGGAAAGATTGGATCAGCTAGGGTTGTTTTCCTTAGAACGGAGAAGGCTGAGGGGTGACTTAATTGAGGTGTACAGAATTATGAGGGGCCTACACTTAAGAAGTATTTAGATGAGCACTTGAAACGCCATAGCATACAAGGCTACGGGCCAAGTGCTGGAAAATGGGATTAGAATAGATAGGTGCTTGATGGCTGGCACAGACATGATGGGCCAAAGGGCCTGTTTCTCCTCGCGGAGAGGTCAATTACCAGGGGCACAGATTTAAGGTGATTGGTAAAAGGATTAGAGGGGACATGAGGATAATGTTTTTCACCCAGAGGGTGATGGGGTCTGGAGTTCACTGTCAGGATCGGTGGTGGAGGCAGAATCCCTCAACTCATTTATAAGGTAACTGGACATGCACCTGAAGTGCTGTAACCTGCAAGGCTATGGACCAGGTGCTGGAAGGTGGAATTAGATTGGGCGGCTAGTTTTTTCAGCCGACGCAGACACGATGGGCCTCTTTCTGTGCCATAACTTTTCTATGATAGAATTTTACATTCATTTTGAGGGTGAGAAACTTGAGTCTGAAATTAGTGTCTTAAACTTAAATAAAGGCACTTACAAAGGTATGAAGACGAGTTGGCTACAATGGACTGGGAAAATAGGTTAAAAGGTAAGATGGTAGATAAGCAGTGGCAGATATTGAAGGAGAAATTTCATTTCTCAATAAAGATATATTCCTTTGAAAAGGAAAGACTCTATGAAAAGGTTAACTAAGGAAGTTAGGAGTGGTATCAAATTGAAAGCAAAGGCTTACAATGCTGTGAAAATTAGTGGTAGGCCAGAAGATTGGGAAAATCTTAGAAACCAGCAAAGGATGACTTAAAAGATATGAAAATCGATTGAGAGTAAACTAGCAAGAAATATAAAAACATACAGTAATATCTTCTACAAGTGTAGAGAATGAGACTGGGGGATTAATAATGGGAAACAAGGAAATGGCAGAGACTTTGAACAAATATTTTGTATCTGTCTTCACGGTAGAAAACATAGAAACACAGAAAATAGGAGCAGGAGTAGGCCATTCGACCCTTCGAGCCTGCTCCGCCATTCATTATGATCATGGCTGATCATCCAACTCAGTAACCTGTACCCACTTCCCCCCGCATACCCTTTGATCCCTTTCGCCCCAAGAGCTATATCTAACTCCTTCTTGAAAACATACAATGTTTTGGCCTCAACTGCTTTCTCTGGTAGCGAATTCCACAGGCTCACCACTCTCTGGGTGAAGTAATTTCTCCTCATCTCAGTCCTGAAAGGTTTACCCCGTATCCTTAGACTATGACCCCTGGCTCTGGACTCCCCCACCATCAGGAACATCCTTCCTGCATCTACCCTGTCAAGTCCTGTTAGAATTTTATAGGTATCTATGAGATCTCCCCCTCACTCTTCTGAACTCCAGCAAATATAATCCTAACCAACTCAATCTCTCCTCATATGTCAGTCCCGCCATCCCAGGAATCAGTCTGGTAAACCTTCGCTGCATTCCCTCTATAGCAAGAACATCCTTCCTCAGATAAGGAGACCAAAACTGCACACAATATTCCAGGTGTGGCCTCACCAAGACCCTGTATACTTTCAGCAAGACATCCCTGCTCCTGTATTAGAATTAGAATTAGAACATTACAGCGCAGTACAGGCGCAGTACTCGAATCCTCTCGCTATGAAGGCCAACATACCATTTGCCTTTTTTGCCGCCTGTTGCACCTGCATGCTTACCTTCAGCAACTGGTGTATGAGAACACCCAGGTCTCGCTGCATATTCCCCTCTCTCAGTTTATAGACATTCAGATAATCCGCCTTCCTGTTTTTGCTACCAAAGTGGATAACCTCACATTTATCCACATTATACTGCATCTGCCATGCATTTGCCCACTCACTCAATTTGTCCAAATCACCCTGAAGCCTCTCTGCATCCTCCTCAAAACTCACCCTCCCACCCAGTTTTGTGTCATCTGCAAATTTGGAGATATTACATTTAGTTCCCTCATCTAAATCATTAATATATATTGTGAATAGCTGGGGTCCTAGCACCAATCCCTGTGGTACCCCACTAGTGACTGCCTGCCATTCGGAAAAAGACCCGTTTATTCCTATTCTTTGTTTCCTGTCTGCCAACCAATTTTCTATCCATCGCAATACACTACCCCCAATCCCATGTGCTTTAATTTTACACGCTAGTCTCTTATTTGGGACTTTGTCGAAAGTCCAAATAAATCACATCCACTGGCTCCCCATCAACAACTCTACTAGTTACATTCTTGAAGAATTCTAGTAGATTTGTCAAGCATGATTTCCCTTTCGTAAATCCATGCTGACTCTTTCCGATTCTTCCACTGTTCTCCAAGTGCTCTGCTATAAAATCCTTTATAATGGACTGTAGAATTTTCCCCACTACTGACGTCAGGCTGACTGGTCTATAATTCCCTGTTTTCTCTCTACCTCCCTTTTTAAATAGTGGGGTTACATTAGCTACCCTCAAATCTGTAGGAACTGTTCCAGAGTCTATAGAATCTTGGAAGCTGACCACCAATGCATCCATTATTTCTAAGTACACTGGGATGTAGATTATCAGGCCCTGGGGATTTATCGGCCTTCAATCCCACCAATTTCCCCAACATCATTTCTCTACTAATACTGATTTCCTTCAGTTCCTCCCTATCACTAAACCCTGTGTTCCCCAACATTCTGGTATGATATTTGTGTCCTCCTCTGTGAAGACAGAACCAAAGTCTGCGTTTAGTTGGTCAACCATTTCTTTGTTACCCATAATAAATTCCCCCGTTTCTGACTGTAAGGGACCTACATTTGTCTTCACCAATCTTTTTCTCTTCACATACCTCTAGAAACTTTTACAGTCAGTTTTTATGTTCCCCACAAGCTTACTCTCATACTCTATTTTCCCCTTCTTAATCAATCCCTTGGTCCTCCTTTGCTGAATTCTAAACTGCTCCCAATCCTCAGGTCTGTTGTTTTTTCTGGCGAATTTGCTGTTAGGGAATAGCTCTAAATAGCTTGCTTAGTAACTAACACTAAGAAATGTCTACAGTTTATTTTCATATACAGTAAGTAGTGTTTTTTAGGGCGTTCTGTCATAACGAGGGCCAGGGAAGAAGGGCCCTAGAGTAATTGATGTTATTTGATATTAAGCATCTTCCAAAAGGTTTAATTTAAAGGGTTAAGTCATGGCAGGAGAGCTCAAAGCCATGGTTCAAAACACTAAAAGCATCCCAAATATAGTAGAAAATCAGGGGGCAAAAGGGAAGGAGGAACTTCAAACAATCACTATCATTAGGGCAAAAAATATTGGGAAAACTAATGGAACTAAAGGATAGCAAGTTCCCTGGACCTGACGGCCTGCATCCTAGGGTCTTAGAACATAGAACAGTACAGCACAGTACAGACCCTTCGGCCCACGATGTTGTGCAGACCCTTTAACCTACTCTAAGATCAAACTACCTACATACCCTTCATTCTAATATCATCCATGTAGCTATCCAAGAGTCGCTTAAATGTCCCTAATCTATCTGCTTCTACTACCACCGCTGGCAGTGCATTCCACGCACCCACCACTCTCTGTGTAAAGAACCTACCTCTGACATCTCCCCAAACCTTCCTCCAATCACCTTTAAATTATGTCCCCTGGTGATAGCCCTTTCCGCCCTGGGAAAAAATCTCTGGCTATCCACTCTATCTATGCCTCTCATCATCTTGTACACCTCTATCAAGTCACCTCTCATCCTTCTTTGCTCCAATGAGAAAACCCTAGCTCCCTCAACCTTTCTTCATAAGACATGCCCTCCAGTCCAGGCAGCATCCTAGTAAATCTCCTCTGCACCCTCTCTAAAGCTTCCACATCCTTCCTATAATGAGGCGACCAGAACTGAACACAATATTCCAAGTGTGGTCCAACCAGGGCTTTATAGAGCTGCAGCACAACCTCGTGGCTCTTAAACTCAATCCCCCTGTTAATGAAAGCCAACACCCCATACGCCTTCTTAACAACCCTATCAATTTGGGTGGCAACTTTGAGGGATCTATGGACGTGGACCCCAAGATCCCTCTGTTCCTCCACACTGCCAAGAATCCTGTCTTTAAGCCTGTATTCTGCATTCAAATTCGACCTTCCAAAATGAATCACTTCACACTTTTCCAGGTTGAACTCCATCTGCCACTTCTCAGCCCAGCTCTGCATCCTGTCAATGTCCCGTTGCAACCTACAACAGCCCTCCACACTATCCACAACTCCAGCAACCTTTGTGTCATCGGCAAACTTACTAACCCAGCCTTCCACTTCCTCATCCAAGTCATTTATAAAAATCACAAAGAGCAGAGGTCCCAGAACAGATCCCTGCGGAACACCACTGGCCACCGAACTCCAGGCTGAATACTTTCCATCTACTACCACCCTCTGTCTTCTATGGGCCAGCCAATTCTGTATCCAGACAGCCAACTTTCCCTGTATCCCATGCCTCCTTACTTTCTGAATGAGCCTACCATGGGAAACCTTATCAAACGCCTTGCTAAAATCCATATACACCACATCCACTGCTCTTCCTTCATCAATGTGTTTTGTCACATCCTCAAAGAATTCAGTAAGGCTTGTGAGGCATGACCTGCCCCTCACAAAGCCATGCTGACGATCTCTAATCAAACTGCGCTTTTCCAAATAATCAGAAATCCTGTCTCTCAGAATCCTCTCTAATAATTTGCCCACCACCGACGTGAGACTGACTGGTCTGTAATTCCCAGGGTTATCCCTGGGCCCTTTCTTGAACAAGGGAATAACATTTGCCACCCTCCAATCATCTGGTACTACTCCAGTGGACAGTGAGGACGCAAAGATCATCGCCAAAGGCGCGGCAATCTCTTCCCTCGCTTCCCGTAAAAACCTTGGGTATATCCCGTCTGGCCCCGTGAACTTATCTATCCTCATGTCTTTCAAAATTTCCAGCACATCCACCTTCTTAACATCAACCTGTTCGAGCATATCAGCCTGTTCCACGCTGTCCTCACAAACGACAAGGTCCCTCTCACTAGTGAATACTGAAGCAAAGTATTCATTAAGGACCTCCCCTACCTCCTGCAACTCCAGGCACAAGTTCCCTCCACTATCCCTGATCGGCCCTACCCTCACTCTGGCCATCCTCTTGTTCCTCACATAAGTGTAGAACGCCTTGGGATTTTCCTTAATCCTACCTGCCAAGATCTTTTCATGTCCCCTTCTAGCTCTCCTAAGTCCATTCTTCAGTTCCTTCCTGGCTACCTTGTAACCCTCTGGAGCCCTTTCTGATCCTTGCTTCCTCAACCTTAAGTAAGCTTCCTTCTTCCTCTTGACTAGCTGTTCCACATCTCTTGTCATCCAAGGTTCCTTCACCCTAGCATCCCTTCCGTGCCTCATCGGGACAAACCTTATCCAGCAGTCGCAGCAAGTGCTCCCTAAACAACCTCCACGTTTCTGTCGTGCATTTCCCTGAGAACATCTGTTCCCAATTTAAGCTCCCCAGTTCCTGCCTAATAGCATTGTAATTCCCCCTCCCCCAATTAAATATTTTCCCATCCCGTCTGCTCCTATCCCTCTCCATGACTATAGAAAAGGTCAGGGAGTTGTGATCACTATCACCGAAATGCTCTCCCACCGAGAGATCTGCCACCTGGCCAGGTTCGTTGCAAAGCACCAAATCCAACATAGCCTCCCCTCTAGTCGGCCTATCTACATATTGAGTCAGGAAACCTTCCTGGACACACCTGACAAAAACTGCTCCATCCAAACTATTTGCACTAAGGAGGTTCCAATCAATATTAGGGAAGTTGAAGTCACCCATGACAACAACCCTGTTAATTCTGCACCTTTCCAAAATCTGCCTGCCAATCTGTTCCTCCGTGTCTCTGTTGCTATTGGGGGGTCTATAGAAAACTCCCAATAAAGTGACTGCTCCTTTCCTGTTTCTGACTTCCACCCATAATGACTCAGTAGACAAACCCTCCTCGACGACCTCCCTTTCTGCAGCTGTGATACTATCCCTGATTAGCAATGCCACTCCCCCACCTCTTTTACCTCCCTCCCTATTCCTTTTGAAACATCTAAACCCCGGAACATCCAACATCCATTCCTGCCCCTGTGATATCCAAGTCTCCGTAATGGCCACAACATCGTAGCTCCAAGTACTGATCCATACTCTAAGTTCATCACCCTTATTCCTGACACTTCTTGCGTTAAAATAGACACACTTCAACCCATCATGCTGGCTGCAACTTTGCCCTGTCAACTGTCTAACCTTCCTCACAGACTCTCTGCACTCTGTATCTGCCTGTTCAACAGCTACCCCATCCACTGATCCGTAGCTCCGGTTCCCATCCCCCTGCCAAACTAGTTTAAACCCTCCCGAAGAGCTCTAGCAAACCTCCCGCCCAGGATATTGGTGCCCCTCCAGTTCAGATGCAATCCGTCCTTCTTGTACAGGTCCCACCTTCCCCAGAAGGTATCCCAATGATCCACATATCTGAAGCCCTCCCTCCTACACCAGCTCTGTAGCCACGTGTTCAGCTGCACTCACTCTCTGTTTCTAGCCTCACTAGCACGTGGCACCGGTATCAATCCTGAGATTACTACTCTGCTCGTCCTGCCTTTTAGCTTCCAACCTAACTCCCTATATTCGCTTTTCAGGTCCTCATCCCTTTTCCTAGCTATGTCATTGGTACCGATGTGTACCATGACTTCTGGCTGCTTCCCCTCCCCCTTAAGAATCCTGTAGACTCAATCCGAGACATCCCTGACCCTGGCACCCGGGAGGCAACATACCATCCGGGAGTCTCGTTCGCGACCACAGAATCTCCTGTCTGTTCCTCTAACCATTGAATCTCCTATCACTATCGCTCTCCTATTCTCCCCCTTTCCTTTCTGAGCCACAGAGCCAGGCTCAGTGCCAGATACCTGGCCACTGTGGCTTTCCCCTGGTAGGTCGTCCCCCCCAACCGTATCCAAAACGGTATACTTATTATTGAGGGGAACGGCCACAGGAGATCCCTGCACTGTGCGCCTATTCCCTTTCCCTCCCCTGATGGTCACCCAGCTACCTTTATCCTGTAACTTAGGTGTCACTACTTCCCTATAACTGCTCTCTATCACCCCCTCAGCCTCCTGAATGATCCGAAGTTCATCCAGCTCCAGTTCCCTAACGCGGTCTGTGAGGAGCTGGAGTTGGGTGCACTTCTCACAGGTGAAGTCAGCAGGGACACAAGTGGTGACCCTTACCTCCCACATCCTATCTTAAAAGAATTAGCTGCAGTAATGGTGGGTTCATTGGTTCTAATCTTCCAAAATTCCCTATATTCTGGAAATATCCCAGTGGATTGGAAAACTGCAAACGTAACGCCCCTCTTCAAGAAAGGAGGGAGTCAGAAAGCAGGAAACTGAGGCCAGTTAGCCTAACATCTAATTATTCCAATAACAAGGAAGAAGTAAGAAGACATTTCGAAAAACATAATACAATCAAGCAGAATCAACATGGTTTTATGAAAGGGAAATCGTGTTTGACAAATTTATTAAAGTTCTTTGAGGATGTAACGAGCTGTGTGGATAAATGGGAACCAGTAGATGCGTGTGTTTGGATTTCCAAAAGGCATTCACTAAGATGTCACATAAAAGGTTACTGCACAAGAGAAAAGCTCATGGTGTTGGGGGTAATATATCAGCATGGATAAAGGATTGGATAACTAACAGGAAACAGAGAGTCAGGATAAATGGGGCATTTTCAAGTTGGCAAACTAACTAGTAAAGTGCCACAAGGGATCTGTGCTGGGGCCTCAACTATTTACGATCTATATTAGTGACGTGGATGAAGAAACCGAATGTATTGTAGCCATATTTGCTGATGTATAAATATAGGTAGGACAACAAGTTGTGAGGAGAATACAGAGAGTTTGAAAAGGGATATAGATAGGTTACTTGAGCAAAAATTTGGCAGATGGGGTATAATGTGGGGAAATGTGAGGTTATCCAGTTTGGTAGGAAGAATAGAAAAGCAGAATATAATTTAAGTGGAGCGAGACTACAGAGTGCTGAGGTACAGAGGGATCTGTTGTCCTTGTGCATGAATCACACAGTATTAGGTACAGCAAGTAATTAGGAAGGCAAATGGAATGTCGGTCTTTATTGCAAGGGGGCTGGAGTATAAAAGTAGGGAAGTCTTGCTACAGTTGTACGGGGTGTTAGTGAAACCAGACCTGAAGTACTGTGTATAGTTTTGAAATCAAAGAAAATCTAGGACACAGGTGGCCATTCAGCCTGTCGTCTCTGTGCCGGTCGACAAAGAGCTATCCAGCCTAATCCCATCTTCCTGCACTAGGTCCGAGGCCTTGCCAGTCACATCTCTTCAAGTAGACATCCAAGTACTTTTTAAATATGAGAGTTTTTGCCTCTTCCACCTTTTCAGGCAGTGACTTTCAGGTTCCTACCACTCTCTGGGTGAAAAAATGTTTCCTCATCTCCCCTCTAATCCTTCTACCAATTACTTTAAATCTATGCCCCCTGGTTTTTGACCCTCTGCTAAAGTAAATAGGTGGTCCCTATTTATCTAGGCCCTCATAATTTTAGACACTTCAATTAAGTGACTCCTCAGCCTCCTCTGTTCCAAGGAATACAACCCCAGCCTACCCAAACTTTCCTCATAGCTGCAATTTCCAGTCCTGCCAACATCCTTGTAAATCTCCTGCACTCTCTTCAGTGCAATCGCATCTTTCCTGTAATGTGGTGACCAGAACTGTACACAGTACTCAAGCTGTGGTCTAACTAGTGTTGTATGCAGTTCTAGCATAACCTCCCTGCTCTTACATTCTATGCCTTGACTGATAAAGGAAAGCATGCCATATGCCTTCTTAACCACCTATTGACCTGACATTTAAGGATCAGTGGACGTATACTCCAAGGTCCCTCTGTTCTCTACACTACTCAGTATCCTCCCATTTACTGTGTATTCCCTTGCCTTGTTGTACCTCCCAAAATGCATTACCTCACACTTCTCTGGATTGAATTCCATTTTTCACTTTTCTGCCCAATTGACCCAGACCATCTGTGTCTTCCTGCAGTCTAAAGCTTTCCTTCTCACTGTCAACCACGTGGCCAATTTTTATATCATCTGCAAACTTCTTTATCATGTTCCCTACATTTGAGTCTAAATCATTAATATAAACCACAAAAAGCAAGGGATAGAGTACTGAGCCCTGCAGAACCCCAATGGTAACAATCTTCCAGTTGTAATAACACCCGTCCTGTCACTAAGCCAATTTTGGATCCAATTTGCCACTCTCCCTTGGATCCCAAGGGCTTTTACTATTTTGGTCTCCTTATTTAAGAAGGGATATACTTACATTAGATGTGGTTCAGAGAATGTTCACGAGGTTGATTCTTAGGAGGAAGGAGTTGTCTTATGAGGACAGGTTGAGCTGGTTGGGCTGATACTCTTTGGAGTTTAGGAAAATGAGAGGTGATCTTATTGAAACATAAAAGATTCAGAGAGGGCTCGACAGGGTAGATGCTGAGATGATGTTTCCCCTTGTGGGGGAATCTAGAACTAGGGGGAACAGTTTCAAAATAAGGCATTTCCCTTTTAAAATGGAGATGAGGAGGAATTTCTTCTCTCAGAGGGTTGTTAATCTTTGGAATTCTGTTCCCTAGACAGCAGTGGAGGCTGGGTCACTGAATATGTGCAAGGCTGAATTAGAGAGATTTTTGATCTACAGAGGAGTTGAGGATTATAGGGAACCTGCAGGAAATTGGAGTTGAGACCAAGATTGGATCAGACATGATCTACTCTGCTCCATTTCTTATGTTCTTATCACACCAACTGGACTTTATATCTGATGTGTAATCCTGGAACAACTGCTTGTATTAACATGTTAACAAATTAGGGAGGCAAGTTACTAAACAAATTTTCCAATTTTGTTTGTGGCCAGTTATTTCTGAGGCTTTCTGGCTTTGTGCATGCATCAAATATTTGGAAATTCAGGAACTCCGTTATCTTGAGAATAGGGATTTGGAACCTATGGCCAAATATAAATGGACCAGAATAATGACAACATTGAAATAAAGAAATAAGCTACTGGTTAATAAAGCCATTGTGCAGTTGATTAACTGCAAGGTTAGAGATGCTGAGGGTTTGTTCTACTTGACCAGAACATCCTTTTACTATTGGCAGATTGTACAAATGAACAACTATTGTGGAATTGGAATTGATGCAGAGCTGAGCTTGGACTTCCATCAAGCAAGGGAAGAAGATCCAGACAAGTTCAACAGCAGGTCAATCAACCACTAATTTACAGCTTTCATTGCAGGATAATTAAGCCAGATTGGTCTTAATTTGGTTGACAATTAGGCATACATCTCACCGAGACAACAAGTGATAGCTGATCAACAGCTCAAAACGCTGACAACCCAACAATGGCCCTAACGATACCTTTATGTCAAGTGAGAACAAGTAGTATATGGGTTTTATACCTGGAGCTATAGATACAAGCGACATCCCTCTATCTGTATCGGAAGGAGTACAACATTAGTACATGAAAGCCTTAAGGGAAAGATCCTGAAGGCACGGAATTGAAGGTATATTTCTGGGGGAGATCTGGAGATCGATTGTTAGAACTCAGATAGCCAGGCAGTGATAATTAAAACGGAAACCTAGTCTTCATACACTTACAAACTTTTATTTACAGTGATACACATTACATATTGTATATCTCCTAACCCCCACAGTTTCAGTCTGTTCCTTTATATATGAGCACAGGTGAGTCCCCAATTAATGCCAACCACCTGAATATAACTAACCACTCAACTGATTTGCAGTTAACAGTGATTCCCTGACAAATAGGTGAATTTTACATTAAACATGCCATATTCTGGCTAATTTTAAGACTTTGTGTTTTACAGATATATTTGTGTTCTAAAAAGTGGCTCTTGAGTTAGAAGGTTTTGAGTTTAAATCTCATTCCAGAGACTTAGCATAAAATTGAGGCTGGTGCTCTCAGTGCAGTACTGAGGGAGTGCTGCACTGTCGCAGGTATCCAAAAACCCAGTAAACTGGCTCCAGAGATCTACACTCCCATAGCAGAACTCTCCCTGTGAATCTAATAGACAGAACATTTCACAGAGTTTCTCGCGGCCATTAGCAGAAAGGCCTATGGAAATATGTAAATTTTCAGCATCTTACCCTAAGGTAGAGCCAGTATGCAGGATTCACCAAACAAGCTCCAAAGTGTACCAGTTGTAACAAGGTATTCACAGGCTGCAGAGTGTACTCATGTTTACTGTGCTAGTCACAGATTTGGTGGCTTTTGGCCAGGAAAACCTCCTGTGAATGTTGCCATGCGATCTTTTACATCGATTGGAACAGGTAAACAGGGCCTCACTCCAGCACCACATCTAGAAAAAGGAAAGAAAGACTTGCATTTATACGGCACCTTTCACAATCTCAGCATGTCGCAAAGCATGACTTTTGAAGTGTAGTCACTTTTGTAATGTTAAAAGTGGCACCTCTGACAATGCCGTACCCCTCTGAACTGCACTGAGGTGTCAGCTGAGATTATGCCCCCGAACCCTGGAGTTGGAGCTTGAACCCATAACCCTCTGATTCAGAGGTAAGGTTTCTATCACTTGAGAAAACTTTTTTTGTGCTAATAGAAAACATAAGGGTCAAAATTCTGAGATGCTAGTCCTTGTTATAATCATATCTGGTGCATCTAATATACCAATTTAAAAAATTAACTGTAAAAATATTGGCCTTTATGTCCTACATTTTCTTAATTTGTGTCTTTGAACTACCAGCTCAAAAAAGTATTGTTGGAATGGATTGGCAACTAACAGCATAAACTGTTCTTGTGCGTTGAATGCTTAATTTTATTTTTGTCCAGCCTTCAAAAACACACACCTGTTCCTTGGGATTTCTCTACCAATATTAATGCATTGATTCCCTTAGGGATTTGTTGATTGTGCTTCATATAAGTAACTACTGGGAGAGAACATGCCTTGGAATACCAATCTCCACTGACTTAATTAAATTCTTCACATAAGTATAAGATCATGGCCTAGAAATTAGTTTAGGATGTTCTCGGGCACCAAATGGTGGATCCGATACCAGGCGACGGATGTCTGAGGAGCGCATGGGATTGGTCCTTGGACCTTGGTTAGAGGAGGTGGGGATGGGTGGTGATAATGACAGGCTGATGGTGGGGGTACTGGACAGAATGGGGAATGGGAGAAGACTGGAGGGGCTGATTGAAGTCTGGCATAGGCTGTTGGAAGAACTGAGGAACCAGAAGGATCATTCTCACCTCCACAGAACAGTATTGAAAATCATTTTGTTAATTTAGGCCAAAATGGCTGCACAAGAATCCTGGGCAGAGCTGGCTCGAGGCTGAACCTGCTCATTGCTGACCAATTTTGCAGAAGTGGCCTGAAACATCTGTAAGATCACCGGGAAAGCCTGAAAAATTCCTGACCCAATTTTGGGTCAGGCATTTCTCAGGCATCTTTGAGGCTTAAAATATTGGCTCCTGAGATGCTGGCTCATTGTACCTGTTTTATGACCATTTAGCTGAACATATTAGGCAGATCTTTATAACGGAGACATGGACGGCCGGTGGGTCTGATACCAGTGGCGAGCTCGCTGTACAATGTGTCTTTGGGGATCCTGCCATCTTCCATGCGGCTCACATGGCCAAGCCATCTCAAGCGCCGCTGACTCAGTAGTGTGTATAAGCTGGGGATGTTGGCCGCTTCAAGGACTTCTGTGTTGGAGATATAGTCCTGCCACCTGATGCCAAGTATTCTCCGAAGGCAGCGAAGATGGAATGAATTGAGACGTCGCTCTTGGCTGGCATACGTTGTCCAGGCCTCGCTGCCGTAGAGCAAGGTACTGAGGACACAGGCCTGATACACTCGGACTTTTGTGTTCCGTGTCAGTGCGCCATTTTCCCACACTCTCTTGGCCAGTCTGAACATAGCAGTGGAAGCCTTACCCATGCGCTTGTTGATTTCTGCATCTAGAGACAGGTTACTGGTGATAGTTGAGCCTAGGTAGGTGAACTCTTGAACCACTTCCAGAGCGTGGTCGCCAATATTGATGGATGGAGCATTTCTGACATCCTGCCCCATGATGTTCGTTTTCTTGAGGCTGATGGTTAGGCCAAATTCATTGCAGGCAGACGCAAACCTGTCGATGAGACTCTGCAGGCATTCTTCAGTGTGAGATGTTAAAGCAGCATCGTCAGCAAAGAGGAGTTCTCTGATGAGGACTTTCCGTACTTTGGACTTCGCTCTTAGACGGGCAAGGTTGAACAACCTGCCCCCTGATCTTGTGTGGAGGAAAATTCCTTCTTCAGAGGATTTGAACGCATGTGAAAGCAGCAGGGAGAAGAAAATCCCAAAAAGTGTGGGTGCGAGAACACAGCCCTGTTTCACACCACTCAGGATAGGAAAGGGCTCTGATGAGGAGCCACCATGTTGAATTGTGCCTTTCATATTGTCATGGAATGAGGTGATGATACTTAGTAGCTTTGGTGGACATCCGATCTTTTCTAGTAGTCTGAAGAGACCACGTCTGCTGACGAGGTCAAAGGCTTTGGTGAGATCAATGAAAGCAATGTAGAGGGGCATCTGTTGTTCACGGCATTTCTCCTGTATCTGACGAAGGGAGAACAGCATGTCAATAGTCGATCTCTCTGCACGAAAGCCACACTGTGCCTCAGGGTAGACGCGCTCGGCCAGCTTCTGGAGCCTGTTCAGAGCGACTCGAGCAAAGACTTTCCCCACTATGCTGAGCAGGGAGATTCCACGGTAGTTGTTGCAGTCACCGCGGTCACCTTTGTTTTTATAGAGGGTGATGATGTTGGCATCGCGCATGTCCTGGGGTACTGCTCCCTCGTCCCAGCACAGGCATAGCAGTTCATGTAGTGCTGAGAGTATAGCAGGCTTGGCACTCTTGATTATTTCAGGGGTAATGCTGTCCTTCCCAGGGGCTTTTCCGCTGGCTAGGGAATCAATGGCATCACTGAGTTCCGATTTGGTTGGCTGTATGTCCAGCTCATCCATGACTGGTAGAGGCTGGGCTGCATTGAGGGCAGTCTCAGTGACAGCATTCTCCCTGGAGTACAGTTCTAGGTAGTGCTCAACCCAGCGGTCCATCTGTTTGCGTTGGTCAGTGATTATGTCCCCCGATTTAGATTTGAGGGGGGTGATCTTCTTGATGGTTGGCCCAAGAGCTCTCTTCATGCCATCATACATTCCTCTGATGTTTCCGGTGTCTGAGGCCAGCTGAATATGACTGCATAGGTGTTGCCAGTAGTCGTTTGCGCAACGCCTAGCTGTTCTTTGTGCAGTACTTCTGGCTGCTTTAAGTGCTGCGGATGTTAAATCGCTGGGGGCTTTCTTGTAGTTCAAAAGTGCAATGCGCTTAGCGGCTATGACAGGTTCCAGCTCTTCATTATGAGATTGAAACCAGTCTGCATTTCTCTTCGCACTTTTGCCGTAGGTGGTCAAAGCTGACTCATAGATGGCGTCTCTGATGTGGGCCCACTTGGTCTCAGCATCCCCTGTGGGAGTGTTTTGAAGGGCTGTTACAAGTGAATTTAGAAATTTTTCTAACAGCTGTGGGTGAGAAATTCTGCTCGTGTTGATGCGCGGGTGGCCCTTCTGCTTGGAATGATGCAACTTCTTTGGTCTGAGTCTAACCTTGCTGCACACCAGGGAGTGGTCGGTGTCGCAGTCCGCACTGTGGAAGCTGCGTGTGATTTGAACACTGTTTAAGGCGGCTCGCCTTGTGACAATGAGGTCTAGCTGGTGCCAACGACGTGATCTTGGGTGCCTCCATGAAACCTGGTGACAGGGTTTAGTGTGAAAGAACGAGTTGGTGATGCAGAGGTTATGATAGGTACACAACTCAAGCAGTCTCTGCCCGTTCTCATTCATCCTTCCAACGCCATAGCGCCCAAGGCAGGAGGGCCATGAGTCATGGTCGGCCCCAACCCTGGCATTAAAGTCCCCCAGCAGGAATAGGTGTTCGGTGTTGGGGATGCTGCTAATGATGTTATGGAGTTGTTCATAGAACTGGTCTTTAGCTTCAGGTGCGGAACAGAGTGTTGGAGCATAGGTGCTGAGTAGGTGTACTGGACCAGAGGTGGTGAACAGTCGGATGGACAGTATGCGTTCCGAGCCATTTGAGGGAGCTGGCGGGCAGCCATAAAGACAGGGCTAAATTGTGGCGAGTCGAAGAGACTTAGTAGTTGGCAGGAAAAAAGACAGAGGCGCAAGGGGAGAGCCAACTGTGCAACAGCCCCAACAAACAAATTTCTCTGCAGCACCTGTGGAAGAGCCTGTCACTCCAGAATTGGCCTTTATAGCCACTCCAGGCGCTGCTTCACAAACCACTGACCACCTCCAGGCGCGTATCCATTGTCTCTCGAGATAAGGAGGCCCAAAAGAAAGAAAAAAAAAAGAAAAAAAGAAATTAGGCAGATAGAGGACCCATCTCTGAGTGGTGTGGGTGTACTATAACCTCAGTATTAAGGACACAACCTGTTGACTGCATGGGTTATTGAAGGAAGACACTCATAGTAAATTAAACCAAAGGCATGCTGTAGCCAAATGTGAATCTTTCCCCAGCCATGTTTCCAAATTGAGATAAAAACAAAAAATGCTGGAAATACTCAGCAGGTCTGGCAGCATCTGTGGAGAGAGAAGCAGAATTAACGTTTCAGGTCAGGAGCAGAGTTAACGTTTCAGGTCAGAAGCCGAGTTAACGTTTCAGGTCAGAAGCCGAGTTAACGTTTCAGGTCAGAAGCAGAGTTAACATTTCCAAATTGAGCCTTTTTAAAAATTTATTCTTTCATGGGATGCAGGTGTTGCTGACAAGGCCAGCATTTGTTGCTCATTCTTAATTGCCCTTGACAACTGAGGGGCTTGCTAGGCCGTTTCAGAGGGCGGTTCAGAGTCAACCACATTGCATGGGTCTGGAGTCACATGTAGGCCAGACCAGGTAAGGATGGCAGATTTCCTTCCCTAACGGACATCAGTGAACCTGACTGGTTTTTACAAGTCGATGATAGTTTCATGGCACCATTACTGAGACTAGTTTTCAATTCCAAATTTTAATTAATTAATTCAAATTCCACCAGCTGCCATGGTGGGATTTGAACTCCTGTCCGCATGGCATTAGCCTGGGCTCTGGATTACTAATCCAGTGACATTACCACTATGCCACCATCTCCCCTGATCTTCTCTGTCACAGGACAGTCTATGTTATGAAAAGAATATTATCCATATATGTGCTCTACTATTTTATATATTTATGCTAGTTTATTGTTTGGCCAACCTTTTGAGAAAAATTTCATTTTCTTGTTTGACTAAAATCCACAGATGATTTAAATTGACTATCACCTCTGTAACATCCATAAAAAAAACATCAGGGACCTAGGACTGAAAGAGATATCGTAATGTGAGACAACATTTTGAGAATACTGCTTTCATTTATAATCCCACAGCAGCAACGTCAGTGATTTTGATAAAGCACTATAATAGTTTGCCTCCTTCTTTATATTGTTCTATCACTAACCTCCCTCTGTAGACTGATCTAAACTACAGGATACATAAATAACACATACAACGATAGAAAAGTAGCTGTATTTCTATCATTACATATGTTTATATTATATGCGGTAAAATTTAATTCAAATTTTTTTTTAAATAGTACTTTTAAACATTAGTCTTCTGCTCTGCTCAGTTGCTCCAGCTTGGAAACATATAGTTATATATAGCATATAGTTAAACTGGAGAGCGATAAAAGCATATAGGATTCAATTTCAAATGTGATCTGACATCTCATTCACTTTGTGCTCCTTGAAACTAGGCTGAAACAATGCAGAGAATCTTTTCTCCCTGGTTCAACATTATATAAATTTATTTCACATAGCAAAGATTTCTAATATAATGTTAACAAATTAAATACCTAGTTATATTACATATATCATCATTGGAATGCATTCATCCTGGGAATAGTATTCATTAACAGGGCAGATTTTCCAAGTCCTTGCCCACTGGATATTGGGAAAATTATGGGCAATATCCCTGGTAGGAACTGGTAGTAGAAAGAGTTTGGGCATGTATCCATGGTGTAGTCATTATACGCACCTGAAAAATTAACTTAACACTGGCCTTGTTACTAGTTTAGATCATTCTCTTGTTGAAATGCCAGAATAATTCTAACTGAAAATTAGCAAATCAGCCATGGTGCTGGCTGTAGTCAGCTGATGAATATGGTGTTCATCCCAAGAAGTTTGTCAAAGGGAGAGGAAAATAATTGTGCTGTTTTTCTGTAACAATTCCTGTAACATCAATCACATGCTCAACCCACACATTCTACTCTTAGAACAACCATATTATGGGTGATTGTCATTTAGCTAGAAGATTTTTTTTTGGCACTGTTTAATCTCAGCTCACCTAATCCTCCAAATCACATGGAACTTTATAAATCAAATTCGGCACCAATTATTGTACAGTTAGCTCATCTTTTAAAGCTTGCCAGAATGTTGTGTTGAATGTGAAAAACTGTATTAAAACCAGCAGTTGAATTTCCTGTTGACCTGACCAGTGTTAGTGGAAATACAGATTCTCAGTTGTTGCTTCACTTTCTTGACCAAGGAGTTTCCAGGAGGCTGATTGGGGAACACGATCGCTGTAAGATATTATGAAAGTGCAAATGTAAAGAACTGTCCTTTTTAATTAAAATGTTTATCTCAATCACAGAAAATATATTAGTTTTCCTTCAAAGTATATATGAACTAAAAAATATCCTATTTTTCACTTCAGATTTCATAACAAAGGAGTTTATGTAAAAGTTGGCTTGCAGAAGATTAGCCACACACGTAGTCTGAACAAGGATTTAAAGCTTCAAGTGGACGATCATGAAGTGGAACTTCCAAATATTGAAGGCCTCATCTTTCTAAACATTCCCAGGTAAACATTTAGAAACAAAGCTATAAATAAAAGCAAAATACTGCAGATGCTGGAAATCTGAAATAAAACCAAAAAGTGCTGGAAATACTCAGCAGGTGAGGCAGCATCTGTGGAGAGAAACAAAGTTCACGTTTCAGGTCAGTGACCTTTCATCAGTTCTGACCTGAAACATTAACTTTGATTCTCTCTCCACAGATGCTGCCAGACCTGCTGAGTATTTCCAGCACTTTTTATTTTATATTAGAAACAAAATTAGTTCCTCTGAAATTCCCTCCTTGAACCTCTCTGTTTCTCTACCCTTTTCTTTTCTCCTTAAAAGCACTCCTTAAAACCTACCACTTGTACCAAGCTTTTAGTTGCTCCTCCTAATTGTAGTCATTTACAGCACAGAAGGAGGACATAGGTGAGGTTTTAAATGATTACTTTTCATCTGTGTTCGCTATGGAGAAGGACGATGTAGGTGTAGAGGGAGGGGGATTGTGATATACTTGAACAAATTAGCATTGAAAGGGAGGAGGTATTAACTGTTTTAGCGGGCTTAAAAGTGGATAAATCCCCAGGCCCAGATTAGATGTATCCCAGGCTGTTATGTGAGGCAAAGGAGGAGATTGCAGGGGCTCTGACACAAGTTTTCAAATCCTCTCTGGCCACAGGAGAGGTGCCAGAGAACTGGAGGACAGCGAATGTGGTACCATTATTCAAGAAGGGTAGCAGGGATAAACCAGGTAATTACAGGCCGGTGAATCTAACATCAGTGGTAGGGAAACTACTGAAAAAATTCTGAGGGCCAGGATTTATGTCCACTTGGAGAATCAGGGATAGTCAGCATGGCTTTGTCAGGGGGAGATCATGTCTAACAAATTTGATTGAATTTTTCAAGGGTGTGACTAGGTGTGTAGATGAGGGTAAAGCAGTTCATGTAGTCTACATGGACTTCAGTAAGGCTTTTGATAAGGTCCGCATGGGAGATTGGTCAAGAAGGTAAGAACCCATGGGATCCAGGGCAATTTGGCAAATTGTATCCAAAATTGGCTTAGTGGCAGGAGGCAGAGGGTGATGGTCCAGGGTTGTTTTTGTGATTGAAAGCCTGTGACCAGTGGTGTACCACAGGGATCGGTGCTGGGACCCTTGCTGTTTGTAGTGTACATTAATGATTTAGACGTGAATACAGGAGGTATGATAAGTAAGTTTGCAGATGACACGAAAATTGGTGGTGTCGTAAATAGTGAGGAGGAAAGCTTTAGATTACAGGACGATATAGATGGGCTGGTAAGATGGGCAGAGCAGTGGCAAATGGAATGTATTCCTGAGAAATGTGAGGTGATGCATTTTGGGAGGACTAACAAGGCAAGAGAATTTTTTTTTAAAAATTCATTCATGGGATGTAGGCGTCACTGGCCAGGCCAGCATTTATTGCCCATCCCTAATTGCCCTTGAGAAGGTGGTAGTGAGCTGCCTTCTTGAACCACTGCAGTCCATGTTGGGGTAGGTGCATCCACAGCGCTGTTAGGAAGGGAGTTCCAGGATTTTGACCCAGTGACGGTGAAGGAACGGCGATATAGTTCCAAGTCAGGATGGTGTGTGACTTGGAGGGGAAATTGCCGATGGTAGTGTTCCCATGCATTTGCTGCCCTTGTTCTTCTAGGTGGTAGAGGTCGTGGGTTTGGAAGGTGCTGTCTAAGGAGCCTTGGTGAGTTGCTACAGTGCATCTTGCAGCTGGTACACACTGCTGCCACTGTGCGTCGGTGGTGGAGGGAGTGAATGTTTGTAGATGGGGTGCCAATCAAGCAGGCTGCTTTGTCCTGGATGGTGTCGAGCTTCTTGAGTGTTGTTGGAGCTGCACTCATCCAGGCAAGTGGAGAGTATTCCATCACACTCCTGACTTGTGCCTTGTAGATGGTGGACAGGCTTTGGGGAATCAGGAGGTGAGTTACTCGCCGCAGGATTCCTAGCTTCCGACCTGCTCTTGTAGCCACAGTGTTTATATGGCTACTCCAGTTCAGTTTCTGGTCAATGGTAGCCCTAGGATGTTGATAGTGGGAGATTCAGCGATGGTAATGCCATTGAATGTCAAGGGGAGATGGTTAGATTCTCTCTTGTTGGAGATGGTCTTTGCCTGGCACTTGTGTGGTGCGAATGTTACTTGCCACTTATCAGCCCAAGCCTGGATATTGTCCAGGTCTTGCTACATTTATACACAGACTGCTTCAGTATCTGAGCAGTCACGAATGGTGCTGAACATTGTGCAGTCATCAGCGAACATCCCCACTTCTGACCTTATGATTGAAGGAAGGTCATTGATGAAGCAGCTGAAGATGGTTGGGCCTAGGACACTACCCTGAGGAACTCCTGCAGTGATGTCCTGGAGCTGAGATAATTGACCTCCAACAACCAAAACCATCTTCCTTTGCGCTAGGTATGACTCCAGCCAGCGGAGGATTTTCCCCCTGATTCCCATTGACCTCAGTTTTGCTAGGGCTCCTTGATGCCATACTCGGTCAAATGCTGCCTTGATGTCAAGGTCAGTCACTCTCACCTCACCTCTTGAGTTCAGCTCTTTTGTCCATGTTTGAATCAAGGCTGTAATGAGGTCAGGAGCTGAGTGGCCCTAGCGGAACCCAAACTGAGCGTCACTGAGCAGGTTATTGCTAAGCAAGTGCCACTTGATAGCACTGTCGATGACACCTTCCATCACTTTACTGATGATTGAGAGTAGGCTGATGTGGTGGTAATTGGCCGGGTTGGATTTGTCCTGCTTTCTGTGTACAGGACATACCTGGGCAATTTTCCACATCGCAGGGTAGATGCCAGTGTTGTAGCTGTACTGGAACAGCTTGGCTAGGGGCGCGGCAAGTTCTAGAGCACAGGTCTTCAGTACTATTGCCGGAATATTGTCAGGACCCATAGCTTTTGCAGTATCCAGTGCCTTCAGTCGTTTCTTGATATCACGCAGAGTGAATCGAATTGGCTGAAGTCTGGCATCTGTGATGCTGGGGACTTCAGGAGGAGGCCGAGATGGATCATCAACTCGGCACTTCTGGCTGAAGATTGTTGCAAATGCATCAGCCTTATCTTTGGCACTGATGTGCTGAGCTCCCCCATCATTGAGGATGGGGATATTTGTGGAGCCACCTCCTCCAGTTAGTTGTTTAATTGTCCACCACCATTCACGGCTGGATGTGGCAGGACTGCAGAGCTTAGATCTGACCGTTGGTTATGGGATCGCTTAGCTCTGTCTATCGCATGCTGCTTACGCAGTTTGGCATGCAAGTAGTCCTGGGTTGTAGCTTCACCAGGTTGACATCTCATTTTGAGGTATACAATGGATGGTAGGACCCTGGGAAGTACAGAGGGGCCTTGGTGTACTTGTCCATTGATCACTGAAGACAGCAGCGCAGGTAGATAAGGTGTTAGGAAGGCATATGGGATACTTCCCTTTATTAGCCGAGGCATAGAATATAAGAGCAGGGAGGTTATGATGGAGCTGTATAAGACGCTAGTTAGGCCACAGCTGGAGTACTGTGTACAGTTCTGGGCACTGTAGGAAGGATGTGATTGCACTGGATGTTGACTAGGCTGGAGCATTTCAGCTATGAAGAGAGACTGGATAGGCTAGGGTTGTTTTCGTTAGAGCGGAGAAGGCTGAGGGCGGACCTAATTGAGGTACACTAAGTTATGAGGGGCATAGATAGGGTAGATAGGAAGAAACATTTTCCCTTCGCGGAGTTGTCAATAACCAGGGCACATAGATTTAAGATAAAGGGCAGGAGGTTTAGAGGGGATTTGAGGAAAAATGTTTTCACCCAGAGAATGGTTGGAATCTGGAACACACTGCCTGAAGAGGTGGTAGAGGCAGGAACCCTCACAACATTTAAGAAGTATTTAGATAAGCACTTGAAATGCCATAGCATACAAGGCTACGTGCCAAGTGCTGGGAAATGGGATTCGAACAGATAGGTGCTTGATGGTCGGCATGGACACGATGGACCAAAGGGCCTGTTTCTGTGCTGTATAACTTCATGACTCTATGAGAAGGAGTCCATTGAGTCCATGCTGGCTCTCCACGGAGCAATCCAGTCAGTCCCATTCCCCCACTTGATCACTGTATCCCTGCAAGTTTACTTCTGTCAAGTGGCCATCCAATTTCCTTTTGAAATCATTGATTGTCTCAGCTTCCCCCACCCTTGTGGGCAGCGAGTTCCAGGTCATTACCACCCACTGCGTAAAGAGGTTCTTCCTCACATGCCCCCTGCATCTTTTGCCCAATACCTTCAATCTATGTCCCCTAGTCCTTGTACCATTAGTTAATGAGAACAGCTTTTCCTTGTCTAACTTATCTAACTAAGCCTGTCATAATCTTGGACACCTCAATTAAATCTCCCCTGAATCTCCTTTGCTCATAGGAGAACAACCCCAGTTTTTACAGTCTAACCTTGTAACTAAAATCCCCCTCCCTGGAACTATTCTGGTAACTCTCCTCTGCACCCTCACAAGGAATCACAGAATTATTACAGTGCAGAAGGAGGCCATTCAGCCCATCATGCCCACACTGGCTCTCTGAAAGAGCAATTCCGTTTGTTCCATTCCACTGCCTTCTCCCCGTAACCCTGCACATTCTTCCTTTTCATATAACTGTCTCATTCCCTTTTGAATGATTCAATTGAACCTGCCTCCACCACGTTCTGAGGTAGTGCATTCCAGACCTTAACCACTCGCTGTGTGAAAAAGTTTTTCCTCTTGTCACTTTTCTTACCAAATACTTCAAATCTGTGCCCTCTTGTTCTTGAGTCTTACACGAGTAGGAACAATTTCTCTCTATCTACTCTGTCCAGACCCCTCATGATTTTGAATACCTCGATCAAATCACCTTTCAGCCTTCTTTTCTCCAAGGAAAACTGACAATCACCTCCAACTGCTAACACCTCCAATCTGTCTTCAAAACTGAAATTCCTCATCCCTAGAACCATTCTCGTGAATCTTTTCTGTACTCTCTCCAATGCCCTCACGTCTTTCCTCAAGTGCGGTGCCCAGAACTTATACTCTATGTCCCTATTAATAAAGCCCAGGATACTGTATGCTTTATTTACCGCTCTCTCAGCCTGTCCTGCCAGCTTCAATGACTTAGGCACATATACACCTTGGTCCCTCTGCTTTAGAATTGTACCCTTTATTTTATATTGTCTCTCCATGTTCTTCCTACCAAAATGAATCACTTCACATTTCTCTGCATTGACCTTCATCTGCCACCTGTCTGCCCATATCACCGACTTGTCTATGTCCTTTTGAAGTTCTACACCATCCTCCTCACAATGCTTCCAAGTTTCATATCATCTGCAACTTTGAAATTGTGCCCTGTACACCAAGGTCTAGGTCATTAATATAGATCAGGAAAAGCAAGGGTCCCAACACTGACCCTTGGGGAACTCCACTACAAACCTTCCTCCAGCCAAAAAACATCCATTAACCACTACTCTTTGTTTCCTGTCACTCAGCCAATTTTGTATCCATGTTGCTACTGTCCATTTTATTCCATGAGCTACAAGTTTGCTCACAAGTCTGTTGTGTGGCACTGTATCAAACGCCTTTTGAAAGTCCACGTACACCACATCAACAGCATTACCCGCATCAACCCTCTCTGTTACCTCTTCAGAAAACTCCGGCAATTTAGTTAAACATGATTTTCCCTTAAGAAATCCATGCTGGCTTTCCTTAATTAACTCACATTTGTCCATGTGACTATTAATTTTGTCTCAAATTATTTTTCTAGAAGTTTTCCCAGCACCGAAGTTAAACTGACTGGCCTGTAGTTGCTGGGCTTATCTCTACACCCTTTTTTGAACAAGGGTGTCACGTTTGCAATTCTCCAGTCCTCTGGCACCACCCGAGTCTAAGGAAGACTGAAAAATTACGGCCAGTGCCTCTGTGATTTCCACCCTCACTTCCCTCAATATCCTTGAATGCAGCTCATCTGGTCCTGGTGTTTTATCCACTTTAAGTACAGACAGCCTATCTAATACTTCCTCTTTATCAATTTTAAACCCTTCTAGTGTCCAACTTACCTCTCTTTCAACATTGCCTGGGTTGCATCTTCTTACTTGGGAAAGACAAATGCAAATTCATTTAATACCTCAGCTATGCCCTCTGCCTCCATGTGTAAATCCCCTTTCTGGTCACTAATCAGCCCCACTCCTCCTTTTACCACCCTTTTACTATTTATATGCCTATAGAAAACTTTGGGATTTCCTTTAATGCTAGCTGCCAGTTTCTTTTCATACTCTCTCTTTGCTTCTCTTATTTGCTTTTTCACTTCCCCTCTGGACCTTCTGTATTCAGCCTGGTTCTCAATAGTATTTTCTACCTGGCATTTGTGATAAGCACACTTTTTCTTCTTTATCTTAATCTCTACCTCTTTTGTCATCCAGGGAGTTCTGGATTTGTTTGCCCTACTTTTCCCCTTCGAGGGAACATACCTCAACTGTGCCCAAATGATCTCTTCTTTGAAGGTAGCCCATTGTTCATCGACTGGTTTTCCTGCCGGCTTTTGATTCCAATTTATTCACCCCAGCTCCATTCTTTCCCCATTGAAGTTGACCTTCCCCCAGTTAATTATTCTTACCCTGGATTTCTCTTTGTCCTTTTCCATAGTCAGCCTAATCCTTATGATACAATGATCACTGTCCCCTAAATGCTCTCCTACTGTTACTTGATCTACTTGGCCCACCTCATTCCCAAGAACCAGGTCTAGCAACATACTGTTGTAGAAGATTTTCCTGAATACACTCTAGGAACTCTTGCCCCTCACTGCCCTTTACACTACTATTATCCCAGTCTGTGTTTGGATAATTAAAGTCCCCCATTATAACTATCCTATAATTTTTGCACCTCGCTGTAATTTCTTGCAAATTTGTTCCTCCACGTCCTTCCCACTAGTTGGTGGCCTAAAGACAACACCGAGCAATGTAACTGCACCTTTTTTGTTCCTTAGCTCGAGCCACATTAATTCTGTCCTCCAGGAATATTTAACACCCAGCTCTGCCCTTCTTTGAGCCAGGTCTCTGTTCTCGCCGCAATATCATTTTTCCACATGGCAATCTGCGCCTGTACCTCACCAATCTTATTAACCACACTCTGTGCATTCGCATACATGCACATTAACCCTGATTCAGACTTTATTACTTTCTTCCTTACTCTGACCCCACCTAATAACTTACTAATCCCTACTTTTGTGCAATCTCGCCCAGTATTGGTGTTCCCCTCTAATACTTGCTCCTAGTTCCCACACCCCTAACAAGTTACCAGTTTTGCTTCCTTCCAATCTGAGCTCCCTCTCAGGTTCCCACCCCCCTGACAGTTTAGTTTAAACCCTCCCCAACAGCACTAGCAAATCTCCCTGTGAGGATATTCATCCCAGTCCTGCTAAGATGCAACCCGTCCACCTTATACAGGTCCCACCTGCCCCAGAACCAGTCCCAATGTCTCAGAATTCTGATGCCCTCCCTCCTACACCAGTTCTCCAGCCACGTGTTCAATAGCTCAGTTCTCCAATTCCTATGCTCGCTTGCACATGGGACTGGGAGTAATCCTAAAATGACTGCTTTTAAGGTCCTGCTTTTTAATCTCCTTCCTAGTTCCCTAAAATCTGCTTTCAGGACCTCATCCCACATCTTACGTATGTCATTGATACCAGTATGGACCATGACCTCACGCTGTTCATCCTCCCCCAGAAGGATGTCCTGCAGCTGCTCCGTGACATCCTTGACCCTGGCACCAGGGAGGCAACACACCATCCTGGGGTCACATTTACTGTCGCAGCAACGCCTGTCTGTTCCCCTAACTAACGAATCCCTTATCACTACTTTTCTTCCACTCCTCTTCCTCCCCTCCTGTGCAGCTGAGCCACCTATGGTGCCACAAATCTGGCTCTGACTGCACTCCTCTGAGGAACCATCACCCTCACCAGTATCCAAAATGGAAAACCGATTAGCGAAAGAGATCCTATCAAGGGACTCCTGCACGACCTGCCTGGTTGGCTTAGACTGCCTGGCGGTCACCCATTCCCTCTCTGCCTGCATGCTCTGAAACTGCGGTGTGACCAGCTCCTGAAGGGCCAAATGGCCCACTCCTCCTATTTTCTGTGTTTAAACGTGCTAGCCATGTATTCCTCCACCTTGCGGATGCACAACAGTGACTCCAGCCACCACTTGAGTTCCGAAACCCGGAGCTCAAGCTTCTGCAGCCGGTGACACTTCCTGAAGATGTGTTTGTCAAGGACACATGGTGCGTCCATGACTTCCCACATGCCCCAGGCTGTACATTCCACTCGGCAGAACTGCCCTGCCGTACCTTAACTTTACAGACTATTTGTTGTAAGTAGAATAGCTTACCATTTTTTTTCATTCATTCATGGGATGTGGGCATCGCTGGCTAGGCCAGCATTTATTGCTCATCCCTAATTGCCCTTAAGAAGATGGTGGTGAGCTGCCTTCTTGAACCGCTGCAGTCCATGTTGGGGTAGGTACACCCTCAGTGCTGTTAGGAAGGGAGTTCCAGGATTTTGACCCAGTGACAGTGAAGGAACGACGATATAGTTCCAAGTCAGGATGGTGTGTGACTTGGAGGGGAAATTGCCGATGGTAGTGTTCCCATGCATTTGCTGCCCTTGTTCTTCTAGGTGGTAAAGGTCGCGTGTTTGGAAGGTGCTGTCTAAGGAGCCTTTTTTTTTTGCTGCGTTGCTCACAGACCAGCTTTTTCCACTGCACTGAAGCAAGAACCAAATAGTGGAGGGTTAAAAAAAGTAGAAAAATGGAGCACCTCCTCCCCACTTCACTGAAGGACCCTCACATCCTTTCTAAAGTGTGGTGACCAGAACTGGATGCAATACTTCAGTTGGGGCCTAACCAGTGTTTTGTAAAGGGTCAGCGTAACTTCCCTGCTTTTGTACTCAATGCCTCTATTTATCAAGCCCAAGATCCCATATGCTTTGCTAACCACTCTCTCAATATGTTCTGCACATTGATGCACATGAACCCCTAAGTCCCTCTGTTCCTGCACACTCTTTAGAACTGTGTCATTTTGTGTATATTACCTCTCCCTATTCCTTCTGCCAAAATACATCATCTCACACTTGTCAGTGTTAAATTCCATCTGCCCAGTTGCAGGTGATTCATATCATCCTCACTGTTAGCGGCACCTCCAAGTTTGGTGTCATTAGCAAATTTTGAGATTCTACTCTGTATTCCAAGATCCAAGTCATTTATATACAGTGAAAAAAAAACAGTGGTCCTAGCACTGACCTTTGGGGAACACCACTGTCTACCATCCTCCAGTCTGAAAAACAACCTTTTACCACGACTCGCTGTTTTGTCCTTAAGGCAATTTTTTATCCAGTTGGACACTGACCCTCCTATTCCATGAGCCTTAATTTTGTTAACCAGCCTTTTATGTGGTGCTTTATCAAACACTTGCTTAAGATCCATATAGACAACATCCACTGCATTCTCTTCATCAACCTTCTCTGTTACTTCATCAAAAAATTCAATTGGATTAGTCAAGCATAGAATCACAGAATAATACAGTGCAGAAGAGGCCCTTCGACCCATCGAGTCTGCACTGATACATTAAAACACCTGACCTGTCTACCTAATCCCATTTGCCAGCACTTGGCCCATAGCCTTGAATGTTATGACGTGCCAAGTGCTCATCCAGGTACTTTTTAAAGGATATGAGGCAACCTGCCTCTACCACCCTCCCAGGCAGTGCATTCCAGACTGTCACCACCCTCTGGGTAAAAAGGTTCTTCCTCAAATCCCCCTTAAACCTTCCGCCCCGCACCTTAAACTTGTGACCCCTCGTAACTGATCCTTCAACTAAGGGGAACAGCTGCTCCCTATCTACCCTGTCCATGCCCCTCATAATCTTGTACACCTCGATCAGGTCACCCCTCAGTCTTCTCTGCTCCATTGAAAACAACCCAAGCCTATCCAACCTCTCTTCATAGCTTCATAGCAATCACATCCTTCCTATAATGTAGCGGCCAGAATTGCACACAGTACTCCAGCTGTGACCTTACCAAAGTTCTGTACAACTCCAACATGATCTCCCTGCTTTTGTAATCTATGCCTCGATTGATAAAGGCAAGTGTCCCAT
Organism: Heterodontus francisci; assembly: GCF_036365525.1. Lineage (NCBI taxonomy): Eukaryota > Metazoa > Chordata > Chondrichthyes > Heterodontiformes > Heterodontidae > Heterodontus > Heterodontus francisci. The sequence continues at coordinate 287,119,757 of NC_090371.1, read as the reverse complement.
CTGCCTTTTTCACGACCCTATTAACCTGCCCTTCTGCCTTCAGAGATCTATGGACAAACACGCCAAGGTCCCTTTGTTCCTCAGAACTTCCCAGTGTCAGGCCATTCATTGAATACTTTCGTGTCACATTACTCCTTCCAAAGTGTATCACCTCACACTTTTCAGCGTTAAATTCCATCTGCCACTTTTCTGCCCATTTGACCATCCCGTCTATATCTTCCCGTAACCTAAGATACTCCACCTCACTGTTAACCACTCGGCCAATCTTTGTGTCATCCGCGAACTTACTGATCCTACCCCCCACATAGTCATCTATGTCGTTTATATAAATGACAAACAATAGGGAACCCAGCACAGATCCCTGTGGTATGCCACTGGACACTGGCTTCCAGTCACTAAAACAGCCGTCTGTCATCACTCTCTGTCTCCCACAGCTAAGCCAATTTTGAATCCACCTTATCAAGTTACCCTGTATCCCATGTGCATTTGCTTTCTTGATAAGTCTCCCATGTGGGACCTTGTCAAAGGCTTTGCTGAAATCCATGTAAACTACATCAACTGCACTACCCTCATCTACACACCTGGTCACATGCTCAAAAAATTCAATCAAATTTGTTAGGCATGACCTCCCTCTGACAAAGCCATGCTGACTGCCTGCATGATCTGCCTTTTTACAAATCTTGAATTAATTCAAACCCCTCCAATTGTCTGTTGATTTTTTTCCCCTGATTATAGTTTCTAAAACCCTACCCACCACTGATGTTAAACTAACTGGTCTGTGGTTGCTAGGAATGTCCTAACCCTTAATAAGGGTGTCATTTTTTTCCACTCTCTAATCCTCTGGCATCTCCCCTGTATCCAGGGAAGATTGGAAGATTATGGCAAGCCCTTCTGTTATCTCCACCCCAATTTCCTTTAGTAACCTGGAATGCAAGCCATCCGGACCAGGTGAATTATCTACCCTAAGCAAAGCCAACCTTTCCAGTACCTCCCCCCTCTCAATTTTTATCCTATCCATTGTCTCTACTCTCTCCACTTCTACTGATATTTTGTCAGACTAAATGTCCTTAGTAAACACTAATCAAGTAGCACTGTGCCTCTTTGTCCCTAATAGGCCCCACTCATCTCTTACTACCCGCTTACTATTTACATACCGGTAAAAGATTTTTGGGTTCCCTTTTATATTTACTGCTGTCCTGTTCTCATGTTCTGTCTTTGCAAGTCTAATTTCCTCTTTACCTCCCCTCTCAACTTTTATTCTATATGGCCTGGTTCTCACTTGAAGAATTCACCTGACGTGCACCATACAACCTCATTTTTTTGTTTCATCATAATCTCGATCTCCCTCATCATCCAAGGAGCCCTGATTTTGGTCTCCTACCTTTCGCCCTTGTTGGAATGTACCTATCCTGTACCTGAAGCATCTCTTCCTTAAAGATCGCCTATTGTTCCAATACAGCTTTTCCTGTCAGTCTTTGGTTCCATTTTACCCTGGCTAGATCCCTTCTCATCCTGCTAAATTAGTCCTGTTCCAATCTAGACATTCTACCTTACTTCGTTCCTTTCATTTCTGCATTGCTAATATAAACCTTATGATACTATGATCACTCTTACCCAGGTGCGCCCCGACAGACACTTGGTCCACTCATTCCCCAGCATCAGATCCAACAATGCCTCCTTTCTAGTTGGGCTGAGAACCTACTGATCAAGGAAGCTCTCCTGAACACATTGCAGAAATGCCTCCCCCTCCTTACCCTTTAATTACCAAAATATCAGTTGCGATAATGTTCGAGTAAAGTCCCCCAATATCCCCACTCTATAATTCTTGCACATCTCTGTGATTTCTGTGCAGATTTGTTCCTCTCTCTCTCTCTGACTATATGGAGGCCTGTAGAATACCCCCAGTAGTGTGATCATACCCTTTTTGCTTCTCAACTCTAGCCAAATGGATTCTGTCTCTGCCCCCTCAAGGACATCCTCCCTTTCCAGCACTATAATGTCTTCCCTAATCATTACTGCCACCCCACCTCCCATTTTTCCTTCCCTATCTTTTCTGAACACTTTATGTCCTTGTACATCAAGTTCCTAGACACCATATTTAAGCCACGTTTCCATTATTACCACATGTGCTATTTATGTTTGTAGCTCACCAGCCTTATTCACCAGACTTCGTGTGTTTACATACATGCATTCTAATCCTGTTTTTGCATTCCTCGTAGTCCTTTGCAGTCCGTTCCTAATACGGAACTACTCCCCTCTCTTGTACTGTCCGATACTCTCACATTATGCACCTTATTCTCCTTTTCTACTTATATATGCTGCTGGTGCCCATGCCCTGCAAATTTAGTTTAAAACGTCCCCATCAACACCAGTGAATCTCCACGCGAGGACATTGGTCCCAGTCATGTTGAGGTGCAACCCATCCTTTTGAATAGGTGTCACCTGCCCCAGAACTGGTCCCAATGGCCCAAGAATCTGAAGCCCTCCCTCCTGCACCATGTTTCAAGCCACGCAGTGATCCTCCCTATCTTCCTATTTCTACTCACAGCGCATGTAACTGGAAGTAATCCAGAGATTACTACCTTTGAGGTCCTACTCTTTAACTTCCTCCCTAGTTCCTGAAAATCTGACCTCAATACCTACCCTCTCTATGCCATTGGTGCCAATGTGTACCACAACTTCTGGCTCACTCGCTTCCTCCTGCAGAATATCCTGCACTGTCTCTGTGCTGTCCTTTACCCTGGCACCAGGGAGGCAACACATCATGAGGGACTCAAAACAACTGTAACAGAAATGCCTGTCTGTGTCATTAACTATGGAATCACCAATAGCAACTGCATTTCTACTGTTTGCTGTTCCCTCCTGTACAGTCCCTTGCCCGTTGGTGCCATGGTTTGGACTGCACTCCTTCAAGGTGTCGTCACTCCCAGCAGTCTCCAAAACTGTGTACCGGTTTCAGAGTGGCACACACCCTGAAGACTCCTACACTTCCTGCCTCTTCCTACTCTTCTGGATGGCCACCCATCTGCTATCCTGAACTCTCACTGCCTGATCCAGGAAACTCTCCTGCTCCCTGATGCTCCACAGTGAATCAAGCTGTTCCTCAAGCTCAGAATTCCTGAGCTCGAGCTGAAGAAGCTGGAGTCACCTCACACATGTGGTCGCCCAAGACATATGAAGTGTCATGATGCAGAAATTGAAAGCAACAGGCTGCAGCTGCCCATCCATGATCTAAACAAAAGCCTCTATTCCCTTTTTTAACCATCTATTTAGTACCCTGCTTAAACTGTCAATTTTAAATAATATCTCTAGATCTGAACTCTGCTTATACTTTTATTACAACATTTATTTATACTACCCCGATTGAATATGTTTAATTTCCCAGGTTCCAATTTGAACCAAAACCCTAGATAGAGAGAGAAAAAAGATAAATACCCACCAACCAATCACTTACTCTCTTCCCCGTGACGTCACATTTTGATTTTCCTTAAAACGAAGTCAGTCCCCCTCGACTCGCTCCTTTATCCTGCCGCCAGTCTCACTGTGCTCCCCCAGGCTCGCTCCTTTATCCTGCTGCTGGTCTCACTGTGCTCCCCCTCAATTCGCTCCTTTATCCTGCCGCCAGTCTCACTGTGCTCTCCCTCAATTCGCTCCTTTATCCTGCCGCCGGTCTCACTGTGCTCTCCCTCAATTCGCTCCTTTATCCTGCTGCCGGTCTCACTGTGCTCTCCCTCAATTCGCTCCTTTATCCTGCCGCGGGTCTCACTGTGCTCCCCCAGGCTCGCTCCTTTATCCTGCCGCTGGTCTCACTGTGCTCTCCCTCAATTCGCTCCTTTATCCTGCCGCCGGTCTCACTGTGCTCCCCCAGGCTCGCTCCTTTATCCTGCCGCCGGTCTCACTGTGCTCCCCCAGGCTCGCTCCTTTATCCTGCTGCTGGTCTCACTGTGCTCCCCCTCAATTCGCTCCTTTATCCTGCCGCCAGTCTCACTGTGCTCTCCCTCAATTCGCTCCTTTATCCTGCCGCCAGTCTCACTGTGCTCTCCCTCAATTCGCTCCTTTATCCTGCCGCCAGTCTCACTGTGCTCTCCCTCAATTCGCTCCTTTATCCTGCCGCCAGTCTCACTGTGCTCTCCCTCAATTCGCTCCTTTATCCTGCCGCCGGTCTCACTGTGCTCTCCCTCAATTCGCTCCTTTATCCTGCCGCGGGTCTCACTGTGCTCCCCCAGGCTCGCTCCTTTATCCTGCCGCTGGTCTCACTGTGCTCTCCCTCAATTCGCTCCTTTATCCTGCCGCCGGTCTCACTGTGCTCCCCCAGGCTCGCTCCTTTATCCTGCCGCCGGTCTCACTGTGCTCCCCCAGGCTCGCTCCTTTATCCTGCCGCTGGTCTCACTGTGCTCCCCCTCAATTCGCTCCTTTATCCTGCCGCCAGTCTCACTGTGCTCTCCCTCAATTCGCTCCTTTATCCTGCCGCCGGTCTCACTGTGCTCCCCCAGGCTCGCTCCTTTATCCTGCCGCCGGTCTCACTGTGCTCCCCCAGGCTCGCTCCTTTATCCTGCCGCCAGTCTCACTGTGCTCTCCCTCAATTCGTTCCTTTATCCTGCCGCCAGTCTCACTGTGCTCTCCCTCAATTCGCTCCTTTATCCTGCTGCCGGTCTCACTGTGCTCCCCCTCAATTCGCTCCTTTATCCTGCCGCCAGTCTCACTGTGCTCTCCCTCAATTCGCTCCTTTATCCTGCCGCCAGTCTCACTGTGCTCTCCCTCAATTCGCTCCTTTATCCTGCCGCCAGTCTCACTGTGCTCTCCCTCAATTCGCTCCTTTATCCTGCCGCCAGTCTCACTGTGCTCTCCCTCAATTCGCTCCTTTATCCTGCCGCCAGTCTCACTGTGCTCTACCTCAATTCGCTCCTTTATCCTGCCGCCAGTCTCACTGTGCTCTCCCTCAATTCGCTCCTTTATCCTGCCGCCGGTCTCACTGTGCTCTCCCTCAATTCGCTCCTTTATCCTGCCGCGGGTCTCACTGTGCTCCCCCAGGCTCGCTCCTTTATCCTGCCGCTGGTCTCACTGTGCTCTCCCTCAATTCGCTCCTTTATCCTGCCGCCGGTCTCACTGTGCTCCCCCAGGCTCGCTCCTTTATCCTGCCGCCGGTCTCACTGTGCTCCCCCAGGCTCGCTCCTTTATCCTGCCGCTGGTCTCACTGTGCTCCCCCTCAATTCGCTCCTTTATCCTGCCGCTGGTCTCACTGTGCTCCCCCTCAATTCGCTCCTTTATCCTGCCGCCAGTCTCACTGTGCTCTCCCTCAATTCGCTCCTTTATCCTGCCGCCGGTCTCACTGTGCTCTCCCTCGACTCGCTCCTTTATCCTGCCGCCGGTCTCACTGTGCTCTCCCTCGACTCGTTCCTTTATTCTGCCGCCGGTCTCACTGTGCTCTCCCTCGATTCGCTCCTTTATCCTGCCGCCGGTCTCACTGTGCTCCCCCAGGCTCGCTTCTTTATCCTGCCGCCGGTCTCACTGTGCTCTCCCTCGACTCGCTCCTTTATTCTGCCGCCAGTCTCACTGTGCTCTCCCTCGACTTGCTCCTTTATCCTGCCGCCGGTCTCACTGTGCTCCCCCAGGCTCGCTCCTTTATCCTGCCGCCGGTCTCACTGTGCTCTCCCTCGACTCGCTCCTTTATCCTGCCGCCGGTCTCACTGTGCTCTCCCTCAATTCGCTCCTTTATCCTGCCGCCAGTCTCACTGTGCTCTCCGTCAATTCGCTCCTTTATCCTGCCGCCGGTCTCACTGTGCTCTCCCTCGACTCGCTCCTTTATCCTGCCGCCGGTCTCACTGTGCTCCCCCAGGCTCGCTCCTTTATCCTGCCGCTGGTCTCACTGTGCTCTCCCTCGACTCGCTCCTTTATCCTGCCGCCGGTCTTGATGTCAATTTTGGTTTGGTTATTCTTCTGTGAAGAGCTTTGGAAGATTTTTCTGTGTTAAAGGCTATTTAAATGCAAGTTGTTGTTGTTCTTCATCTAATCTGCCTGAAATCTGGTAATGCAACATAGGTGGCATCAAAGCTGGTACCTGCCTGGTCTCTGTCCCAGTTGGGATGGAGTCAGATTCCTAAATATTTCTGTTGCTGTTGCTTGAAAGATGAATGCAGAGTGAACTCGCTCCCCAATCAACTGTCTGAAATGATGCATCACACTGCATCTAACAAGTCCAGTGACTGTTCCCGCTTGGTGCTGGAGTAGAAGAATTCACACTGATTGAAGCATTCTGCCATTTGCTTACTTTAATTACCTCTAAATCATTTATTGCATTATAAACGTTTGGAGAAAATCAAGGAATGTTTACACCTGAATATTCCGTTCATGCTGCCTGTGGACAGGCTTTATGTCAAGGAGCAGTTTCATAAAATTATTCCTATTGTTTCTTTGAGTGCTTTCTAAAACAGACCAATTCCATTGCTAAATAAAAGCAAAATACTGCAGATGCTGGAAATCTGAAATAAAACCAATAACTGCTGGAAATACTCAGCAGGTTTGGCAGCATCTGTGGAGAGAGAAACAGAGTTAACGTTTCAGGTCAGTGACCTTTCATCAGAACTGGCAAAGTTAGAAATGTAATAGGTTTTAAGCAAATAAAGTGGGGGTGGGGCAAAAGAAAACAAATGGGGAGGTGTTGATAGAACCATAGAAAAATTACAGCACAGAAGGAGGCCATTTAGCCCGTTCTGTCTGTGCTGGCCAAAAAACTGGCCGCCCAATTTAATTCCACCTTCCAGCACCTGGTCCGTAGCCTTGCAGGTTACAGCACTTCAGGTGCATGTCCAGGTACCTTTTAAATGAATTGAGGGTTTCTGCCTCCACCACCATTCCTGGCAGTGAATTCCAGATACCCACTGGGTGAAAAAGTGTTTCCTCATATCCCCTCTAATCCTTCTAACAGTCACCTTAAATCTGTGCCGCCTGGTAATTGACCTCTCTGCTCGGGGAAACAGGTCCTTCCTGTCCACTCTATCTAGGCCCCACATAATTTTGTGCACCTCAATTAAGTCACCCCTCAGCCTCTTCTCAGGAAAACAATCCTAGATAGGACAGAAGGTCACAGAGAATAACTGACAAGGAGGTCATGGGGCAGCGGCAAAGACAAAGAGTGTTAATGTTGTGGTGCAATACAAAGCATTAGTGCAGAAAGGGTGTTAAATGACAGAATAATGAAAGGCCCAGGCAAAAGCAAAACATGAAAAAAAAAGTGGGTAGGCACATGGTGTAATGATGAAACAAACTTAAAATAAAATGAAATAAAAAACTGCAAAGTAAAACTAAAAAAGAAGTGAAACTTAAAAAAAAAGTGGGGTGGGGGCCCGTCATACTCTGAAATTTTTGAACTTAATGTTCAGTCCGGCAGGCTGTAATGTGCCTAATCAGTAAATGAGCTGTTTCGCGAGCTTGCGTTGATGTTCACTGGAACACTGCAGCAATCCCAGGACAGAGATCTGGGCATGAGAGTGGGGGGATGTGTTGAAATGGCAAGCGACAGGAAGCTCAGGGTCATGTTTTCGAAATGAGCGAAGGTGTTCGCAAAGCGGTCACCCAATCTGCATTTGGTCTTTCCAATGTAGAGGAGACCACATTGTGAGCAGCGAATACAGTATACTACATTGAAAGAAGTACAAGTAAATCGCTGCTTCACCTGAAAGGAGCGTTTGGGGCCTTAGATAGTGAGGAGAGAGGAGGTAAAAAGGCAGGTATTACACCTCCTGCAATTGCATGGGAAGGTGCCGTGGGAAGGGGACGCAGTGTCGGGTAATGGAGGAGTGGACCAGGGTGTCGCGGTGGGGAACGATCCCTTTGGAATGCTGAGAGGGGAGCGGAGGGGAAGATGCGTTTGGTTGTGGCATCACGCTAGACGTGGCGGAAATGGCGGAGGATGATCCTTTGGATATGGAGACTGATGGGGTGGAAAGTAAGGACAAGGGGAACCCTGTCGTGGTTCTGGGAGGAAGGGGAAGGGGTGAGAGCAGAACTGCGGGAAATGGGCCAGACACGGTTGAGAGCCCTGTCAACCACAGTTGGTGGGGGTGGGGGGAGGGAAATCCCGTATCGGTGCCAATTCCTGCTCCCGCCCCGAACTGGAAAACTTTATCAACTTTGCTTCCAATTTCTACCCTTCTCTCACCTTTACATGGTCCATCTCCGACACTTCTCTTCCATTCCTTGACCTTTCTGTCTCCATCTCTGGGGATAGGCTGTCTACTAATATTCATTATAAGCCCACCGACTCCCACAGCTACCTCGACTACACTTCTTCACAACCTGCCTCCTGTAAGGACTCAATTCCATACTCCCAGTTTCTCTGTCTCCGACGCATCTGCTCTGATGATGCAACCTTCCACAACAGCGCTTCTGATATGTCTTCCTTTCTCCTTAACAGAGGATTCCTCCACTCCCCCCCCCCCCCCCTCACCCCCAACTCTATGACTCTATGTTTTGCTTTTGTCTAGGGCTTTCATTATTCTGTCATTTAACACCCTCTCTGTACTAACACTTTGTATTTCACCACACCATTAACAACCCTTTGCCTTTGCCTCATGACCTCCTTGTCAGTTATTCTCATAGATTTATACAGCACAGAAACAGGCCCTTCAGCCCATCGTGTCTGTGCTGGCCATCAAGCACCTATCTATTCTAATCCCATTTTCCAACACTTGGCCCATAGCCTTGTCTGTGACCCTCTGTCCAATCAACACCTTCCCATTTGTTCTCTTTTGCCTCACTCCCACTTTATTTTCTTAAACCTATTACATTTCTAACCTTTGCCAATTCTGATGAAAGGTCACTGATCAGAAACGTTAACTTTGCTTCTCTCTCCACTCATGCTACTGGACCTGCTGAGTATTTCCAGTACTTATTGGTTTTATTTCAATTCCATTGCTAAGTATTTTTCAGATACATGAGTATTTATAGTGTCTTTGTACAGTAAATGTAATCTGGGTTTAGTTACAGTGCAATGTAGTAAATAACTGCTGAATGTAATCCTTCATTCTAAGTGAGGAGTTGCGAACATTTTGTAAGTTGAAAATAAACCTGCTTTGAAAAGTAATTTTGCTTGAAACTCTGATTCTAGTTCAATCTTTACACTGATGGTTTAGACAAAATCATCAGCTGGGAAGGTCCATCCGTACAATATTTGAAAGTCTGATTATTCATCACTGCAGGCACTCATTACATTGGGATAAATGACAAGTATTTTGTGCAAGGATGTGTTTCTAAAAACATTAATATTTCTGTCAGAGGGTAACCTTTGTTATCTGAAAGGCCTGTACATATTAAGTTCATTATATTTATGTGTAAAGCCATGAGAGATGTGTTTTATTTCAGCAGTTAGAACATGTTAACTATCTGTTGGTGTGATCTTTCACAGCTGGGGATCTGGAGCAGATCTGTGGGGGTCTGACAGTGACAGTCGTTTTGAAAAACCCCGGATCGATGATGGGATGCTGGAAGTAGTTGGGGTCACTGGTGTAGTTCATATGGTAAATGCGAGACTTCTCACTGTGTTGGACAGCTTTAGAAATACTATTAAAACGCAACAAAGAAAACTGAAAAGATGTTTGCTTGTCCAACGATAAGTTGTCAGAAATGTATTTAGTTGACTGACTAGATGAGTCAAGTTTGAAACTCTCTAGGACTGATCCCCCTGACCCTTGCCATGAAGGAATGCCCAGTTCCCCAGGAGCAAAGGCTTGGAACAAGGGGTGAAAGTCAGGCTTGACGTGTCCACAGGAGGAATGTGAATGAATCAGGAGGGGATGCTCGCAGCCTTCCACCTTATTTACTTGTCTACACATTGTCTCAGCTCAGCACCCACTCATGCCATTTGCAGGCCAAGGAATACAAGCTTCTCCCTGCCCACCAGGTCAAGCCTTTCCCTAACCAGAGTTTTGGTCCAGCAGCTTGTTTCCAAGGAGGAAAAAAATCTTTCAGTGTTTTGAGATTTTGTTTTTTAACTATTCACCCATTTGACTGGGAAAGTGACCCATTATTGAAGACTATCTCTCAGCTGGTAGCCCATCTGCAAGACACTTCTAGCTACAAGAGTAGCAGTGTATATTGGTACTAAGAAATACATGACTATAACTGCAATTATAGACATCTGTTTCTTTAGAAAAGATGGTATACTTCATTCTTTGGGTAAGCAAAACACACAAATTCAGGCCTAAAGTAGTAGAAGTTATCCCACACTTATAAATGTAACATTTTCAGAGCTCTTTTGTGTGATATCGTACATAGCGTGAGATATTCTAAGGATAGGCTGAGGGACTATATAAAGTTATGTTCTTTCTCTTTCTTATAACATCCACCTGCGTTACATACTTGTCTCTCAAATAGTTTGGAAGGCATCTGATTGCCGTTGCATGTAGCAATAATAGTTAAAGCATATGAATTATCTTGTTGTCAAGTTGTACACATCTTAACTTCCTGGAAGAAACAAGTGCCAGGCAATGCCCATCTCCAACAACAGAGAATCTTGCCATCTCCCCATGGCATTCAATAGCATTACCATCGCTGAATCCCCCACCATCAACATCCTGGGCGTTACCACTTACCAGAAACCTAACTGGAGTAGCCATATAAATACTGTGGCTGCAAGAGCAGGTCAGAGGCTGGGAATTCTGTGGTGAGTAACTCACCTCCTGACTCCCCAAAGCCTGTCCACCATCTACAAGGCACAAGTCAGGAGTGTGATGGAATACTCTCCACTTGCCTGGATGGGTGCAGCTCCAACAACACTCAAGAACCTTGACAACATCCAAGACAAAGCAGACCACTTGATGGGCACCCATCCACCACATTAAATATTCACTCCCTCCACCACTGACACACAGTGGCAGCAGTATGTACCATCTACAAGATGCACTGCAGCAACTCACCAAGACTCCTTCGACAGCACCTTCCAAACCCATGACCTCTTTCACCTAGAAGAACAAGAGCGGCAGATACATGGGAACACCACCACCTGCAAGTTCCCCTGCAAGTCACACACCATCCTGACTTGGAACTATAGCGCCTATTACAATCACTATCACTGCGTCAAGATCCTGGAACTCCCTTCCTGACAGCATCACACGGACCTCAGCGGTTCAAGAACGCAACTCACCACCACCTTTTCGGGCGATTAGGGATGGGAAACAAATGCTAGTCTTGCCAGTGACACCCACATCCCATGAACAAACAAAGCAAAAAGGCCACTACAAATGTTAAGCAGCTGTTTTACAGAAGCCATGGTTACAGAAAGGCTCCTCCCAAAACTTGGTCATGATCAGAGTCTGTTTCTTTTGTTAGTTTACGGAATGTAGTGTTACGAGAGTTTCCATTTTGTGTTACAACTTGGGAATCTATATTTTTAAAAACTAAAAAGGATTTCATGGACATTGAATTACCTGGAGATCGCTGACCTTTTGGTATTTTTTTTTAAAGTTGGTGAACAAAAGGGTTGACCAGTAAACAAGTACTGGAAAACATGAGATTTCAAGTAAACACCACAGGGGATTCTAACCTGAAGGGACAGATGTTGCTGAACTGTTTTTGGTTTCATTTTGAACTGTTAAAAGCCAGCTTCTTTTTGGACTAAGGGAGTTGTTGGAGATCAGAAGAACATCCAGGCCACTGTTACCTCTCTTTGAAGAATCCATGCTCTTGAAAAGCAAAAGCCTATATGAAGCTGTGCTTTTGCCTCCTGTATTTTGAAGACATCCAGAAACCTTGCATCTTTAGAAAGGACTTTGCTTCAAATGTGTTAGAACTGAACCCTTTGTGGCTGCACACCTGCTGTAGGACCTATGTGAAACCATCTGCAGTTGAATTTCTTTGAACGTCGACCCAAACAGACTGTTCATCAACCTCGCCTGGAAAGATGTCTAGTGGCAGCCAACTATTTGACTTTGGGACACCTTGCCAAAATGAAGGACTTCCTTCCATATCTTTGTAGACTAAACTGTTACTTTTTTTGTAACTTCTATTTCTTTGTTACAGTTGAAAACAAAAAGCCCTTTTCTCCCTGTTAACCGGTTTGTCGATGTGTATGCGTGAGGGCTATCATGGATGAGCTGGACATACAGCCAACAAAATCGGAACTCAGTGATGCCATTGATTCTCTAGCCAGCGGAAAAGCCCCTGGGAAGGACAGCATTACCCCTGAAATAATCAAGAGTGCCAAGCCTGCTATACTCTCAGCACTACATGAACTGCTATGCCTGTGCTGGGACGAGGGAGCAGTACCCCAGGACATGCGCGATGCCAATATCATCACCCTGTATAAAAACAAAGGTGACCGCAGTGACTGCAACAACTACCGTGGAATCTCCCTGCTCAGCATAGTGGGGAAAGTCTTTGCTCGAGTCGCTCTAAACAGGCTCCAGAAGCTGGCCAAGCGCGTCTACCCTGAGGCACAGTGTGGCTTTCGTGCAGAGAGATCGACCGTTGACATGCTGTTCTCCCTTCGTCAGATACAGGAGAAATGCCGCGAACAACAGATGCCCCTCTACATTGCTTTCATTAATCTCACCAAAGCCTTTGACCTCGTCAGCAGACATGGTCTCTTCAGACTACTAGAAAAGATTGGATGTCCACCAAAGCTACTAGGTATCATCACCTCATTCCATGACAATATGAAAGGCACAATTCAACATGGTGGCACCTCATCAGACCCCTTTCCTATCCTGAATGGCGTGAAACAGGGCTGTGTTCTCGCACCCACACTCTTTGGGATTTTCTTCTCCCTGCTGCTTTCACATGCGTTCAAGTCTTCTGAAGAAGGAATTTCCCTCCACACAAGATCGGGGGCAGGTTGTTCAACCTTGCCCGTCTAAGAGCGAAGTCCAAAGTACGGAAAGTCCTCATCAGGGAACTCCTCTTTGCTGACGATGCTGCTTTAACATTGCACACTGAAGAATGTCTGCAGAGTCTCAGCGACAGGTTTGCGGCTGCCTGCAATGAATTTGGCCTAACCATCAGCCTCGAGAAAACAAACATCATGGGGCAGGACGTCAGAAATGCTCCATCCATCAATATTGGCGACCACGCTCTGGAAGTGGTTCAAGAGTTCACCTACCTAGGCTCAACTATCACCAGTAACCTGTCTCTAGATGCAGAAATCAACAAGCGCATGGGAAAGGCTTCCACTGCTATGTCCAGACTGGCCAAGAGAGTGTGGAAAAATGGCGCACTGACACGGAACACAAAAGTCCGAGTGTATCAAGCCTGTGTCCTCAGTACCTTGCTCTACGGCAGCGAGGCCTGGGCAACGTATGTCAGCCAAGAGCGACGTCTCAATTCATTCCATCTTCGCTGCCTCCAGAGAATACTTGGCATCAGGTGGCAGGACCGTATCTCCAACACAGAAGTCCTCGAGGCGGCCAACATCCCCAGCTTATACACACTACTGAGTCAGCGGCACTTGAGATTGCTTGGCCATGTGAGCCGCATGGAAGATGGCAGGATCCCCAAAGATACATTGTACAGCGAGCTCGCCACTGGTATCAGACCCACTGGCCGTCCATGTCTCCGCTTCAAAGACGTCTGCAAACGCGACATGAAGTCCTGTGACATTGATCCCAAGTCGTGGGAGTCAGTTGCCAGCGTTCGCCAGAGCTGGCGGGCAATCATAAAGACGGGGCTAAAGTGTGGCGAGTTGAAGAGACTTAGTAGTTGGCAGGAGAAAAGACAAAAGCGCAAGGGGAGAGCCAACTGTGTAACAGCCCCGTCAAACAAATTTCTCTGCAGCACCTGTGGAAGAGCCTGTCACTCTAGAATTGGCCTTTATAGCCACTCCAGGCGCTGCTCCACACACCACTGACCACCTCCAGGCACTTACCCATTGTCTCTCGAGATAAGGCCAAAGAAGAATGCGTGAGGGCTAGGATTTAATAAGGGGTTTTAATATTTCAATTATATATACTTACTCCATTATTGGTTAAGACTTGGTTTATAATAAACAGATAATTTTATTGTTTATTAATGAAACCTGGTTGGTGTGCTTTATTCTGGAGACAAATAGAGTATCTAATTATTTGTTTCAGTAAGTGGGAAAATGTATTGATATGCTGTGACCTGTGGAGAAGTGCACGCCTTCCGCTTCAGTTGTAATAGTAGAGAAAAGTTAGAAACAAATATGATCTTGGATGGGTAACTAACAGTAGGTCACCTTCCCACACAGATCTCCATTTGACTTGCAGATAACTTTTCCCTTGAAGCATGTTGGAAATGAATGAGAAAATCTTCCCTAGTGTAGACTGATAACACGGCAGGTTTATATATTTCTGTTATGTTACATCTCGACAGCAAGAAGATGCTAAATTTCAAAAACTGCTAAGAAAATGAGTAATTTGAAATATTTTTAATTTGTAGCCAGTGGTTGTGAGGCCAGTGGATTGGATATTCCACCTGTTCATAGCCAATACATAGAGGAAATAATCCTTTATTGTTTCCATACACTAATGGTTTGCCTTCTCAATGTTTAGGGACAGGTGCAAAGTGGGTTACGGTCTGGGATCCGTATTGCACAAGGGATGTATTTCCATGTCACGTTGCTAAAGTCAATTCCTGTGCAAGTGGATGGAGAACCATGGATTCAGTCACCAGGGCATATCATCATATCAGCCGCTGGGCCTAAGGTAAGTTGGTGCAAGACACAATTTAGAGAATAAACCAGCCTTGGATAATGTGCTGCATTTTCGTTTAAGTAAGAAACTTAGGTGAAGGTCCAAATTTCAAAATATGATCATACTTGAAAAGAGTAGGAGGGGATTTCAGGTAAATTAGGAAATTATGATTTGTGGTGCCAAAATTGGATTTTAAAAGTCTGTAGATTGCAACAGGGAGAAAGTCTGGCTAAAAGATTTAGCTGTTGAAATTGTGTGAAGATGTTTCTGCTGCTGTCCATCCTAAATTTCTCTCATCAAATCTCAGACCTGTTGTTTTTCCAAACTCCAAATTTACAGGGCGAGCTGATGTTTGGGGGTGGGGGGGGGGTGCAGACAGGGCGAGCCGGTAACTGGGGGATAGGGCGAGCCGGTAACTGGGAGGAGAGAGAGGCCCATCCCTAATTGTCCTTGAGAAGGTGGTGGTGAGCTGCCTCCTTGAACCGCTGCACCCCATGTGGTGCAGGAACACAAACAGTTGGGGAGGGAGTTCCAGAATTTTGACCCAGCAACAGTGTAGGAACTTCAATATATTTCCAAATCAAGATGTTGTGTGCCTTGGAGAGGAACTTGCAGATGGTGGTGGCATCTTGCATCTCTGCCCTTGTCCTCCTAGGTGGAAGAGGTCATGGGTTTGGAAGGTGCAGTCGAAGGAGTCTTGGTGAGTTGCTGCAGTGCATCTTGTAGATGGTACACACTGCTGCCACTGTGCGCCGGTGGTGGAAGGAGTGAATGTTTAGGGTGATGGATGGGGTGCCAGTCAAACGGGCTGCTTTGTCCTGGATGGTGTCGAGCTTCTTGAGTGTTGTTGGAGCTACACTCATCCAGGCAAGTGGAGAGTATTCCATCACACTCCTGACTTGTGCCTTATAGATGGTAGACAGGCATTGGGAGTCAGGAGGTGAGTTACTTGCCGCAGATTTCCCAGCCTCTGACCTGGTCTTATAGCCACAGCATTTATTTCTTTTATGTATCAGTTATTTATCAGTTTCTGGGCAATGGTAACCCCCAGGATGTTGATAGTGGGGGATTCAGCCATGCCAATTCCACTGATCATCAAGTGGAGATGGTTAGATTCTCTCTTGTTGGAGATGGTCATTTCCTGGCACTTGTGTGGTGTGAATGTTACTTGCCATTTATCAGCCCAAGCCTGGATATTGTCCAGGTCTTGCTGTATTTCTACACAGACTGCTTCAGTATCTGAGGAGTCGTGAATGGTGCTGAACATTGTACAATCGTCAGCGAACATCTCCACTTCTGACCTTATGACGGGGGCGGTGGGTGGGGAAGGTCATTGAGTGTTGTTGGAGCTGCACCCATCCAGGCAATTGGAGAGCATTCCATCACACTCTTGACTTGTGCCTTGTAGATGGTGGACAGGCTTTGGGGAGTCAGGAGGTGAGTTACTTGCCGCAGAATTCCCAGCCTCTGACCTGCTCTTGTAGCCACAGTATTTATATGGCTGCACCAGTTCAGTTTCTGGTCAATGGTAACGCCCAGGATGTTGTTAGTAGGGGAATCAGCGATCGTAATGCCATTGAATGTCAAGGGGAGATGCTTAGATTCTCTGTTGTTGTAGATGGCCATTGCCTGGCACTTGTGTGGTGCAAATGTTACTTGCCACTTATCAGACCAAGCCTGGATGTTGTCCAGGACTTGCTCCATTTCTACACGAACTGCTTCAGTATCTGAGGAGTTGTGAATGGTGCTGAACATTGTGCAATCAGCAGAGAATATCACCACTTCTGACCTTATGATGGAGGAAAGGTCATTGATGATGCAGCTAAGATGGTTGTATCTCGGACACTGCCCTGAGGAACTCCTGCAGTGATGTCCTGGAGCTGAGATGATTGACCTCCAACAACCACAGCCATCTTCCTTTGTGCGAGGTATGACTCTAACCAGTGGAGAGTTTTCCCTCAATTCCATTGACTCCAGTTTTGATCGGGCTCCTTGATGCCACAGTCAGTCAAATGTGGCCTTGATGTCCAGGGCAGTCAATCTCACCTCACCTCTTGAGTTCAGCTCTTTTATTCATCTTTGGATCAAGACTGTAATGAGGTCAGGAGCTGAGTGGCCCTGGCAGAACCCAAACTGTGTATTAATGAGCAGGTTATTGCTGAGTAAGTGTTGCTTGTTAGCACTGTCAACGACACTTTCCATCACTTTGCTGATGATCAAGAATAGATTGATGGGGAGATAATTGGTCGCGTTGGATTTGGCCTGCATTTTGTGGGTAGGACATATCTGGGCAACTTTCCACATTGCAGGGTAGATGCCAGTGTTGTAACTGTACTGGAACAGCTTGGCCAGGGGCGCGGCTAGTTCTGGAGCATAAGTCTTCACAGCTCCAGCAGTCTGGCTCAGATCCAGCCAAGCCCTCCAGCCCCTTCTGTTCTTGCCAAGCTCCATGAACATTTTACATAGAAACATAGAAAATAGGAGCAGGAGGAGGCCATTCGGCCCTTCGAGCCTGCTCCACCATTCATTATGATCATGGTTGATCATCCAACTCAGTAACCTGTTCCCGCTTTCCTCCCATATCATTTGTTCCCTTTCGCCCCAAGAGCTATATCTAACTCCTTCTTGAAAGCATACAATGTTTTGGCGAATTCCACAGGCTCACCACTCTCTGGGTGAAGTAATTTCTCCTCATCTCAGTCCTGAAAGGTTTATCCCATATCCTTAGACTATGACCCCTGGTTCTGGACTCCCTCACCATCGGGAACATCCTTCCTGCATCTACCCTGTCAAGTCCTGTTAGAATTTTATAGGTTTCTATTAGATCTCCCCTCACTCTTCTGAACTCCAGTGAATATAATCCTAACCGACTCAATCTCTCCTCATACGTCAGTCCTGCCATCCCAGGAATCAGTCAGGTAAACCTTTGCTGCACTCCCTCTATAGCAAGGACATCCTTCCTCAGATAAGGAGACCAAAACTGCACACAATATTCCAGGTGTGGCCTCACCAAGGCCCTGTATAATTGCAGCAAGACATCCCTGCTCCTGTATTCGAATCCTCTCGTTATGAAGGCCAACATACCATTCGCCCTTTTTACCGCCTGTTGCACCTGCATGCTTACCTTCAGCGACTGGTGTACGAGAACACCCAGGTCTCGTTGCATATTCCCCTCTCTCAGTTTATCGCCGTTCAGATAATAATCTGCCTTCCTGTTTTTGCTACCAAAGTGGATAACCTCACATTTATCCACATTATACTGCATCTGCCATGCATTTGCCCACTCACTCAATTAGAATTAGAACATTAGAACATTACAGCGCAGTACAGGCCCTTCGGCCCTCGATGTTGTGCCGACCTGTGAAACCATTTGACCTACACTATTCCATTTTCATCCATATGTCTATCCAATGACCACTTAAATGCCCTTAAAGTTGGCGAGTCTACTACTGTTGTAGGCAGGGCGTTCCACGCCCCTACTACTCTCTGAGTAAAGAAACTACCTCTGACATCTGTCCTATATCTATCACCCCTCAACTTAAAGCTATGTCCCCTCGTGTTTGCCATCACCATCCGAGGAAAAAGACTCTCACTATCCACCCTATCTAACCCTCTGATTATCTTATATGTCTCTATTAAGTCACCTCTCCTCCTCCTCCTCTCCAACGAAAACAACCTCAAGTCCCTCAGCCTTTCCTCGTAAGACCTTCCCTCCATACCAGGCAACATCCTAGTAAATCTTCTCTGCACCCTTTCCATAGCTTCCACATCCTTCCTATAATGCGGTGACCAGAACTGCACGCAATACTCCAGGTGCGGCCTCACTAGAGTTTTGTACAGCTGCAGCATGACCTCGTGGCTCCGAAACTCGATCCCCCTACTAATAAAAGCTAACACACCATATGCCTTCTTAACAGCCCTATTAACCTGGGTAGCAACCTTCAGGGATTTATGCACCAGGACACCAAGATCTCTCTGTTCATCTACACTACCAAGAATCTTCCCATTAGCCCAGTACTCTGCATTCCTGTTACTCCTTCCAAAGTGAATCACCTCGCACTTTTCCACATTAAACTCCATTTGCCATCTCTCAGCCCAGCTCTGCAGCCTATCTATGTCCCTCTGTACCCTACAACATCCTTCGGCACTATCCACAACTCCACCGACCTTAGTGTCATCCGCAAATTTACTAACCCACCCTTCTACACCCCCTTCCAGGTCATTTATAAAAATGACAAACAGCAGTGGCCCCAAAACAGATCCTTGCGGTACACCACTAGTAACTAAACTCCAGGATGAACATTTGCCATCAACCACCACCCTCTGTCTTCTTTCAGCTAGCCAATTTCTGATCCAAAGCTCTAAATCACCTTCAACCCCATACTTCCATATTTTCTGCAATAGCCTACCATGGGGAACCTTATCAAACGCCTTACTGAAATCCATATACACCACATCCACTGCTTTACCCTCATCCACCTGTTTGGTCACCTTCTCGAAAAACTCAATAAGGTTTGTGAGGCACGACCTACCCTTCACAAAACCGTGCTGACTATCGCTAATGAACTTATTCTTCTCTACATGATTATAAATCCTGTCTCTTATAACCTTTTCCAACATTTTACCCACAACCGAAGTAAGGCTCACAGGTCTATAATTACCAGGGCTGTCTCCACTCCCCTTCTTGAACAAGGGGACAACATTTGCTATCCTCCAGTCTTCCGGCACTATTCCTGTCGACAATGACGACATAAAGATCAAGGACAAAGGCTCTGCAATCTCCCCCCTAGCTTCCCAGAGAATCCTAGGATAAATCCCATCTGGCCCAGGGGACTTATCTATTTTCACACTTTCCAAAATTGATAACACCTCCTCCTTGTGAACCTCAATCCCATCTAGCCTAGTAGCCTGAATCTCAGTATTCTCCTCGACAACATTTTCTTTCTCTACTGTAAATACTGACGCAAAATATTCATTTAACGCTTCCCTTACCTCCTCCGATTCCACACACAACTTCCCACTACTATCCTTGATTGGCCCTAATCTAACTATAGTCATTCTTTTATTCCTGATATACCTATAGAAAGCCTTAGGGTTTTCCCTGATCCTATCCGCCAATGACTTCTCGTGTCCTCTCCTTGCTCTTCTTATCTCTCCCTTTAGATCCTTCCTGGCTAGCTTGTAACTCTCAAGCGCCCTAACTGAGCCTTCACGTCTCATCCTAACATAAGCTGCCTTCTTCCTCTTGACAAGCGCTTCAACTTCTTTAGTAAACCACGGCTCCAACTTCTTTAGTAAACCACGGCTCCCTCGCTCGACAACTTCCTCCCTGCCTGACAGGTACATACTTATCAAGGACACGCAGTAGCTGCTCCTTGAATAAGCTCCACATTTCGATTGTTCCCATCCCCTGCAGTTTCCTTCCCCATCCTAACCATCCTAAATCTGGCCTAATCGCATCATAATTTCTTTTCCCCCCAGCTATAATTCTTGCCCTGCGGTATATACCTGTCCCTGCCCATCGCTAAGGTAAACCTAACCGAATTGTGATCACTATCACCAAAGTGCTCACCTACATCTAAATCTAACACCTGGCCAAGTTCATTACCCAGTACCAAATCCAAATCCAAATTCAACTTGTCCAAATCACCCTGAAGCCTCTCTGTATCCTCCGCACAACTCACCCTCCCACTCAGTTTTGCGTTATCTGCAAATTTGGAGATATTACAATTAGTTCCCTCATCTAAATCATTAATATATATTGTAAATAGCTGGGGTCCTAGCACCGGTCCCTGCGGTACCCCACTAGTCACTGCCTGCCATTTGGAAAAAGACCCGTTTATTCCTACTCTTTGTTTCCTGTCTGCCAACCAATTTTCTATCCATCGCAATACACTACCCCCAATCCCATGTGCTTTAATTTTACACGCTAACCTCTTAGGTGGGACTTTGTCGAATGTCTTCTGAAAGTCCAAATAAACCACATCCACTGGCTCCCCCTCATCAACTCTACTAGTTACATCCTCGAAGAATTCTGTTAGATTTGTCAAGCATGATTTCCCTTTTGTAAATCCATGCTGACTCTGTCCGATTCTACCACTGTTCTCCAAGTGCTCTGCTATAAAATCTTTGATAATGGACTCTAGAATTTTCCCCACTACCGACGTCAGGCTGACTGGTCTATAGTTCCCTGTTTTCTCTCTACCTCCCTTTTTAAATAGTGGGGTTACATTAGCTACCCTCAAATCTGTAGGAACTGTTCCAGAGTCTGTAGAATCTTGGAAGCTGACCACCAATGCATCCACTATTTCTAGGGCCACTTCCTTAAGTACTCTGGGATGTAGATTATCAGGCCCTGGGGATTTATTGGCCTTCAATCCCATCAATTTCCCCAACACCATTTCTCTACTAATACTGATTTCCTTCAGTTCCTCCCTCTCACTAAGCCCTGTGTTCCCCAGCATTTCTGGTATGATATTTGTGTCCTCCTCTGTGAAGACAGAACCTAAGTATGCATTTAGTTGGTCAACCATCTCTTTGTTCCCCATAATAAATTCCCCTGTTTCTGACTGTAAGGGACCTACATTTGTCTTCACCAATCTTTTTCACTTCACATAACTCTAGAAACTTTTACAGTCAAATTTTATGTTTCCCACAAACTTACTCTCGTACTCTATTTTCCCCTTCTTAATCAATCCCTTGGTCCTCCTTTGCTGAATTCTAAACTGCTCCCAATCCTCAGGTCTGCTGCTTTTTCTGGCGAATTTGTATGCCTCTTCCTTGGATCTAATGCTATCTCTAATTTCCCTCGTAAGCCATGGTTTGGCTACCTTTCCCGTTTTACTTTTGCGCCAGACAGGGATAAACAATTATGTGGCTCAGCTTTCAATATGTAATCTTCAAAATATCCCATGGGCTTAATGATCTTTCCAATGCAGCTGTCGCTTTTCATACACCCACCACCCCCCATCAGTGGCCACTAATTCACTCCCTGGAACTCCCACCTAGAATTTCTCATTACTGCCAATGCTTCCAGGTAAGTCATATTAAACTCCTTTTAACTTTGCATGTTTTTAAAAGTCAAAGATAAGTCCATTTAAAATGATAGTGAAAGCTTTGGACAAGCTTGATTCGAATTTTATCCAAAGGGAAGATATCCTGGTTGAACTGTTCAGAAATCTGAGATCTTAAATTCTGTGCTATTTTAGGTCTAGATTGGTCGAGGGAGTGGCCTGGGAATGACCTTCTCAAGAAGAGACCAAGAGTGGCCTACTCACAGGGAGTGGCCAGAGAGTGGAGAATAGATAAAGGGGAACCAGTGGATGTTGATTTTCAGAAGGCTTTCGATAAGGTCCCACAAAAGTGGTTAGTAAGTAAAGTTAGAGCACGTGGGATTGTGGGTAATATACTGGCATGGATTGAGAATTGGTTAAATGACAGAAAACAGAGAGCAGGAATAAACAGGTCATTCTCAGGTTGGCAGGCTGTGACTAGTGGGGTACTGCAAGGATCAATGCTTAGGACCCAGCTGTTCACAATCTATATCGATGATTTGGATGTGGGGGCCAAATGCAATATTTCCAAGTTTGCTGATGACACAGAACTAGGTTGAAATGTGAGTTGTGAGGATAATGCAGTGAGGCATTAGGGGGATTTAGACAGGCTAAGTGAATGGGCAAGAACATATTTTTTTATTTGTTCATTAGTTGTAGGCATTGCTGGCCAGGCCAGCATTTATTGTCCATCCCTAATTGTCCTTGAGAAGGTGGTGGTGAGCTGCCTTCTTGAACCACTGTAGTCCATGTGAGGTAGGTACACCCACAGTGCTATTAGGAAGGGAGTTCCAGGATTTTGGCCCAGCAACAGTGAAGGAATGGCATTATAGTTTAAAGTCAGGACGGTATGTGACTTGGAGGGGAACTTGCAGGTAGTGGTGTTCCCATGTATTTGCTGCCCTTGTCCTTCTAGTTGGTAGAGGTCACAGGTTTGGAAGGTGCTGTCTAAGGAGACTTGGTGCGTTGCTGCAGTGCATCTTGTAGATGGTACACACTGCTGCCACTGTGCGTTGGTGGTGGAGGGAGTGAATGTTTGTCGATGGGATGCCAATCAAGCAGGCTGCTTTGTCCTGTGTGGTATTGAGCTTCTTGAGTGGAGTTGGAGCTGAACCATCCAGGTAAGTGAAGAGTATTCCATCACACTCTGGACTTGTGCCTTGTAGATGTTGGACAGGCTTTGGGGAGTCAGGAGGTGAGTTACTCGCCACAGGATTCCTAGCCTCTGACCTGCTCTTGCAGCCACGGTACTTATATGGCTACTCCAGTTCAGGTTCTGGGGTAACCCCCAGGATGTTGACAGTGGGAGATTCAGCAATCGTAATGCCATTGAATGTCAAGGGGAGATGGTTAGATTCTCTGTTGTTGGAGATGGTCATTGCCTGGCACTTGTGTGGCATGAATGTTACTTGCCACTTATCAGCCCAAGCCTGGATATTGTCCAGGTCTTGCTGAATTTCTGTGCGGGCTGCTTCAGTATCTGAGGAGTCACAAATGGTGCTGAACATTGTGCAATCATTAGCGAACATCCCCTCTTCTGACCTTATGAATGAAGGAAGGTCATTGATGAAGCAGCTGAAGATGGTTGGGCCTAGGACACTATCCTGAGGAACTCCTGCAGTGATGTCCTGGAGCTGAGATGATTGACCTCCAACAGCCCTGATTCCC
Source organism: Heterodontus francisci (assembly GCF_036365525.1). Taxonomy (NCBI): domain Eukaryota; kingdom Metazoa; phylum Chordata; class Chondrichthyes; order Heterodontiformes; family Heterodontidae; genus Heterodontus; species Heterodontus francisci. The sequence continues at coordinate 287,096,395 of NC_090371.1, read as the reverse complement.
ATTGACTTCAGTTTTTCTAGGGTTCTTTGATGCCATGCTCTGTCAAATGCTGCCTTGATGTCAAGGGCAGTCACTCTCAACTCACCTCTTGAGTTCAGCTCTTTTGTCCATGTTTGAACCAAGGCTGTAATGAGATCAGGAGCTGAGTGGCCCTGGCAGAACCCAAACTGAGCATCACTGTGCAGGCTATTGCTAAGCAAGTGCCGCTTGATAGCACTGTCGACGACACCTTCCATCACTTTACTGATGGGCGAGAGTAGACTGATGGGGCGATAATTGGCCGGGTTGGACTTGTCCTACTTTTTGTGTACAGGACACAACTGGGCAAGTTTCCACATTGCCAGGTAGATGCCAGTGTTGTAGCTATACTGGAACAGCTTGGCTAGGGGCGCGGCAAGGTCTGGAGCACAGGTCTTCAGTACTGTTGCCGTAATGTTGTAAAGGGCCCATAGCCTTTGTAATATCCAGTGCCTTCAATCATTTCTTGATATCACGTGCAGTGAATCATATTGGCTGAAGACTGGCATCTGTATTGCTGGGGACCTCGGGAGGAAGCCAAGATGGATCATCAACTGGGCACTTCTGGCTGAAGATTGTTGCAAATGCTTCAGCCTTAGCACTGAAGTGCTGGTATCCCCCATCATTGAGGATGGGGATATTTGTGGAGCCACCTCCTCCAGTTAGTTGTTTAATTGTCAACCACCACTCACGGCTGGATGTGGCAGGACTGCAGAGCTTAGATCTGATCCGTTGGTTATGGGATCGCTTAGCTCTGTCTATCGCATGCTGCTTTTGCTGTTTGGCATGCAAGTAGTCCTGAGTTGTCGCTTCACCAGGTTGACACCACATTTTGAGGTATGCCTGGTGCTGCTCCTGGCATGCCCTCCTGCACTGTTCATTGAACCAGGGTTGATTCCCAGGCTTGATGGTAATGTGGGGTAGAGTGGGGGATATGCCGGGTCATGAGGTTACAGATTATGGTCAAGTACAGTTCTGCTGCTGATGACCCACAGATGCCCAGTTTTGCATTGCTAGATCTGTTCAAAATCTATCCCATTTAGTACAGTGGTAGTGCCACACAACACACTGGGAGGGTATCATCAGTGTGAAGATGGGACTTTGTCTCTACAAGGACTGTGCGGTGGTCACTCCTACCAATACTGTCATGGACAGATGCATCTGCAACAGGCAGATTGGTGAGGATGAGGTCAAGTATGTTTTTCTCTCTTGTTGGTTCCCTCAGCACCTGCAGCAGACCCAGTCTAGCAGCTGTGTCATTTAGGATTCGGCCAGCTTGGTCAGCATTGATACTAACAAGCCACTCTTTATGCTGGACATTGAAGTACATTCTGTGCTCTTGCCACCCTCAGTGCTCCTCCAAGTGGTGTTCAACATGGAGGAGTACTGACTCATCAGTTGACGGGGGTGCGGTAGGTGGTAATCAGCAGGCGGTTTCCTTGCCCATGTTTAACCTGATGCTATGAGACTTCATGGGGGTGTGAGTCGATGTTGAGAACTCCCAGGGCAACTCGGTCCCAACTGTATACCACTGTGCTGCCACCTCTGCGAAGGTGATGGTGTCTGGGGCATTGTAAGGTGTGGTTCCATGAGTATGACTACGTCAGGCTGTTACGTGACTAGTCTGTGGGATAGCTCTCTCAACTTTGGCACAAGCCCCCAGATGTTAGTAAGGAGGACTTCGTAGGGTTGACAGGGCTGAGATTGCCGTTGTCGTTTCCAGTGCCTAGGTCAATGCGGCTTGCTTCCTCTGGTTTCATTCCTTATTGACTTTGTTGGGTTTGATACAACTGAGTGGCTTACTAGGGCATTTCAGAGTGGGTCTAGAGTCACATGTCGGCCAGACCAGGTAAGGACAGCAGGATTTCCATCATTAGACCAGCTTTTAATTCCAGATTTATTAATTGAATTCAGATTCCACCTTCTGCCATGGTGGGATTTGAACCCATGTCCCTAGAGCAATAGCCTGGGTTACTAGTCCAGTGACAATACCACTACACCATCGCCTCCCCATAGCAGATGGAATATGATGTGGAAAAATGTGAAGTTGTCCACATTGGTAGGAAAAACAGGAATAAATTCTCCTGTCTCTGCCTGTAGTGGGCCCACTTTTGTCTTAGCTAATCTTTTCCTTTTTACATACCTATAGAAGCTTTTACAGTTCGTTTCTATATTTCTAGTTAGTTTACTTTCATATTCTATTTTCTCTTTCTTTATCAGTTTCTTGGTCCTTCTTTGCTGAATTCTAAAATGTTCCCAATTCTCAGGGTTACTACTGCGTGTGGCAACTTTATAAGCCTCTTACTTTGATCGAATACAATCTTTAACTTCTCTTGTTAGCCATGGTTGGATCACCTTTCCTGTTGGGTTTTTGTGCCTCAAAGAATTGCAAATTTGTTGTAACCTAGGTGTCCTTGTTCATAAGTCACTGAAAGCTAATATGCAGGTGCAGCAAGCAGTTAGGAAGGCAAATGCTATGTAGGCCCTTATTGCAAGAGGACTTGAGTACAGGAGTAAAGAAGTCTTGCTGCAGTTGTATAGAGCCTTGGTGAGACCACACCTGGTCTAATGTGTACAGTTTTGGTCTCCTAAGGAAGGATATACTTGCCATAGAGGGATTGCAACGAAGGTTCACCAGACTAATCCCTGGGATGGCGGGATTGTCCTATGAGGAGAGATTGAGGAGACTGGGGCCTGTGCTCTCTGGAGTTTTGAAGAATGAAAGGCGATCTCATAGAAACTTACAAAATTCTTACAGGGCGTGACAGGGTGGTTGCGGGAAAGATGTTTCCCCTGGCTGGGGAGTGTAGAGCCAGGGGACACAGTCTCAGAATAAGAGGTAGGCATTTAGGACTGAGATGAGGAGGAATTTCTTCACTCAGAAGGTGTTGAATCTTAGGAATTCTCTACTCCAGGTGGCTGTGGAGGCTCAGCTGTTGAACGTGTTCACGATAGAGATAGATAAATTTCAAGATATTAAAGGCATCAAGGGATTATGGGGATAGTGTGGGAAAATGGCAGAGAGGTGGAAGATCTAGTTGAATGGCAGAACAGGCTCAAGGGGCCAAATGGCCTACTCCTGCTCCTAATTCCTATGTTCCTCCTCATAGGGAGTGGCCAGTGAATGGAAATCTGCTGTCCTATATGTGACTCCAGATCCAATGTGGTTGACTCCTAGTCAAGCAACAGCCTGATATAAATCATACTCACCAAATCATATCTTGCAGCCAATGTCCCAGACTCCCCCATCACCATCCCTGGTAAGGAAACCTCCTGCTGATTACCACCTACCACCCTCCCTCAGCTGATGAATCAGTACTCCTCCATGTTGAACACCACTTGGAAGAAGCACTGAGGGTGGCAAGGGCACAGATTGTACTCTGGGTGGGGGACTTCAACGTCCATCACCAAGAGTGGCTCGGTAGCACCACTACAGACTGAGCTGGCTGAATCCTGAAGGATGTATCTGCTGGACTGGGCCTGTGGCAGATGGTTAGAACCACCTACTTGACGTTGCTCCCACCAATTTACATTGCATAGATGCACCACCACACAGTCCTTGTGGAGACAAAGTCCCGTCTTCACACTGAGGACATCCTCCATTATGTTGTGTAGAACTACCACTGTGCTCAATGGGATAGATTCAGAACATCTAGCAGCTCAAAACTGGGCATCCATGAGATGCTGTGGACCATCAGCAGAATTGTATTCAACCACAATCTGTAACCTCATGGCCCATCATATCCCCCACTCTACCATTACCATCAAACTGGGGGATCAACCCTACCTCAGCTGCACAGGAGGGGAGGAACAAGAGTGGAAGAGCAATAGTGATAGGGGATTCAGTAGTCAGGAGATCAGACAGGCGTTTCTGCGGCAGTTAACGAGACTCCAGGATGGTGTGTTGCCTCCCTGGTTCCAGGGTCAAAGATGTCATGGAGCGGCTGCAGGACATCCTTCTGGGGGAGGGTGAACAGCCAGAGGTCGTGGTCCACATTGGTACCAATGACATAGGTAGGAAGAGGGATGAGATACTGAAAGCAGATTTTAGGGATTTAGGAAGGAATTTTAAAAAGCAGGACCTCCAAAGCAGTAATCTCAGGATTACTCCCAATGTCACCTGCTAGTGAGCACAAGAACAACAGGATTGATCAATTGAACACACGGCTGGAGAATTGGTGTAGGAGGGAGGGCATCAGATTTCTGAGACATTGAGACCAGTTCTGGGGCAGGTGGGACCTGTACAGGATGGACGGGCTACACCTTAACAGGACCAGAAGTAATATCCTTGCAGGGCGATTTGCTAGTGCTGTTAGGGAGGGTTTAAAGTAGCTTGTCAGGGGGATGAGAACCTGAGGAGTAGCTCAAATTGGAGGGAAGTAAAGCTGATAACAGGAGGTAGAAAAGTAGCAAGTGACATTAGAAGGCAGGCGAAACAAAGGCGAGCATCAACTAGGCTTAGAATGCACAATGTCAAGACGACAAGGTTAAGAACACTCTACCTGAATGCAATCAGCATTTACAACATGGTAGATGATTTAAAGGCACAAATAGCGGTAAATGGGTATGAGCTAATTGCCATGACGGAAACGTGGCTACAAGGTGACCAAGACTGGGAACTGAATATTCAAGGATATCACGTGCAGTGAATCACATTGGCTGAAGACTGGCATCTTGTAGGAAAAGGAGGTGGTGTTGCGCTGATAATAAAGGATGGGATCAGTACATTAGTAAGGGAGCATCAAAATGTGGAATCTGTTTGGGTGGAGCTAAGAAACAGCAAGGGGCAGCAAACATTGGTAGGAGTTGTTGATAGGCCACCAAATAGTAGTGGTAGTGTGGGGCATGGTATTAATCAGGAGAATAGAGAAGCATGTGGCATGGGTAGTACAATAATCTTGGGTGATTTCAATCTGCATATAGACTGGGTAAACCTAATGAGCACTAATGCTGTGGAGGATGAGTTTCTCGAGTGTGTTAGGAATGGTTTTCGAGAGCAGTATGTTGAGGAACCGACTAGTGAACAGGCTATTTTAGATCTAGTATTATGTAATGAGAAAGGGCTAATTAATAAACTTGTTGTAAAAGAACCTTTAGGGATGAGTGACCATAATATGATAAAATTTTACATTATGTTTGAAAGTAAGGTAGTTCAATCTGAAGCCAGGGTGTTAAATTCGAAAAAGGAAGTTATGAAGGTATGAGGGGCAAATTGGCTGAGGTGGATTGGGAAAATACATTAAAAGGTATGACATTACATAGGCAATGGATAGTCTTTAAAGAAATATTACATAGTTTACAGCAACAATACATTCCATCAAGGCACAAAAACCCCAAAAGTAAAGGCAGTCAACTGTGGATAACAAAGGAATTTAAGGATTGTATATCTTCTTCTTCTTTGGCCTCCTTATCTCGAGAGACAATGGATAAGCGCCTAGAGATGGTCAGTGGTTTGTGAAGCAGCGCCTGGAGTGGCTATAAAGGCCAATTCTAGAGTGACAGGCTCTTCCACAGGTGCTGCAGAGAAATTTGTTTGTCGGGGCTGTTACACAGTTGGCTCTCCCCTTGCGCCTCTGTCTATTTTCCTGCCAACTACTAAGTCTCTTCGACTCGCCACATTTCAGCCCCGTCTTTATGGCTGCCCGCCAGCTCTGGCGAACGCTGGCAACTGACTCCCACGACTTGTGATCAATGTCACAGGATTTCATGTCGCGTTTGCAGACGTCTTTAAAGCGGAGACATGGACGGCCGGTGGGTCTGATAGCAGTGGTGAGCTCGCTGTACACTGTGTCTTTGGGGATCCTGCCATCTTCCATGCGGCTCACATGGCCAAGCCATCTCAAGCGCCGCTGACTCAGTAGTGTGTATAAGCTGGGGATGTTGGCCGCCTCGAGGACTTCTGTGTTGGAGATACGGTCCTGCCACCTGATGCCAAGGATTCTCCAGAGGCAGCGAAGATGGAATGAATTGAGACGTCGCTCTTGGCTGACATATGTTGTCCAGGCCTCGCTGCCGTAGAGCAAGGTACTGAGGACACAGGCTTGATACACTCGGACTTTTGTGTTCCGTGTCAGTGCGCTATTTTCCCACACTCTCTTGGCCAGTCTGGCCATAGCAGTGGAAGCCTTTCCCATGCGCTTGTTGATTTCTGCATCTAGAGACAGGTTACTGGTGATAGTTGAGCCTAGGTAAGTGAACTCTTGAACCACTTCCAGAGCGTGGTCGCCAATATTGATGGATGGAGCATTTCTGACGTCCTGCCCCATGATGTTCGTTTTCTTGAGGATGATGGTTCGGCCAAATTCATTGCAGGCAGCCGCAAACCTGTCGATGAGACTCTGCAGGCACTCTTCAGTGTGAGATGTTAAAGCAGCATCGTCAGCAAAGAGGAGTTCCCTGATGAGGACTTTCTGTACTTTGGACTTCGCTCTTAGATGGGCAAGGTTGAACAACCTGCCCCCTGATCTTGTGTGGACGAAAATTCCTTCTTCAGAGGACTTGAACGCATGTGAAAGCAGCAGGGAGAAGAAAATCCCGAAGAGTGTGGGTGCGAGAACACAGCCCTGTTTCACGCCACTCAGGATAGGAAAGGGGTCTGATGAGGAGCCACCATGTTGAATTGTGCCTTTCATATTGTCATGGAATGAGGCGATGATACTTAGTAGCTTTGGTGGGCATCCAATCTTTTCTAGTAGTCTGAAGAGACCACGTCTGCTGACGAGGTCAAAGGCTTTGGTGAGATTAATGAAAGCAATGTAGAGGGGCATCTGTTGTTCACGGCATTTCTCCTGTATCTGACGAAGGGAGAACAGCATGTCAACGGTCGATCTCTCTGCACGAAAGCCACACTGTGCCTCAGGGTAGACGCGCTCGGCCAGCTTCTGGAGCCTGTTTAGAGCGACTTGAGCAAAGACTTTCCCCACTATGCTGAGCAGGGAGATTCCACGGTAGTTGTTGCAGTCACCGCGGTCCCTTTGTTTTTATAGAGGGTGATGATATTGGCATCGCGCATGTCCTTGTATAAGACTAAAAGAAAAGGCCTATAAAGTTGCCAGAAATGGTAGTAAACTTGAGAATTGGCAGGATTTTAGAATACAACAAAAGAGAAGCAAGAAACTGATCAAGAAAAGGAGAATAGAATATGAATGTAAGCTAGCAAAAAATATAAAAACAGACATAAAAGCTTCTACAGATACGTAAAAAGGAAACATTTGGCTAAGACAAATGTGGGTCCATTACAGGAGAATTTATAATGGGGAATAGAGAAATGGCTGTGAAGCTAAACGATTACTTTGTGTCTGTCTTCACTGAGGAAGATACAAGAAATCTCCCAGAATTAGAGATCCAAAGGATTAGGGGGAATGAGGAATTGAAGGAAATTAGTATTAGGAAGAAGGTTGTATTGGAGAAATTAATGGGGCTGAAGGTTGATAAGTCCCCAGGACCTGATATTCTACATCCCAGAGTGTTGAGGGAGGTAGCAATGGAGATAATGGATGCATTAATCATCTTCCAAAATTCTATAGATTCTGGAGCGGTTCCTGCAGATTGGAAGGTCGCAAATGTCACCCCATTATTTAAGAAGGGAGGGAGAGAGAAAACAGGGAATTACAGACCTGTTAGCCTTATATCAGTCGTTGGGAAAATGCTAGAATCTGTTCTGAAGGATGTGATAAATGACACTTGGATAATAATGATCTGATTGGGCATAGTCAACATGGATTTATGAATGGAAAATCATATTTGACGAACCTGTTGGAGTTTTTTGAGGATGTTACTAACAGAATTAATAAAGGGGAGTCAGTGGATGTGGTATACTTGGATTTTCAGAAAGTTTTTAATTAAGTCCCCCACAGGAGGTTGGTTAGCAAAACTTAAAGTACATGGGATAGGAGTTAATATACTGGCATGGATTAAGGGTTGGTTAACAGGCAGAAAGCAGAAACTAAGAATAAACGGGTCATTCTCACGTTGGCAGGCTGTGACTAGTTGAGTACTGCAAGGATCAGTGCTTGGGCCCCAACTGTTCACAATATATATCAATAATTTGGATGTGGGGACTAAATGTAATATTTCCAAGTTCACGGATGACACAAAACTAGGTGGGAATGTGTGTTGTGAGGAAGATGCAAAGTGGCTTCAAGGAGATTTGGACAGACTTAGTGAGTGGGTAAGAACGTGGCAGATGGAATATAATGTGGAAAAATGTGAGGTTAGGAATAGATGTGCAGAGTATTTCTTAAATGATAAGAGATTAGAAAGTGTAGATGTACAAAGGGACCTGGGTGTCCTTGTCAATAAGTCACTGAAAGCTAACGTGCAGGTGCAGCAAGCAATTAGGAAGGCTAATGGTATGTTAGTCTTTATCACAAGAGGATTTGAGTATAGGAGTAGTGAAATCTTGCTTCAATTGTGTAGAACCTAGGTTAGACCGCACTTGGAGTACTGTGTGCAGTTTTGGTCCCTTTACCTTAGGAAGGATATTATTGCCATAGAGGGAGTGCAACAAAGATTCACCAGAAACAAAAACAAGAAATGCTGGAGTCACTCAGCAGGTCTGGCAGCATCTGTGGAAAGAGAAGCAGAGTTAACGTTTCGGGTCAGTGACCCTTCTTCGGAACTGACAAATATTAGAAAAATCACAGATTATAAACAAGTGAGGTGGGGGTGGGGCAAGAGATAACAAAGGAGAAGGTGCAGATTGGACCAGGCCACATAGCTGACCAAAAGGTCACGGAGCAAAGGCAAACAATATGTTAATGGTGTGTTGAAAGACAAAGCATTAGTACAGATTAGGTGTGAATACACTGAATATTGAACAGCACCAAGTGCAAACCTGAAGAAAAACAACCTGAAAAAAACAGTGGGTAAGCAAACTGAACAAACTAAGATGAAATGAAATAAATGCAAAAAAAGATTGTAAAAAATGTAAAAAGGAATGTAAAAAAAAAAGGAAGAAAAAATAACTAAAAATGAAAGTAAAATGGGGGGCTGTCATGCTCTGAAATTATTGAACGCAATGTTCAGTCCGGCAGGCTGTAGTGTGCCTAATCGGTAGATGAGATGCTGTTCCTCGAGCTTGCGTTGATGTTCACTGGAACACTGCAGCAATCCCAGGACAGAGATGTGAGCATGAGAGCAGGGGGGAGTGTTGAAATGGCAAGCAACCGGAAGCTCAGGGTCCTGCTTGCGGACTGAGCGGAGATGTTCCGCAAAGCGGTCACCCAGTCTGCGCTTGGTCTCCCCAATGTAGAGGAGACCACACTGTGAGCAACGAATACAGTATACTACATTGAAAGAAGTACAAGTAAATCGCTGCTTCACCTGAAAGGAGTGTTTGAGGCCTGGGATAGTGAGGAGAGAGGAGGTAAATGGGCAGGTATTACACCTCCTGCGATTGCAGGGGAAGGTGCCCTGGGACGGGGACGAGGTGGTGGGGGTAATGGAGGAGTGGACCAGGGTGTCGCGGAGGGAACGATCCCTTCGGAATGCTGACAGGGGAAGGGAGGGGAAGATGCGACTGGTAGTGGCATCACGCTGGAGGTGGCGGAAATGGCGGAGGATGATCCTTTGGATATAGAGGCTGGTGGGATGAAAAGTGAGGACAAGGGGAACCCTGTCACGGTTCTGGGAGGGAGGGGAAGGGGTGAGGGTAGAGGTGCGGGGAATGGGTCGGACACGGTTGAGGGCCCTGTCAACCACAGTGGGGGGAAATCCTCGGTTGAGGAAAAAGGTCATATCAGAAGCACCGTCATGGAAGGTAGCATCATCAGAGCAGATGCGTCGGAGACGGAGAAACTGGGAGAATGGAATGGAGTCCTTACAGGAGGTAGGGTGTGAAGAAGTGTAGTCGAGGTAGCTGTGGGAGTCGGTGGGCTTATAATGGATATTGGTAGACAACCTATCCCCAGAGATGGAGACAGAGAAGTCGAGGAAGGGAAGGGAAGTGTCAGAGATGGACCATGTAAAGGTGAGAGAAGGGTGGAAATTGGAAGCAAAGTTGATAAAGTTTTCTAGTTCGGGGCGGGAGCAGGAAACGGCACCGATACAGTCATCAATGTACCGGAAAAAGAGTTGGGGGAGGGGGCCTGAGTAGGACTGGAACAAAGAATGCTCGACATATCCCACAAAAAGACAGGCATAACAAGGACCCATGCGGGTACCCATAGCGACACCTTTTACTTGAAGGAAGTGCATGGAGTTGAAGGAGAAGTTGTTCAATGTGAGAACAAGTTCAGCCAGGCGGAGGAGGGTGGCGGTGGATGGGGACTGGTTGGGCCTCCGTTCCAGGAAGAAGCAGAAAGCCCTCAAACCATCCTGGTGGGGGATGGAGGTGTAGAGAGATGGACGTCCATAGTGAAGAGGAGGCGGTTGGGACCAGGAAACTGGAAATTGTCAAAATGACGTAGGGCGTCAGAAGAGTCACGGATGTAGGTGGGAAGAGACTGGACCAGCGGAGAAAAGAGAGAGTCTAGATAGGAAGAAATAAGTTCAGTGGGGCAGGAGCAGGCTGACACAATGGGTCTGCCGGGACAGTCGCGTTTGTGGATTTTGGGAAGGAGGTAGAAGCGGGCTGTCCGGGGTTGCGGGACTATGAGGTTGGAAGCCGTAGAGGGAAGATCTCCAGAGGAGATGAGGTCAGTGACAGTCCTTTGGACGGTGGCTTGATGTTCAGTGGTGGGGTCATGGTCCAGAGGGAGGTAAGAAGAGGTGTCTGTGAGTTGGCGTTGAGCTTCTGCAAGGTAGAGGTCGGTACGCCATACAACAACAGCACCACCCTTGTCTGCAGGTTTGATGACCATGTCGGGGTTAGACCTGAGAGAACGGAGTGCCTCAAGTTCAGAGGGGGACAGGTTAGAGTGAGTGAGGGGGGCAGAGAAATTGAGACGACCAATGTCTCGCCGACAGTTTTCAATGAAGAGATCAAGAGCGGGTAAGAGGCCAGGGTGAGGGGTCCAGGTAGAGGGAGAATGCTGGAGGCGGGTGAATGGGTCTGCTGGTCGGGGGGAGGACTCCTGGTCGAAGAAGTGAGCCCGGAGGCGGAGGCGACGGAAGAAGAGCTCAACGTCATGCCGAGCGCGAAATTCATTGAGGTGGAGGCGTAAGGGGATAAAACTGAGACCTTTGCTGAGTACAGAACGCTCAGCATCAGAGAGGGGGAGGTCAGAGGGTATAGTGAATACACGGCAAGGGGTCAGATCAGAAGGGGTGGGGTCAGAGGGAAGTGAAGCGGAAGGAGGATCTGGAGGAGCATTCGTCCCCATCAGCTGCTGGAGCTTGCGTTCCTTAACACCTGAAAGGAAGAAAAAAAGTTTTTTGTTAATGCGTCGGATGAGACGTAAGATGAGATGAAACTGCGGAGTAGAACAGATTTGAGATAAGGTAAGACGGTGCTGCTGGAGAGAGAGGTCCAGTGTGTGCATATGGCGGCGCATAGCACTGAGCGTGGATCTCAGGATGCGGCGAGAGTAGCAGTCCGAGGAACGTTGTATTTCTCGGAGATACCTGTGCTCCTGGGTGGTTTCAAAGCATGATGGGTGAAACTGCAGTTGGAATCCACGTGGAATAAGTCGGAGCCGGAGACAGTCACTGAGGAAGGAGATGTGGCTGTGAAAACGAGTTTTGGTAGATACCTTATCAAACACCAGGAGGGAAATAGAAAGCAAGATTCACCAGACTTGTTCCCGGGATGGTGGGACTGTCCTTTGAAAAGAGATTGGGGAAACTGGACCTGTATTCTCTAGAGTTTCAAAGAATGAGAGGTGATCTCATTGAAACCTACAAAATAGACAGGGTCGATGCAGCTAAGATATTTCCCCTGGTTGGGGAGTCTAGAACCAGGGGACACAATTTCAAAAAAGGGGGAAGCCACTTAGTACAGAGATGAGGAAAATTTCTTCACTCACAGGGTTGTGAATCTTTGGAATTTTCTACCCAGAGGGCTGTGGAAGCTCAGACATTGAGTATGTTTAAAGCAGAGATTGACAGATTTCTAAATACAAATGACATAAGGGGATATGAGGATAATGTGGGGAAAAGGCATTGAAGTGGATGATCAGCCATGATCATATTGAATGGCGGAGCAGGCTCGATGGGCTGAATGGCCCACTCCTGCTCCTATGTTCCTAATGAAGAGTGCAGGAGATCACGCCAGGAGCAGCACCAGGCATAGGAGGTGCTAACTCTGTGAAGCTACAATACAGGACTACTTGCATGCAAAACAGTGGAAGCAGCATGCGATAGACAGCAAATTGGTCCCACAACAAATGGATCAGATCAAAGCTCTGCAGTCCTGCCACATCCGGTCGAGAATGGTGGTGGATAATTAAACCCGCTTGATCAGAACCCCATCCACCACCTTCAACATTCACTTCCTCCACCACTGACACACAGTGGCAGCAGTGTGTACCATCTACAAGATGCACTGCAGCAACGCACCAATGTCCCTATAACAGCACCTTCCAAACCTGTGACCTCTACCAACTAGAAGGACAAGGGCAGCAGGCACGTGGGAACACCACAACTTGCAAGTTCCCGTCCAAGCCACACACCATCCTGACTTGAAACTATATCACCGTTCCTTCGTTGCTGGGTCAAAATCCTGCAACTTGCTCCCTAACAGCACTTATACGACACAGGCTGCAGCGGTTCAAGAAGGCAGCTCGCTAACAGCATCTCAAGAGAAATGAGGGAGGGGCAATAAATGCTGGCCTTGCCAGTGATGCCCACATCCGATGAAAGGATAAAAAAAGAGCCAGATATTGCATTCAGGCCGAAGAATAAAATAAGTGTTTAGGAGAAACTTTTTAATGTAGAAAATGCTTAGAATGCAATCCCAACCAGAAACAGTGCTAGAGGGAGAATAAGCAATAACTTTTATAAAGGAGTAGATGAATATTTGAAAAAAGAAAAATTAGAAAGAATCTGGGGATGGCGACTAAGTGGACAGCACTTTTATGAGCCAGCACAGGTACAAGGGGCTGAATAGCTTCCTCCTTTAAGGTTCTATGATTAAAAGTGGTACTAGAGGGTCCAGGGAGCAACTCACTTGGGAATCAGCTGCTGAAAGGCTGGATACCTTTGAAAAGAACCACTCTTATCTCAGCAAGCACTTCTGTGCAGTACTGAGGGAGTGCCGCTCTGTCGGAGGGTATTTACAGAGGGAGTGCCGCTCTGTCGGAGGGTAAGTACAGAGGGAGCGCCGCACTGTCAGAGGGTCAGTAGTGAGGGAGTGCCGCACTGTCAGAGGGTCAGTAGTGAGGGAGTGCCGCACTGTCGGATGGTCAGTACTGACGGAGTTCTGCACTGTCGGAGGGTTAGTACTGAGGGAGTCTGCACTGTCGGAGGGGCAGTACTGAGGGAGTCTGCACTGTCGGAGGGGCAGAACTGAGGAAGTCTGCACTGTCGGAGGGGCAGTACTGAGGGAGTCTGCACTGTCGAAGGGGCAGTACTGAGGGAGTGCCGCACTGACGGAGGGTCAGTATTGAGTGAGTGCTGCACTGTCAGAGGGTCAGTACTGAGGGAGTCTGCACTCTCGGAGGGGCAGTACTGAGTGAGTGCTGCACTGTCGGAGGGGAGGTACTGAAGGAGTGCTGCACTGTCAGAGGGTCAGTACTGAGGGAGTGCTGCAGTGTCAGAGGTACAATCTTCAAATGAGACATTCAACCAAAGTTCCATCTGCCCTATCAAGTGGACATAAGAGTCCACAACACTATTTGAACAAGAAGTAATATTTGTATAGTGGCTTTAACGCAATTAAATGACACCGAGCCACATAAAGGAGATAAGTCAAGTCAGATGACCAAGAGATATTCTCTTAAAGGAGGAAAGCAAGGACAAGGTGTCAGGGAGGGAACTGAAGGCAAGCCCATCAATGGTGGAGCGATTAAAATTGTGGTACTCAATACTCAAGAGGCCAGAATTAATGAGTGCAGATATCGCGGTGCATTGTGGGACTGAAGGTCATTAGATAGATAGGGTGGGACGAGGCCATGGAGAAATTTGAAAACATGGATGACAGTTTTAAAATCGCGATGTTGCTAGACGGGGTGCCAATATAGGTGTGATAGGGGAATGAGACTTATTGCAGGTTAAGATATGGGCAGCAGAATTTTGGATGAACTTAAGTTTATGGAGGGTAGAATGTGAAGACCAGCCAGGGGTGAGTTGGAATAGTCAAGTCTGGAGGTAACAAAGGCATGAATGGGGTTTTCAGCAGCAGATGAGCTGAGGCAGGGTGAAGTCAGGCAATGTTATGGAGGTGGAAATAGGCGGCCTTAGCGATGGCGCAAATATGTTGTCAGTAACTCATCTTGGAGTCAAATATATCACCAAAGTTGCAAACAGACTGGTTTAGTGTCAGTTAGTTGCCAGGGTAAGGGATGGAGTTGGTAGCAAGGGAACAGAGTTTGGAGCAGGAATTTATATTGGCTCCCAATTAAGCAACGATTTAATTTTAAAATTCTTATCCATGTTTTCAAATCCCTTCATGGCGTCACGAGACATCCAGTACTGGATGTTGGATAGGCAGTCTGATAATTTAGGAACAGTGGAGGAGTCAAGAGAGGCTGGATGTCACCAGTGTACATGTGAAATCTAATGCCATGATTTCGGATGGTGTCGCCAAGGGACAGCATGTAGATGAGAAATAGGAAGGGCCAAGGATAGATCCTTGGAGGAACACCAGACATAAGGATGCGAGAGCAGAAGAGAAGCCATTGCAAATGATACCCTGGATACAATTAAATAATCAAGAATGGAACCAGGTGAGAGCAGTCCCACCCAACTGAACAACAAGTGGAGAGGCATTGGAGGAAGATGATGTGGTCAACCGTGTCAAAGGCTGCAGACAGATCGAGTAGGATAAGGAGGGAAAGTTTACCTTTGTCACAGTCAATGGGCTGAATGGCCTCCTTCTGTGCTGTAAATGACTGTATGACAGAGGATGTCATTTCAGAGATGAGCAGGGAATTTCTCTTGGTGACCCGTCTAATGTTTAGTCCTCATCAGTAAAACTGATTACATGATTGTTCATCTAATTACTGTATAAGTAACTCCAGCTCCTCAGACAGATTGGTCAAGAAACTCCGATGGTCCAACCAACTCCAATTGCCTTCTCCCTAATTTCCATAAGTTTTTGCTATTTCACTATAAGTAACAATATAAAAATAAGTAACAATATAAAATCAAAGAATAATATAAAATTAAAAACAACTTCTATTACCTTATGACTGAATTATGACTTCACTTCCTGATCCAGTTTTTCCCACCCTCTAATTCCGTTTCACCTGAAGAGGCGTGAGCTGATTTTCAATTTCACAAGAGATGTATACCTTGCTAATCGCACATCTTTCTCCTTATACCAGTCTCCGGCAACATTTGCCCCATAACGTTTTGTTGATAGCGGTGTATCCACCTGATTTACTCAGAGTGATGCCACAAGTGATTCGATGGGCTGCTTCGTGTGCCATTATGATTCTCTGACCTAGTGTGTGTGAAGTTTGCTAAGATTTCCTACCTCTCTTTCAAAGAAGTTAACAGCAGTAAGGAGATTGATTCGAGTAGGAGAGGCTACATTTGGTATTCTGTAAATAACTTTGGTTATCAAACTTAAAAGGACTTGTAGCCAAACTGAAAATATTCTGACAAAGTTTAACACACATTATTAACACTCTCATTGGTTGCCTGGGTTCACATACTGCCAATGGGAAACATGATTTCAGGTGTAATAAGCCTGCTTTCCATTGACAGTGAGTTTAAATATTTCAATAGAAGAGATCAGGGAATAACTCATAAAATGGGTGCGAAGGAAGATTTGGGTTGATCGTCAGTGGCTGCACTTACCCTCCTACGCAGTCTTCAGCTGGAAATAATCAGCTCAAAGTTCCAGTGTTACTGGACAACAACTACTTCTTCTTCTTCTTTGGTCTCCTTGTCTCGAGAGACAATGGGTAAGCGCCTGGAGGTGGTCAGTGGTTTGTGGAGCAGCGCCTGGAGTGGCTATAAAGGCCAATATTAGAGTGACAGACTCTTCCACAGGTGCTGCAGATCAAATTGGTTGTCAGGTCTGTTACACAGTTGGCTCTCCCCTTGCGCCTCTGTCTTTTTTCCTGCCAACTGCTAAGTCTCTTCGACTCGCGACTCTTTAGCCCTGCCTTTATGGCTGCCCGCCAGCTCTGGCGATCACTGGCAACTGACTCCCACGACTTGTGATCAATGTCACAGGACTTCATGTCGCGTTTGCAGACGTCTTTAAAGCGGAGACATGGACGGTTGGTGGGTCTGATACTAGTGACGAGCTCGCTGTACAATATGTCCTTGGGGATCCTGCCATCTTCCATGCGGCTCACATGGCCAAGCCACAATCCTGTCAATGAGTCTCTGCAGACACTCTTCTGTGTGGGATGTTAACTGATGATTCAATATCGATAGAGCGTCTGTTTCCTAACCTCTCCCTCTGCTTTTTCTAAATGCTACCAATCTACCCCTCTCTCTGTTTCCTCCTTTCAGATGCTACTTTAAAACCTACCTCTGACCAAGCTTTTGGTCATCTGTCCTGATATCTCCTCCTATGGCTTGGTGTCAAAAATGTTTTGTTATTGCTCTTGTTAAGAGCCGTGGGATGTTTTGCTATGTTAAAGGGCTAATATAAATACAAGTGGAACCATGATCAGAGGCTAAGCCCCTAACCAGGCTTGCCTTAGGAAATCCAAGTGAATCGGGCACTGGTGTCTCAGTACACGCTGCAGCATATTCGGAGAGTGAAGAGCATTTGTATTTGTTAAGTAGCATTGAAATTGGTTTGGTTCCTTTTTGACCTGTTGTGAGCTCCTGTTTTACTTTCAGGTTCATATGTTGAAAAAATGTAAACAGAAACAGAAAAAGCAAACTGGGAATTTCAAAGATGCAAGAGCAGAGAGTCTGACCACCTCGGAAATAGGCAACTGAGAAGTGATGTGGCAGCAACAACTTGGAAAAGACTCTTAAGTGTGACCACATAAATCAAGAGATTATTTGCTGAATCATCTTAAGATTTCAGCAGTTTGCATTATAATATTTTTGTCATTTATTTGTGCATTTTCACTGGAAAGTTATCTGTTGTAGTAAAATGTCTGAAATCCCAACCTAATAGCCTCATTAGCAGGTGCTGAATTTACTGATTTAGCCAAAATATTTCTCCTTGTTTAGTAAAATGAACAGTAGAATTATCAAAATAATTACTGATAAATGGAGATACCCCTTTTACTTGTGTACAGGAAATGTCTCAATCTTTCCCACTCTAAGGAGCTGTTCTGGACTGAAGTGGACTTTGAAATGAGCAGCTGTTCTCACTGATCTCAGTTCTGAGCTCGACTGACCTCCATTTCAGCTAATAACATACAAAGCTGAATGGGCAAACATTGTAAAAGGGGGTTGGGGAGCATTCATATTCTAACTTGTTACTGCTTGTCTCTTATTTTGAAACATTTTTCAAAAAAGTTCAGAAACTGTTCTAGACCCAGACATAATCTCTTGAAAAGATTATAAGGTTCCTACAAATATTCACTGCTGACATCTTTCATCAGAAGGACATTCCAAGTTCTGAATATTTGTTTACCTCTTTGCTTTTTTAAGTTAGTGCACTGAGCAGATGTTTGAACTTGATGCTGATTTGTATGGCTATCGTGTACTTTGAAAGAGAAATGTTTTGAGAGAAAATAGTCACACACATTATTGGTCAATCTTTCTACCGGATCCGCACTATTGTGATAGAATATGATTAGACATTAATGTCATCCTTTTAAAAAAAATAGATTTAACACACATTATTCTTAACCTTTTATAAAATCAGTAGGACAACCAATATAGTGAATTATTCTGAAAGTATGTTGGATGAAAGTGTGTGCAGCCAACTATATAAAAATTAAAATCTATTCCAATTTAATGGAATCATAAATCTTCTCCAGAGTTGTGTTTGGACATACAAATCAAATGAAATTTAATCATTCCAACCAGCTATATGCAAAACATTTTGTGTCTCATGAGGATTTTTTGCTTGCTTAATTTTCCAATTTCTTAAATTATAATTTCAAAAGTTTACCACTAGGGTTAAGTCTCATCACGAATTAAGTAATCCCTGCCCAGCCTTTTACAGCTGTAGAAATAAGATAGTTTATGATCATATCAATCTGTGATGGAGACCAGTTTTATTCATTCTTTATAGCCAATGCCCCCCTTCTCCACTGTTGCAGGTCAGTAAACAGTATTAGTGGAAATGTGCCTTAAACTTCACTACTTTATGAATGAAATGCCATTCTGTAATAGCTGATAGTAATATTTTACCTCGCAGAAATTCAATTTGGACGATGCCAATTTTCTCAGTAAATGTCAGTTGCTTTACAAGTGCCATATCTTGGTTACAACATCCATTGAGTAAAACATACCATACAAACCTGATTCCTGACTGAGGATCCCATTAATTACACATTTACTGAGTGGGAACTTCACTGGTTATACCTTTCCTGAATAGAGACCACACTAATATATATCTTTACTGAATGAAGAGCTTGCTATTGGAATCTTTACTGACATAGAGACTTTGCCAGTGACATTTTTGCCTAGTTAAATCCAGCGTTAGTAAACAAGAGGCACCCTTTGCTGCTGATAATATTGTGCCTAGAATATTAACAAGCATATATAGATATTGATCTTACAAGTTGCATTGTATACTCGTGAATCAGAATCAGTGCAGCTAGCAGCACCCGAGATGACATTTTGAAAAGCTAATATCAGACTCTTGGTTCTTTGTGAACAGGAAGCCAGTGAAGGGAAACACACTGATGTAACATCATAAGTTCTAAATTTCTGGTTGTGTCAATGCATGCCATCCAAATTCAGAATAACATCTGTTTTGGGAGATTTGAGCATGAACTTGCTGCGTTTGTACCCTTAGTACACCACAGGAGTAAATATCAGCACTGCCATAATTATCATTCTTCTGGGGAGAAGTGTAGGGGCCATTAAACAATAGTTATATCAGTAATATGTATTTTCATTTCCAATGTTAATAATACAATCCTGTTTAATTCAGTTTACAACTAGACAGAACTCTGTCTACACCTATATACAGCCTCTTTTTTGCAACCAGTTTGATTTAGCTCCAGCTTCCTCAATGGCCTTAAATTAAGTTTATCAGCTGTAGGAAAGGTCATGGTTAAGAATAAATTTTCAACTGAGTTGAATACAGAATGGACTTTGATATCTACTCCCATTGAAATTGGTTTAATTTAAAAAGTTGTACATTTGAATTTTTTCTTTATTTCCTCTAGAATTGATTTCACTCAGAAGTTTCTACAAACTTCCATGTTTCTAGTTAAATGAATGAAAACGAAGTCCTTTGCTGGGTATTACTGGAGTGATTAACCCTAATTAACAGTTCATACTAAATCTAGTTTTTTGAATACTTTACAAACTTTCCATTAGTAGCCATGAGGAAAATATTACAAGAAATTGATGTTTTCCTTTGAATTTCTGTTGCACTGCTTTGCTTCTCGTGATTGAGGAATTGCAGTCATTGGAAAATGTTAACTTCCTAGGTCCCAAAATGTTTACATTTTGAAACTCTAGAGCTGTATTTTGATAATACTCATGCATTTTGAAAAATATTGATTACATATTTGTACCTTTTGATTTGACAGAGGCAATTTTATTTTGTTATGCTGTTTAAAAGCTGTGTGGATTGATATATGCTAATATTTACAGGTTCCTGGAAATAATTATGTAGCACCTTTTTTTTAAAAAAACATAATTTTTGCAGATACACACAGATAATGATTAGGTTGCTAGTTTATAACATAGCATGTCATGACTCCAATGCACATTTTTGTGACCACATACTCAACAAGTCACAATTTAATTTTGTATATTGGGTTTTTATTTATTTCCTCATGGTCTTTCAGGATTTACATATTTTCCTGGGAAAATCTTTTTACTGGCCAATGAAGACAGGCAGCTCTGATAATTAATGCTGTGTTATTTCACTGCAATGTTTTACAATTTCACTAAAAAAAAACTGCTTTTGATTTGCATACATTGTCCCTTTTATGCAAGTGTTGCTTTTACTGATGGCACACGAATGAAGGGAATGGGGCACATTAACCAGACTTAATTTAGTTCAGACTAAAAAGCTTGGGAATGAGGCTGTTGGCCAATGACGTATAAGTTTGTAAGTGCTATAACTGGCTGCATAGCGGACAGCCGTTTTGGTTAATGGTTGCTAGTTTCCTGGATGAGATGGACATTTGGTGTAAGTGAAGTCATAAACAAAATGGCAAGATTAAAATGTCATGAGTAATACCTGCCAGTCAACACCAATTAATGGAAAGGCCTTGAGTGTGAAGGAAACAAGCGAGCCAGTCCATCTCACCCATATGCTGTTTCAGGACCTGATCTGACTGCTTTGCATCACTTTTATTTTAGAAAAATGACTTCCCTTCCCCAGAGTAGGGTATAGCTTTATTATTGTAAGATGGTTGCATTAATGTGAAGTTGCTCTTTATTACAGTAAATACAAAGCTATGTTTCTATATTGTAGCTAGTACCAGATACTATTGTTCAAAATAGGGGATTGTTACCATTGGTCTGGTGATGGGTGTTCTGCAATCTTGCTGTCTGGTAGGTAGCTGTAGAATTTTAATGTAATGTTGCATTTTAGAAAGAAGCTGTAATAACTTACTCATTTGTCAGTTTTCCCTATTAGTGGGATTAGAACTGAATTACAATTGAAAATGGTTAAACGGAACAATTCTCTGATCAAAGTACCAGTGTTTTAAGTACACAAATAATCCTGGCGTCAGATAAATGAGTGATTTATATTCTTTTCTTTCTTTCTCTGTGATTTATATACACTGCAAACATGTCAGGTTAGATCGGCAGCAAATTCATTTGCTTTCTTTTAGGCTGCTGGAATCCATTTTAACTAACGACTTGTTCAGTTGATGTATTCAAAATGTCTGCTAAGAGAGTGTGTGGGATATGCACATGTATTAACTTCCTGTTCACCTATGACTTTTTTTCTTCGTTTGCCTAATATATTCGTTTTCATATCTCAGTGTTGTAGACCAAAACCATTGGGAATGTAACTCATACACAATGTGTTGTGTTCAATGTGGCTAATATACTGTACATGGATTGACCTCAGGATTCTCATCATTCCACCATTGACTGCTCTTGACCAAGAAGTTCCATAATTTGGTATTAATTATAGCAGTTGTGTATATTTTGAAATTATAGGGTAAATGGGTTGTTGTCTTGTGAAAATTTGCACTGATTGTGTCATATAATCACTTCTTTTGAATGTAATTGTGTTCAATTAAATAACTATGGAAAAAACATCTCCATCTAAATAAAACTGGGAATTTCTGTGTAATTGTCTAGTGTTTTATATAAAAAAAGGAAGTTAGTGCATATGCAGTTTAAAAGAACAGTAGAACTTCACTGATATGTCTTTTGCACATGTCAAACCTTCAAATAGATACTGCCTGAAACTTAGTCAACTTCCTAAATTATAAACCACTACAGAAAGATGCCCAAATTCTTTGTGTCTTCCCCGTTAGAATTGGCTCTGGTGGTTTTGAAAAAAAAAAGGGCGAGGGATGAACAATCAAATTGTCCAGCTGTGAGTCTCGCTTCCAGTGTGGGGATCATGTTTGAAAGTATCAAGTGGCATTAGCTAATTCAAGACAGTGAGGTTTTAGGAATGGGTGGTTATGTTTGACTAATTTATGGGATTTCTTTGAGATAACAAACTTGGTAGAGTCAGTGGATTTTGTCAACCTGGATTCCAGGAAGGCATCTATCCCATGGGACAGATTGAAAGGTATTAAATGGATTGGTAAATGGCTGATTGGGAAACATATAAGAGCGGGGGGAGGGGGGGGGGGGGGAAAGGAGAGCGCAGGGAACACTGGGGAGCGGAGAAATAGGGGATTGTTGGGGGGGAAAAGAAAAGGAGATATGGGGGGAGGAGAGGGACAGAGATAGGGAGAAGGAGACAGAGAGAGGGAGCAAAAAATCATAAAGTAATTTACTTGCTGCACAGAAGGAGGCCATTTGATCCTTTGAGTTCATGCCGGCTCTCCACAGAGTTACGCAAGTCAGGCCCACTCCCTGGCTCAATCCCCATAGCCCTGCACGTCTCTATCACTGAGGTGGCCATTCAACTTTTGTTTGAAGTCATTAATCGTCTCCATTTCCACCACCTTTGTGGGCAGCGAGTTTCAGGTCATTACCACCCACTGTGTAAAGAACATACTTCCTCATATTTCCCTGCATCTTTTACGCAAAACTAGAGGGAAGGGGGAGGGAAGAGAGAACGAGAGATTACACACACACAGCATGGGGAGACAAAGAGAGATCACGGCCTCTCCTGAAAGGTGACCATCTATCCAGAACACTTTGCATCATTACAGCAAGTGTGCAGGTAGAGATTGACTACTTATGCAAGCAAAAATAATGCCAGGTATGTCATTGAATTAGTTTTCAATATAGTGACATGAACGCAAGTCAATAAATTAGTCTTCTCTTTAAAAACTTCTTCACAGAAATGCATAGTTGAAAGATAAATTTTTAATGTTTTTAGCTTTCAAAATTTGCTCATCGTTCCCCTGGGCCAAACAAAAATAGCAATGCAGTCCTCTGCCCGCAACGATTGGACCACCCCGATTTACCAGGATCACTGTTTTCTGTTAAGCTAATTTTTTCTTTTAATCCAAGCTGGTGCAGAGTCTCCGATTCCAGGAGCCTCAGTTTTGTTGACAAAGTACCACATAAAAGACTAGTCAAATGCTTTCATAAAATCCATTTTGACAACATCCATTGCTTTCTGTTCATCAGAAAAATTCAATTAGATTAACCAAACACAATCTGCCTTTTACAAATCCGTGACGGCTCTGCTTAAATCAAGTGAAACCTCTCCCCAAGTGCCTGTTGCTTTCTTTTTTTCTCCCCCTATCTTAATTTCTAAAATCTTACCCACCAGTGATGTTAAACTAACTGGCCTGTCGTTGCTAGGACTGTTCTTACACACATTCTTGAATAAAAGAGTCACATTTCCTACCCTTCAATCCTCTGGTACCGCCCCCATATCCAGGGAAGATTGGAAGATTATGGCACATCCTTCCACTAGCTCCATCCCCACTTCCTTCAACAACCTGGGATGCAAGCCAGCTGGACCAAGTGTTCTCTCTTTGTCAGTCTTATTCTCCTCTTCACTTCCCCTCTCAACTTATTGTATTATGGCCTGGTTCTCACTTAAGTCCACCTGACGTGTATCATACACCCTCTTTTTTGTTTCATCATAATCCCTTTCTCCTTCGTCATACTGAAAGTAATTAGAAAAGCATATGGGATCTTAGGTTCATAAATAGCAATATGGAGGCCAAAAACATGGAAATTATGCTGAACCTTTATAAAGCTCTGGTTTGGCTACTAGAGTAATGTATCCAGTTCTGGTCACCACTTTAGGAAGGATGAGAGGGGGCTTGAGAGGGCGCAGAGGAGATTTACCATAATGGTTTCCAAGGATGGGGATTTTAGTTACAAGGTTAGGTTGCAAACACTGGGGTTGTTCTCCTTTGAGCAAAGGAGAGTGAGGGAAGATTTAATGGAAGTGTACAAGATTATGACAGGTTTAGATAAGGTAGACAAAGAAAACCTGTTCCCATTAGCTAATGCTACAAGGATTAAGGGACCTAGATTTAAGGTACTGGGCAACAGGTACAGGGAATGTGAGGAAATTTTTTGAAATGCAGCAAGTGGTAATGAGTTGGAACTCACTGCTTATGAGGAAAGTGGAAGCAGAGATGACCAATGATTTCAAAAGGAATTTGGATCTGCACTTGAGGGAAATAAACTTGCAGGGCTACAGGCATAGAGCAGTGGAATGGGACTGATTGGATTGCTCTACAGAGCCAGCATAGCCTCAATGGACTGAATGGCTGCCTTCTGTGCCATAATGACTAATGACATCCACTAGAGGGGGCAGACAATTTACACCTCATGGGAAAGATGACACCTCTAACAGTGCAGCACTCCGAGTACAGCACTAGATGGGTCAGCCTGGATCATGTGTTCAAGTCTCTGGCCTGAGAACCTGAACCCACTGGGACTAAGTCAGAGGCGAAGCTGTTACCTTTGAACCACGAGTCAGCAGCATCCAAGAATAAGGCTCCAACTAATGAATTCTCAATGCATTTAGGAAGTGTCCTAGATTAGCAGCCAGATGGAAAGATCTTGATTTCAGGATGAATTCTGAAAAGTTGGAAACTAGTCTTGTCCTTTTAAAAAAAAAGCCATAATTTAAAAATAGTGCATTGTGAATAATTAATTGAAAGCCATTACCTGAAATCTCGACAGTCTTTTCTCCGATGGTCAATGAATGGGCACTGGTACCAGGAATGGAGGCTCACAAACATGCATGAGGGAGGCAGCAGAAACCAGCAAGGGAGCCACAAAGTGGGGATGGGATTGAAACCAAGAGGGAAAATACTGCAAATACAGGAAATACAACCTGGTGCATCAAAATCTGGTAACATTTTAGGTGTAACCTGTCAAGAGCTCATGCCTGAAAAATGTTTTCGCTGTCTTCTTTCTACAGCTGCTGAGAAATATGTATTGTAGCTTAATAGAAATGGAGTCATTTAAAAAAAAACTTGATTCTTGGACAAATGGAGATCAAATTGAGCTTAAAGTCCTGTCCCATCTGAGAATGATGTGGAATACTCACTGACCAGAAACCCCATTAGACTGAACAACAATACAGGGTCATGGTGAAAATCTGACCCGGTGTCACCAAATATTCAGAATCCAGATTAGATCTCTAATTTTCAGCATATAAAGAAGTATTAAATATATTCACTAACATTTTAAATCTCCAGCTAAACAAAGGTGATAGCAGATAATAGACAGTGGTCTTAGCTAAGAACTGGTTTGACATCACTGATCCTGCTGCACATTTCAGAGGGACAGAGGCAGTCACTTGTACTGCACAGCTGACTTTACAAAATGGATTTAAACATAAAAATCAAGCCAAGTCTTCAGTGAAAAAAAGTTTATTACAAGTAGTGAAATGGTTAGCAAGTGATAAACGACCTTTAAAACCAATTGAAGACATTAGCAGCAAATTTCTTATCCCTTAGTGTAGTACACTTAATATTTCATGGCTTCTTTCCCTTGCATTTGGATCCGCTATCTGCAGAGAAAATCAGGACTTGGAGTAATAATTTATCACATTCTGCCTTCAATGGAATCCAGTACAGATTGCAGTGAGTCTTCCCATCATTGCCTCAGTGCCAGGCTTTACCATTCTGAGGCCCCAACCTGAACTGGAAGAGCAATCATAACTGGCATTTCATTGTGGTAGAGAAGCATCTTATGTCATTATCTATTAAGAATTTTGAACAGCTTATAGCTATGTTTTATATATTCGAATATCTATCAAATTCCCTATTGAAAGCTTCATTGTTGAAATGTCACAGTGCTGCATGTATGTTGTGCCAGAATCTCTGTGCTTTCTCATTTATTTTGAACTTGCTGTCAAACCAACGGTCCGAGATTCTAAAGGATTTCTAGAATTGAGTCCAATTTGCTACAGTGCTTTGTTGGAATTCTTTTGGATCACTTGAGATACAAGTAAAGGAACACCAACCCTGGTTTTATTTAGTGAGTAGCTCAGTTAAAGATTGGAAGGTTTGGTCTCTGCGCTCAGCCGAATCTTAGGAAGTCAGTCAGTGTTACTATTCCCGACAGCTAGCCAGTTCTGATAAAAGGTCACAGATCTGAAATGTTGACTGTTTCTCTCCACAGATGCTGCCAGACCTGCTGAGTATTTCCAGCACTTTGTTTTTATTTCAGCTATCCAGTGACCTGGGCTGGAACTATACATGGGTGGGGACTGGGCAGGAACAGGATTGAGCTCAAGTGCAGCACCCATTGTTGACTGACCTTGTCCTGCACTAACACGTGAATAATGCTCACTTGGGTGAGATGCTGGAGAACAAACACCCGAGCTACTACATCTAAGGATTGACACCCTTAGATGGGAAAGGGAGAAAAATGGGTGGAAAAAAAATACTAAGATTTCAGTTTGTGTCAAGTCACAGTGACAGACCGGGAAAATAAACCACAACCTGCAGCCAAAATCAGATAAGAGCTGAATTAATCCAGGTAGGAAGCTAACAGATCTGAAATAAGTTTCATTAATACTCGAAGGGAATCTGTACATGAGCCAGTGCTCCCGAGATCTCAGTCTGAACTATCAGATCAGGTCTGAAAAACAATCAAAGTTCTCTCTATTTATATATAACCTATTAAAAACAGGAACATTTGATAGTCGCGCTGCAGAAGAAGTCAGCAATCTTCAGACAGACCAGTTTTATTCATGCACAGAATGAAGCTGCACTGAACACTGGGGAAGAAATTGGCCTCACACCAGATCCTAAAGAATTCCCACAGAACACTGTAGCAAGTTGGACCCAACGTCAATTCTAGAAATCCTTCAGAATCCAGGACAGTTGTATTGACAACAAATCCAAAATACATGGGAAAGCTCAAAGACTCCAGCACAGCATTCACCCAGCATTTACATGTCAAAAATGAAGTTTTCAATAGATATTTGAAATGGAGAAATTTTCATGGCTACAGGGGGAGTGGGGACTAATTGGATTGGTCTATCAAAGAGCCGGCACAGGCACAGTGGATCAAATGGCCTCCTTCTGTGCTACATCACTTTATGAAACCATACTGAGCTGTAAATACAGTGAATCGACTTCTTGCTTTGCCCATTACTCACACCATCTTGAGAAGCAGATTATAGATACAAAACTTCCGAGACTGGAGGCTATAGAATTGACTGCAAGATACTCAATAAAAGCTTAAATATAATACATTATGTCTACATCTGAGTTGACTAGTCATTCAGTGAAGCTCTGGAGACGTGGAACTTGAAGGCAGTTAGAACTGAACCATTTTATAATCCTACCGCAAGTAGGATATCTGCCAATTTGAGGTTCTTGAGTGCTGCTTCAGTGAAAATGAGAAATTGTAAAAATGTAAAACAAATCCCACTGCCCTGGTTTCAGTAATTATCAGTGGGTCACCCAGGGAATGAGAATCCTCAGAATACCTCACATTGAGTGTCAAGACAAGCCTATATGCCAAATGGGAAATATTAATTTTATCAGTTGGAACCTTACATTAGACTTTTATTGGAAAATCTTAAAGTAACTTTTTTAAAAAGTGGCAGCCAAGATGGCCACTGCAATTTACATTTGAAACACCAAAAGATCAAACTGGGAACAAGCCTCATTCAACCTAGCCAGAACAATGGGGTGCTCTCAGTATGAAATTCCGTAGAATGGCCTTATCAACACGATTGCCAGGGCCAACTACATCCATTGACTTTGAAAGAGCCAAACCTCTCCAAGTATGACAGGACATCTTGAGGCGTGGCACCTTGAATCTCAGAAGATTCCAGAAAAACAGACTTAAAAGAACAAAGAGGCCTGATAGTGTCGGCCAGTTAGCCTAACATCAGTCATTGGGAAGATGCTGGAAATTATTATTAAAGAATCTTAACATCGCACTTGGAAAAGCATAGTATGATTACAACAAGTCAGCATAGTTTTACTAAAGGGAGATCCTGTTTGACAAATTTGTTAGAGTTTTTTGAGAATGTAACTAGACGGTAGATAAAGGGGAACCAGTAGATGTAGTATTTCTGGATTTTCAAAAGGCATTCAATAAGATACAAGATACATAAAAGATTAATAGGCAAGATAAGGGCTCATGGTGTTGGGGGTAATATATTAGCGTGGATTGGTTATAGAGTCAGAGTCATACAGCAGAGAAACAGGCCCTTTGGCCCACCGCGTCCATGCCGACCATAATGCCTATCTATACTAATCCCACCTGCCTACATTAATTCCATATCCCTCTAAGCCTTGCTCATTCAAGTACCTGTCCAGATGCCTCTTAAATGTCACTACTGTTCCTGCCTCCACCACCTCCTCAGGCAGTTCATTCCAGATACCCACTATTCTTTGTGTGAAAAATTTACCCCTTTAAAACTCCTCCCTCTCACCTTAAATATATGCCCTCTAGTTTTAGTCACCCCTACCATTGGAAACAGACTCTGGCTATCTACCCTATCTATACCTTTCAATTTTATATACCTCTATCATGTCCCCTCTCAGCCTCCTTCGCTCCATGGAAAACAGACCCAGCCTATCCAATCTCTCTTTATAACTCAAGCCCTCCAAACCAGGCAACATCCTTGTGAATCTTTTCTGCACTCTCTCTAGCTTAATCACATCTTTCCTCGAGTGTGGCGACCAGAACTGCACACAGTACTCCAAATGCGGCCTAACCAACGTTATGTACAACTGTAACATGACATCCCAACTCTTGTACTCAATGCCTCGGCCGATGAAAGCAAGCATGCCATATGCCTTCTTCACCACCTTGTCTACCTGTGTTGCCACTTTCAGGGAACTATGTACTTGCACCCCAAGATCTCTCTGCTCAACAACACTCCCCAGGGCCCTGCCATTCACTGTATATGTCCTGCTGGTTTAACTTCCCAAAATGCATCACTTCACACTTGTCTGCATTAAATTCCATTTGCCACTCCCTTGCCCACTTTCCCAGTTGATCTATATCCTGTTGTAACTTTAGACAACCTTCTTCACTGTCCACTATAACCACCAATTTTGGTGTCATCTGCAAACTTACTAATCATGCCCCTTACATTCACATCCAAGTCATTAATATATATGACAAACAACAGAGGGCCCAGCACCGATCCCTGCGGCACACCACTGGTCACCGGCCTCCAATCTGAAAAACAACCCTCCACTACCACCCTCTGCCTCCTATCACCAAGCCAATTTTGTATCCAATTGGCTAGCTCACCCTGGATCGCATGTGTTTGAACCTTCTGGACCAGCCTACCATGCGGGACCTTGTCAAAGGCCTTGCTAAAGTCCATGTAGACAACGTCCATCGCCCTGCCCTCATCAATCCTCTTGGTCACCTCCTCAAAAAAACTCAAATTTGAGAGACATGATTTCCCACGCACAAAGCTATGCTGACTATCCCTAATCAGACCTTGCCTTTCCAGATGCATATAAATCCTATCTCTCAGAATCCCTTCCAATAACTTTCCCACCACTGATGTAAGGCTCACCGGCCTGTAGTTCCCTGGCTTATCCCTGCTGCCCTTCTTAAATAAAGGCACAACATTAGCTATCCTCCAGTCTTCCGGTACCTCACCCGTGGCTAACGATGATACAAAAATCTCTGCCAGGGCCCCAGCAATCAACTCCCTTGCTTCCCATCGCATCCTAGGATACACCTGGTCAGGCCCTGGGGATTTATCCACCTTAATGCGCTTCAAAACCTCCAACACCTCCTCCTTTGTAATGTGTATATGCTCCAGAATATTGCTGTTCCTCCCTTGAACTCACTAGCTTCCATGACCTTCTCCACGGTAAATACAGATGAGAAATATTCATTTAAGCCCTCGCCCATTTCCCGTGGCTCCACACACAGATTACCACAATGATCCTTAAGGGGACCTACTCTCTCCCTAGCTACCCTTTTACTCTTTATATACTTATAGAATCTTTTAGGATTCTCCTTTATCTTATTTGCCAGGGAAATCTCATGGCCCCTTTTCGCCCTCCTAATTTCCTTAAGTGTAGTCCTACATCCCCTATACTCCTCGAGGGACTCGCTTGATCCCAGCTGCCTATACCTGACATATGTCTCCTTCTTTGTCCTGACCAGACCCTCAATATCCCTCGTCAACCAAGGTTCCCTAAATTTGCCAGCCTTGCCCTTCCATCTAACCGGAACACGCCGGCCCTGAACTCTTCCTATCTCACTTTTAAAAGCCTCCAACTTGCCAGACGTCCCTTTACCTGTAAACAGCCTCTCCCATTCAACTTTTGAGAGTTCCTGTCTGAGGCCATCGAAATTAGCCTTCCCCCAAT
Source organism: Heterodontus francisci (assembly GCF_036365525.1). Classification (NCBI taxonomy): domain Eukaryota; kingdom Metazoa; phylum Chordata; class Chondrichthyes; order Heterodontiformes; family Heterodontidae; genus Heterodontus; species Heterodontus francisci. The sequence continues at coordinate 287,066,348 of NC_090371.1, read as the reverse complement.
TTAGGACTTCAACCTGAGGACCAGTCCTATTCTTTTCCAGAACTGTCTTGAAGCTAATAGAGTTATGGTCACTGGTCCCAAAGTGCTCCTCCACTGACACATCAACCACCTGCCCATCCTCATTTCCTAAGAGGAGGTAGAGTGTAGCCCCTTCTGTAGTAGGGCCATCCACATACTGCTTCAGAAAACTATCCTGGACATACTTAAATTCTTCCCCATCTGATCCCTTAGCACTAAGGCAGTCCAAGTCAATATTAGGGAAGTTAAAATCACCTACTATTACAACCCTATAATTCCTACAACTGTCTGTGATTTCCCTACATATATGCTCCTCCAATTCCCTCTTGGCTATTGGGGGGCCTATAGTATAATCCCATCAAAGTGATCACTCCTTTCTTATTTCTAAGTTCTACCCATATGGCCTCGCTGGACGTTCCCCCTGGATATTCTCTGAGTACTGCCGTGATGTCCTCCCTAATTAATAGTGCAACTCCCCCTCCTCTCTTACCTCCACTTCTGTCACGCTGGAAGCATTGGTACCCCGGAACATTGTGCTGCCAGTCCTGCCCATCCCTCAACCACGTTTCCGTAATAGCTATATCACAATCCCATGTACCGATCCATGCTCTGAGTTCATCTGCCTTACGTGTAAGGCTTCTTGCATTAAAGTAAATGCAGTTTAGCTTACCAGACCTTCCACGCTCCCTGTCTGACCTGCCTACTGGATTTGCTTGCTTTAACCTCGACATTTGCCTCAACTACCTCATCGGAGAGACTACTACTTTGGGTCCCACCCCCCTGCAAGACTAGCTTAAACCCTCCCGAGTAGTACCAGCAAGCCTCCCCACAAGGATATTGGTCCCCTTCCAGTGCAGATGCAACCCGTCCCTCTTGTACAGGTCACCTCTGCACCAGAAGAGATCCCAATGATCCAAGTAGCTGAAGCCCTCCCGCCTACACCAGCGCTTCAGCCATGCATTCATGGTTGACAGACAAGAAGCAGAGAGTGGGCATAAATGGGGCATTTTCAAGTTGGCAGGCAGTGAATAGGGTGATGCAAGGATCAGTGCTGGGGTCTCAGCTATTTACGCTCTATATTCATTACCTTTTTTTTTTAATTCATTCATGGGATGTGGGCGTTGCTGGCCAGGCCAGCAATTATTGCCCATCCCCAATTGCCATTGAGAAGGTGGTGGTGAGCTGCCTTCTTGAACCGCTGCAATCCATGTGGGGTAGGTACACCCACAGTGCTGTTAGGAAGGGAGTTCCAGGATTTTGACCCAGCGACAGTGAAGGAATGGTGATATAGTTCCAAGTCAGGATGGTGAGAGATTTGGAGGGGAACTTGCAGGTGGCAGTGTTCCCATGCATTTGCTGCCCTTGTCCTTCTCATTGGTAGAGGTCGCAAGGTACTGTCTAAGGAGCCTTGGTGCATTGCTGCACTGCATCTTGTAGATGGTACACACTGCTGCCACTGTGCGTTGGTGGTGGAGGGAGTGAATGTTTGTAGATGGGGTGCCAATCAAGCGGGCTGCTTTGTCCTGGATGGTGTCAAGCTTCTTGGATGTTGTTGGAGCTGCATCCATCCAGGCAAGTGGAGAATATTCCATCACACTCCTGACTTGTGCCTTGTAGATGGTGGACAGGCTTTGGGGAGTCAGGAGGCGAGTTACTCGCCTCAGGATTCCTTGCCTCTGACCTGCTCTTGTAGCCATGGTATTTATATGGCTACTCCAGTTCAGTTTCTGGTCAATGGTAGCCCCTAGGATGTTGATAGTGGGGGATTCAGTGATGGAAATGCCCTTGAATATCAAGGGGAGATGGTTAGATTCTCTCTTGTTGGAGATGATCATTGCCTGGCACTTGCGTGGCGCGAATGTTACTTGCCACTTATCAGCCCAAGCCTGGATATTGTCCAGATCTTGCTGCATTTCTACACAGACTGCTTCAGTATCTGAGGAGTCATGAATCGTGCTGAACATTGTGCAATCATCAGCGAACATCCCCACTTCTGACCTTATGATTGAAGGTAGATCATTGATGAAGCAGCTGAAGATGGTTGGGCCTAGGACACTACCCTGCAGTGATATCCTAGAGCTCAGATGATTGACCTCCAACAACCACAACCATCTTCCTTTGCGCTAGGTATGACTCCAGCCAGTGGAGGGTTTCCCCCCCAATTCCCATTGACCTCAGTTTTGCTAGGGCTCCTTGATGTCAAGGGCAGTCACTCTCACTTCACCTCTGGAGTTCAGCTCTTTTGTCCACGGTTGAACCAAGGCTGTAATGAGGTTAGGAGCTGAGTGGCCCTGGCGGAACCCAAACTGAGCGTCACTGAGCAGGTTATTGCTAAGTAAGTGCCACTTGATGGCACTGTTGATGACACCTTCCATCACTTTACTGATGATTGAGAGTAGGCTGATGGGGTGGTAATTGGCCGGGTTGGATTTGTGCTGCTTTCTGTGTACAGGACATACCTGGGCAATTTTCCACATTGCAGGGTAGATGCCAGTGTTGTAGCTGTACTGGAACAGCTTGGCTAGGGGTGCGGCAAGTTCTGGAGCACAGGTCTTCAGTACTATTGCCGGAATATTGTCAGGGCCCATAGCTTTTGCAGTATCCAGTGCCTTCAGTCGTTTCTTGATATCATGCAGAGTGAATCGAATTGGCTGAAGTCTGGCATCTGTGATGCTGGGGACTTCAGGAGGAGGCCGAGATGGATCAACTCGGCACTTCTGGCTGAAGATTGTTGCAAATGCTTCAGCCTTATCTTTTGCACTGATGTGCTGGGCTCCCCCATCATTGAGGATGGACATATTTGTGCAGCCACCTCCTCCAGTTAGTTGTTTAATTGTCCACCACCATTCACGGCTGGATGTGGCAGGACTGCAGAGCTTAGATCTGATCCGTTGGTTATGGGATCGCTTAGCTCTGTCTATCGCATGCTGCTTACGCAGTTTGGCACGCAAATAGTCCTGTGTTGTAGCTTCACCAGGTTGTCACCTTGGATGAAGAGACAGAGAGTAATGTATCTAAGGAAAGGTAAGCTGATGGGAGGATGTAGGGAGGCTGCAAAGAGATTTAGACAGGTTAAGTGAGTGGGCAACAAGATGGCAAATGGAATATAATGTAGGGAAATGCGAAGTTGTTTACTTTGGTCGTAAAAATAGAAAAGCAGATTATTTAAAAGGTGTGTAACTGGTAAGCGTTAATATTCAGAGAGACTTGGGGATACACGTACAAGGAATGCACAAAGTTAACATGCAGGTGCAGCAGGCTATTAGGAAGGAAAATAGCATGGTGGCCTTTATTGCAAGGGGATTGGAGTACAGGAATAAAGAAATCTTACTAAAATTCTGTAGGGTTTTGGTGAGACCGCACCTGGAATACTGTGTGCAGTTTTGGTCTCCACATTTAAGAAAGGATATACTTGCACTGGAGGCAGTGCAGTGAAGATTTACTAAATTGGTTCCTGGGATGAGGGGATTGTCCTATGATGAGAGGTTGTGTAAATTAGGCCAATATTCTCCGGAGTTTAGAAGAATGAGAGGTGATCTAATTGAGACATACAAGATTCTGAAAGGGCTTGATGGGGTAGAAGCTGAGAGATTGTTTCCACTGGTCTGGGAATCTAGAACACGGGGACACAGTCTCAGGGTAAGGGCCCAATCATTCAGGACTGAGATGGGGAGGAATTATTTCACTCAAAGGGTTGTGAATCTTTGTAATTCTCTACCCCAGAGTGTTGTAGATGCTCAATACATTTAAGGCTGGGATAGATAGATTTTTGGTGTTGCGGGGAATCAATGGATATGGGGAGCAGGCAGGAAAGTGGAATTGAAGCCCAAGATCAACCATGATCCTACTGAATGGCAGAGCAGGCTCGATGGGCCAAATGGCCTACTTCTGCTCCTATTTCTTGTGATCTTGTGTCATGTGACTGCCTGTGCAGCTCTGGAGAGACTGTAAGCTTTGTCACACAGAAAGGAGACAGAAGTAACTGATAAGCCATCAACGAAGCAGGCTCTCTCTCTCCCCAGAAATAATCAAGAGAAGATCTGGTTGCAACTGGGAATTCCCTCAAGCCTACAGACTGCCACAGCCAGCAACCAGGAAACAAGAATCAAACCCCTCTTCTGCCTTCAAGAGCCCCGAGAAAAGCAAGCCCACAACTTTGCACAAGGCCCAGCGACGACTTCAGGACTACAATTTCAACAGAGGACTATGGGACTAATATACCGTATTTAAATTCCATTTATTCCGGACTTTAATCCAACCACCAAATCTGTATTCCCTCTGTAATCTACTTGTGTGTGTATGTGCGTGAATGTGTAGTGTAATTTTTGCAATTTTAACTGTGTTAGAGTGTTAAGAGCAATAAACCTACATCTTTCTTGTTTAAACTCAAGAAAACCTGTCTGATTGGTTCATTTGCAATTACATTAGAGGAACAGGATCAAGTGTTCACTGAGGTGGTAAAATCGATCACTGTCAAAAAAAGAATAAACCCTGTTGCGGTCAAACCAGAGAGGGCCCGAAAGGGGAGTCTGAGACCCCCTCCTCACCTGGCCGTAACAAGAGTAATTACTTGAGCAGGTAGCATGAACTGCACTCCCATAAAGCTCAATTCTATCTTTAAAAAAAAAAATCAAATCCCAAAAGACAGCAAAGGGTTTAGGATCTCCGATTCTGGCTTGGCCCAACAGAGTTTATACCTCAAACTGCCATGGCTCAATATATACCAACAAAACACTGCCCACATGGAAGATTTGACAATAATGTGCATTTAACACCTTTAATGTTATAAACATCTCACGTAGGACAAACGTTATGCATGACCTGTTAAACAGCAAATGAATACGAGCAAGATATGCAACAATGGGAAGATGGGGAGTCCTGCTGTGTCCAAGTTAAATCGAGAAGGGTTGAGACAAAGTCTGAAACAAAAGTTAAACACAAATGCTCCAGATCATACCAAAGTTCAGCCTCCACAAAACTCCTTCCAAAATGACCTGCATTGAGTAGAGCATTAATTATGATGCATAGAAATCTTTCAAAAGGGTTAAGAGTCCCCAAGTCAAGCTACTGAAGAATCTATTTCCACCTGTGGCTTTTGTCCTTCCAGTATGGAGACCATACTCTCCTCAGGTGGGGTCACCCATTTACCCTAATCCAGAATCCTTGGTTGGAAGGTTTAAGGAACAAGTACAAGCCGGATTGAACCAGCTAAAACTGCACAGCAAACAAGAGAATGCTCCACCAACTTGTCATCTGGGTTCCCCAAACTGAGGAGAGGGAAAGTGGGTCACAGTTTACACTCATCATTATCCACATAAGATTAAGCTTTGCTGTGATGCTTCCCATAGTCAACAAGAACCCCTCTTAGTAAGCATTGTAGGGCTGCTGTTACCCTACAGTAGCTTCAGAGCACGAGTTAAAACAACAAAACTGAAAAAACAAAGTCCAGTAGTGTTTGAAACGTTTTAAGTTTTGAAGTCAGAGCTGCTGTTCTCAAACAGTTTGTCAGATACCATGCAGGAATGAGGGAAGAAGTTTAAAACCACGTGATATTTTTCAATCCTTTATGTGCTTGGATGGACGGCCAAACATCGAATTTCAATATCAAAATGCTTCTCATTATATCCAAAACAACTGCAATCTATCCATTCAGTTATTGGCCAACAGTATTTAGTCAGAAGGGAGACACAATTAAAACTATAGGGCTGTGCAGGAGCTTATAAAGAATTTCCATTTCCATTTTCATCACACTACACAAACAAATTACTTTGAAGTACAGTCATTTTGACAGTGTAGTAGACAATCTGCAAAGTGCAAAATCTCACAAATAACAACAAAATCTTTTTTGTTGGTAGAGGGAAGAATGTTGAGAAAAATAATGGGGCGTTGATTTAACACGACATCCCAAGGATCTCATAACAGCCTCTTTCACTCTTCAGCAATGATTCTGTGCTCAAATCCGAGAATGGAGTTTGAACCCACAACCTTCTGACTCAAATATTAGCAGCTGAGCCAAGCTGACACTTGCAGGGCTGAATTTTACCACCCCCACCCACCACCATTTTTGGGGTCATGGTGGGGGTGGGGGGGGTGGAGCCCAGAAAATGGCTCGAGGAAAGGCCTGCCACGGACTTTGTGGGCCTCCCCCCGCTTGGTGACGGTAACAGAATTTAAATATGGTCATGAATGTAAATTATTGAATGAATGACCTACCTGCTCCCGCCGGCTGTCCCACTGCGATATTGAGGTTGGCTGCTGGACTCCTGCGCCTTCGGATCACCATTTGGAGATCCGAGACGTAACATTGGTTGGGGGGGAGAGCAGGTAAGTTTTCGCAGGTGGGGGGGTGCAGCGGCGTGTGGGAGCGGGGTTAAATGTTTTTAATTGGTCTAGGGGCTGGTGGGAAGGGGGAAAGTTCATAGTTTATTAACTTTGGGGGGTGGGGAGAAGGTCGGGAGTACAAGGTATTTTTTGGAGAGGTGGAGAGGGCAAGTAATAAATATGATGCAAATCACGGTGGGTGGGGGTGGCAGTGTGGGAGAGGGTCAGGATAACTATTTTTAAAACTCCTGTAACTTAAAAAATTTGAATTAAATGGAAGGGCTGGAACCCCCATCCCGTCATTTGGTGGGGGGGGGGGGGGGGGGGCGGCGGGGAAACTGCTGTCCATTCCAGCCATATAAATGAGACGCCGCATTTAACATCGCAGCGGCTCCACAGAGTAGAGCCCGCGTGTGTGGGCCGCCATCTTTGCTCCGTTGGCGAGCTTGTTAAATACAGCCTATATTCTCCAAATTATTTTTTAAAAATTCTTTCTTGGAATGTGTTGCTGGCAAAGCCAGCATTTAATTTCTCATCCCTAATTGCCCTTAAACCGAGTGGCTTGTTTGGCTATTTCAGAGGGTAGTTATGACTCAAACCACATTGCTGTGGGTCTGGAGTCACACATAGACCAGACCAGGTAAGGACAGCAGATTTCCTTCCCGAAATGACATTAGTGAACCAGATGGGTTTTTACAACAATCCTGTAGTTTCATTATTAATAAGACTAGCATCTTATTCTAGATTTATTAATTAATTGAAATTAAGTTCACTCAGCTGCCATCATTGGATTTGAACTCATATCTTTGGGGCATTAGTCTGGGTCTCTGGATTACTAGCCCAGTAACATTGCCATTGTGATACCTTCCCAGAAAAGCTCCAGCGCCAAATCCAACAAATTACGAATCAATCGGGAGAACATTTCATAGATGCCCTCATAAGGAAAGATAAAATTTACCTTTTGTGCTGACTCCTTGGTTGTGACATGACCAAACCCTTCGATTCTTTGGCCAATCATTTCTTAATTACTGTATCAAATGGGCCCAATGTGAGATATTCCTATTGAGGGAACCAGGACTTGTCCTGTATTCAGCTGGTTCTGCTCTACTATCCACTCTGATTTTCTGACACTTCTACCTTAGGGAGCCTGGAGCTGACTGTAGTTTTGCTTTTTCTCACCCTCTGTGAAAGATTTAACAGAAGTTGAGGGCCATGAAAGTCAGCACAATACAACTTCAGTTTGTTTTTGATTATAAGTGGCAACAAATGCAGCAGGGACCCAGAACGCAACTACCAAGCTGACTCCCCATTCCCACTGCATCGGAAGCCTTTGCATTATTGCAGACTGCCTACTGCTGCAGAATTCTCTGGCAGGGTCACAGGAATGAGTAGAGGTGCCTCTTGCAAGTTTACTCGTAGTTAGTTGCTAATTCCTATTTTTATTTTCCACTAGTTAATTTTAGTACAAGTATTTGCTTGCTTCCCCTGCTCACTAATCACTTTCCAAAATCATGGCATTGGTCCTTCCACATTCACTGCTTTGTCAAAAGTTAAAAAATGACCTCCTATTGAACAGTGTACAGGAATACCTGAATACATCACTCTCACCAGGCACATAACAGGCAATGTAAGAGAAGCAGTAACCTCCGTTAGGTTATAATACTCACCGCTGGGTGATCAATTACCATCAATATTTGTGCACAGTTGTTCAAACTGGGAGTTGGTCACTGAAATCATTCATCTCATTTACAATCTCTTATGAAAATGCACTTTCAAATGATCTGTAAAATCTGACTTTCCTAGTTATAATACATGTGTATTTAAAAAAACTCTATACAGTCAGAATTACTTTTTTTTTAAAAAAGAGCAAATTAGAACAAAGATAAAACAAATACCTGACAAACAGAGGCTGATTGGGAATTAAAGTGTGCTTTAGTGTCCACTTACTTTTAAAACAGGAAGATGGACAAATAGATACATTAAAAAAAACATCTCAAAATATTTTAAAAATAAAATGTCTCTTCAGGCTTCCTGGAAACAGATGTCTTTTCTTTTTTTTTTCTTTTGGGCCTCCTTATCTCGAGAGACAATGGATACGCGCCTGGAGGTGGTCAGTGGTTTGTGAAGCAGCGCCTGGAGTGGCTATAAAGGCCAATTCTGGAGTGACAGGCTCTTCCACAGGTGCTGCAGAGAAATTTGTTTGTTGGGGCTGTTGCACAGTTGGCTCTCCCCTTGCGCCTCTGTCTTTTTTCCTGCCAACTACTAAGTCTCTTCGACTCGCCACAATTTAGCCCTGTCTTTATGGCTGCCCGCCAGCTCTGGCGAATGCTGGCAACTGACTCCCACGACTTGTGATCAATGTCACACGATTTCATGTCGCGTTTGCAGACGTCTTTATAACGGAGACATGGACGGCCGGTGGGTCTGTTACCAGTGGCGAGCTCGCTGTACAATGTGTCTTTGGGGATCCTGCCATCTTCCATGCGGCTCACATGGCCAAGCCATCTCAAGCGCCGCTGACTCACTAGTGTGTATAAGCTGGGGGTGTTGGCCGCTTCAAGGACTTCTGTGTTGGAGATATAGTCCTGCCACCTGATGCCAAGTATTCTCCGAAGGCAGCGAAGATGGAATGAATTGAGACGTCGCTCTTGGCTGGCATACGTTGTCCAGGCCTCGCTGCCGTAGAGCAAGGTACTGAGGACACAGGCCTGATACACTCGGACTTTTGTGTTCCGTGTCAGTGCGCCATTTTCCCACACTCTCTTGGCCAGTCTGGACATAGCAGTGGAAGCCTTACCCATGCGCTTGTTGATTTCTGCATCTAGAGACAGGTTACTGGTGATAGTTGAGCCTAGGTAGGTGAACTCTTGAACCACTTCCAGAGCGTGGTCGCCAATATTGATGGATGGAGCATTTCTGACATCCTGCCCCATGATGTTCGTTTTCTTGAGGCTGATGGTTAGGCCAAATTCATTGCAGGCAGACGCAAACCTGTCGATGAGACTCTGCAGGCACTCTTCAGTGTGAGATGTTAAAGCAGCATCGTCAGCAAAGAGGAGTTCTCTGATGAGGACTTTCCGTACTTTGGACTTCGCTCTTAGACGGGCAAGGTTGAACAACCTGCCCCCTGATCTTGTGTGGAGGAAAATTCCTTCTTCAGAGGATTTGAACGCATGTGAAAGCAGCAGGGAGAAGAAAATCCCAAAAAGTGTGGGTGCGAGAACACAGCCCTGTTTCACACCACTCAGGATAGGAAAGGGCTCTGATGAGGAGCCACCATGTTGAATTGTGCCTTTCATATTGTCATGGAATGAGGTGATGATACTTAGTAGCTTTGGTGGACATCCGATCTTTTCTAGTAGTCTGAAGAGACCACGTCTGCTGACGAGGTCAAAGGCTTTGGTGAGATCAATGAAAGCAATGTAGAGGGGCATCTGTTGTTCACGGCATTTCTCCTGTATCTGACGAAGGGAGAACAGCATGTCAATAGTCGATCTCTCTGCACGAAAGCCACACTGTGCCTCAGGGTAGACGCGCTCGGCCAGCTTCTGGAGCCTGTTCAGAGCGACTCGAGCAAAGACTTTCCCCACTATGCTGAGCAGGGAGATTCCACGGTAGTTGTTGCAGTCACCGCGGTCACCTTTGTTTTTATAGAGGGTGATGATGTTGGCATCGCGCATGTCCTGGGGTACTGCTCCCTCGTCCCAGCACAGGCATAGCAGTTCATGTAGTGCTGAGAGTATAGCAGGCTTGGCACTCTTGATTATTTCAGGGGTAATGCTGTCCTTCCCAGGGGCTTTTCCGCTGGCTAGGGAATCAATGGCATCACTGAGTTCCGATTTGGTTGGCTGTATGTCCAGCTCATCCATGACTGGTAGAGGCTGGGCTGCATTGAGGGCAGTCTCAGTGACAGCATTCTCCTTGGAGTACAGTTCTAGGTAGTGCTCAACCCAGCGGTCCATCTGTTTGCGTTGGTCAGTGATTATGTCCCCCGATTTAGATTTGAGGGGGGTGATCTTCTTGATGGTTGGCCCAAGAGCTCTCTTCATGCCATCATACATTCCTCTGATGTTTCCGGTGTCTGAGGCCAGCTGAATATGACTGCATAGGTGTTGCCAGTAGTCGTTTGCGCAACGTCTAGCTGTTCTTTGTGCAGTACTTCTGGCTGCTTTAAGTGCTGCGGATGTTAAATCGCTGGGGGCTTTCTTGTAGTTCAAAAGTGCAATGCGCTTAGCGGCTATGACAGGTTCCAGCTCTTCATTATGAGATTGAAACCAGTCTGCATTTCTCTTCGCACTTTTGCCGTAGGTGGTCAAAGCTGACTCATAGATGGCGTCTCTGTGGTCCCTATAAATATACAATCATTGAGTCGCAGCTGCAAGAAGAGCAGCTGCATCCTCGTTGTCTTCAGCACTGACTCGCCTGTACTCTGTGTGAAACAGGAATGCAAAGCAGCAAGCCTCCAAACTACAGATAGCAGCCAACACCAACGTGGGAACTATTAAATAAAGAACATATTAATTGATATTATGAACTATTACAGACACAATTAAAAAGCTTCATACCCTATGCCTGAAGCAGTCTGTGCAGCAAGACATTAACACTTATGCTGATAAGTATCAAGTGACATTTGTGCCACACAAGTGCCGAGCAATGACCATCTCCAACCAGAGAGAACCCAACCATCTCCCTTTGACATTCAATGGCATTACCATCACTGAATCCCCATTAACAACATCCTGGGGGTTACCATTGACCAGAAACTGAACAGAATCCAGCTGGGACTGTTGTATTTACTGGTGTGGCCTGCTTGAATGCCCTGGGTCTAGAGGTTTGAAAGGGCTGTTTTCAATGCTGTAGCCTCATTGATGGATAAAGCGTAAATCAGAAAACTCAAGTTCCATTTGTACCAACTTGAGAAATATCCAAATTAATGACAGCATGGGTTTAAACTTTATACTTGACCCCAGCACTCCATGACACACACACGTTACTCACAAAAGGTACAAGCATGGCAGCCTGCAAGCAGACCTTCATTACAAAGTACCGGATATCTAGGAGTGATGCCAAGATCAGCATCTAAATTCAGGGATTCAAATAATAAACTGCCGGAGCTGATAAAAATCAAGCGCTTCAGAACCACCGTTAATGACAAGATGGTAGAAGTTCTGGAAACATTGCTAACAGTGGAAGGGCTCGTCATAATCTTCCCTGAATACTGGGGAAGTGCCAGAGGATTGGAGAGTAGGAAATATGACACCTTTATTCACTTGCAGAGGTTCGAGTAAATTAAGGAGAGCCAGCATGAATTTGTAAAAAGATCAAGCTTTACTAATCTAAGTGAATGTTTTTGATGAAGTAACAGAGAAGGTTGATGAAGGGAATGTGGTGGATGTTGTCTACATGGATTTTAAGAGTGTTTGATAAAGTACCATATAAAAGGCTTGTTAACAAAATTGAGGCTCATGGGATAGGAGGGTCAGTGCAAACTGGATAAAAAATTGGCTTAAAGACAGAAAACAGCGAGTCGTAATAAATGGTTGTTTTTCTGACAGCAGGATGGTAGACAGTGGTGTTCCCCAAGTGTCAGTGATGGCACCACTGCTTTAGTCATAGTCATAGAGATACAGCACTGAAACAGGCCCTTCGGCCCACCAAGTCTGTGCCGACCAAAAACCACCCATTTATACTAATCCTACATTAATCCCATATTCCTTTCTTTGCTATATAAAAAAATGACTTGGATATTGGAATAGAGTAAAATTACAAAATTTGCCAATGATACCAAACTTGGAAGAGTGGCAAACAGTGAGGATGATATGAACTGCCTGCAACAGGACATAGATAGGCTAGCAGAATGGGCAGAGAGGTGACAGATGGAATTTAATACTGACAAGTGTGAGGTGATGCATTTTGGCAGAAGGAATAGGGTGAGATAATATACTCTTAATGGTGCAGTTCTGAAGAGTGTGCAGGAACAGTGGAACCTGGGGGTGCATGTGCATCGATCTTTAAAGGTGGGAGGACATATTGAGAGAGTGATTAGTGAAGCATATGGGATCTTGGGATTCATACAAAAGCAGTGAAGTTATGCTGAACCTTTATAAATCTCTGGTTAGGCCCCAACGACAGTACTGCACCCAGTTCTGGTCGCCACACATTATGAAAGATGCAAGGGTGCTTGAGAATGTGCAGAGGAAGTTTACCAGAATGGTTGTAAGGATGAGGAATTTTAGTTACAAGGTTAGGTCGGAGAAGCTGGGTTGTTCTTCCTGGAGCAAGGGAGATTTGATAGAGGGGGGTGCAAGATTATAACTGAATTAGCTAAGTTAGACAAGGAAAAACTGTTCCCATTAACTGATGGTACATGGCCTAGAGGCCACAGATTGAAGGTTTTAGGCAAAAAGTGCAGCGGCAATGCGAGGGAGAACTTTTTTTTTTATGCAGTGAGTGGTAATGACCTGGAACTTGTTGCCCACAAGGGTGGTGGAAGCGGAGACAGTTGATGATTTCAAAAGGAAACTGGATGGGCAGATGAAGGAAATATACGTGCAGGGGTACGTGGATTGAGCGGGGGAGTGGGACTAACTGGATTGTTCCTTGCAGAGAGCTGGCATGGATTCGATGGGACGAATGGCCTCCTTCTGTGCAGTAAATGACTATTATCAGTTCTAATCAATCACGAGCATTGACCTCCGCGATACTGATAATCAATAAACCAGTTAATGCTGAGTTACTGTTGACACAACTGAACTGTTCGAAGAGCCTGCAATTTGTTTCATGACTCTGAAGTTAGTAAACAATTGCTGCCTGACTGTCTTTGATGATTTGGCAGGAAAGCATTAATTCGCTCAGCTTCTGTGTAACCTATTTAGAAGTTGATATGGAGAATACAATAGGAATTAGTTCATACAGGAACAGGGAGCTAAATTTAGACATTGTTCATCCCCTTTGGAGGCCGGGTGGGCAATTGCAGATTGGTCCTTGATTAGGAGGCAATATGAAGGGTTAAGGATTTGTCTGGTAATGATCTGCATTCTTACCATGAAACGTACTTGTAGATATGACAGCAGAGGTTTTGCTCTTAGCCTGCTGCATGATGCAGCAGATTGATCATAGCATCAAGCATGACATTCACCATTTTCATTAAGTTCATCACTCTGATGCACTAGATAACTGTGCTGATCAAGTGACTGCACATGGGACCATTTCCCTTACTTTCCAACAAGATCAAAATCATTTTTACTTCGAAGAAGTTTTCTATTTAATCAGCTGGTGAATTCCAGCCTAGTTAAAAAAAATACATTCAGCAAAGTTGAAAAGGACCTCTGTTCTCCAATATATTCTTACAATCACCTGGTTCATGGTTTATATTAATTTTCTAGAGGTAACTTGTAATTTGGGAACTGAGTTTTTTTTTAAAATGCAAGACAAATGAAAACATCTGGTTTGTGAAGCTGGCAAACAAGCCTAGGGTGGTTACAAATCAAAGGGTGGCCCATGTTTATTGAGCAAGGTCATAATGGGAAGTGTGTAGACCCTAAACAATGGCAACCTCACTGAACTTCTTGATGGAGATGGTGTGTCTGCAGCTACCTCAATCAAGGGTTTGAACTATTCATAATTTCCCAGAACAAAGAATATTTTCCATCAGTGCTTACAGAGATCGAGTTGGTTGGAGGTGGGAGCTATAAAAACCCCAGGTGGGCTGTTTACTTGGGCAGTTGGAACCAGAAACATTAGAAGAAATTGCTCCATCATTGTTAGCAATATCAATTATTCATGCGGTATCAGAAATCAGAGATGTTTTAGGAGTTGGGGAGGTAATTAGCTTAAATTGCTATTTGGGACATCCCATGTGTATCACTTTGCTATGGAGATAGATATTGCTAGGGAGATGCCTTTTGCGTCATGTGGTTTTTTTTGGGTGCTTGCTGACAGTCAGCAGTTGGCTTTGGAAAGCTGTTGGCTTTGGGAGCAGGAACAAAGAGGCCATCAGGAACCAGGGGTGTTCTGTTTTGAGTAAGGCCCGTGCTCAAGCTGGGAAGTCCAGATTCGGGAGATCTGATGCCTCAAAACAGCTGAGAAGTTAAGGAAATCGAAGTGAATTCCTAAGAGCTGTGATATACTTTGGATTGGTTCCAAGAGAAGTGAACAAATCACCAAAATCCTGTAACATACAGGGGAACTCTTGGGGTAGAAATAACAGTCAAACAAGAGTGTGTTGTTGAGATTTAGAGTTTAAAAATAAGCAATTTCAAATTGTACTGTTGTTCGTAGTGTTTTGCTTTGTTTAACTCTTGCACATTTTTGTTTAAAATGTGAAATCTTGTGGCGTAATTGTTTTAGTAATAACTGGGAATTCGTCTTTCTCTTTTTAAATGTTAACGGTCCTTAACGGGAGCATAACAGTATAAAAAGGCATGAGTAACTAGCTTAGAATTCTCATGTAAGAGGCAGGAAGCCGCACGAACTTGTCCAATCGAGTGCTGCTCCTACTCCAACTTGACACACAGAACCGTCGCTAGTAACTGGGCGAGCCAATCCTGGTAACAGAAGAATAAGTAAAGCTCCCTGGAGCTGCCTGCAAGGAAAGATAGGCAAGATTAGTCTTTTTGTTATATTATTTCATAAGATGAAGGCGTTCCCCCAGCCCTAATTATCCTTGAACTGAGTGGTTTGCTGGGCCATTTCAGAGGGCAGTTAAGAGTCAACCACATTGATGTGGGTCTGGAATCACATGTAGGCCAGACCAGGTAAGGACGGCAGATTTCCTTCCCTAAAGGACATTAGTGAACCAGATGGGTTTTTATGACAATCGATGATAGTTTCATGGCACCATTACTGAGATTAACTTTCAGTTCCACATACTTTTTAAATTGAATTTCATTAATTGAATTTAAATTCCAGATGGCATGGTGGGATTTGAACCCTTGTCCTCAGTGCATTAGCCTGGGCCTCTGGATTACAAGCCCAGTGACATTACCACTATGTCACTGCCTCCTGTCACTATGTGAAGTGTAAGCACACACTTCCTTGTGTGTCAGTTGTGGCTCAGTGGGTTGCACTCTCGCCTGTGAGTCACAAGGTGGTGGGTTCTAGTCCCACTCCAGAATTCAAACACAAATTTCTAGACTGACACTCCAGTGCTGCACTGTCAGAAGTGCCGTCTTTCCAATAAGAAGTTAAACCAAGGCCCCATCTGCCCCACAGGTGGATGTAAAAGATCCCATGGCACTATTACAAATATCAGCAGGGGAATTTTCCCCTGTGTCCTGGCCAATATTTATCCCTCAATCAATATCACAAAAACAGATTATCTGGTCATTATCACATTGCTGTTTGTGGGAGCTTGCTGTGCATAAACTGGCTGCCGCATTTCCTAGACTACAACAGTGACTCTACTTCAAAAGTACTTCACTGGCTATAAAGTGCTTTGCAATGCCTGGTGATCATGAAAGGTGCGACATAAATACTACTGGGAGAAAACAAAGCTGAAGGAATTTTGAAATGATAATGTACAGGAGAAATTAAAAGTAAGCTAAACATGCCATTGCTGATCCAATTCCAATTGACAAACTCTGACTTCTACAAAATTGGTATCCCTGACAAAAAATATAAACCTAATCAATAGATACTGGCACCAGCATCAAATCTCCAACTGACTGATTTTGGCAAAGCAATTTAAGTGGCTCTATTCAGGAATGGGTAAAATTTGCAAGTAGGTTTGAGCCAAACTAGTCTAAATAAACACAAACTGCTACCAATTCCCTAACCCTTTGGTAGTCATCACCTGAGGATGATATGGTAACCTGCAATTAAATGCTGGTCATAGAGTCATAGTAAATGATTATCCACGAGAAATTATTCAAATAAAAATGCTGTGGTGTGCTAAATACTAGAAGGACGAAGACGGAAGTTGGAAGAATTTTCTCCACACAGGAATACTGTGCTACAAATCAGTACTGAGAGAGAGATTTGGATAAGTATTTACAAAAGGGAATATAAAAGGATATGGGGCAAAGCAAGGAAACTGGATCTGGAACAGATGTCTGCAGTTGGACAGCTGGCACTGGAAGAGGTGAAATGGGCTGAAAGGCCATCTTTCTACTGTGATTTCTGATTCTCTCATAAGGAGAGAAGTCACTGCGAAAACTGGAAGAAAGCCAAATGTAATAAAGATGAATTACCCAGAGATGAAGATTAATCCAGCAGAGGTTGCTTCGCCTACAGGGTATGAACATTCCACGCCAAGTTCCATGCACACTGGATAGATGGAAAACCCAAGCAGCCCAAAAAGTGAACATACCACAGCCAACCCATAAGGCTGATCTCTCATTCGTGAAACCTGAAAGTACAGAATACCAAGATAGTCACATGGCTTCAAACCAGCCCTTGGAGTTTCAAGTGTTTTTTTTATAAAACAATTCAAGTAAAACCAGACTATTCTTTACACATAAAAAAGCCAGAAAATGCTGAAAACACTCAGGTCAGGCAGCACCTCTGGAGAGAGAAACAGAGCTAATGTTTCAGGTCGATGACCTTTCATCAGAACTCAACACAATTTGCTTTACTAATCCAGTCAGAAAAATCTAATTCATCCTTTCACCTCCAGGACAAGGCAAACCATTCTGTAGTATAGTGGTAATGTTACTGGACTAGTACTCCCATGGCCTGGGCTAATACTCCAGAGACACAAGTTCTAATCCCAACACAGCAGCTGAGGGAATTTAAATTCAATTAATTAATAAACCTGGAATAAAAAGATAACCTCATTAATAATAATACAATTACTGGATTGTTGTAAAAACCCATCTGATTCACAAATATCCTCCAGGGGAGGAAATCTGCGGTCCCTACCCAGTCTAGCCTACATATAACTCCAGACACACAGACCACTACAGTCAAGTCAAAGAATAAAACCGGACAGAATACCCAGAATCGACCGAGGTACTAGAAATGACAAAGGCACACCCAGCCCAGTCAACCCTGCAAAGTCCTCCTCGCTAACATCTGGGGACTTGTGCCAACATTGGGCGAGCTGCCCCACAGACTAGTCAAACAACAGCCTCACGAGTATGGTCATACTCACAGAATCATATTTTACAGTCAATGTCCCAGACTCCTCCATCACCATTCCTGGGTTTGTTCTGTACCACCAGCAGGACACACCCACCAGGGGTGGCGACACAGTGGTATACAGTCAAGAGGGAGTGCCCCTGGGATTCCTCAACATTGACTCCGGATCCCATGAAATCTCATGGCGTCAGGTCAAACATGGGCCAAGGAAACGCCCTCCCTCAGCTGATGAATCTATACTCCATGTTGAACACCACTTGAAAGCACTGAGGGTAACAAAGGCACAGAATGTACTCTGGGTGGGGGACTTCAATGCCCATCACCAAGGATGGCTCGGTAGCACCACTACTGACAGAGTTGGTTGTGTCCTATAGGACATATTGACCAGACTGAGGCTGCAGCAGGTGGAGAGGGAAAAACCTGCTTCACCTGGTCATCACCAATGTACCAGTCAAGAATGCATCTTTCCACGACAGTACTTATTTTATTACTACTTGGCTCCCACTTCCCAGTTTGGCCGAGTGTACTTTTTTTTAAAAATGCGTTTTGATTGGTTAACAACATAGAAAGTTAGATATAGTTCTTAGGGCTAAAGGGATCAAGGAATACAGGGAGAAAGCGGGAACAGGTTACTGAGTTTGGATGATCAGCCATGATTGTATTGAATGGCGGTGCAGGCTCGAAGGGCCGAATGGCCTACTCCTGCTCCTATTTTCTATGTTTCTATGTTTCACACTGAGGATACCATCCATTATGTTGTGTGGCACTACCACCGTGCTAAATGGGATAGAGTGAGAACAGATCTAGCAGCTCAAAACTGGGCATCCATGAGGCACTATGGACCATCAGCAGCAGAACTGTATTCAACCACAACCTGTAACCTCATGGCCCAGCATATCCCGCACTCTACCATTACCATCAAGCCAGGGAATCAATCTTGGTTCAATGAAGAGTATAGGAGAGCATGCCAGGAGCAGCACCAGGTATACCTCAAAATGAGGCGTCGGCCTGGTGAAGCTACAACACAGGACTACTTGCATGCCAAAACAGCGGAAGTAGCATGTGATAGACATAGCTAAGTGATCCCACAACCAAATCAAAGCTCTGCAGTCCTGCCACACTGAGTCGTGAATGGTGGTGGACAATTAAACAGGAGGAGGAGGAGGCGGCTCCACGAACATCCTCATCCTCCACGTTGAGGGAGCCCAGCACATCAGTGCAAAACAGGTGGCTGAAACAACCATCTTCAGCCAGAACTGCCGAGTGGATGATCCATCTCAGTCTCCTCCTGAGGTTCCCAGAATCACAGATGCCAGTCTTCAGCCAATTCAATTCACTCCACATATCAAGAAATGGCTGAAGGCACTGGATACAGCAAAGGCTATGGGTCCTGACAACATTCTGGCTGTAGTACTGAAGACATGCTCCAAAACTAGCCTCACTCTTAGCCAAGCCGTTCCAGTACAGTTATGACACTGGCATCTACCCGACAATGTGGAAAATTGCCCAGGTATGTCCTGTACACAAAAAGCAGGACAAATCTAATCCGCCCAACTACCGCTCCCATCAGTCTACTCTCGATCATTGGCAAAGTGATGGAAGGAGTTGTTGGCAGTGCTATCAAGAGGCACAAATTTACCAATAATCTGCTCACCAATGCTCAGTTTGGATTCCGCCAAGGCCACTCACCTCCAGACCTCATTACAGCCTTGGTCCAAATATGGACAAAGGAGCTGAATTTCAAAAGTAAGGTGAGAGTAATCGCCCTTGACAACATGGCAGCATTTGAGTGTAGCATCAAGGAGCCCTAGCAAAACAGAAGTAATTGCAAATGGGGGAAAACTCTCCTCTGGTTGCAGGCATACCTAGCACAAAGGAAGATAGCTGTGGTTGTTGGAGGCCAATTATCTCAGCCCGAGGACATCACTGCAGGATTTCACGAGATTAGTGTCCTCGGCTCAAACATCTTCAGTTGCTGCATCAATGACCTTCCTTCAATCATAAGGTCAGAATTGGGGATGTTTGCTGACGATCGCACAATGTTCAGCACCATTCCCGACTCCTCAGATACTGAAGCAGTCCATGCCCACATGCAGCAAGACCTGGACAACATTCATGTTTGGGCTGATAAGGGGCAAGTAACATCCACACCACACAAATGCCAAACAATGACCATCTCCAACGAAAGAATCTAACCATCTCCCCCTGACATTCAATGGCATTACCAACATCCTGGGGATTACCATTCACCAGGCATGTCAGGATTGTGATGAAATACTCTCCACTTGCCTGGATGGGTGCAGCTCCAACAACATTCAAGAAAGGTCGACATCATCCAGGACAAAGCAGCCCGCTTGACTGTCAACCCACTCGACTGGCAACCCACTCACCACCTTAAACATTCACTTCCTCCACCACGAAAACACAGTGGCAGCAGTGTGTACCATCTACAAGGCGCACTGCAGCAACTTGCCCAAGGCTCCTTCGACAGCACCTTCCAAACCCACAACCTCTACCACCTAGAAGGACAAGGGCAGCAGACGTACAGGAACACCACCACCTGCAAGTTCCCGTTCAAGCCACACACCATCCTGACTTGAAACTATATTGCCGTTCCTTCACTGTCACTGGGTCAAAATCCTGGAACACCCTCCCTAACAGCAGTGAGTGCACCTATCCCACACAGACTGCAGCAGCTCACCATCACCTTCTCAACTGCAATTAGGAATGGGCACTAAATGCTGGTCTTGCCAGTGATGCTCAAATAAGAAGAACAAATAAAACTAAGAAAGGAACTGGCAGCTCAGTACCACTTACCTTCCGTTTCCATTCTTTTCCCACATGTTATTGGAACTAGTTGCTCTATTGCACTCTTGCCTGTAAGTGATGCCTCAAATGTTTAATAGGCCAGCATCATAGAGTGAGTGTGTCATTATAGCACAGGAGGCAGCCATTCAGCCCATACCAGCTCACTGTAGAGCAACCCAATCAGTCCCATTCCCCTATCCCCACAGCCCTGCAAGTTTATTTCCCTCAAATGCCTATCCAATTTCCTTTTGAAATCATTCATAGTCTCCATTTCCACCACCCTCGTAAGCAGCAAGTTGCATTGCTGGTCTCCCCATCTACTAACAGTCACTAAACAGATACATATACCAATGCAAGAAGTGGCACCAAGTAGGCAAGCCTGGCAATTGCAACCCTGAACCCACTGATTGGATCACTGATCCAATGACTAACAGGAAGGTTAGCAGTATTCCAGGGGATCGGTCACTTTCCTCCAGTCTATGACACATCAATATCAACTTGCCTCGCTCTTGGGCTCAGCCATATTCTGGCCTACGCTGTCTGAACCTGCCCTGGGAGTACCTATATTATTATTTGTTCTTCGGATGTGAGCATCGCTGGCAAGGCCAGCATTTATTGCCCATCCCTAATTGCCATTGAGAAGGTGGTCGCGAGCTGCTGCAGTCTGTGTGGTGTAGGTGCACCCAGTGCTGTTAGACAGGGAGTTCCAGAATTTCACCCAGCGACAGTGAAGGAACGGCACTATATTTCCATGTCAGGATTGTGCTGATACGAAATGGTCACCAAGGCATTTGCTGCTGCAGTAACCAGTCTCTGTGTGTTTAGACTTCTTGCCCAGCATCGAGTCCTGGATGAAACACAATTTTTTCTGGTTATACATTGGGAAGAACAAAACCACCGTCTTCGGCCCTGCCATAAACACTCTACCCTCTGTTGTCCTATGCACTGTCTCAGGATAAACAAGACGACTATATGCTAGCCTGACGTCCTATTTAATCCCATATCTTCTCTGTCACAACCACTGCCTACTTCCACCTCCATCACCTACTTCCATTAAAACCTCAACCATAACATTTTCACTTCCAGACTCGACTATTTCAATGCCCTCCTGATCAGCCTCCCATCTTCTACCCTCCATAATCTTCAGCTCATTCAAAACTTAGCTGCTTGTATTCAAACCAGCATCAAATCCCATTCTCTGATCACCTCAGTCACTGTTGGCCTATATTTGCTCCTAGCCCTCATGTTTAGAATTCCTATCCTTGTGTTTAAATCCAGGGCCTTGCCAGTCCCCATTTCTGGTGCTTGGTGCATGTGCCTTGGAACAGTCTAAGAAACCTGACTTTTGCCACTTGATTTCATCAAATAATGTAGAAATTACCAATGGGACAGTCAGAGAGGGACCAAAAGGGCAACAGATTCCTGGCACTGTTTCTCTCCTGTAATTTTTAACATGCAGTTGAAATGTCTTGGTAACACTGAAGAAACACTTACCAGTGCAAAAGCAATGCTGGCAAAAGCAGTCAAACAAAAAATTATTTTGGTGGTTTCCATAAACTTCTTTGTCCTGTCCACATACAGCCCAAGCACAAATGCTCCCAAAATCCCAAATATAACAAACAAGGCCCCACATAATCCAGCAAAAGTCTGTAACAGAGAGAGAGATTACATTGTATAAGTGACATGACAGTTATACTTGTGGTCAGGAATTATAACAGTAATCAGAGCACATTACATAAACCTTCACATTGAATTAGCATTCTAGTCAGTGTACTCAATTTGGGGGAAAGAGATAAACACCGAGTTAGCCAGCATTCACAATTTCAGTTTAGATTTTGAAAACAGGGGAGGCACAAAGGAAAAGTAGGGCACTGACCATATTTATTCCTGGTAGAAGAAATTTAAATGAGATTCACTCTATGAAAAGATTCAATAATTCATTCAAGTTTCCCGATCACTCAATATCTTCACATAATGCAGCTTTCATCTCTTAAAAATTACAGCCCCAAATGGACCACAAGTTGTCAGAGCTACTCCAAATTTTCATCTGATTTTTTAGGACTGTAAACTTCTGAGCTTCTAGGTCTCATTAGTACCAAAAATTCACATTAGGGAGACAGTCTCTCCCCCTACCATCATGCTGAGATACTTTGGGGGGGGGCATTTCTCCCCCTAACCCCACCCCCCCCCAACCCCAAAAAGGTTTGCGGAGCAGAGGTGGACTTTATCAGCAATGATTGCTAACAGGAACACTTTCCGTGGTTGGGCCTTCTGTCTTCTTTTTTTTCTTTTGGGCCTCCTTATCTCGAGAGACAATGGATAAGCGCCTGGAGGTGGTCAGTGGTTTGTGAAGCAGCGCCTGGAGTGGCTATAAAGGCCAATTCTGGAGTGACAGGCTCTTCCACAGGTGCTGCAGAGAAATTTGTTTGTTGGGGCTGTTGCACAGTTGGCTCTCCCCTTGCGCCTCTGTCTTTTTTCCTGCCAACTACTAAGTCTCTTCGACTCGCCACAATTTAGCCCTGTCTTTATGCTGCCCGCCAGCTCTGGCGAATGCTGGCAACTGACTCCCACGACTTGTGATCAATGTCACACGATTTCATGTCGCGTTTGCAGACGTCTTTATAACGGAGACATGGACGGCCGGTGGGTCTGATACCAGTGGCGAGCTCGCTGTACAACGTGTCTTTGGGGATCCTGCCATCTTCCATGCGGCTCACATGGCCAAGCCATCTCAAGCGCCGCTGTAGGTTTAATGTATTGTGTTACTTGACACCAACACACCCTGGGAGCAGCCAAGAAATTAGTGTCAGGTGTCACCCCTGATGAATGGATGCAACTGAGAGCCAACAGGAGCATTTTACTAACTCACACTTCACCCCCAGAAACAGTGCCAGGCACCCGTGCAGCCACAACTGGAAGCAGTGCCGGGCACCCACATAGCCTGGAAGTATATAAAGCCACTATATAAATACAAGTTGTCCCTGCAGATAATTTTCCATGTTTAAAAATACATGGAAATGTTATATATTCTGCTAAATTTAAGGAATAATGTTTCTATTCTGGATGCAAATCCATGCTGTCTCGACTTTCAGCAAAGTACCAATGAGTGAACAGCAGGAACAGGGGTGCACAAGAGCTGGTTTGTGCCCACACTGTTTATCTAAGGTCATTATTAGGGGACACGAGACCCCATGAGTAGCTGATTGCTGTCACTTTAAAAGCTCTGCTGCAACGATAATTATAAATGGCCAGCGATCGTTCCCAGCTCAGCACTTGATGCAGATTTTGCTATTGCAAGAAACTAAGTATGTTATTCACTGAAACAGCCTCAGGCCACAACAGGTGCATTAACTGAAGGAGAGATCGTGTGAGTGGCATTGGACCAAAACCCGTGAATGCAGAGAGGATGGACACAGAAGCCCTGACTTTACCTACCCCACTGGGCAGAAAGCAGGCAGGAAGTAGGAGTTAACATCCCCTCTCTGATCTTGCTGCCTTTCTGCCACGTCCTGATATTAACCTGCTTAATTCTGGACTCTTGAGCATCCCCAACTTTAATCATTCCACCTTCAGTTGCTGACACCCAAAGCTCTGGAATTCCCTCCCTAAACCTCTCACTGCTCCTTTAAGCTCCTCAAAAGCTACCTCTTTGATCAAGCTTTTGGCGACCTATCCTAATCCCTCTTGCGACTGAGCGTCAAATTTATAACACGTGTGAAGCAGCTTGGGACATTTTACAACATTAAAGTTGCAATATAAATGCAGATTGTTGTTGAGAGGCACCCCCTCTTCCAATGGCCCTGCGCAGGTTTCTGAAGTGCAGGGCAGTAACTCCTCTCCAACCCTGGACCACGGATCTCACAGCCTTCCACTTAGTTACAAATCATCAAGGCCACAAAATTAAAATATGAAAAATTAAAGGGGTCATCAAGAAAACACTCTTTATGCAGAGGGTGATTAGAGTCACCTGTTGCAGCAGAATTTTAATAAAATTAGTTGCTTCAAAAATAGGAATTTTTTATAGGTTATATGGAGAGGGGGATTAGACCAAAGGTCGAGTGTGGAAAATATACGGACGCAGACTTGGAGCTGCATGGCCTGTTTCTGTGCTGCAACACTTCAGTTTGTGACATTTCTTATGCTATTTCAGTTTATTCTTGCTTGCCGATGAGCAGTCACGGATCAAGTTTGAGACTAAAGGCGATTTGCGCAGGTCCCATTCGAGTAAATCCGTCCAGAGCATCACTTCTGATTGGCATGAAAACCATGTGCACCTTTGCAGTTCTCATGGCAACTTCAACTCAATAGAAACAAATTCTGCCCAAGCTCTGCTTTCCCCTGGCCTTGTATTTATATATCGCCTTTAGTGCAATAAAGCATCCCAAGGCGCTTCATAGGAGCGCTATAGAGCAAAGATTTGACACCAAGCCACGAGGTATTCAGACAGATGACTAAATGTTTGGTAAAAGAGGGAAGTTTGAAGGAGAATCTTAAAGCAGGAAAGCAAAGTGAAAAGGCGGAGAGATTTTAGGGAAGGAAATCCAGAGCTTAGGGCCCAGGCAGCTGGAGGCACAGCCACCAATGGTGGAGCAATTAAAATTGGGGATAGACACGAGGCCAGAATTCAAGCAGTGCAGGTTGGCGGGGGGTGGGGGTGCGGTGAGGCCATGAAGGGATTTGAAAACAAGGATGAAAATTTTAAATTTGAGAAGTTGCTTAATCAGGAATAAAATGTAGATCATTGAGCACAGGGGTGATAAGTGAACAGGACATGGTGCTAGTAAGGACATAGGCTGCAGAGGTTTGGCTGAGCTCAAGTTTATGGAGGGCAGAACGTAGGAGGCTAGTCAGGAATGTGTTGGAACAGTCAAGTCTAGAGGTAATGATGGTATGGATGAGGGTTTCAGCAGCAGACGAGCTGAGGCAGAGGTGGAGTTGGGCGATATTACACAGGTGGAAATAGATGGTCATTGTAATGGAACAAATATGATGGGGCATTCAAAAAGGAAATGGGGAGGGTACAGGCCCAACATGTTTCCTCTAGGGTAATAGGTAGGAGCAACAAGCCCGAGAACCATGGATGACCAGAAACATTCAGGGTATGATGAGAAGGAAAAGAGAGGCTTTTAGAAAATACAAGGAGAGCAAATCAATGGAAGCATTAGTGGAATACAGAAAGTGTAGGATGGAGCTTAAGAAAGCAATTAGGAGAGCAAAGAGGGGATATGAAAAAGCTCTGGCTGGTAAAAGTAGGGAAAATCCCAAAATATTCTAAGTATATCAATGGGAAGAGGATAACCAAAGAAAGAGTAGGACCCATTAGGGACCAAGGGGGAAATTTGTGGGTGGAGCCAGAGGACATTGGTAGGGTGTTGAACGAATACTTCACATCTGTCTTCACCCAAGAGAATGAGGATGTAGATATGGAACTTAGAGAGAGAGACTGTGAGGTTCTTGAGCAAATTGTCATAGGGAGTGACAAGGTATTGGAGGTTTTGGCAGGCTTAAAAGTGGACAAATCTCCAGGTCCGGACGATTTGTGTCCCAGGATGCTGTGGGAGGCGAGGGTGGAGGTTGCAGGGGCTCTGACCCTAATTTTTAATTCCTCTCTGGCCACATGGGAGGTGCCAGAGGACTGGAGAACAGCTAATGTGGTCCCACTATTTAAGAAAGGTTGTAGAGATAAGCCAGGGAACTACAGACCAGTGAGTCTCACATCAGTGGTAGGGAAACTATTGGAGAAAATCTATCTCCACTTGGAGAGGCAAAATTTGATTAGGAATAGTCAGCATGGCTTTGTCAGAGGAAGGTCATGCCAAACAAATTTGATTGAATTTTTTGAGCATGTGACCAGGTGTGTAGATGAGGGTAGTGCAGTTGATGTAGTTTACATGGATTTCAGCAAAGCCTTTGACAAGGTCCCACATGGGAGACTTATCAAGAAAGCAAATGCACATGGGATACAGGGTAACTTGATAAGGTGGATTCAAAATTGGCTTAGCTGTGGGAGACAGAGAGTGATGACAGATGGCTGTTTTAGTGACTGGAAGCCAGTGTCCAGTGGCGTACCACAGGGATCTGTGCTGGGTCCCCTATTGTTTGTCATTTATATAAACGACATTGATGACTATGTGGGGGGTAGGATCAGTAAGTTCGCGGATGACACAAAGATTGGCCGAGTGGTTAACAGTAAGGTGGAGTGTCTTGGGTTACAGGAAGATATAGACGGGATGGTCAAATGGGCAGAAAAGTGGCAGATGGAATTTAACCCTGAAAAGTGTGAGGTGATACACTTTGGAAGGAGTAATGTGACACGTAAGTATTCAATGAATGGCCTGACACTGGGAAGTTCCGAGGAACAAAGGGACCTTGGCGTGTTTGTCCATAGATCTCTGAAGGCAGAAGGGCAGGTTAATAGGGTGGTGAAAAAGGCAAATGGGACACTTGCCTTTATCAATCGAGGCATAGATTACAAAAGCAGGGAGGTCATGTTGGAGTTGTACAGAACTTTGGTAAGGCCACAGCTGGAGTACTGTGTGCAATTCTGGCTGCCACATTATAGGAAGGATGTGATTGCATTGGAGGGGGTGCAGAGGCGATTCACCAGGATGTTGCCTGGGATGGAACATTTAAGCTATGAAGAGAGGTTGGATAGGCTTGGGTTGTTTTCACTGCAGCAGAGAAGACTGAGGGGTGACCTGATCGAGGTGTACAAGATTATGAGGGGCATGGACAGGGTGGATAGGGAGCAGCTGTTCCCCTTAGTTGAAGGGTCAGTTACGAGGGGTCACAAGTTTAAGGTGAGGGGCGGGAGGTTTAAGGGTGATTTGAGGAAGAACTTTTTAACCCAGAGGGTGGTGACGGTCTGGAATGCCCTGCCTGGGAGGGTGGTAGAGGCGGGTTGCCTCACATCCTTTAAAAAGTACCTGGATGAGCACTTGGTACGTCATAACATTCAAGGCTATGGGCCAAGTGCTGGCAAACGGGATTAGATAGACAGGTCAGGTGTTTTCATGCATCGGTGCAGACTCGATGGGCCGAAGGGCCTCTTCTGCACTGTATTATTCTGTGATTCTGTGAAATATGTAGTAAGAAATTCATCTCAAGTCAAATAGGACTCTTAGATTGCCAACAGTCTGGTTCAGCCTCAGATAATTTCCATGGAGAGGGATGGAGTCAGTGTCTACAGAACAAAGTTGTCAAAGGGTCTGAAGACAACGGTTTCAGTCTTCCCAATATTTAGCTGGAGGAAATTTCTGCTGATCGAGTAGTGGATGTCAGACAAGCAGTTTGATAATTTATCAGCGTACATGTGGAAAATGATGTGTTTTCAGATGATATTGCTGAGGGGCATGTGGATGAGAATTAGGAGGGGGCCATGTTAAATGGATCCAAGCCAAATGGTGAAAAATGAAGCTAGGCACAGATTCTTTTCTTGGTCAGTTTATTCACAGAATGTAGTATCTCTGCCTCCTTTTTTGTTCACCTGTGTCCCGGCAGCCTCTCTTTATATTTACTCTAAGACCCTAATTAAACAATGTCCTTCGCCTCTGTATCTTTAACATAATTAACATACATTAACAGGCAGGGATAGATCCTTGGGAGGCCACCAAAGGTTAATGGTGCAGGAGTCCACTCCCCTGCTCTTTCCCCATAATCCAGTGCACTCATGTTTTGTGTGGGAAATTTAAATATACGGCATAAACATTAACATGCATCCATCAATTCTACAGAAAGAGCAAGAAACAGTTTTTTTCACCCCAAACATGATTTTTCTTAAAGGGCACCATCTTCACGATAAAGCAGGCCATTCTCTGCGAACAGACAATGCAACAACACAGGTTGTGCCAAAATGCACCCAATATCCCCCAAAGAAATAATCAAACTCATTTTCATTCCCCAAACCTAAAGGTGGACATTTTGTTCCATAAGAAGAAAGGGAAGGAGGAGGAGGAAAGTGTAAAATGCAGTCTTACATTTGAGTATCCTCGGACACACACAATCTGCTGCAAGAGTGCGGAGAACGAGGTAAAAATGCCAACACCTCCCCCAAAACAGACCATCAGGATCAGGTACGGTTTGTTCTTCAACAACTGCAATTTAAAAATCAAAACACAAGTTTGAACATGTCAACAAGCTCACATTTGAAATACTGTAGTACATGTTTTAAATTAGCCTAAATGTTACTGCTTGCTCTGCGCTTAATATCATTACTTTACAAAACATTTCACCCAAATTATGTGGTCGCTGTGCACAACAGTCAGACAATTAGCAGTGGTTTCTGCTACGTATCAGTATAATGATATCTGTTCTAGCAAGTGTCCTTAGTTGGAACAGCAAACTCCATCAACTAGGGCTGCAACATTCTTTGCAAAAATCAATTCAAGTTTCAAACGCTATGGCTCTCAGCCATAATTACATGCAGCCAAAGCTCAAATAAATACTGTTTTCAATCAACTGCAAACTGAAATTACAGTTCAGCATGACAGAAAAATTAAGGACACTGAAAACCTTTTTAATATAGTTAAAGTTTAGACTCAGATTCATCTGACTGCAAGAACACAAGATTCTTTTAGTAAATTCAATCTTTGATTTGGCATTTTGTCAGCGGTTACAGTGAACTGCAACATTTTCTTTTATTCGTTCGGGGAATGTGGGCATCGCTGGCAATGCCAGCATTTATTGCCCATCCCGAATTGCCCTGGAGAAGGTGGTGGTGAGCTGCCTTCTTGAACCGCTGCAGTTCTGGGGGTGTAGGTATACCCACAGTGCTGTTAGGAAGGGAGTTCCAGGATTTTGACCCAGTGACAGTGAAGGAACGACGATATAGTTCCAAGTCAGGACGGTGTGTGACTTGGAGGGGAGCTTGCAGGTGGTGGTGTTCCCATGCATTTGCTGCCCTTGTCCTTCTAGGTGGTAGAGGTTGCGGGTTTGCAAGGTGCTGTCGAAGGAGCATTGGTGAGTTGCTGCAGTGCATCTTGTACATGGTACACACTGCTGCCACTGTGCGTCTGTGGTGGAGGAAGTGAATGTTGAAGGTGGTGGATGGGTTACCAATCAAGCAGGCTGCTTTGTCCTGGATAGTGTTGAGCTTCTTGAGTGTTGTTGGAGCTGCACCCATCCAGGCAAGTGGAAAGTATTCCATCATACTCTTGACTTGTGCCTTGTAGATGGTGGACAGGTTTTGGGGAGTCAGGAGGTGAGTTAATCACCGCAGAATTCCCAGCCTCTGACCTGCTCTTGTAGCCAAAGCATTTATGTGGCTGGTCCAGTTTCAGATCAATGGTTACCCCCAGGATGTTGATAGTAGGGTATTCAGGGATGGTAATGCTGCTGAATGTCAAGGGGAGATGGTTAGAATCTCTTATTGGAGATGGTCATTGCCTGGCACTTGTGCGGCATGAATGTTACTTGCCATTATCAGCCCAAGCCTGAACGTTGCCCAGGTCTTGCTGCATGTGGGAACGGACTGCTTCATTATCTGAGGAGCTGAAAATGATACTAAACATTGTACAATGAACGTTTCCACTTCTATCCTTGTGATGGAGGGACGGTGTCATGCAGGCCGCCACCTGCCAAGAATGAGGCACTTTGCATTTTGTCATATGAACATTAATTTTGAACTGTTGCTGGAACAAGGAAATGACTTGAACAGATCAGCTGTGGTTGGAAAAAAACATTTGCATACTAACAGACGGTGCTTGTGTAGACAAAGGACCATTCCCGGACACATTCAACCCACAATGGATGTTGATCACCAGACAGTAAGGGGGTGGGGAAGTGCATTCAGGGCCTGCTGGGGTGATGCAATCCACAGGGGTCAGGACTGGTTGGACCAGCTGGTCACATGACTAACTGGCTGTTCCAGGGTTTTTTGAACTAGCCACAGAAAGTTTGAACTGAGAGAGTGTCTGTTTGCTCCAGGACTGAGAAGATCTCTCCTGCCTGCTTCCATCTCTTTCTCACAAGTCTCTGAATCCACTGAAGTCACATGAACCCCAAGAAAGAAAAGTCTCCTACAGCAAACAAGGTTTAAGAAGAATACTGGGCCCCAATGAAAAGCAAGGATTATAATCATGGAGTCTACAGTGAGCTCGAGAACCGTAACAAAAACTCTTCAGATATTGCCTCAAACTTTTCCACTTGATTTTCTTCTGCTCTTTTCTGTCTCTATTTGCATGTGTGTATCACGTATGCATGCTAGCGTGGGCGTGTCGTGTATCCGTAGGCGTTAACCGAATTAGAGTTTAAGTTCAAGTTTAATAAATTTCAACTTTTCTTCTTTAAACCTAAGAAACCAGTTTGTGCTTATAATTGAAAAGCGGTGAACAAGGATTCACCAAAGGGGAGCTAAAAACATTGTTTAAAAATAAAACCCTGTTACGGTAAGACCAGGTGAAGGCTGAGAGGGAACCTAGACCCCTTTCTCACCTGGTCGTAACACAAGGTCATTGATGAAGCAGCTGAAGATGGTTGGGCCTTCTCCAAGGAAAACAGTTCTAACTTCATAACTGAAATTCCTCATGCCTGGAACCATTCTCGTGAATCTTTTCGGTACTCTCTCCAATGCCCTCACATCTTTCCTCAAGTGCGGCGCCCAGAATTGGACGCAATAGTCCAGCTGAGGCCGAACAAGTTCAACATTACTTCCTTGCTCTTGCACTCTACGCCCATATTAATAAAGCCCAGGACACTGTATACTTTACTAACTGCTCTCTCAACCTGTCCTGCCACCTTCAATGATTTATGCACATATAAACCCAAGTCCCTCGACTCCTGCATCCCCTTTAGAATTGTGTCCTTTATTCTATATTGTGTCTCCATGTTCTTCCTATCAAAACGAATCACCTCACATTTCTCTGCATTGACCTTCATCTGCCTATTCCACTAACATGTCTATGTCCTTTTGAAGTTACACACTATCCTTCTCACAGTTCACAGTGCTACCAGGTTTTGTATCATCTGTAAACTTTGAAATTGTGCCCTGTACACCAAGGTCTAGGTCATTAATATATATCAGGAAAAGCAAGGGTCCCAACACTGACCCCTGGGGAACTCCACTACAAACCTTCCTCCAGCCCAAAAAAATCCATTAACCACTACTCTCTGTTTCCTGTCACTCAGCCAATTCCATATCCGTGTTGCTACTGTCCATTTTATTCCATGAGCTACAGGTTTGCTCACAGGTCTGTTGTGTGGGACTGTATCAAATGCCTTCTGAAAGTCCATGTACACCACATCAACAGCATTGCCCTCATCAACTCTCTGTTACCTCCTCAAAACACTCCAACAAGTTAGTTAAACATGAATTTCCCTTAAGAAATCCATGCTGGCTTTCCTTAATTAACTCACATTTGTCCATGTGACTATTAATTTTGTCCCAGAGGTTTTCCCACCACCAAAGTTAAACTGACTGGCCTGTAGTTGCTGGGCTTACCTTTACACCCTTTTTTGAACAAGGGTGTAATGTTTGCAATTCTCCAGTCCTCTGGCACCACGCCTGAGTCTAAGGAAGACTGTAAAATTATGGCTGATCATCCACTTCAATGCCTTTTTCCCACGCTATCTTCATATCCCTTTATGTCATTGGTATATAGAAATCTGTCAATCTCTGCTTTAAACATACTCCATGACTGAGTTTCCAAAGCCCCCTGGGGTAGAGAATTCCAAAGATTCACAACCCTCTGAGTAAAGAAATTTCTCCTCATCTCTGTCCAAAGCTGTCCCCTTATTTTGAAATTGCGTCCCCTGGTTCTAGACTCCCCAACTAGGGGAAACATCTTAGCTGCATCTACCCTGTCTATCCCTTTAAGTATTTTATAGGTTTCAATGAGATCACCTCTCATTCTTCGAAACTCTAGAGGATATAGGCGAGGTACCAGAGGATTGGAGGTCTGCAAACGTTGTACCATTGTTTAAATAAAGTGACTACTGACAACGCAGCCAGCAGCTGATGTCATCAGACTGCGCCAATCAGCGCACATGCGCAGATGTGCGATTGCGTCACCTAGTGGTTGTGTTGTCAGCAAACGCAGCCTTGTTTAAAAAGGGTGCGAGGGATAGGCCAAATAGGCTGGTCAGTCTGACCTCGGTGGTGAACAAATTATTAGAATCAATTCTCAGAGATAGGATAAACTGTCATTTAGAAAGGCACAGATTGATCAGCGATAGTCAGCATGGATTTGTTAAGGCAAGGTTTTGTCTTACTAACTTAATTACATTTTTTTGAGGAAGTAACAAGGAGAATTGATGAGGGTAGTGCAGTGGATGTTGCCTACATCGATTTAGTAAGGCATTTGACAAGGTCCCACATGGCACACTGGTCAGAAAAATAAAAGCCCATGGGATACAGGGGAATGTGGTGAGTTGGATCCAAAAGTGGCTCAGTGACAGGAAACAAAGGGCAACGGTCGACAGATGTTTTTGCAAGTGGAAAGTTATTTCCAGTGGCGTTCCACAGGGCTCAGTGTTGGGTCCCTTGCTGTTTGTGGTATATATTAATGATTTGGACTTAAATGTGGGAGGCATGATTGGGAAATTTGCTGATGACACAAAAATTGACCGTGTAGTTGATAGTGAAGAGGATAGCTGTACACTCCAGAATGATATCAATGGTTTGGTTGAGTGGGCGGAAAAGCGGCAAATGGAATTCAATCTGGAGAAGTGTGAGGTAATGCATTTGCAGAGGGCAAACAAAGCAGGGGAATACACAATAAACAGGAAGATATTTAGAGGGGTAGAGAAGTGAGAGACCTTGGAGTGAATGTCCACAGGTCCCTGAAGGTGGCAGGTCAGATAGTTAACAGATAAGTCTAGAGGTTACAAAAGTAATATAAAGGACAAAACTAAAGGCTCCGTATCTGAATGCACATAGCATTAGAAACAAAACAGATGAATTGAGAGTGCAAATAGAAATAAATAAATACGATCTGATAGCCATTACAGAGACATGGCTGCAGGATGACATAGATTGGGACCTGAATATTGAAGGGTACATGGCATTCAGGAAGGACGGGAAACAAGGAAAAGGTGGAGGGGTAGCTCTGTTAATTAATGATAGTATTAGTACAATAGAGAGGGATGACCTAAGTTCAGGAAACTAAGATGTAAAAGCAGTTGGGTAGAGATGAGAAATCATAAAGGCATGAAGTCACTTGTGGGAGTGGTGTGCAGGCCACCTAACATTAACCACACTGTAGGACGGGGCATAAAGGAAGAAATAATGGCAGCTTGTCAGAAAGGTACGTCAATAATTATGGGGGAATTTTAACCTACATATAGACTGGAAAAATCAGATGGGCAGAGGTAGCCTAGATGAGGGAGTACATAGAATGTTTTCAGAATAATTTCTTGGAACAGCACGTTCTGGAGCCAACCAGAGAGCAGGTTATACTAGACCAGGTATTGTGCAACGAGATAAGATTAATTAATGACCTCATAGTGAACCCCTAGGTAGCAGCAATCATAATATGTTTGAATTTTACATTCAGTTTGAGGGAGAAAAGAGTGGGTCTAAGACTAGTATTTTAAACTTAAATAAGGGTAATTATGAGGGCATGAAAGCAGAGCTCGCTAAAGTGAACTGGCAAATTAGGTTAAGGAATGGTCAATAGAGATGCAGTGGCAGACATGTAGGGGATATTTTAGAATACACAGAATAGATACATTTCAACGAGAAAAAAAAATTCCAAGGGTGGGAACCACCATCCGTGGTTAACTAAAACAGTTAAAGATAGTATCAAATTTAAAGAAAAAGCATATAATTATGCAAAGATGGGAGGCAGGTCAGAAGATTGGACAGAATTTAACAGGAAAAAATGACAAAGATTGATAAGGAAGGTAAAATTAGGGTACAAACACTAGCTAGAAATATAAAGACAGATAGTAAGAGTTTCTTCAGATATTTAAAAAGAAAAGTTAACCAAGTGAACGTTGGTCCTATACATAAGAACATAAGAAATAGGAGTAGGCCATTCAGCCCCTCAAGCCTGACCCACCATTCAATAAGATCATGGCTGATCTGTCCCAGGCCTCAACTCCTCTTTCGAACCTGCTCCGCATAACCCTCGACTCCCCAAGATTTTAAAAATCTATCTACCTCCTCCTTAAATACATTTAGTGACCTAGCCTCCACAACTCTGAGGTAGAGAATTCCAGAGATTCACCACCCTCAGAGAAGAAATTCCTTTGCACCTCAGTTTTAAATGTGTGCCCCCTGATTCTGTAACTATGTCCCATAGTTCGAGATTCCCCCACCAGTAGAAACACATTTTTAACATCTACCCTGTCGAGCCCCCTTAGAATCTTATATGTTTCAATAAGATCACCTCTCATTCTTTTAAACTCCAATGAGCAAAGGCCTAATCTGTTTAGCCGTTCTTGATAAGACAACCCCTTCATCCCAGGAATCAGCCCAGTGAACATTTTCTGAACTGCCTCCAATGCTAGTATATCCTTCCTTAAATACAGGGACCAAAACTGTACACAGTACTCCAGGTGTAGAAAGTGAGTCTGAGGAATTAATAATGGATAAGGAGATGGCAGATGAACTGAACAGATATTTTGCATCGGTCTTCACTATTGAGGATACAAGTAACATCCCAGTATTAGCTGTAAGTCAGAAAATGGAAGGGAGGGAGGAACTCAAGAAAATTACAATCACCAGAAAAATGGTACTGAACACATTGTTGGAGCTGCAGGCTGACAAGTCCCTGGGTCCTGATGGACTTCATCCTAGGGTGTTCAAAGAAGTGGCGAGTGAGATACTTGATGCGTTAGTTTTAATTTTCCAAAGTTCCCTAGACTTGGGGGAAGGTTCTGTGGAACCTGAGGTGAGCCATCCCTGGACTAGGGGTGAGAGTTTGCTTGGTCAGTATGTTTCTCGCGAAAACTGCTCCTTAGGAATGTGCCATGTCTGGCTGATGAGATAAGAAGAGTGTTGTTGAAGCCTGATGTCTCTTTCTGTTGTTGCGCTGTACCAGCTGCAAGGCCAATGGTGAGATAGATATGTAAACGAAGGATTGAAAATTACTGTATCTTATTCGTTTAGAGCAAAAACTGAATTGTGATATTATTGGTGCTTTAGAATGCAAATTAAGGATTGAAATATTGTTGTTAGATTATTGGTTGCAGAATAGTATAATTGCCACTGTTTGACTGTAATTCTTTAGAACATCGCACTGAATCTCAATGTGAGCTCTACTGTGTTTGTTCTCCTTGTGCACAAGTTAATAAAGTAGTTTGCGAGTACTCATCCGAGGAAGTTTGATTTATTTTGCTCGAGTTTCTTCCACAGTTTCTTGGAGGTTCCACCGAGATGACGAACCCCCGGAGTGCTAGCACGGGAGAATAGCGTGGTGCCTCGCGGGTCAATGGCTCGATGACCGCGGCTGCCTGATTTCGGCATTACGAGGTTTTGACCGAGGAAACGCACACGCTCACCTGCGTAGCACTACCGGGGTAAGTCAGAAAAGTTTGAGGGAGGTTCGAGTCCCCCTCGGGGTTAGAGTCCCCGGTTTGACGTCAAAGGTTGAGGGTGGTTAGAGGCCCCCTCGGGGTTAGAGTCCCCGTCCGGATCCGGAGGAGTTTGAGGGTGGTTAGAGGCCCCCTCGGAGTGTGGTTAGAGTCCCCCTCGGGGTTAGAGGCCCCGTTAGAGCCAGGTCAACGAAATTGGTAGGTAATTCGGAAGTCGGCTGGTAAGGTAAAGTCTAATTAGCTTTTGTTGTAATTAAGGGAACACCTAATGCATATATGTAGATACATTATGGGCCTGAAAGCATTCTATATGTCCCGAGATGGATGAAATGGACGCAGGGTAGGGGAAAGATGTTCCCGCCCAACGGTACCTTTAATAAGGACCGAATGCTGAAGCGCTTAGATGAGTCGCGGAAGAGTCAGGGAAGTGTACGAAGGACTGAGGAAGTGAGACAGGCACCCAAAGCCAGGATCCTGGTCGCGCAAACACAAAAGGGGCCGACTCCTAAGGAGTCTGAACCTCCTGTTGATCAGGAGAAGGAAATTTCAAGTGAATAAAAACAAGTTACTGTGTCTTTTGATTCAAGTGTGTGAATGTTGGAAGCTTCCATGAATTGAATGTCTGGGATGTACAGCTTGTGTTCTGTAGACTGTCGTTAACTCTTTGCTGTCTGGCTTTAATGTTGAAAGCATGAGTCAATTAAGTTGTTTGGAATCGAAAGTGTGAAAAGTGATTGTTGAGTGTGTTCATTTCTATTTAGTGTTGTGCACCCAGGAATGGGATATAAAATTGAATTATATTTTAAGTTAAAATTTTATTTTGATTTTAAAAGTTGGTTTTGCAACTGTGAAAAGGCAATTAACAATTTTCTGAGAGATAAGCTTCAGCCTTGAAGGTCTGAAGAGGTTTGGCAGAAATCCAATTTGAAGTTTAAAACACTGCTTTAATTGGAGTTCCAGTTTAAAATCTGTTCTAGTTTTTTTTTGGAGTTTAAATTAAAGACATGTTTTACTGACTGTTTTAAGTAGCAAATATCAGGAATTGGATATTGGTTTAAGGGAGAGAAGGATAAACAAAGGAGATATAGGAAAGATTAAAGTTTGTGTAAAGACCTAGTGTTAAGTCTTTTGTTGTAAGAATGTTAAATAACTTTTTCTTTAGTTTTTGGTTTTATTACAGTCATTTGAAAGGCGCCTGAAGAACAAGAAAAATGACGTAATTTACCTATCTTTTAAAATAAGCACGTGCTATTCTGTTCTGTGTGTAGTTAATAAGTAGTATAAGTTAATAAGTCTGAATTGAATTAATACTATTAAGGTTAATTGACCTGTAAGTTGAAGAACTGGAAATTTCATTTGTTGCCACAATGAACTTTCAAGTTTATTATGTCATGTTTTGGAGGAGTCTTCAGTTCCGGACAGAGGGCTCACTCATATAACATTGGCAGTTTTGATTTTTAAATATTATTGCTGTGAATTGGAATTTGGAATCATCTTTGTTTTTTCAAAAAATAATCCTTGGATTAGAAACCTCTTATTTAAGGATAAAAAAAACCCCATTTAAAATGGAGTTTAGTTCTTTTCCATTAAAACAAAAGGGTTACGTAAAGCGACGCAGCGGAGAATGCTTCGCTCCGCCCCCTTGGAGACCAGCAAGAAATTAATCCTGCTGCAACTATCTTTATCAATGAGACAAAGTGCTTGAGAAGGAGAGATAGTTGCAAGCACTTCTGTCTTTAACGTACAAAAAGTACAACCAAGTCTGGGCATAAGAAATTGGAATCAATAAACAAAATTTAATTGATCTGGGTGGTTATTTAAAGCACTCAAAGGGAAATTTACTGTTATTTGAATTTGGAATAATGTGAGATGTCGAAAATCCAGTTTAATTTGGCAAGTTATTTAAGGAGTTAAAATGTCATCTAAGGTAAAAAAAACACCAACAATATACACTAATGTCTGGAATCAAATGGAAATGTTTGATTTCTGTTTTAAGGAATTATGAATATTAATTGTAAAGGTTCTCCAGGGCTCAAAATGAAATAGAATTATAATTAATAGGAATTGGCAATCAGATCTGGCTGATGCAAGCGCTAATAAAGGAATTCTGGGGATAAACAAATAGTGAAATAAACAGCTAATTTCTAAGAAGCCTCGAATTTTCCAGTGAAAGTCAGGAAAGTGTAGATAAGACTGGAAATTGATAGTTTTCTCTTGGAGATATAAGTTTTTAAAGAGAGCTACAGTTGAAAGTCTGACCATAACCTGAGACATCAGGACCCTGCAGGGGGAGGTAAGCAAAGATCTCAGATAGACACCACCAGCGACCGCCA
Organism: Heterodontus francisci; assembly: GCF_036365525.1. Taxonomy (NCBI): domain Eukaryota; kingdom Metazoa; phylum Chordata; class Chondrichthyes; order Heterodontiformes; family Heterodontidae; genus Heterodontus; species Heterodontus francisci. Next base: position 287,028,315 of record NC_090371.1, on the reverse strand, counting down.
CCCCCCCCCCCCCTTTTCCTCACCGATGATATTTGATCTTTTGATAAGATCACCTGCGAGTTCAGAATATGTGGCATGACAGTGGAATACCAGTGTAAGTGTGCAGATGTGATTTATTTGGAAAGCAACAGAAGCATTTGTGGCATTTTCAACTTCAAAGGAGAGCAACCCTAAGAATACCAAAAGGATTTTAAAAAATAGATTAAAATGGAGTGTGGGTTTTTTTCGATGAGAGAAGAAAAAGGTTTTGTAAAGGACACAGCTGAGACGATTTTGCTCCGCCCCTTGAAAAAAAAACCCCGCTGCAGCTGCTGTTTTTCCATTTAACCCACCGCACAATTTTGCATTGCTGAGAGTAAAATTTATATATAATGGACATTATTAAACCTTAAATTTCTAAATTGACAGATAGAATTGGACAAATTAACCCATTGGGCTCAGGGGCAGAGCCACAATGGATTCTTTGTGTTTTTTTAAGCAGGTGACGGCAGGTTCCAAGGCCACATGAGAACTGATGCCCAACAAGAGATCCAGCAGCTTTAAGAATTTAAAAACTTAATTGCAGACATCAAATATCACAGCATCTTTATCAGTGTGACAATTGACCTACTGGAGGAGCTCCTTCAACTCCTTTGGAAGGTTGGAGTGAAAGTTAACCCAGAAAAGGCACAGATATTGAAAGAAAAGGTTTATTATTTGAGAATAGTGATAACACAGGGAAAGCGTGAGACAGAGCAGATACGAGTACAGACAATCCTCAAACTTCCAACTCCCCCTACCACAAGATACTAAGGCTCTGAGATCATTTTTGGGCCTTGTTGGGTATCGCAGGAACCTTACTGATGGATTTGACTTAAAGCCAGCCCCTTTATATAATATCCTGCAAAGAACTACTATGTGCTTGGCGGACAATTTAATCTGCTGAGTATTTCCAGCATTTCTTGTTTTTGTTTCGGATTTTCAGCATCTGCAGTATTTTGCTTTTACTTTAGTGGACAATTTAATCTACCAGGTGTGTCACATTTTGACAGCAAAGGCCCTCCAGGGACCTTGTGTGTCAAAATCATTGGGGGGTGTACAAGAGAAGGAGCCAGAAATCAAACCAGCACTCAAAATTTATTAAACGGACAACAAGCTCCAGTCAGCATGGTTAACCCCACATCCGAATTACTAACGAGTAAGGTTACGACCCAACAGCCACAAGTGACTGGTCTCCCTTGCCCGGCCTTGACTACAACACCAGAAAATGGACTTGCAATAATAAAAAGTAATAAAATTGTATATGATAATATAAAGCTTGAGTTGGTACCGGTAATATTGAATATCTCAGATATCCAGCTACCTGACTGGTGCCCTGAGAAGATCCAAGAGTATTACTGCAACAATTGTTGAGACAGGAATTTGGTAATGAGAAAATAATAAAGGGAAAGAGCCATAAACGTAGTTTAGTGAATGACGCAGCCACAGTCCTTAATACAGGAACTTCATTTGTCAATACTATAGATTTGGAAAATGTGGACCAGAAGGTTAGAACTCTCAGTCAGCTAGTAAAGGATATTTTAAAAAAAGGAACAAAAGGCACAGAAGTGGTGTAGCTAAAGTAGGACAGGATCTGTCAAAAACAGTGACAGGACTGGTGAGAGTACGGGAAGGTCATGCTCATACTATTAATGATATCATAGAAAAGGTAAAGGAGGTCCACGACATTTCAAATAATGAAAGTGTTTGTAGTACATATGGTCCGTGGATGTTAGAACAAACGAAGGAAAATTGGAGGCAAATTGATGCAGGACAGGTACCAGTTTGGATCAATTACACCCAGTTGCAGGACTTAGCTAGTCACACAAATGATAAAATTATCAGGTACCAACTCAGAAAACTTAAGGTATGGAAAGGTCAGGAATGTGTAAATACAGGATCTATGAGTATTGTAGTAGTGTTGGGAATACCTGTAATTCTGAGATAAGTTAGGGATGCAATTACATGAAGTAGAAAATATAGGGGTGATAAGGGGAAAAGATTACACAGAATTCCATGATATTTTACCCTACGTTATGGAAATTGGAAAAGAGGTAGTTGGAACAACATTGTCTGAGTGTAGTCTGGAAAACCTGGTGGTCATATGTCCTGATCCTATATATAAAACGGCAGAATCAAAATGTGGGTTTAATGCCACTGTAAATTGCACCATGCAGACTAGGAAAGCATTGTCAGGGCTAACCCATGTGGCCTATATGGGAAAGGGGAGATATTGCTTAATCACCACAACGAAGGAGTACCAGTATGGACATAACCGGACTTGTCCGGTGAACAACAGTATGTTTTGTTTCAACCCACAAATACCAACCAGGGTGGGGAAGATGGAGTTGGTAGACATACAAAAACGAAAGACAGAAAGTATTAAGGAGGGTTTGACAAATTACCTCCAGTAAAATAAATATACTATTGCGCAATTGTCCACACACTTGGGTAAAGAGAGACAGCAGCTAAAAGCCACTGCTGTAGTGTACTACAATCTGGAACAACAGTTGAAGAAGCTACAAGATGAGACTGACGAGATAAACGATTCAACCTGGTGGGAGGACTTATGGAACTGGGGGTCAAACGTGCAGATGCACCCCTGGTTTAGAATTATCTCCCATGTCCTGATAGTGGTTTTGGGTATCATGGTGTTATATGTGACATACTTAATTTGGAAACGTAAGAAAATAATTAGGCGATGTGAGAGGATGTATGAATACAGGATGGACAGCTACCTTAAAGACGATCAGTTTTCAAACTTGCTCTATAAAAGATAGACAATTAGTTATGCCACACAAGGGTGAGTGTATAACCTATTCGTAAATACTTAAAATGAATTAATGAACGGTCAATTTGCTCTAAGAATGAAATTGCGGCTGTATTATGTTCCGACAATTGATTATGTAATGGTGATGATACAAATGCCTAAATGTATGGGATACAACTATGTGCTGCTATTACTGTAGCCAAGTTACTGTTACGTGAATATGGGCCTAGGTTTGGAATCCCTGAAATCGTATCTGGTGACAATGGCCCTTCACTTCTTGCTGGCGGCACAAGGGAGTGGGGGGGCGGGGGTCTGTGCAGCTCATCCTGTACGTTGTCATCCAACTCTTCCTTTGTTGCATCCGCTCCGTTTGCCGGTCACAGAATCTCCAGGGTCCAGGTGACAATCCAACAACCCATCTCCTCCCTCCTTCTGAATCATGACCCCACTCAGGATGAAGCCCAACGGCTAGCAAATATAGAACTTGAGTGAGACCTGGCAGTTGTCCTTCCAGGACAAAAGGGGGGGTGGGGGGGGGGGGAAAGAGTGTGGAACCTGAGGTGAGCCATCCCTGGGCTATGGGTGAGAGTTTGCTTGGTCAGTATGTTTCTCACGAAAACTGTTCCTTTGGAATGTGCCATGTCTGGCTGATGAGATAAGAAGAGTGTTGTTGAAGCCTGATGTCTCTTTCTGTTGTTGCGCTGTACCAGCTGCAAGGCCAATGGTGAGATAGATATGTAAACGAAGGATTGAAAATTACTGTATCTTATTCGTTTAGAGCAAAAACTGAATTGTGATATTATTGGTGCTTTAGAATGCAAATTAAGGATTGAAATATTGTTGTAAGATTATTGGTTGCAGAATAGTATAATTGCCACTGTTTGACTGTAATTCTTTAGAACATCGCACTGAGTCTCAATGTGAGCTCTACTGTGTTTGTTCTCCTTGTGCACAAGTTAATAAAGTAGTTTGCGAGTACTCATCCGAGGAAGTTTGATTTATTTTGCTCGAGTTTCTTCCACAGTTCCATTAGATTGGAAAATAGCAAATGTAATTCCTTTATTCAAAAAGGGAGGGAGACAGAAAGCAGGAAACTACAGGCCAGTTAGTTTAACATCTATCTTAGGGAAAAGGTTAGAAGCTATTGTTAAAGACGTTAGAACAGGGCATTTAGAAAAATTCAAGGTAATCAGGCAGAGTCAACATGGTTTTGTGAAAGGGAAATCATGTTTAACCAATTTATTGGAGTTACATGTGCTGTGGATAAAGGGGAACCGGTGGATGTATTGTACTTAGATTTCCAGAAGGCATTTGACAAGGGGCCATATCAAAGGTTATTGCAGAAAATAAAAGCTCATGGTGTAGGGGGTAACATATTGGCATGGATAGAAGATTGGCTAGCTAACGGGAAACAGAGAGTAGGCATAAATGGATAATTTTCTGGTTGGCAAGATGGAACACGTGGCGTGCCACAGTGATCAGTGCTGGGGCCTCAACTTTTGACAATTTATATAAATGAGTTGGATGAAGGGACCGAAGGTTTGGTTGCTAAATTTGCTGATGACACAAAGATAGGTAGGGAAGTAACTTGTGAAGAGGACTTCGGGGGCTACAAAGGGATATAGATAGGATAAGTGAGTGGGCAAAGATCTGGCAAATGGAGTATAATGTGGGAAAATGTGAAATTGTCCACTTTGGCAGGAATAAAAAAAGCATATTACCTAAATGGTGAGAGATTGCAGAGCTTTGCGATGCAGAGGGATCTGGGTGTCCTCGTGCATGAATCGCAAAAGGTTAGAATGCAGGTACAGCAAGTAATTAGGAAAGCTAATAGAATGTTAATGTTTATCGCGAGGAGAATTGAATACAAAAGTGGGGAGGTTATGCTTCAGCTATACAGGGCATTGGTGAGACCACATCTGGAGTACTGTGTACAGTACTGGTCTCCTTATTTAAGGAAGGATGTAAATGCGTTGGAGGCAGTACAGAGAAGGTTTACTAGACTAATACCCGGAAAGTGCGGGCTATCTTATGAGGAAAGATTGGACAGACTAGGCTCGTCTCCGCTGGAATTTAGAAGAGTAAGAGGCGACTTGATTGAAAAATATAAGATCCTGAGGGGTCTGGAGAGGGTGGATGTGGAAAGGATGTTTCCCCTTGTGGGAGAATTTAGAACTAGGGGTCACTGTTTAAAAATAAGGGGTCGCCCATTTAAGACAAAGATGAGGAGAAATGTTTTCCTCGGAGGGTCGTGAGTCTTTGGAATTCTCTTCCTGAAAAGGAAGCAGAGTCTTTGAATATTTTTATGGCAGGGGTAGATAGATTCATGATAGCAAGGGGGTGAAAGGTTATCGGGGGTAGGTGGAAATGTGGAATAATCAGTTCAGCCATGAAATTTATTTTTATTTATTTTATTTAGAGATACAGCACTGAAACAGGCCCTTCGGCCCACCGAGTCTGTGCGGACCATCAACCACTTTTTTATACTAATCCTACATTAATCCCATTACCCTCTCACATCCTCACCTTCCCTCAATTCCCCTACCACCTACCTATACTAGGGGCAATTTATAATGGCCAATTTACCTATCAACCTGCACCCGACAAAAACCCACACGGTCACAGGGAGAACTTGCAAACTCCACACAGCCAGTACCCAGAATCGAACCCGGGTCACTGGAGCTGTGAGGCTGCGATGCTAACCACTGCGCCGCCCTATTGAATGGTGCAGTCGGCTCGAGGTGCCGAGTGGCCTACTCCTGCTCCTAATTTGTATGTTCATATAAAGTGAAGGCGGCATATGGAATGCTTTCCTTTATTGGCCGTGATATAGAATACAAAAGCAGGGATGTAATGCTGGAACTGTATAAAACACTGGTTAGGCCACAGCTGGAGTATTGCATACAGTTCTGGTCACCACATTACAGGAAGGACATAATTGATCTAGAGAGAGTGCAGAGGAGATTTACAAGTATGTTGCCAGGGCTTGAAAATTGCAGCTATGAGGAAAGTTTGGATTGGCTCGGGTTGTTTTCCTTAGAACAGAGGAGGCTGAGGGGTGACTTAATTTAGGTGCACAAAATTATGAGGAGCCTAGATGTTTCCCCTAGCGGAGAGATCAATCACCAGGGGCATAGATATAAGGTGACTGATGGAAGGATTAGAGGAGACATGAGGAAAAACATTTTCACCCAGAGGGTGGCGGGTGTCCGGAATTTGCTGCCCGGATCGGTGGTGGAGGCAGAAACCCTCAACTCATGGAAAAGGAACCTGGACCTGCACCTGAAGTGCTGTAACTTGCAAGGCTAAGGACCAGGTGCTGAAAGGTGGGATTAGAATGGGCAGCTAGTTTTTTTTCAGCCAGTGCAGACACGTGGGCTGAACGGCCTTCTTCTGTGCTGTAACTTTTCAATGGTTCTATAGGACACTACCCTGAGGAACTCCTGCAGTAATGTCCTGGGACTGAGATGATTGGCCTCTAATAACCATCTTCCTTTGTGCTCAGTATAACTATAACCAGTGGAGAGTTTTCCCCTCTATTCCCATTGACTTCAGTTTGGCAAGGGCTCGTTGATGCCACACTCGGTCAAATGCTGCCTTGATATCCAGGGCAATCACTCTCACCTCGAGTTCAGCTCTTTTGTCCATGTTTGGACCAAGGCTATAATGAGGTCAGGAGCCGAGTGGTCCTGCTGGAACTCAAAATGAGCACTGGTGAGCAGTTTATTGCTGTTTAAGTGGTACTTGATAGCACTGTCAAAATGGCACCTTCCATTTGGTTGCTGAGATTAGTCAATAATCCAATTATCTTATCAGGTGATATGACAGGATGGTGGAAGGTGAATTTGATGGACCTTGGTCACTTATCGACCAGCAATTTCTACGAATCCCTTACTTTCCTGATTTCACTATTAGTTAGCATTGGGATTAGGGAGGCTTTATCAGATAGCCAAGGAAACTGAATGCCTGCAGGCCCAAGATCATTGGTATTTCACAGAATCAGAGAATTGTTACAGCAAAGGAGGAGGCCATTTGGCCCATTGTGTCTGTACCAGCTCTCCAAGTGACCAGTTTACAGTGCTATCCCCCCACGTTCTCCGCATAACCCTGCACAATCTTCCTTTTCAGGTAACTATCTAATACCCTTTTGAATGCCTCGATTGAACCTGCCTGCACTGCACTCTCTGGCAGTGCATTCCAGATCCTAACCACTCACTGCGTGAAAAAGTTCTTCCTCATGTTGCCATTACTTCTCAAGGGCAAATAGGGATGGGCAATAAATGCTGTCCTAGCCAGCGATGCCCACATCCCACGAATGAATAAAAAAAACTTTTGCCAATTACTTTAAATCTGTGTCCACTTGTTATCGATCCTTCCACCAATGGGAACAGTTTCTCCCTATCTACTCTGTCCAGACCCCTCATGATTTTGAATACCTCGATCAAATCTCCTCTCAGCCTTCTCTTCTCTAAGGAAAACAGTCCTAACTTCTCCAATCCATCTTCGTAAATGAAGTTCCTCTTCTCTGTAACCATTGTCATGAATCTTTTCGGCACCCACTTCAATGCCTTCACATCTTTCCTTAAATGCAGCGCCCAGAACTGGACGCAGTGCTCCAGCTGAGGCCAAACTCGTGCCTTATACAAGTTCAACATAACCTCCTTGCTCTTGTACTCTATGCCCCTATTAATAAAGCCAAGGATACTGTATGCTTTATTGACCGCTCTCTCAACCTGTCCTGCCACCTTCAATGACTTATGCACACATACAGCCAGGTCCCTCTGTTGCTGCACCCCCTCTAGAATTGAACCCTTTATTTCATATTGTCTTTCCATGCTCTTTCTACTAAAATGAATCATTTCACATTTCTCTGCATTGCACTTCATCTGCCACTTGTCCGCCCAATTCACCAACTTGTCTATGTCTTTTTGAAGTTCTACACTATCCTCCTCACAGTTCATAATGCTTCCAAATTTTGTATCATCTGCCAATTTTGAAATTGTGCCTTGTACACAAAGTCATTAATATAGATCAGGAAGAACAAGGGTCCCAACACTGATCCCTGGGGAAAGCAACTACAAACCTTCCTCCAGCCCAAAGGATATCCATTAACCATTACTCTGTTGCCTGTCACTCAGCCAATTTCTTATCCATGTTGCTTTCTTTGTATTTACTAGATAGCAAGATTGTATACTCTCTTCAGACCAACTTGGCAGCTCTCCTTGCAGACTTTTGAGAGAAACCCAATTTTGTATTTACTGGTTGATGGGAATACAAGACACAATCTAAGAAATAGGAGCAGGAGTAGGCCATAAGGCCTCTCAGGCCTGATCCACCATTTAAGATTATGGCTGATCCTTGACTTCAACTCTACTTTCCTGCCCGATCCCCAAATCCCTCGATTCCCCGGGTCCACAAATCTATTGATCTCAGCCTTGAATATACTCATTGACTGAGCATCCACAGCCCACTGGGGTAGAGAATTCCAAAAATTCAGAACCTTATAAGTGAAGAAATTTCTCCTTATATCACGAAATGACCATTCCCTTATCCAGAAACTATGCCCCCCAATTCTAGACTCTCCAGCCAGAGGAAACAGCCTCTCAGCATCTATCCTGTCGAGCTTTATTAGAATTCTATATGTTTCAATGAGATCAACATTCAATTCTTCTATATTCCAAGAGTATAGGCCAATTCTATTCAATCTCTCACCCTAGGAATTCGTTGCAACCCATCTAAGGCAAGTATACCCTTCCTTAAGTAGAGAGACCAAAACTGTACACAATACTCCAGTTGTGGTCTCAAAGCTCTGGACAATTGCAGCAAGACTTACTTTTGTACTCAAACCTCCTTGCAATGAAAGCCAACATACCATTTGCCTTCCTAATTGCTTACTATACCTGCATGTTAACTTTATGTTTCTTGTACAAGGACACCCAAATTCCTCTGAATACCCACATTTAATAATCATTTCAAAAAAATTTCACTTTTTCTATTCTTCACACCAAAGTGAATAACCTCACACTTCCTCACATTATACTCCATCTGCTACCTTCTAGCCTACTCACTTAATCTGTCTATATCCCTTTGCAGACTGTGTCCTCCTTACAGCCGACTTTCTTACTTAGCTTTGTATCAACAAGCATGGATACATTGCACTCGGTCCCTTCATCTAAATCATTAACATGAATTGTAAATAGCGGAGACAGCAGCACTGATCCTTGCAGCATTCCACAAGTTATAGCCTGCCAACCTGTTTTCTGTCATTTAACTAATCCGCTATCTATACTAATAAATTACCTCCAACCCTAAGAGCCCTTATCTTGTGCAACATCCTTTCAGTGGTACCTTATCAAATGCCATGTGAAAATCCAAATATACCACATCGACTGGTTATCCTTCTTCTACTCTGCTAGTTACATCTTCAAAAAACTAGGATCTGTCAAACATGATTCCCCTTTCATAAAACGGTGTTGACTCTGCCTAATCACAGTATGATTTTTCAAGTGCCCCGATACCACTTCCTTCATAATGGATTCCAGCATTATCCCTACTACTGTCAGGCTAACTGGCCTGTAGTTCCAGATTGTGCCTCGTCCTCCTTTCTTGAATAATATTGTTATAATTGCTATCTTCCAATCTGCTGAGACCATTCTAGAATCTGGGGAATTTTGGAAGATCAGAACCAATACGTCTACGATCTCTGCAGCCACTTCTTGTAGAACCCTATGATGCAGGCCGTTAGGTTCAGGGGATGTCATCTTTCAATTCCATTAATTTCTCCAATACTTTTTTTTTTTACTGAAACTAATTACTTAAAGTTCTCCGTCTCATTAGACAACTGGTTCCCCAATATTTCTGGTATGTCTTTTGTGTCCTCCACGATGAAGACAAAAACAAAATATTTGTTTAATATCTCTGCCTTTCCTTTATCCTCCAATTATAATTTCTGCTATCCTAGCTTCTAAGGGACCCACATTTACTTTTGTTACTCTTTCTTTTTCATACTTGCAGTTCCTCTTACAATCTGTTTTTATATTTCTGGATAATTTAATCTCATTTTATTTTCTCCCTCCATCAATTTTTAGAGCATCCTTTGCTGGTGTCTAAAACTCTCCCAATCCTCAGGCTGACTAGTCTTTTTGATAATATTATAAGCCTCTTCTGTTTATTATGCTTAACCTCTTTTTCCAGGGAAAAAGATCCATCTGTGGCTAATTTACTTCTCAATGCAATGTAGATTTGTTGAGAATTATGAAATATTTCCTTAAATCTTCTCCATTGCTCATCTATCATCGTACCTTTTAATCTAATTTCCCAATCTATCTTAACCAACTTGCTCTTCATACCCAAAGCTGCAACCCTTGACTTTGTTAGTCATCCATAACACCATGATCAGCATTCTGCACAACTTGCTCACTTAGTTTCTTGTTCCATATTATCTCATGCTTGACCATATTGAACTGTCTCCTTTACACTAGATAACTAAGATCCAAACCCTCTCCATATGATTTCAATGAATCTCATTTGCTTTGCTATCTGTAGATAGAGATGTGCTCTGAACTGGACTGCAAGGTGATCCAGCTTTACAACTGCCACTAGAACTGCAGTTTTAAAAAAATCAATCAAATCTTTGCTCCGATGATGCCACCTTCTATGACAGTGCTTCTGATATGACCTCCTTTTTCCTCAACCGAGGATTCCCCCCCCACTGTTGTTGACAGGGCCCTCAACCGTGTCCGGCCCATTTCCCGTACCTCTACCCTCACCCCTTCCCCTCCCTCCCAGAACCGTGACAGGGTTCCCCTTGTCCTCACTTTCCACCCCATCAGCCTCCGTATCCAAAGGATCGTCCTCCGCCATTTCCGCCACCTCCAGCGTGATGCCACTACCAAACGCATCTTCCCCTCCCTTCCCCTGTCAGCATTCCGAAGGGATCATTCCCTCTGCGACACCCTGGTCCACTCCTCCATTACCCCCACCACCTCGTCCCCATCCCAGGGCACCTTCCCCTGCAATCGCAGGAGGTGTAATACCTGCCCATTTACTACCTCTCTCCTCACTATCCCAGGCCCCAAACACTCCTTTCAGGTGAAGCAGCGATTTACTTGTACTTCTTTCAATGTAGTATACTGTATTCGCTGCTCACAATGTGGTCTCCTCTACATCGGGGAGACTAAACGCAGACTGGGTGACCGCTTTGCAGAACACCTCCGCTCAGTCCGCAAGCAGGACCCTGAGCTTCCGGTTGCTTGCCATTTCAACACTCCCCCCTGCTCTCATGCTCACATCTCTATCCTGGGATTGCTGCAGTGTTCCAGTGAACATCAACGCAAGCTCGAGGAACAGCATCTCATTTACCGATTAGGCACACTAAAGCCTGCCGGACTGAACATTGAGTTCAATAATTTCAGAGCATGACAGGCCCCCCATTTTACTTTTATTTAGTTATTTTTTCTTTATTACATTTTTTACAATTTTTTTTTCTTTTGTTAATTTCATTATAGGTTGTTCAGTTTGCTTACCCACTGTTTTTTTTCATGTTTGTACTTGCTGCTGTTCAATCCTCAGTTCGTTAACACCCTATCTGTACTAAAGCTTTGTCTTTCAACACACCATTAACATATTGTTTGCCTTTGCTCCATGACCTCTTGCTCAGCTATGTGGCCTTGTCCAATCTACACCTTCTCCTTTGTTATCTCTTGCCCCACCCCCGGCTCACTTGCTTATAACCTTGGACATTTCTAATATTTGCTAGTTCTGAAGGGTCACTGACCCGAAATGTTAACTCTGCTTCTCTTTCCACAGATGCTGCCAGACCTGCTGAGTGGTTCCAGCATTTCTTGTTTTTATTTCAGATTTCCAGCATCCGCAGTATTTTGCTTTTATATTAAATCAAATACCCTACTGCAAAAGAGGAGAAGAAGTCAAGAGTCTGGAATGTTGTACAAGGCTTGTGTGCAGTACTGATCGCTCGAACACAGTAAAGATACAAAAAAGTGCACAACATTTTCCTGGTATCCAAAATTGAGGAAATTGAACTTCATTCTTTGAGAGTTAACTGTAGGAAACCCACCTAAATTTAAAGGAATCACGATGCACTTAAATCACGAATCACTTAAGAATCCCAAGGCAGAAAAAGTTGATTAAAATATTGGAAAAATATGGACAATTCTATTCTGGTCATGGATTAACTCACATCACACAGTTTTCTTTCTCCAATTGCTCAGAACTGCATCCTTCAATATCCAGTTGCATCGAGTCCCAATTAAAATTCTGACATATAGCATGTATACCTCGTGTTCTCAAAAATCTGGTTCGGTCTTTGCTTGCAATGGTTGCCATGGAGAATATGCCCACAACCAAGTAGAGTGCGAATAGTTGAAAAACCTAAGTATTGTGTCTCGTCAAAAAGAGAAAATGCATTTATAGCAACTTTAAGGAAAATGGATGCGGAACCAAAGGAAAAAAGTTATTAGGAAAAGAAACCAAAAGCGTAGTCTGAGGTGGATTTTAGGAGGATCTTAAAAGGAGAAGTAGTGGTCGGTTTAGGGAGGAAATTCCAAAACTGAAGACATAGCAAGCCAAAGTGTGGTCAAAGGAAGAGTTTGACCCTCAAGAGGTCAGAGTTGGAAGAATGGAGAGTTGAGTGGGTTATAGGGCTGGAGGTGGTTACAGAGATGGGGAAAGGCACAGACTGGAAGGGATTTGAATATGACGAGAATTTACCACTCGAGGCATTGCCAAACCAGGCGCGAGACAATGGACTCAGTAGAGATGGGTGACCAGAACTTGACACAAGTTAGAATATAGGCAGCTATGGGGAGGTGGTGGCATAGTGGTAATGTCACTAGACTAGTAATTCAGAGCCCAGGCTAATGCTCTGGGGACATGGATTCGATTCCGATTATGGCAGATGGTGAAATTTGAATTCAATTAATAAATCTGGAATGTTAGTCTAGTGGTGATCATGAAACCATTGTTGACTGTTGTAAAAACCCATCTGGTTCACTAATGTCCTTTAAGGAAGGAAATCTGCTGTCCTTACCTGGTCTAGCCGACATGTGACTCCAGACCCACAGCAATGTGGTTGACTCTTAAAATGCCCTCTGAAATGGCCTAGCAAGCCAATTCGGGATGGGCAATAAATGCTGGCCTAGCCAGCGATGCCTACATCCCACAAAAAAAAAGTTGAAAATGTTGAATGAGCTGAAGTTTACAGAGCGTGACAGATGGGAGGCTGGGCAAGAGAGCATTAGAATAGCACAGCCTGACAAATACATGGATTAGGGTTTCAGCAGCAGGTGTGTGCCAGCATGGATGTGTTAAGGGCAAATTGTGTTCAACTTGATTTCAGTTTTTCGATGAGGTAACAGAGAGGGTTGATGAGAGTAATGCAATTGATGTGGTGTACATGGACTTCCTGAGGTACCACATATAGGCTTGTTAGCAAAGTTAAAGGCCATGGAATAAAAGGGACAGTGGCAACATGGATATGAAGTTGGGTGAGTGACAGGAAACAGTAGTGGTCAATGTTTGGTTTTCACACTGGAGGACAGTATACAGTGGGGTTCCCCAGGGATCTGTATTAGGATCCCTGCTTTTCTTGATCTATATTAATGACCAAGACTTGGATGTGCAGGACACAATTTCAAAATTTGCAGATGACACAAAAATTGGAAGTATCATGAACTTTGTGGAGGATCGTGACAGGCTGGTGGAATGGGCAGATACATGGCAGATGAAATTTAATGCAGAGAAATGTGAAGGGCTTCATCTTGGTAGGAAGAACAAGGAGAGGCAATAAAAAATAAAAAGGTACAATTCTAAAGTGGGTGCAGAGGCAGAGGGACCAGATGTCTGCATAAATTGTTGAAGGGCCAGTGCAGGTTGAGAAAGTGGTTAAGGCGGCATACAGGATCCTGGGCTTTATAAATCAAAGCATAGGAAAAGCAAGGAAGATATGCTGAACTTTATAAAACACTGGTTTGGCCTCAACTGGAATACTGTGTTCAATTCTGGGCACCACATTTTAGGAAGGATGTTAAGGCATTGGAGAGATTGCAGAAAAGATTTACAAGAATGGTTCCAGCGATGATGGTCTTCAATTATGCAGATAGATTGACAAAGCTGGGACTGTTCTCAGAGAAGGTTGAGAGGAGATTTGATAGAGGTGTTCAAAATCGTGAGGGGTCTGGGCAGAGAAGATAGGGAGAAACTGTTCCCACTAGTGGAAGGATTGAGAACCAGAGGACACTGAATTAAAGAAATTTGCAAAAGAACCAGAGGTGACATGAGGTAAAACTTTTTTTTTTTTAAAACACAGCAAGTGGTTATGATCTGGAATGTACCGCCTGAGAGTGTGGTGGAGGCAGATTCAATCGTGGCTTTGAAAAGGGAACCGGATAATTATCTGAACAGAAAAGATTTACAGGGCTACGGAGAAAAGGTAGGGGGAATGGGATCAGCTGAGTTGCTCTCATGGAGAGCTTACATGAACACACTGGGCTGAATGGCCCCCTTCTGTGTTGTAACTTTTGATTTTATGACGAACAATGTTATGGAGGTGGAGATGGGTAGTCTTTGAGATCAAGTAGTTATGAAGTGCTCAGCTTTGATGACAGGCACTCATATCAACTGTCTGAGAATCAATGAGTCATGCACGAAAGGTAAACAAATTGTCCTCATTTTTGGGCAGTTAACAATCAATGCCTTCCAATGTAGAGAGTACAAGATAATCTCTGGTCTCATAATACATCAGTGACTGCATTTCAGCACTCCAAGTTGGTGCCAATGAAAATGTGTCCAATAATTGTCTTTATAAAAGAATCCATTGGCAGAAAGGGTAAGTCAGAGGTGCAAACAACTTATTCATTCAAAATCATGGTTGAAGCAGTCTTTGGGCACAGTAATTAACCCTAGTTGCCTAAACTACAGGAGTAACAAAAGCCTGCTTCCCAGAACAATGAATTGGAAAGGTCTGTGATTGTTAGCATTCGATAAGGACAGGATTAAACTTCAACAGGAGAGCAACCTGCGAACACTGATTTACTCGGTACAAGATCACAAACTGGCTCCTTGGTGAGGTAGTTGAGTGTTGCCAGACCTGAACAGTCAGTGCCTTTAGGAGACAAGAGGAGAAAACGTCGCTGGGGGTGTGGACAAGTGATAGCAAAACAGCTAGCTGACACTTAAGATTGGGAAAGTTTTCATTGGGATTTTATTTGGAATGGTTTGAGATGACATATCACAATGCTAAAAGCCATAGTTTAGTAACCTGAAGGCCAATAAGCAGAAGTGTAAATTGATGCTGATATTTAATATTGGAGGCCAGGTGCATGGAGCTAGGACAGGTAGGGGTTTATCTAGATCAACATAGCTTAGTTGTCAACAACCTTCACGAACTGGGTGACGACACCTTGAAGGACTACAGTGCAGGCCATGGCACCAATGGACAAGGAACAGGACAAGAGATGTAAATATTATAGGAGATTCCACAGTTAGCGGGACAGATAGGTGTAACCATCATCATAAGTCTTGCAAGGTGTGTTGTCTCCCTGGTACCAGGATAAAGGACATCAGAGAAGGTGAAGGATACTCAGCAGGGGGAAGGGAGTGAGCCAGAAGCAGTTGTACACATTGGTACCAAAGACATATAAAGGGCAGGTATTGAGGTCCTATGGTCAGAATTTCAAGAGCTAAGGAGGAGGTTAAAAAAAAGTGGGATCTGGATGTTAACAATCTATGGATTACTCCCAGTGCCACATGCTAGTGAGAGTAGAAATAGGAAGACAGGAAGGGTCAACAAGTGTCTTGAAACATGGTGCAGGAGGGAGGGCTTCAAATTCTTGGGACATTGGGACCAGTTCTGGGACAGGAGGCACCCATTCAAAAGGGAAGGGTTGCACCTCAACAGGACTTGGACCAATGTCCTTGCAGGAAGGTTCACTAGTGCAGTTGGGAAGGGTTTAAACTAAATTGGCAGGGGGATGGGCAGCAGCATATAAAAGAAGAAAAGAGGAATAAGGTGCACAAAGGAGTGAGTGTGTTGGATAGTATTTGAAAGTGAAGTAGAACCTTATTAGATAGCAGCAGATAATAAGGGCTACAAGGATTACAAAGACAGGATTTACAATGCATGTATGTAAAAGCACAAAGTGTGGTGAATAAGGTTGGTGAGCTTCAAGCACAAATAGCCGTGTGGCAATATGATGTAGGTAGTGGCAATAACGGAAACAGCTTAAAAATTGCCAGGACTGGGTGCTTAATATTCAAGGATACTAAGTATTCAGAAAAGATAGGAAACAAAAGGGAGATGGGAAGGCAGTACTGATTAGGGAAGACATGGTTGTGTTGCAAAAAAGAATGTCCTTGAGGGGGCAAGGACAGAATCCATTTGGTTAGAGTTGAGAAGCAAAAAGGGTACGATGACATTACTGGGATATTCTATAGGCCTTCAAATAGCGAGAGAGATAGAGGAGTAAATCTTCAGGGAAATCAGAGAGATGTGCAAGAACTACAGAGTGGCGATATTGGGGGACTTTAATTACCCAAATATCAATTGGGATAGAGTAAAGGGTAAGGATGGGGAGGAATTTATGAAATGTGGTCAGGAGAACTTCCTTGTCCTCGTCCAACTAGGAATTTCTTTCAATTTAGTAAACTATATTTGTTGCTCACAATGCGTTCTCCTCTACATTGGAGACACCCAAATGCAGATTGGGTGACCGCTTTGCGGAACACCTCCGCTCAGTCTGAAAGCATGACCCCGAGCTTCTGGTTGCTTGCCATTTCAACACCCACCCGCCATCCCCCCCACCCCACCCTTGCTCTAATGCCCACATTTCTGTCTTTGGCCTGCTGCAGTGTTCCAGTGAACATCAACGCAAGATCGAGGAACAGCATCTCATTTTTCGATTAAACACACTACAGCCTTTCGGACTGAACATTGAGTTCAATTATTTCAGAGCAGGACTGGCCCTTTATTATTTTATTTTAGTCTGTTTTATCATTTTTTTTTTAAACCATGTGCCTGCCTTATACTGTGTTTTTCATCTTTGTGCTTTTGGCTAGGACTCATTATTCTGTCATTAACACTCTCTCTGCACTAATGCTTTTTCTTTCACCACACCATTAGTGCACACTCTGCCTTTGCCCCATGACCTCCTTGGCAGTTAATCTTTCTGGGCCTCTGTCCTATCACACACCACTTTTGTTCTCTTTCTCCACCCCCCCCCCCCCCCCACCCCCGCTTTACTTGCTTAAAACCTATTAAATTTCTAACCTTTGCCAGTTCTGATGAAAAGTCGCAGACCTGAAATGTTAACTGTTTCTCTCTCCACAGATGCTGCCAGACCTGCTGAGTATTTCTAGCACTTACTGTTTTTATTTCAAATTTCCAGCATCCGCAGTATTTTGCTTTTATTATAGGAAGGAGGCATTGCTGGATCTGGTGCTAGGAAATGAGGTGGGCCAAGTGTCTGGCGGAGAGCACTAGGCTAAGAGTGATCATCACATCATAAGGTTTAGATTAGTAATGGAGAAAAGCAAGGAACTATCTAAAGTAGAAGTTCTAAATTGGAAGAGGGCTAATTTCAATGGGATGAGAGGGGATTTAGCCAGGACAAAATGGAACCAAAGACTGACAGGAAAAACAACGGGTGATCTTCAAGGAGAAGTTGTTTTAGGTACAGGCTACATACATTCCAACAAGGGCAAAAGGTAAGGGAACCAAAGCCAATGCTCCTTAGATGGTGAGGGAGATAAATAACATGAAGAAACAAAAAAATAAGAGGATGTGTGATGCAGGTCTGAATTCTTCGAGCGAGAATCAGGCCAAAGACAATAAATTGAGAAAGGAATAGGAAAAAAAGATCAGCAAAGAGAGAATATGGGAATAGAATGGCAGTTAACACAAAAGGGAACCCAAAGATCTTCTACTGGCATGTAAACAGTAAGTGGGTAGTAACAGAACAGGTGGGGTGGTGCCTATTAGGAACAAACGGTGATATATACTGAGAGGTGCAGGGCAAGGCTAGAATACTTTGCATTTGTGTTTACAAAGGAAGATGCTGACAAAATATCAGTAGAAGCAGAGATGGTAGAGGCCATGGATAGGGTGAAAATTAATAGGAAGGATGTACTGGAAAGGCTGGCTATGCTTCCAGTGGATAGGTTACATGGTCTGGATGGCTTGCATCCCAGGATACTAAAGGAAGTGGGAGTGGAGATAGCGGAAGGGCTTGCCATAATCTTCCCTAGTGGTGTTCCCCAAGGTTCAGTGCCAGGGCCACTGCTTTTTTGATTTATTTATTTAATAAATATGGCTTGGACACTGGAATACAGTATAAAATTTCAAAATTTGCTGATGATACCAAACCTGAAGGTGTGGCAGACAGCGAGGATGATACCAATTTCTATTGTTCTTTATATTTTGACCAATCATCTGATCTGCCATTCAGCTTTGCAAAATTATATGCCTTTTCCTTAAGTTTAATGCTTTCCTTAATTTTAGTTAAGCACGGAAGGTGGGTCCTTCCCTTAGGAATATACTTACCCGAGTATTCTGAAATATCCCCTTGAATGTCTGCCACTGCTTCGCTATTAATCTATCTCCTAGCCAAGTAACCCAGTTCACTTCAGCTAGCTCAGCTTTCCTGCCCACATTGTTGCCCTCATTTAAGTTTAAAATACTAGTCTTAGACCCACTCTTCTCTCTTTCAAACTGGATATAAAATTCAATCATATTGTGGTCGCTGCTACCTAGAGGTGCCTTTACTCTGAGGTCATTAATTAATCCTGTCACATTACACAATACCAAGTCTCATATAACCTGCTATCTGGTTGGTTCCAGAATGTGCTGCTCTAAGAAACTATCTCGAAAGCATTCTACGAACCCCTCATCCAGGCTACTATTGCCAATCTGTTTTTCCAGTTTATATGTCGATTAAAATCACCCATGATTACTGCCATCCCTTTATCACAAGCACCCAATATTTCTTCTTGCATACTTCGTCCTACATTATGGTTACTGTTAGGGGGCCTGTAGACCACTAGTGACTTCTTTCCCCTACTATTCCTCATCTTCACCCAAATCTCCTGAACCAGGTGATGTATTTTGGAAGGGATAAGGAGAGGCAAGATAGACTTAATGGCACAGTTCTAAAGAGTGAGCAAGAACAGAAGGACCCAAGGGTTCATGTACATTGATCTTGTAAGGGTGGCAGGACATATTCAGAGAGTAGTTACCAAAGTATATGGGATCTTGGGCTTCATAAATAGAGGTATTGAGTACAAAAGCAGGGAAGTTATGCTGAACCTTTATAAAGCTCTGGTTAGGCCACAACTAGAGTACTGTGTCCAGTTCTGGTCACCGCACTTTAGGAAGGATGTGCGGGTTCTTGAGAGGGTGCAGAGGAGATTTACCAGAATGGTTCCAGGGATGAGGGAGTTTCGTTATAAAGTTTAGATTGGAGAAGCTGGGGCTGTTCTCCTTGGAGCAAAGGAGATGGAGAGGAGATTTGATAGGTGTATAAGATTGACAGGTTTAGACAAAGCAGATAAAGAAAAGCTTTTCCCATTAACTGATGGTACAAGGACTAGAGGATGCAGGTTTAAGGTTTTGGGCAAGAGATACAGGGTGTATGTGAGGAAGAATGTTATTTATGCAAGCAGTAATGACCCAGAACGCATTGCCTATGAGGATGGTGGAAACAGAGACAATGACTTCAAAAGGAAATTGGATGGGCACTTGAGGGAAATAAACTAACTGGGCTAGGGGAAAAAGTGGGAGAATGGAACTGACTGGGTTGCTCTACAGACAGCCGGCATGGACTTGATGGACTGAATGGCCTCTTTCTGTGCTGTAATGATTATGACTTTCTGACTGTATGAACGGATATTGAACCCCAGGCTGAGCTTTCAGTGGGATACTGTCTTCAAGGATTACTCAGTAGCAGTGTACGTAGATCCTCGGAGAGATCTAGCTTGATGAGCATACGTGTCATTGAAATTGCCTTCTAATTATTGAAAACTAATGTTAGAAATGTTTGAATTTTGATATAGGCAAATCATAGAATGCTACTTTTAATGCTTAGAAATGAGGGTTTGGAAAGGTTCCAAGGTGATTTAATAGTCACATTTGAAGCTGCCGATTATAAAAAGCTGATACAAAAGTCAAAATATTGCAGATGCTGGAAATTTGAAAAAACAGAAAACACTGGAAATACTCAGGTCAGGTAGTACTACTGGAAATTGTTCTGATGAAAAGTCATTGACCTGAAACTTTAACACTGTTTTACTTTCCACAAGCGCTGCCCAACATGCTGAGTATTTCCAGCATTTTCTGTTTATAGAATGAAGAGTAGGTCAGAAAATCATTTGATTCTTAGGCAACTGAAGCCAGCAACTGGAAGATTTTGAACTCCACCTGGGTGGATGATGGGCTTATCCTGAGTTCTGTGGAGGATGAACACAAGAAGCAAACAAAAATGATGACAGGATATTTTGCAGAGGATCTTCATTCACGTTTGAAGCACAAAACGTCCCTGACAGATGATGGAGGGGGAAAAACATGAATAATAAAGGCATGGGATGCAACAAAGAGGACTTCAAGTAGAAAATCTGCATGCACTTAAGAAATGTTTTAAACAAGTTTGTTTTCACTTCAGTTTGAGTGTAATTTTGCAGTTTGTTTCCTCCCAAACCACTTATTTATTCATTTAAAAGATAAATGCACAGCAAGTATTGTTAACTTATAGCTTGAGCAGTCAAATATTTATTCAAAACTAGAGTTAACAATTCCTTACCATCTTCATTCCTGTGATAAAGGGCTCTGAGGTAGAGTTGGCTGCACCTGCGGATGGAGGTGTTGGTGGTGCCTTGTTACGAATTCCCACTGTTGTAAGAAGACATGCAATCACTGCAGGGACTGCGTACACTCCCAGCTGAAAATGCAACAAAAAATAGTCAGGCTACAGAATATATTCCCTCTGGAATATAACAGATCCACTCCAAATAATAATCTGCATGTGCAATATAACTAAGTTTTTGGTATGTCCTTACCAAGAGTGGCATTGAAGATGGCTCCTTCACCAGCAGAGGAGAAAGTATATTGGCAAATAGAATACCCAACGGATTGGCTAGATTGCCAGGGAGGAAACAAAACCAATTATTGCCAATCACTTGTAACACTGCACTCGATACATCATTTGAAATTAAATGGTATTTAGTGGACAAATGCTCATCATATTTGCTGGGAATTTTCCTATCTGCTATTTTAACTGAGGCATTAATCTAGTAAATAAACCAGTTAACATCGGTGTTAAAATTTCAGAGAAAGGAATGTAGTTTTTAAGATAGATAATTCACAAATATAGTGCTACTCATTGTTCCAAGAAACTTGTACAACCAATCTTCAAGCAGAGAGACATGTCTCAAACCATTTCACCTAAACAGCCACAAGAGCACCATGGCAGAGGCCAGAAATTTGCTTTAGTTTTCTACAGTGTTAGGAACCGAGGTGGGAGGAGTACACTATCTTTCTCTAGTTCCACTTCTCCACAGGCCACAACGTATATTTAAATGTTTACCCAGTTATCGATGCAGCCAATTATATACTCTTTTTATTTCAGATTAAAATACACCAACTATGTTTCTTTAATAAACAAAATCAAGTATAAAACAAGACATATTCAGCAAAGATGTGAAGCATTAACACACAGATTGAAATATAAAAATTCCCTTCTAGCTTAGCCCAACACACCCCAGTTAAAGAGAAAATAAAGTTTTCTCTGCAGAGATCGTTTTACAAAGAAAAAACAAAAAGAATACCTCGGCCAAATACTAGTTAATCCTTGAAGGAAAAGGAGAAGATATGGAATGATATCAGTTGTCCCTTTATGCTGGCGTCCCAAATACGCGTAGACCGCTGTCATTGGGATCTTTCTGGAGCAGTTCTTTTCAGGCGGCGTGGAGGATTAATCTGGCAGGCTTTCTCGGAGAAATGTGGCATCAGGCATTTCAGCTATCACACACTGAATTCGCAGGGTTTCTCAGAAAGGTGGAGAAAAAATGAGCTGAGTGTTTCTCTCAGCAGGCTATAATCCCTACTGACTCAAAACAATATCCAAAGACGAAACCAACTCTTGACCACCATAAATTTTGACATGTCACTTCTCTGTAAACAACTCCCATAGTCAGAAGGCACCTGCTGTTTACTTAGCTGCAGACATGTGACTTCCAATAAGTGTTTTTAAACAAAGTCCTTCCAGTGATCTTTAGAAATAAAAGTCCTATAATTTATGGAATCACTCCAGTCCTCCAAAGGAATCCATTTCCACAATTTTAAAACACGAATCCTCAAAAAAATATTTTTAAAATGGAAGTACTTTCATAACACTTCCATTCTCGGAGGAATGAAACACCATTTTTAAATGCATTTCATTACAAAGTGTGAAAAAAGACAAAAACAATTACAAACACATTTACACACTCATTGTCTCTCAATCACTACCTGTAACTAATACAGTTCTGCTTTGCACCATCTTTGTACTCATAACTCAAAGAAAGGTTAAATGCTAGACAAAGCATCAGCAATTACATTATTCTTCCCTGCAATGTGGATTATCTGTAAGTGATAGGGCTGCAATAGTTAACTCCATCAAAAGTCTGGCATTCTGGTTTTTGAATTTTTCCACAAAGGCTAGCACATTATGATCAGTATATTCCAGTGCTGTTCTCCCTTCGTCAGATACAGGAGAAATGCCATGAACAACAGATGCCCCTCTACATTGCTTTCATTGATCTCACCAAAGCCTTTGACCTCGTCAGCAGACGTGGTCTCTTCAGACTACTAGAAAAGATCGGATGTCCACCAAAGCTACTAAGTATCATCACCTCATTCCATGACAATATGAAAGGCACAATTCAACATGGTGGCTCCTCATCAGAGCCCTTTCCTATCCTGAGTGGTGTGAAACAGGGCTGTGTTCTCGCACCCACACTTTTTGGGATTTTCTTCTCCCTGCTGCTTTCACATGCGTTCAAATCCTCTGAAGGAATTTTCCTCCACACAAGATCAGGGGGTAGGTTGTTCAACCTTGCCTGTCTAAGAGCGAAGTCCAAAGTACGGAAAGTCCTCATCAGAGAACTCCTCTTTGCTGACGATGCTGCTTTAACATCTCACACTGAAGAGTGCTGCAGAGTCTCATCGACAGGTTTGCGGCTGCCTGCAATGAATTTGGCCCAACCATCAGCCTCAAGAAAACGATCATGGGGCAGGACGTCAGAAATGCTCCATCCATCAATATTGGCGACAACGCTCTGGAAGTGGTTCAAGAGTTCACCTACCTAGGCTCAACTATCACCAGTAACCTGTCTCTAGATGCAGAAATCAACAAGCGCATGGGTAAGGCTTCCACTGCTATGTCCAGACTGGCCAAGAGAGTGTGGGAAAATGGCGCACTGACACGGAACACAAAAGTCCGAGTGTATCAGGCCTGTGTCCTCAGTACCTTGCTCTACGGCAGCAAGGCCTGGACAACGTATGTCAGCCAAGAGCGACGTCTCAATTCATTCCATCTTCGCTGCCTTCGGAGAATACTTGACATCAGGTGGCAGGACTATATCTCCAACACAGAAGTCCTTGAAGCGACCAACACCCCCAGCTTGTACACACTACTGAGTCAGCGGCGCTTGAGATGGCTTGGCCATGTGAGCCGCATGGAAGATGGCAGGATCCCCAAAGACACATTGTACAGCGAGCTCGCCACTGGTATCAGACCCACCGGCCGTCCATGTCTCCGCTATAAAGACGTCTGCAAACGCGACATGAAATCGTGTGACATTGATCACAAGTCGTGGGAGTCAGTTGCCAGCATTCGCCAGAGCTGGCGGGCAGCCATAAAGACAGGGCTAAATTGTGGCGAGTCGAAGAGACTTAGTAGTTGGCAGGAAAAAAGACAGAGGCGCAAGGGGAGAGCCAACTGTGCAACAGCCCCGACAAACAAATTTCTCTGCAGCACCTGTGGAAGAGCCTGTCACTCCAGAATTGGCCTTTATAGCCACTCCAGGCGCTGCTTCACAAACCACTGACCACCTCCAGGCGCGTATCCATTGTCTCTAGAGATAAGGAGGCCCAAAAGAATTCCAGTGTGTCTCTGTAGTCGTGGCGGACATAGACTTCAAAATGTCATAAACCCAGGGTTTCTTTTTCCACTGTTGAGTCTCTCTTTTTGTGTTGATTAATCTTTTTGGAAAAGTATCCCACTGGCCTTTCTATGCCCGATTCATCGTCTTGTAACAGGACTGCACCAACCCCCAGGTCACTAGCATCAATTGCTACCTTGAAGGGCTTAGTGAAATTTGAGGCAGCCAACACTGGTTCACTTATCAAAATGGCTTTCAGTCTCAAAATATGCTTGGCACTCTCCTGACCACACTACCTTGACTTTCTGTTTTTGTAGCAAATCAGTCATTGGAGCAACTATAGTGCTAAAATTTAGTACAAATTTGCAGTATAAACCACACATTCCCAAAAACCTCATGATTTCTCATTTAGTCTTAGGGGCAGGAACTCCATCAATGCTTGTACTTTTGCTATTCTTGACAACACTTGTCCTTGCCCAACTATATGCCCGAGGTAGGTTACCCGTGCTTTTGCAAATTCACTTTTGGCAAGGTTTATCACCAAATCAGCCGACTGTAATTTTCTAAATAAAGCTTCTAGTTGTTCCAAGTGGTCCTTCCAAGTGTCACTGTATACCAGCACATCATCAAGGTAAACCACACAGTTAGGAACACTGGCTACCACTTGGTTCATTAGTCTCTGAAAAGTTGCCAGGGCATTTTTGAGCCCGAATGGCATCACTCAGCATTGGAAAAGACCGTCTGGTGTAACAAAGGCCGATATTTCTTTAGCTCGGGACGTTAAAGGAACCTGCCAGTATCCCTTTAACAAATCTATTTTGGTAAGAAACGTGGCATTGCCAACCCTGTCAATACAGTCTTCCAAGCGAGAAATTGGTGAGGAGTCTGCTGTTGTTACTGCATTAGCCATTCTGTAGTCTATGCAAACTTTAGTTGAACCGTCAGGCTTAGGCACCAACATGACTGGTGAACTCACACTGCTTTGACCGAGTTCAGTTGGGCTGTTTTCCAAGATGTACCGGATTTCTGCTTTCACCTAGGCATGTTTCTCTGGACTTAAGTGATAAGGATGCTGTTTTATAGGAGAGCATTCTCCTACATCATGTATGGATAAGGTTGTACATTCTGGTTTATCCCTGCAGACTCCTTTAAATGCTGTGAGTCGCCCCCCTTGTTAGATCTTCTCGTTGTTCTGCATCTAAATATGAAAGCGTAGTGTCTAATCTCCCTACAATTCAGTATTAGCTAACGGGATAGTAGGAGGTTCAATTTGAGAATTGTCTAGGTCTCCTTCTGCCTCATCCTCACTATTCCTTACATCCTTCACTGTCCCTACTTCCTGACACACCTGTGCTTGCTTAGTCACCTCCCAGTGGTGATATTGTTTCAGCATATTGATATAACACAGCCGATTCTCTTTCCGGCTATCTGGGGTGGCAAATAATTTACTTCACCAATTCTTTTGACTACTCTATATGCTCCACTGAACTGTTCTTTCAGCGGTTCACCCTGCAAAGGCAATAATATTAACACCTCATCCCCTGGTTTAAATGTTTGGGTCTTGGCCTACTTGTCTGCCCATATCTTCAAGGCTGTTGGGAAGCTTTTTAGGTGTTCCCAAGCCACTTTGCTCAGGATCCGTGATCACGGATACATAATCTAACATGGAAGATTTGTCCCTTTGTTCTAAAAGCTTTTCGTTGATTAGGTTTAGAGGACCTCTTATCTCATATCCATAAACTAATTCAAAAGGACTAAAACCAGTAGACTCATTAGGTGAATCCCTCGTGGCAAACAAAATAAATTCTAGCCCTTTATACCAATCATGGGGATACTCATGACAATATGCCCTGATCATCGTTTTGAGGGTCTGATGGTACTGTTCTACAGCCCTTTGTGTCTGTAGGCAGTATGCTGAGGACTTTAACTGTGTTATACTCAGATTACTCAATGTCCTGAAAAACCTTTTAAACATAAAATTGGAACCTTGATCCGAATGAATCGCAATTGGTAATCCATACCTAGTGAAGAACTGGGTTAACTTCTCTCCACTACCTTAGCAGAGATTGTTCAAGGAATGGCCTCTGGGAACGGAGTAGCCATATCCATAATAGTGAGTATATTGTCACGGCCAGGTGAGAATAGGTCCAGGGGTTCCCTCTCAGTCTTTGCCTGGTTTAACCGTAACAGGGTTTAATCTTTAAACACTGTTTTTAGCTCCCCCCTCAGTGAATCCTTGTTCACTGCTCCAATTGTAAGGCAAAGAAATCAAACAGGTTTCCTTAAATTTAAACAAGAAAGGTAGCAGTTTATTAATCTTAAACTCGAATCTGGTTGACTACAAATATGCGACACGACCACGCTAGCATGCATACGCGATAAACAGACACAGATAGAGACAGAAAAAGAAGGAACAAAGGGGAAAAGTTTGAGGCAATATCTGGCAGTTACAATCCTTTAAGTTCAATGTGGAGTCTTTGGTTGTCGGTAAGTCTTGCAATTCGTTGGGGCCCAGTTCACACTTAAACTAGTTCCGATGTAGGAGTCTTTTCTCTCAAGGTTTATGTATTTTCTGTTGTCCAGTGGCTTGGGGAGAAAGCAAGAGCACCAGCAGGAGAGAGATGCTTTCTTGTTCCAGTTCAAACTGCCTTCTGATTCTTTCTCTGTGGCACAATTGAAAAAAAAAACAAATTGCCCAACAGGTTAGTCATGTGACTAGCTCCTTATTTGGAACAGTGTCCTGCATGGTTTGTGGATTGTACTTTAGCAGTCTCTGGAATGTGCTTCCTTACACCTTCAATGTCTGGTGATCAAAATCCATTTGGGTTAATTGGAGCAGGGAATAGTCCTTTGTCGCCACAAGCACCATCTCTTAGTATGCAAATGTCCTTCCAGTCTAGCGTCTGATGACCTACAAACAAGTCATTTCTTCACTCCAGCAACAGTTTAAAATCAATGTTCATATTACAAAATTAATATGCCTCATTCTTGGCAGGTGGGGGTCTACATGACAATATATTGATGTCCCACTTTTGTTTCCGGTAAAGGTCCGACACAGTCTACCAATACCCGACTAAATGGTTCCCCAAAATCTGGTATGGGAATTCGAGGTGTCCGTTTTATAGCAGGATGCGGTTTTCCCACAACCTGGCACGTTTTACAAAACTGCACCATGTCCATGGTAAGACCTGGCCAGTAAAAATGTCGACTTATATATGATTGGGTCTTCCAGATCCCCACGTCCTGCCATAGGAATTCCGTGGGCTATCCTCAATGTTTCCTGGCAATAATTGGGCGGTACCATTATTTGGTGATCTACCGTCATTCTTCATTCGCAGGTCTGTGAGGAGTTCCCCACTTCATCAGAATCCCATTTTTAATATGGCAGCCTTCCAGAACTTCCTTTGCTTCAGCATCAGTTAGAGCCGATTGTGCCACTTTATTTAACTCTGGATCTGCTTGCTGAACCTTGATCAGAAATGACTTACTGAACATTTCCTTCGGATTATCCAAATCCCCAAAGAAGGTTTCAGGTATTTGGCTATCTGGCTGTGGTACCAAATTGACCTCCAACAATGGAACTTGTTTCCATTCAGGTAAACCTTCAGGTAAAAGGTGTCGCTATGGGTACCCGCATGGGTCCTTGTTATGCCTGTCTTTTTGTGGGATATGTCGAGCATTCTTTGTTCCAGTCCTACTCAGGCCCCCTCCCCCAACTCTTTTTCCGGTACATTGATGACTGTATCGGTGCCGTTTCCTGCTCCCGCCCCGAACTGGAAAACTTTATCAACTTTGTTTCCAATTTCCACCCTTCTCTCACCTTTACATGGTCCATCTCCGACACTTCCCTTCCTCGACTTCTCTGTCTCCATCTCTGGGGATAGGTTGTCTACTAATATCCATTATAAGCCCACCGACTCCCACAGCTACCTCGACTACACTTCTTCACACCCTACCTCCTGTAAGGACTCTATTCCATTCTCCCAGTTTCTCCGTCTCCGACGCATCTGCTCTGATGATGCTACCTTCCATGACGGTGCTTCTGATATGACCTTTTTCCTCAACCGAGGATTTTCCCCCACTGTGGTTGACAGGGCCCTCAACCGTGTCCGGCCCATTCCCCGCACCTCTACCCTCACCCCTTCCCCTACCAGAACCGTGACAGGGTTCCCCTTGTCCTCACTTTTCACCCCATCAGCCTCCATATCCAAAGGATCATCCTCCGCCATTTCCGCCACCTCCAGCGTGATACCACTACCAGTCACATCTTCCCCTCCCTTCCCCTGTCAGCATTCCGAAGGGATCGTTCCCTCCGCGACACCCTGGTCCACTCCTCCATTACCCCCACCACCTTGTCCCCATCCCATGGCACCTTCCCCTGCAATCGCAGGAGGTGTAATACCTGCCCATTTACCTCCTCTCCCCTCACTATCCCAGGCCCCAAACACTCCTTTCAGGTGAAGCAGCGATTTACTTGTACTTCTTTCAGTGTAGTATACTGTATTCGCTGCTCACAGTGTGGTCTCCTCTACATCGGGGAGACCAAGCGCAGACTGGGTGACCGCTTTGCGGAACATCTCCGCTCAGTCCGCAAGCAGGACCCTGAGCTTCCGGTTGCTTGCCATTTCAACACTGCCCCCTGCTCACATCTCTGTCCTGGGATTGCTGCAGTGTTCCAGTGAACATCAACGCAAGCTCGAGGAACAGCATCTCATTTACCGATTAGGCACATTACAGCCTGCCGGACTGAACATTGAGTTCAATAATTTCAGAGCATGACAGCCCCCCATTTTACTTTTACTTTCATTGTCATTTTTTCTTTTTTTTTTTACATTTTTTACAATTTTTTTTTTGCATTTATTTCATTTCATCTTAGTCTGTTCAGTTTGCTTACCCATTGTTTTTTTCAGGTTTGCACTTGCTGCTGTTCAATATTCAGTATATTAACACCTAATCTGTACTAATGCTTCGTCTTTCAACATACCATTAACATATTGTTTGCCTTTGCTCCGTGACCTTTTGGTCAGCTATGTGGCCTGGTCCAATCTAGACCTCCTTTGTTATCTCTTGACCCACCCCCACCACACTTGCTTATAACCTGTGACTTTTCTAATATTTGTCAGTTCCGAAGAAGGGTCACTGACCCGAAACGTTAACTCTGCTTCTCTTTTCACAGATGCTGCCAGACCTGCTGAGTGGTTCTAGCATTTCTTGTTTTTATTTCAGATTTCCAGCATCCGCAGTATTTTGCTTTTATTATAATGGAACTTGTTTAGCCATTGCTCGGGTCACTACACATGAAGGAAAACTTCCTGGAATCTTTTCCTGCAACTGTTCTGTATCTTTGACTTCACTTGGTCTTTCTGTGACTACAGGAGAAGCTACTACCTTCATTGTGACCAAATCATTCCCCAGCAGTAGGTCAACTCAGTCTACAGGCAAACTATGGACAACTCCGACGGTTACCGCTCCAGACATTAGGTCACACTCTAGATACACATGATACAAAGGTACAGGTATATACTCCCTGCCGATACCATTCACTCAATGTGCTCTCTGGTGGACAAGTTATGCCTTTCCCCAGCAAGAGAGTTTGGGTGGCTATCCCCAAGTATAACTATAGGTTTACCTGTCCTACTTGAGGGAGAAGGAGTTACTTTTCCTTTTGACAATAATTTCCTGTAACTCTGGTATCTTGTTCATGTCCCATGCACTCACAGTGGGGTTTTTTTTTACTTGGCCTTACAGCTGCAGTCAGAGCTACAGCCTGATCTGTCGTTCTGTTGGACAAGGCCCCTTTCTCTGCATTGGCCTCATGCACCCCGATAAGTCCCAGGGGTTTACCCCGCAACTTCCAACATTCTGCACGAAGGTGTCCCACCTTGTGACAATGGGAACATTTAGGCTTTCGGACCTCACTTCCACCCAAAGCATCTTCCTTTCTGGCCTGAGGAGGCGATCCCGGGGTCTTCCCAGCTGTCTCTTCTTGTCCCTGGCTACTTGCCTTCCTTTCACCCTCCAACCTTCTAGCCTTCTCAGGTTTTTGGAGGTGATGGAAAAAGGATTTGGGCTTGTAAACAAGCTCGTTAATCATCAGCAATCTCAGCTGCCTGTCTGGCTGTTGAAACCTTCTGGTTGTCTATGTGGGTTCTTACTAATGGAGGGAGTGAATTTTTAAATTCCTCCAGAAGAATTATTTCTCCAAGAGTCTCATACGTGGCCTCTACGCTTAGCGCCCGCATCCAAAGTTAATTTGTTTTACCCTCTCAAATTCTATATAAGTTGCCCAGGCTGTTTCCAGAGGTTCTCAAATTTCTGCCTATAAGCTTCAGGGACCAACTCATAAGCAGCAAGAATAGCCTTTTTTGCCATCTCAATCTGCAGAGGTCTCCTCAGAAAGCATGGCAAAAACTTCATGAGCTCTGCCCCATCAACTTGCTTTGCATAAGTAGTGTCCAGCTTTCCTTCAACCACTTCATCTGTCTGGCTATCTTTTGAAAAGAAATGAGAAATGCCTCTACATCCTTTTCCTTAAACTTCGGGAGGGTTGCACAAATTTAAACGGCTCGCCACTGGGTCCTGGGCTGGAGTCAGTTCTTTTCTCACCAGAATTCTTGTCGATGCCAAAGTCACCCTGATTTTTTTTTTTTAATTTGAATACCCTTTCTTGCTCCCTTTCCTTTTCTATTTCTCTTTCTTTTTCTCTCTCCTGCCTCTCATGTCTTTTCTTTTGAAATTGTAGTTCAAGTTTTTTCATTTATTTTTCCTGCTCAAGTTTTTATTTCCAATTCTCTTTCCTGTTCAAATTGCTTTACCTGTAACTTAATTCTAGCTAATTCAACTGAATTATCACCTGAATTTATATTATTTTTTTTTTTTTATGTTTTTTTTATTTAGTGATACAGCTCTGAAACAGGCCCTTCGGCCCACCGAGTCGGTGCCGACCAACAACCATTTATATTAACCCTCCAGTAGTCCCATATTCCCTACCACCTACCTACACTTGGGGCAATTTACAATGGCCAATTTACCTATCAACCTGCAAATCTTTGGCTGTGGGAGGAAACCAGAGCACCCGGCGAAAACCCACGTGGCCACAGGGAAAACTTGCAAACTCCGCACAGGGGCAGTACCCAGAATTGAACCCGGGTCCCTGGAGCTGTGAGGCTGTGGTGCTAACCACTGCGCCGCCCAAAGAATAGCCTTTTCCTTCTTCCAATTTCAAATGGGGTGCTATTACTTCAATTATGTCTGCTTTCTTAGCCCCGGTTTTAACTCTAACTCCAACTTTTCTGCCAATTCTTTTAACCTAGCCTTGGTTAAGTTTTTCAAATCACTCAGGGATAAGTCCTCCTTCCCCAGAAAGGCCATAGCAACTGACAAATCCATTCCGGTTGTGTAAACTTTAATCTAAATGCACAAGAAAGCTGGTGCTTTCCTTTTCCCCTTTTCAATTATTATTACTCACTTACAATTGCACATCATCAGCTTCGGGCTATCCCGCACAGAACATCCAATTATATGTTACGATTGAGGTGGGAGGAGTGTACGGTCTTTCTCTAGTTCCAGTTCTCCACAGGTCACAAAATATATTTAAATGCTTACCCAGTTACCGACACAGCCAGTTAGATACTCTCTTTATTTCAGAATAAAATCCAACTAGGTTTCTTTAGTAAACAACAGAATTATTAATTATAAATCAAGGCTTATTCAGTAAAGATGCAAAGCATCAACAGATTGAAATATAAAAATTCCCTTCTACTTTAGCTCAACACATGCATACACACATTGAAGAAAAAATTTAAAAGATTTCTCTGCAGAGATCTTTTTACAAAAAAAAAGACAAAAAAGGAATACTTTGGCCAAATACTTCTTCATCCTTGAAGGAAAAGTAGAAGACATCAGCTGTCCCTTTATTCTGGTGTACCAAATACGCATAAGACGGCTGTCACTGGGATCTTTCTAGAGCAGTTCTTTTCAGGTGGCTTCGAGGATTAATCTGGCAGGCTTTCTAGGAGAAATGCAGTATCAGGGTTTTCAGCTATCTCACACTGAATTCGCAGCATTTCTCAGAGGTGGAGAAAAAATGAGCTGGGTGTTTCTCTCAGCAGGCTGCAAACCCAACTGACTCAAAACAATATCCAAACCAAAACCAACTCTTGACCACCATAAATCTTGATGTCACTTCTCTGTAAACAACTCCCATAATCAGAAGGCACCTGCTGTTTACTTAGCTGAAGACATGACTTCCAGTAAGTGTTTTTAAACAAAGTCCTTCCAGTGACCTTTAACTCCAGCATCTATGAAGTCACTCCAGTCCTCCAAAGGAATCCATTTCCACTATTTTAAAACACGGGTCCTCACAAAAATATTCAAAAATGGAAGTACTTTCATAACAGACATAAAGAATGTAGACAGGTGGTAAGAGGAGGGATGGGGCCAATTCAGGACCAGAAAGCAGACCTATGCACAGAGGCAGAGGGCATGGCTGAGGTACTAAATACTCTGCATCTGTCTTTACCAAGCAAGATCCTCCCAAACTCTCCGTAAAGAGGTAATTAAGATACTGGAGGGGCTAAAAATTGATAAAGGAGGAACTGGAAATGTTGGCTGTACTTAAAGTTGATAGAAACATAGAAAATAGGAGCAGGAGTAGGCCATTCGGCCCTTCGAGCCTGCTCCGCCGTTCATTATGATGGCTGATCATCCAACTCAGTAACCTGTACCCACTTTCGCCCCATATCCTTTGTAGCCTTTCGCCCCAAGAGCTATATCTAACTCCTTCTTGAAAACATACAATGTTTTGGCCTCAAATGCTTTCTGTCGTAACGAATTCCACAGGCTCACCACTCTCTGGGTGAAGTAATTTCTCCTTATCTCAGTCCTGAAATGTTTACCTCGTATCCTTAGACTATGACCCCTGGTTCTGGACTCCCCCACCATCGAGAAGATCCTTCCTACATCTACCCTGTCAAGTCCTGTTAGAATTTTATAGGTTTCTAGGAGATCCCCCCTCACTCTTCTGAACTCCAGCGAATATAATCCTAACCAACTCAATCTCTCCTCATATGTCAGTCTCGCCATTCCAGGAATCAGTCTGGTAAACCTTCGCTGCATTCCCTCTATAGCAAGAACATCCTTCCTCAGATAAGGAGAGCAAAACAGCACACAATATTCCAGGTGTGGCCTCACCAAGGCCCTGTATAATTGCAGCAAGACATCCCTGCTTCTGTACTCGAATCCTCTCGCTATGAAGGCCAACATACCATTTGCCTTTTTCACAGCCTATTGCACCTGCATGCTTACCTTCAGCGACTGGTGTACGAGAACACTCAGGTCTCGTTGCATATTCCCCTCTCTCAGTTTATCACCGTTCAGATAATAATCTGCCTTCCTGTTTTTGTTACCAAAGTGGTAACCTCACATTTATCCACATTATACTGCATCTGCCATGCATTAGCCCGCTCACTCAACTTGCCCAAATCACCCTGAAACCTCTCTGCATCCTCCTCACAACTCACCCTCGCACCCAGTTTTGTGTCATGTGCAAATTTGGAAATATTACATTTAGTTTCCTCATCTAATTCATTAATATATTGTGAATAGTTGGGCCCCTAGCACCGATCACTGCGGTACCCCACTAGTGACTGCCTGCCATTTGGAAAAAGACCCATTTATCCCTACTCTTTGTTTCCTGTCTGCCAACCAATTTTCTATCCTTCGCAATACACCACCCCCAATCCCATGTGCTTTAATTTTACACACTAACCTCTTAGGTGGGACTTTGTCGAAAGCCTTCTGAAAGTCCAAATAAACCACATCCACTGGCTCCCCCTCATCAACTCTACTAGTTACATCCTCGAAGAACTCTAGTAGATTTGTCAAGCACGATTTCCCTTTTGTAAATCCATGCTGACTCTGTCCGATTCTACCACTGTTCTCCAACTGTTCGGCTATAAAATCTTTGATAATGGACTCTAGAATTGATAAGTCACCAGGGTTGGATAGGATGCATCCGAGCATACCAAGGGAAGGAAGAGTGGAAATTGCAGAGGCACTGGCCATAATCTTCCAATTCTTAGGTACAGGGGTGGTGCCATATGACTGGAGAATTGCACATATTGTACCCTTGTTCAAAAAATGGTGCAAGGATAAACCCAGCAATTGCAGGCCAGTCAGTTTAACTTCAGTGGTGAGAAAGCTTTAGAAACGATGGTTTGGCACAACATCAATAGTCACTTGGACAAGTGTAGATTAATTAAGGAAAGTCAGCATGGATTTGTTAAAAGTAAATCATGTTTAACTAACTTGATTTTTATTTTTGATGAAGTAACAGAGGGTTGATGAGGGTAATGCGATTGATGTGGTGTACAAGGACTTCCAAAAGGCATTTGATAAAGTGGCACAAAACAGGCAAGGATACGAGTTGGTTGAGTGACAGGATACAATAGTGACTGTGGAGGGCAGTAGATAGTGGGGTTTCTCAGATCGGTACTAGGACCACTGCTTTTCTTGCTCTATATTAAATGACATAGACTTGGGTGCGCAGGGCACTATATCAAAATTTGCTGCTGACACAAACCTTGAAAGCACTGTAAGAAGGACAGTGATAGACAGGCTGATGGAATGGGCAGACATGTGGCAGATGAAATTTAATGCAGAGAAGTCTGAAGTGATACATTTTGGTAGGATGAGGAGACAAAAATATAAAATAAAGGATATGTTGTAAAGGGGGTGCAAGAACAGAGAGCCATGAAGAACATAGAGACAATATAACAAAGGGCACAAATCGTTGAAGGTGGCAGGGTGGATTGAGAAAGCATATGGAATCCGGGGTTTTATAAATAGAGGCAGAGAGTACAAAAGCAAGGAGGTGATGGTGAACAAAGAACAGTACAGCATAGGAACAGGCCATTCGGCCCTCCAAGCCTGCGCCGATAATGATGCCCGTCTAAACTAACACCTTCTACACTTCCGGGGACCGTATCCCTCTATTCCCTTCCTTTTCATGCATTTGTCAAGATGCCTCTTAAACGTCGCTATCGCACCTGCTTCCACCACCTCCCCCAGCAGCAAGTTCCAGGCACTCACCACCCTCTGTGTAAAGAACTTGCTTCGCACATCCCCTCTTAACTTTGCTCCTCGCAGCTTAAACCTACGTCCCCTAGTAACTGACTCTTCCACCCTGGGAAAAAGCTTCTGACTATCCACTCTGTCCATGCCGCTCATAACTTTGTAAACCTCTATCATGTCGCCCCTCCACCTCCGTCGTTCCAGTGAAAACGATCCGAGTTTATCCAACCTCTCACCATAGCTAATACCCTCCAGACCAGGCAACATCCTGGTAAACCTCTTCTGTACCCTCTCCAAAGCCTCCACATTCTTCTGGTAGTGTGGCAACCAGAATTGTACGCAATATTCTAAGTGTGGTCTAACTAAGGTCTGTACAGCTGCAGCATGACATGCCAATTTTTATACTCTATGCCCCGACCGATGAAAGCAAGCATGTTGTATGCCTTCTTGACTACCTTATCCACCTGCGTTGCCACTTTCAGTGATCTGCGGACCTGTACGCCCAGATCTCTCTGCCTGTCAATACTCCTAAGGGTTCTGCCATTTACTGTATACTTCCCACCTGTATCAGACCTTCCAAAATGCATTACCTCACATTTGTCCAGATTAAACTCCATCTGTCATTTCTCCGCCCACGTCTCCAACCGATCTATATCCTGCTGTATCCTCTGACAATCCTCATCACTACCTGCAACTCCACCAACCTTTGTGTCGTCCGCAAACTTACTAATCAGACCAGCTACATTTTCCTCCAAATCATTTATATATACTACAAACAGCAAAGGTCCCAGCACTGATCCCGGCGTAACTCCACTAGTCACATCCCTCCATTCAGAAAAGCACTCTCCCACTGCTACCCTCTGTCTTCCATGACAGAGCCAGTTCTGTATCCATCATGCCAGCCGACACCTCCTCCTTTTTGATATCGACATGACCCAGACTACCTACACACTCTTCCCTCGACTCATCATCCACCAAGTCCTTCTCTTGGGTGAATTCTGATGCAAAGTACTCATTTAGTACCTCGGCCATTTCCTCTGGCTCCACGCATAGATTCCCTCCTCTGTCCTTGAGTGGGCCAACCCTTTCCCTGGTTACCCTCTTGCTCTTTATATACGTATAAAAAGCCTTGGGATTCTCCTTAATGCTGGTTGCCAATGACTTTTCATGACCCCTTTTAGCCCTCCTGACTCCTTGCTTAAGTTCCTTCCTACTTTCTTTATATTCCTCAAGGGCTTTGTCTGTGCCCAGCCTTCTAGCCCTTACAAATGCTTCCTTTTTCTTTTTGACTAGGCTCACAATATCCCTCATTATCCAAGGTTCCCGAAACTTGCCAAACTTATCCTTCTTCCTCACAGGAACATGCCGGTCCTGGATTCTAATCAACTGACGTTTGAAAGATTCCCACGTCAGATATTGATTTACCCTCAAACAGCCGCCCCCAATCTAAATTCTTCAGTGCCTGCCTAATATTGTTATAATTAGCCTTCCCCCAATTTAGCACCTTCACCCGAGGACTACTCTTACCCTTATCCACAAGTACCTTAAACTTATGGAATTATGGTCACTGTTCCCGAAATGCTCCCCTACTGAAACTTCAACCACTTGGCCAGGCTCATTCCCCAATACCAGGTCCAGTACGGCCCCTTCCCTAGTTGGACTATCTACATATTGCTTCAAGAAGCCCTCCTGGATGCTCCTTACAAATTCTGCCCCATCCAAGCCCCTAGCACTAAGTGAGTCCCAGTCAATATAGGGGAAGTTAAAATCACCCACCACAACAACCCTGTTGCTTTTACATCTTTCCAAAATCTGTCTACATATCTGCTCCTCTACCTCCCGCTGGCTGTTGGGATGCCTGTCGTAAACCCCCAACATCGTGACTGCACTCTTCCTATTCCTGAACACCACCCATATTACCTCATTGCAGAAGCCCTCCGAGATGTCCTCCCGCAGTACAGCTGTGATATTCTCTTTAACCAGTAATGCAATTCCCCCACCCTTTTTACATCCCCCTCTATCCCACCTGAAGCTTCTAAATCCCGGAACATTTAGCTGCCAATCCTGTCCTTCCCTCAACCAAGTCTCTGTAATAGCAACATCATAGTTCCAAGTACTAATCCAAGCTCTAAGTTCATCTGCCTTACCTGTTATACTTCTCACATTGAAACAAATGCACTTCAGACTACCTTTATAAAACACTGGTTCAACCACAACTGGGGTAGTGTGTCCAATTCTGGACACCACACTTTAGGAAGGATGTTAAGGCTTCAAAAGGGTGCAGGAAAAATTTTCTGGAAAGAATAATTCAGGTCGAAATTAATAGTCACATGGACAAATGCAGGTTAATTAAAGATAACCAGCATGGATTTCTTAAGGGAAAATCATATTTGACTAACTTGCGGGAGCTTTTTGAAGAGGTAAGAGAGGGTTGATGAGGGCAACGCTGTTGATGTGGTGTATATGGCCTTTCAAAAGGCATTTGATACAGTGTCTCACAACAGACTTGTGAGCAAAGTTTTTGCTAGTGGAATAAAAGGGACGGTAGCAACATGGATACAGAATTGGCCGAGTGACAGGAAAAAGAAAATAGTGGTTAATGGATGTTTTTCAAGCTGGAGGAAGGTTTGTAGTGGAGTTCCCCAGGGGTCAGTGTTGGGACCCTTGCTTTTCCTGATACATATTAATGATCTAGACAGGGCACAATTTCTAAGGTTGTGGATGTTACGAAACTTGGAAGCATTGTGAACTGTGAGGAGGATATTGTAGAACTTCAAAAGGACATAGACAAGTTAGTGGAATAGGCAGACAGGGAGATAGAGTTCAATGCAGAGAAATTTGAAGTGATTCATTTTGGTAGGAAGAACATACAGAGACAATATAACAAAGGGTACAATTCTAAAGGGGGTGCAGAAGCAGGGGGACCTAGGTGTATATGTGCTTAAGTCATCGAAGACCGAACAGGTTGAGAGAGCGGTTAATAAAGCATACAGTGTCCTGGGCTTTATTAATAGGGGCGTAGAGCAGAAGAGCAAGGAAGTTATGTTGAACTTGTATAAGATACTAGTTCGGCCTCAGCTGCAGTATTGCGTCCAGTTCTGGGCACCACATTTCAGGAAAGATGTGAGGGCATTGAAGAAAGTACAGAAAAGATTCACGAGAATGGTTCCAGGGATGAGGAATTTCAGTTATGAAGATAGATTGGAGAAGTCAGGACTGTTTTCCTTGGAGAAGAGAAGGCTGAGAGGTGATTTGATAGAGGTATTCAAAATCATGAGGGGTCCAGACAGAGTAGATCGAAACTGTTCCCACTCGCGAAAGGATCAATTTTAAAGTAATTGGTAAAAGCAAAAAAGTGACATGAGGAAAAACTTTTTCATGCAGCGAGTCGCTAAGGTCTGGAATACGCTGCCTGAGAGTGTGGTGCAGGCAGGTTCAATTTCAAGAGGGTAATAAACTGTTGACTAAAACGAAGAATGTGCAGGGTAACGGGTGGAAGGTGGGGGAATGGCTCAGTGAATTGCTCATTCTGAGAGCCGGGGCAGACGTGATGGGCCAAATGGCCTCCTCCTATACGGTTAACAATTCTATGATTTTACTAGAATGGTTCCAGGTGAGGGGCTTCAGTTACACGGATGGACTGGAGAAGCTGGGGCTGTTCTCCTGAGAGGAGAAGGTTGAAAGGAGATTTGATGGAGATGTTCAAAATCATGAGGGGTCTGGACAGAGCAGATAGGGAGAAACTGTTCTCATTGACAGAAGGTTCTAGAACCAGAGCGCACAGATTTAAGCTGATTGGCAAAATAACCCCAAAGGAAACACTTAGAAGAACTTTAAAAAAAATACAGCAAGTGGTTATGATCCAGAATGCACTGCCTGAAAGGATGGTGGAGACAGATCACGGCTTTCAAAAAGGAATCAAATAAGTACTTGGAGAAAAAAATCTATAGGGCTACGAGGATAGAGCAATAGAGTGGAACTGCTCTTGCAGAGAGTCGGCAAGGGCTCAACACACTGAAACACCTCCTCCTGTGCTGTAACCATTTTACGATTCCAAGATTTAAACAAAGCAGCAGTAGCAGCAGCATAGGCAAAGCACAGAACACAAATGAGGAAATTTGAGAAGTGATGTCACAGTAAACAGAGGAGGACGTTGTGACACCACAAGGAAGGACAACAGGGTAGGTTACAGCTCAGTATTTAACCTACTTATAACTTCAACCACATCAAGTAATTGAGTTTTCATTTTATTTTTGATAGCTTTACCGACCCATAAATAGAGGCATGGCAGGACGCCAGAGTCCCATCGAATCCATGCCCTGTGGGAAATCCAGGACACTTGTCATGTACCTGGACAACCACACGTGCAAGAAGTGTCGTCAGCTGAAGTCAATGGTGGAGGGAGTGAATGTTTGTAGATGGGGTGCCAATCAAGCGGGCTGCTTTGTCCTGGATGGTGTCGAGCTTGAGTTTTGTTGGAGCTGCACCCATCCAGGCAAGTGGAGGGTATTCCAGCACACTCCTGACTTGTGCCTTGTAGATGATGGACAGGCTTTGGGGAGTCAGGAGGTGAGTTACTCGCCACAGGATTCCTAGCCTCTGACCTGCTCTTGCAGCCATGGTATTTATATGGCTACTCCAGTTCAGTGCCTGGTCAATGGTAAACCCCAGGATGTCTAATCGGAACTGCATTGAGACTGTCACAGACTTATTTCATTTAGAACCCTTACAGCCAGCAGACAGAGGCTTCTGTCCAGTCAGTGAGGGCTGGATTTGAATCTTGGTCTCCGGTGAATGGGCAGTCTCTAATCCAAGATACACCCAATCCCCAGGAAAAAGAGCTTTAAAGCCAAGATTCAGCTCCAGTCAAAAACAAATGTCTTTTGAATGAGGGAGAACAAACACATGCAACTCAAAGCCAATGTTTTAAACTAACAAGTAAAAGTGAATATCGCATTTAATTGCTCCACTGATGTTATTGCAAACTTTGCAACTGTAACTTAATAAACAAAGCAGAGATATGATGGTGCTCTGTATGGAACAACATGAAGCTATTCAGCCCATTTTGCCTGAGGTGGCTAATTAGACCCACTAAATCTTTCCCTTAGCCCTGCAAACCTCAGTACATTCTTTTGAAAATTATTGAAATCACTTCCATCACCCTTTCAGGAACTGGATTTCAGATCATAACTCACAGCATAAATGATATTTCGCATCTGTCTGGTTCACTTGCCAATTATCTTAAATCTGCTTCCTCTGGTTAACGAGCCTGTTGCCAGTGGAAACCATTTTTCCTTACTTACTCCATCAAAACGGTTAATGATTTTTAGCACCTCTGCTCAACTTCCCCTTAACCTTCTCTGCTTCAAGAACAATCCCAGCTTCTCCAGTCTCTCCATGCAACTGAAGTCCTTTGGTTCCATTCTAGTCATCTCCTTCACAAGACTCCAGCTGAGACCTAACTTGTTCTTGTATTCCAAGCCTCAATTTATGCAGCCAAGCATTCCGCATTCCTTTTTCACATTGGTAGGAAATGGGTGGATATCCTGTACTTTCCGTAGATGGTTGACTGAACTTATATACAGTCCATAGGAATTAAAATTCAAAGACATTGATATTCTTTGAAAGATGAATTGTATTCATCCTAATGTGATCATTCTCATCCAAACAACTCACCCATTGATGAAATCATGTTTGCTGTTGCTCTCTGTTGTTCTGGAAACCAAATAGCAGCCAATTTTGTTGGAGAAAAGAGAACCAAAGGCTGTGCCAATGCACCAAAAGTCTGACCCACCATCAGGAGAGGAAATTTCCAGCTGTCATGGGGTATGAAGAAAGTAACGCTCAAGAGTTGCAGTGCACATCCAGCCAGGTTCAGCCATGAGCTCAGGATCAACTACAGTGCAGAAGATCAGAGGGATTATTGAATTTTTTAGCGTGGGTCAATTAGTGTGTACACAGTGGAATTTTACCATTTTGGACAGAATAGTAGATAACCTATGCTTCAAATCTACACCTATTCAAATTATGTTCTATTTGCTTAAAAAAAAACTGACTTTGCAACTATAATAATCCACAATCACCTTGAATCTTTCAAAATAAACTAGTTTATAATAAATAGAATTTGTACTACAACTAATGATATTCAGGAACTACGCAACAAATTCACAAAGCCCAATATAATTCATTAATATGCATTGGCACAAGCCTATTTTTAATAACCGACAGCTCACATTTGGAATGAATATTTTGTTGGGAAAAAGAGTAAGGTAAAAATTAAATTGGCATCACCTTCGTGCTTTTGTATCAGTTTGGTTTATTGGTAATACTCGAGCAAGTCAGCAGACTGAGTTCCAATCTCAACTCCAGGGATTGAACACATAATCTAGGCTGACATTTCAGTGCACTAGTAATGGAGTGCTGCATCATCACAAGTGCCATTTTAAGAGGGGTCTTAAACCAGGGGTCTGGCTGTTCAAGTGGACTAAGATCCTACTGCACAAGTGAAAGAGATACAGGGATCTAGTAACCAACCTCAACATGCACCGTCAAATTAAAAGCAATCACCTTACTATTGACGTTAATCATGTCTCATTCCTGGCCACTTTACTAATTTGAATTTCAGGATTTTATTCCCTTGTCTGACCCGTCCCTGTCCCTCAGGGTAGTGGATGGGGATGCAAGAAATTGAGGCCCAAATGTTTCATTGGGGCGATGGGATGAATAGTGGAGGGCAGGAAGTGGATGAGTGGATTGACGCACCATTCATCTCAATGAGTTATCTAAATACAACTAAGTCAACAATGCTTCAAATGTTTCATGTTTTATTCAGAGCTCAAAATCTCAGAACTTTAAAAGGTGCAACCTGTAGCAGTCTGAGAAACTACACAATCCCCCAAAGCAGCAAAGTTTTATCACCATATTTTAATATATGCAAACAGTAGAACAAAACAACCCTAAAGGATTTAGCAGGATAGACCCCAGGGGAGGCGATGTATGCTAAGATTAATTAGAATGTTTGTCACCTATTTAACTGAAGAGCTCAGCTACCAAAGTTGTTGCACTCTGGGATCTGTCAGAACACATGAAGAGACCTCGAGATTATTAAAACTAAACTTACTGAAGTTTTAAGTCCAAGCATGTCCAGTATCCACGTTGTCCCAAAGCCAAAGGGAACACCAACAACAAGGTAAATCATCGATAACCAATTGACTTGATTCACTGAAATGTGGAAATACCGGGCTGTCTGATCTGCAACTGGTGCAAAAGTCAACCAGCACTGAAATGAACAGAGATAGTTATATACACTTCTACTAATGAAAAGTGCAAAGGTCATTTCACAAAATTAATGAGTGAAAACTATAGCATTACAACTCATTGTCAGATAATTACACAGCATTAAAATACAATTAGCTGAATAGCTAGATTAGAAATCGCCCATGCATCAAACAGTTGTACAGGTATATTGGTCAGACTGACTGCAGCTACCTGCAGTTATGGTTTACTGTCCGAGGTTTACAAAAGTTGCAGACGATTACAAGCATTGTAAAACTCAAAGAAGATTTTTGCGATGCAGTGGACCTTGCAAGATGGTTTGTAGTTGGAAATTTACAGAAATGGAAAAATTGCTACAGTTTTATACAGAGGTTCAATGTCCAGAACATATACCATCAGCATTAAGTTTAGAGATACAGCACTGAAACATGCCTTTCAGCCCGAGTCTGTGCCAACCATCAACCACCCATTTATACTAATCCTACACTAATCCCATAATCCTACCACATCCCCACCTGTCCCGATATATTTCCCTACCACCTACCTATACTAGGGGCAATTTATAATGGCCAATTTACCTACCAACCTGCAAGTCTTTTGGCTGTGGGAGGAAACCGTAGCACCCGGAGAAAACCCACGCAGACACAGGGAGAACTTGCAAACTCCACACAGGCAGTACCCAGAATTGAACCCGGGTCACTGGAGCTGTGAGGCTGCGGTGCTAACCACTGCGCTGCCCAATATACCTGTATAAATGTTCAGCAAATATTGGGGCTGGAGCATAGAAGCAAGGACTCAGTTTGAAAGTTAAAATGATCTGTACCTGTAACTTCCAGGCTTCAGGGGAAATCAAGGCTCACATGGCAAAAATAGCTTGGAGCTTTATAACTTTATTAACAGTCGCATGTTTGTAGTCCTCAGGCAATAATTTAGAAATAGTCAATATCTAATACATATCTCCGCAAATCTACAAAATTACACCAGGTCAGATGCCGAGGGTTGAAACAAGAATGGAAAATGCTGGAACACTGAGCAGGGCAAGCAGCATCTGTGGAGAAAGGAAAATAGTCAACCTGTCAAGTGAAGGGTTATCTCTGAATCGTTAACTTCTGCCCTTTCTCACAGATGCTGCCCAATCTGTTGAACTTTTACCAATATGTTCAGTTTTTGTTTCAGATTTCCAGCATCCACGGTGCTTTACTTTTTGGATACTGAATCATACACCACAGAAGGAGGCCATTCAGCCCACCCGCCATGGGCCAAGTCATTAGGACCTATCTATATTAAAGCCTTTCCATGCTAATTATTTTCCCATTTTAAAGAATTATTTCCTCTGGACTTTCAATGGTTAAAATTTTAAACTGAAGTTTAATCTGAACATTTTATTGTAACTGTTCTGATAACATTAGTATGGAGGCTGCAGGGCAAGTGATTTATTAACCTTTACAGAAAGCTACCAGGAACTGGAGGACCTCTGTAGTTTGTAATTGTGGGTGGGTTTTCAAGTATAAAATCAGCCATTGCTCCAAATTTATATGTTTATTGGATAAGTCAGAAAATTGAAAACACTACTAAAACATTATGGCAGTAATTTATTTTGGGGTGGCTGTAGATTAGGCTTTCTGCATCAAGTAACTCTCTTCCTGACTCCCGAAAGCCTGTCGACCACCTACAACGCACGAGTCAGGGGACTGATGGAATACTCTTCACTTGCCAGGATGGGTGCAGCTCCAACACTCAAAAAAGCTCAATACCGTCAAGGACAATGCAGCCCACTTGATCTGTACCCCATCCACCATCTTCAACATTCAGTCCTCCCACCACCGACACAGTAGCAGCATTGTGTACCATCCACGAGATGAACTGCAGCACTTTGCCAAGGCTCCTTTGACAGCAGCTTCCAAACCCATGATCTAAGGGGAGGCAGGGTAGCGGTAATGCCACTGAACTAGTAATCCAAAGACCCAGGCTAATGCCCTGGAGACACTGGTTCAAATCTCACTGTGGCAGCTGGTGAAATTGAAATGCAATTAATTAATTAATTAATGCAATTAATACGAATCTGGAATTGAAACTCATCTCAGCCCCGAAGCAATCCATTGTCATAAAAACCCAACAGGTTCACTGATGTCCTTT
This sequence comes from Heterodontus francisci, assembly GCF_036365525.1. Classification (NCBI taxonomy): domain Eukaryota; kingdom Metazoa; phylum Chordata; class Chondrichthyes; order Heterodontiformes; family Heterodontidae; genus Heterodontus; species Heterodontus francisci. The sequence continues at coordinate 286,983,896 of NC_090371.1, read as the reverse complement.
AGGGAAATCTCCATCAGGTTTTCACTTGCCATTTCCACATATGAAAGCATTTTTTTTTTTTAAAAAAGGAACAATCTCAATACTGAAACAAGAGGTTGAAAGTTTACAAAATTCTCCAAAACCTAGAACAAGCAAATACCCATGACATCAAAAGGCCTGCAATACAAGTTGACCACAATAAAAGAGTGCAGTCAGCAATCAGAACTGCAACCATGCAACATACTGATTTCCAAAATGAAGGAAGTCAGTGTCGGTGCAAAAGCAAGTCTACTGGCCTCAGTAGCCTTCTCTCAGTTATAAATAAAATCATTACAGTTCATTCAAGGTCGAACCAATCACTTAACTAAAATAAACTGGGGAAAAAATCCAGTCCAGAAAGACAGACTTGCATTTATGTCGCACTTTTTACAATCAATGGACATCTCAAAGCACTGCACAGCCAATGAAGTACTTTATAGTCACTGTTGTATTGGGGAGGCGGAGGCATGGTGGTATTGTCACTGGACTTGTAACCCAGAGACCCAGGGTATTGCTCTGGGGACATGGGTTCGAATCCCAACAGGGCAGAAGGCGGAATTTGAATTCAATTAATAAATCTGGAATTAATTTAATTTAGTTTCATTGTGGCCATGAAACCATTGTTGATTGTTGTAAAACCCAATATGGTTCACTAATGTCCTTCAGGGAAGAAAATCTGCCGTCCTTACCTGGTCTGGCCTACATGTGACTCCAGACCCACAGACTCTTAAATGCCCACTGAGCAAGCCAGTCAGCTGTATCTAACCGCTACAAAGTCAATAAGGAATTAAACTGGACGGACTACCCGGCATCAACCTAGGCACTGGAAATGACAAAGGCAAACCCAGCCCTGTTGACCCTGCAGAGTCCTCCTTACTTACATCCGGCGGCTTGTGCCAAAGTTGGGAGAGCTGTCCCACAGACTAGTCAAGCAACAGCCTGACAGTCATACTCACAGAACCATACCTTACAGACAATGTCCCAGACACTGCCATCACAATCCCTGGGTATGTCCTGTCCCACCGGCAGGACATACCCAGCAGAGACGGCAGCACAGTGGTATACAGTCGGAGGGAGTTGCCCTGGGAGTCCTCAACATCGACTCTGGACCCCATGGCATCAGGTCAAACATTGGCAAGAAAACCTCCTGTTGATTATCACCCACCGCCCTCCCTTAGCTGATGAATCAGTACGCCTCCATGTCAATCACCACTTGGAGGAAGCACTGAGGGTGGCAAGGGCACAGAATGTACTCCCCCCCCACCCACCACTCCCCTCCCCTACCCCCCCCACACACACCACTCCCCTCCCCTACTCTCCCCCCCCCACACACACCACTCCCCTCCCCTACTCTCCCCCCCCCCACACACACCACTCCCCTCCCCTACTCTCCCCCCCCCCACACACACCACTCCCCTCCCCTACTCTTCCCCCCCCCCCCCACACACCACTCCCCTCCCCTACTCTTCTCCCCCCCCCCACACACCACTCCCCTCCCCTACTCTTCCCCCCCCCCACACACCACTCCCCTCCCCTACTCTTCCCCCCCCCCCCACACACCACTCCCCTCCCCTACTCTTCCCCCCCCCCCACACACCACTCCCCTCCCCTACTCTTCCCCCCCCCCCACACACCACTCCCCTCCCCTACTCTTCCCCCCCCCCCCCACACACCACTCCCCTCCCCTACTCTTCCCCCCCCCCCACACACCACTCCCCTCCCCTACTCTTTCCCCCCCCCCCACACACCACTCCCCTCCCCTACTCTCCCCCCCCCCCACACACCACTCCCCTCCCCTACTCTCCCCCCCCCCCCCACACACCACTCCCCTCCCCTACTCTCCCCCCCCCACACACCACTCCCCTACTCTCCCCCCCCCCCCCACACACCACTCCCCTACTCTCCCCCCCCCCCACACACCACTCCCCTACTCTCCCCCCCCCCCACACACCACTCCCCTACTCTCCCCCCCCCCCACACACCACTCCCCTACTCTCCCCCCCCCCACACACCACTCCCCTCCCCTACTCTCCCCCCCCCCACACACCACTCCCCTCCCCTACTCTCCCCCCCCCACACACACCACTCCCCTCCCCTACTCTCCCCCCCCCACACACACCACTCCCCTCCCCTACTCTCCCCCCCCCCACACACACCACTCCCCTCCCCTACTCTCCCCCCCCCCCACACACACCACTCCCCTCCCCTACTCTCCCCCCACACACACACCACTCCCCTCCCCTACTCTCCCCCCCCCCACACACACCACTCCCCTCCCCTACTCTCCCCCCCCCCCCACACACCACTCCCCTCCCCTACTCTCCCCCCCCCACACACCACTCCCCTCCCCTACTCTCCCCCCCCCACACACCACTCCCCTACTCTCCCCCCCCCACACACCACTCCCCTACTCTCCCCCCCCCCCCCCACACCACTCCCCTACTCTCCCCCCCCCCACACACCACTCCCCTACTCTCCCCCCCCCCCCACACACCACTCCCCTACTCTCCCCCCCCCCCACACACCACTCCCCTACTCTCCCCCCCCCCACACACCACTCCCCTCCCCTACTCTCCCCCCCCCACACACCACTCCCCTCCCCTACTCTCCCCCCCCCACACACCACTCCCCTCCCCTACTCTCCCCCCCCCACACACACCACTCCCCTCCCCTACTCTCCCCCCCCCCACACACACCACTCCCCTCCCCTACTCTCCCCCCACACACACACCACTCCCCTCCCCTACTCTCCCCCCCCCCCACACACCACTCCCCTCCCCTACTCTCCCCCCCCCCACACACCACTCCCCTCCCCTACTCTCCCCCCCCCCCACACACATCACTCCCCTCCCCTACTCTCCCCCCCCCCCACACACACCACTCCCCTCCCCTACTCTCCCCCCCCCCACACACACCACTCCCCTCCCCTACTCTCCCCCCCCACACACACACCACTCCCCTCCCCTACTCTCCCCCCCCCACACACACCACTCCCCTCCCCTACTCTCCCCCCCCCACACACACCACTCCCCTCCCCTACTCTCCCCCCCCCACACACACCACTCCCCTCCCCTACTCTCCCCCCCCCACACACACCACTCCCCTCCCCTACTCTCCCCCCCCCACACACACACCACTCCCCTCCCCTACTCTCCCCCCCCACACACACACCACTCCCCTCCCCTACTCTCCCCCCCCACACACACACCACTCCCCTCCCCTACTCTCCCCCCCCCACACACACCACTCCCCTCCCCTACTCTCCCCCCCCCACACACACCACTCCCCTCCCCTACTCTCCCCCCCCCACACACACCACTCCCCTCCCCTACTCTCCCCCCCCCACACACACCACTCCCCTCCCCTACTCTCCCCCCCCCCCACACACCACTCCCCTCCCCTACTCTCCCCCCCCCCCCACACACCACTCCCCTCCCCTACTCTCCCCCCCCCACACACCACTCCCCTCCCCTACTCTCCCCCCCCCACACACACCACTCCCCTCCCCTACTCTCCCCCCCCCACACACACCACTCCCCTCCCCTACTCTCCCCCCCCCACACACACCACTCCCCTCCCCTACTCTCCCCCCCCCACACACACCACTCCCCTCCCCTACTCTCCCCCCCCCACACACACCACTCCCCTCCCCTACTCTCCCCCCCCCACACACACCACTCCCCTCCCCTACTCTCCCCCCCCCCCACACACCACTCCCCTCCCCTACTCTCCCCCCCCCCACACACCACTCCCCTCCCCTACTCTCCCCCCCCCACACACCACTCCCCTCCCCTACTCTCCCCCCCCCACACACACCACTCCCCTCCCCTACTCTCCCCCCCCCACACACCACTCCCCTACTCTCCCCCCCCCCACACCACTCCCCTCCCCTCCCCACACAGCCCCCATACCATGGCATTCGAGCAGCTGAGGGTACAGGTGGCGAACAGAAGGAACCACCGCCGCCTGTAGCTCCGGTACCGAATTGACGCCGCCGGGCCTCTCCCTCGTCCCGGCTCCATCCAAACCGGCAACCAAGCCGCCGCGCCGGCGCACTGATGCCCAAACTCTACCAGTCCCGCCTTCCTTACACGTCATCAAGCGGCGTTTGCCAATGGAGAGCGGATCTGGCAGTCCCGTGACCAGCAGCGGCCGGGAAACGGCAAGACCCGGATAACGATCCGCACCCGTCCACCGCAAAACCCGGATCCGGATTCCAATCTCAGCAAGATCCAGATCCGCACCCAATCCACCGCAAAACCCGGATCCGGATCCGCACCCTCATGTCACTTTCGCTTTTTTTCCCCAATACTTTAAATCTGTGTCCTCTCGTTCTCGATCCTTTCACAAGTGGGAACAGTTTCTCTCTATCTATTCTGTCCGGACCCCTCATGAGTTTGAATACCTCTATCAAATCACCTCTCAGCCTTCTCTTCTCCAAGGAAAACAGTCCTAACTTCTCCAATCTATCTTCATAACTGAAATTCCTCATCCCTGGAGTCATTCTTGTGAATCTTTTCTGTACTGTCTCCAATACCCTCATGTCTTTCCTAAAGTGTGGCACCCAGCACTGGACACAATACTCCAGCTGAGGCTGAACTAGTGTTTTATACAAGTTCAACATAACTTCCGATGAAGGGTCACTGACCCGAAACGTTAACTCTGCTTCTCTTTCCACAGATGCTGCCAGACCTGCTGAGTGGTTCCAACATTTCTTATTTTTATTTCAACATAACTTCCTTGCTCTTGTACGCTATGCCCCTATTAATAAAGCCCAGGACTTCTTTTGGGCCTCCTTATCTCGAGAGACAATGGATACGCGCCTGGAGGTGGTCAGTGGTTTGTGAAGCAGCGCCTGGAGTGGCTATAAAGGCCAATTCTGGAGTGACAGGCTCTTCCACAGGTGCTGCAGAGAAATTTGTTTGTTGGGGCTGTTGCACAGTTGGCTCTCCCCTTGCGCCTCTGTCTTTTTTCCTGCCAACTACTAAGTCTCTTCGACTCGCCACAATTTAGCCCTGTCTTTATGGCTGCCCGCCAGCTCTGGCGAATGCTGGCAACTGACTCCCACGACTTGTGATCAATGTCACACGATTTCATGTCGCGTTTGCAGACGTCTTTATAACAGAGACATGGACGGCCGGTGGGTCTGATACCAGTGGCGAGCTCGCTGTACAATGTGTCTTTGGGGATCCTGCCATCTTCCATGCGGCTCACATGGCTCGGCTCACTATGCTTTATTAACCGCTCTCTCAACCTGTCCTGCCACCTTCAATGACTTATGCACATATACACCCAGGTCCCTCTACTCCTGCACCCCCTGTAGAATTGTACCTGTTATTTTATATTGTCTCTCCATGTTCTTCCAACCAAAATGAATCACTTCGCATTGAACATCATCTGCCACTTGTCTACCCATTCCATGAATTTATCTGTGTCCTTTTAAAGTTCCACACTATCCTCCTCACAATTCACAATGCTGCCAGGTTTTGTATCATCCACAAATTTTGAAATTTTGTCCTGTACACCAAGATCTAGGTCATTAAAGTCCATGTACACCACATCAACAGCATAGCCCTCATCACCTTCTCTGTTACCTCCTCAATAAACTCCAGCAAGTTACTTAAATACAATTTTCCCTTAACATATCTATGCTGGCTTTCTCTAATTAACCTGCATTTGTCCAAATGACGATTAAATAGTTATTGTTTCTAGATGTTTCCCCACCACTGTGGATAAACTGACTGGCCTGTAGCTGCTGGGATTATCTTGACACTCTTTTTTGAACAAGGGTGTAACATTTGCAATTTTCTAGTCCTCTGGCACCACCTCAGAGTCTAAGGAAGACTGAAAAATTATGGCCAGTGCCTCCACGATTTCCACTCTCGTTTCTCTCAGTCTCCTTGGATGCATCTCATCCAGTCCCTTACATTTGCTGTATGGTCAGTGTTGCTGGGGGCAACTCCATGTCGTGTCAGGGTTTCTGGAAACGCACTACCTGTAGAGTCAGGGCTCCCAAGGAAACACTGCTTGTAGTGTCAGGGCTCTGGGGACACAGTGACTGTAATGTCAGATTTCCAGGGACACACTGACTTTAGTGTCAGGATTCATGGGACACAAAGTCTGTAGCGTCAGGGCTCCCGGGGGCCTATAGCATACTGCTTGTAGGATCAGTGTGTGAGGCATGTTACTGAACAACACGTGTATGTTACTGTAAATACATGCGGGTAAATAACAAAGAACAAAGAACAAAGAAAATTACAGCACAGGAACAGGCCCTTCGGCCCTCCAAGCCTGCGCCGATCCAGATCCTCTATCTAAACATGTTGCCTATTTTTTAAGGGTCTGTATCTCTTTACTTCCTGCCCATTCATGTATCTGTCTAGATACATCTTAAAAGACGCCATCGTGCCCGCATCTACCACCTCCGCTGGCAACGTGTTCCAGGCACCCACCACCCTCTGCGTAAAGAACTTTCCACGCATATCCCCCCTAAACTTTTCCCCTTTCACTTTGAACTCGTGTCCTCTAGTAATTGAATCCCCCACTCTGGGAAAAAGCCTCTTGCTATCCACCCTGTCTATACCTCTCATGATTTTGTACACCTCAATCAGGTCCCCCCTCGACCTCCGTCTTTCTAATGAAAATAATCCTAATCTGCTCAACCTCTCTTCATAGCTAGCGCCCTCCATACCAGGCAACATCCTGGTGAACCTCCTCTGCACCCTCTCCAAAGCATCTAAATCCTTTTGGTAATGTGGCGACCAGAACTGCACGCAGTATTCCAAATGTGGCCGAACCAAAGTCTTATACAACTGTAACATGACCTGCCAACTCTTGTACTCAATACCCCGTCCGATGAAGGAAAGCATGCCGTATGCCTTCTTGACCACTCTATTGACCTGCGTTGCCACCTTCAGGGAACAATGGACCTGAACACCCAAATCTCTCTGTACATCAATTTTCCCCAGGACTTTTCCATTTACTGTATAATTCACTCTTGAATTGGATCTTCCAAAATGCATCACCTCGCATTTGCCCTGATTGAACTCCATCTGCCATTTCTCTGCCCAACTCTCCAATCTATCTATATTCTGCTGTATTCTCTGACAGTCCCCTTCACTATCTGCTACTCCACCAATCTTAGTGTCGTCTGCAAACTTGCTGATCAGTCCACCTATACTTTCTTCCAAATCATTAATGTATATCACAAACAACAGTGGTCCCAGCACGGATCCCTGTGGAACACCACTGGTCACACGTCTCCATTTTGAGAAACTCCCTTCTACTGCTACTCTCTGTCTCCTGTTGCCCAGCCAGTTCTTTATCCATCTAGCTAGTACACCTTGGACCCCAAGCGCCTTCACTTTCTCCATCAGCCTGCCATGGGGAACCTTATCAAACGCCTTACTGAAGTCCATGTATATGACAATATATGCACTGTGCAGAATCGCAATCACATTTCATCATTCAGCCTTTAAACTGCGGGTTAATGTGTCACTGATCAGCAAATGAGTAGCTTCATGCACACATTTCTTGTCAGGTTAGACTTCTGCTGCAACCACCTGTGAAAATGGGCATCAAAATGGGGGCAAACCATTACCACCATCTAATGCTAGTAATTTCTGCCCTGTCAAAAAGAGAGAAGCTTGCACTAATATCTTAACCATTCAATTTGTCTCCTCCACTAATAAATAGGGTTATGAATCCTCACACTGACCTGTGTTATGATCCTGCAGTTTTTTTTTTCTTTTTCAGGACAAATGCAGTGTGCCTTTAAGGCGATAAAAGGATCAGTACTGCTTTAAGAACCAGCAAGCCGAAGGAGTTACAGAGAAGTTGCATCCTGGTTGCCGTAGGATACAACCATATGGAGAGGGAGCCAACCAGTTTCAAAGAATGCATCCTGGGTACCCGGCAACAGTCATTTGGTGAACAAGGACTGGATATACAATGTTACAGATACATTTTGAATTGGCTTTTAGTTGAAACAGACAGTTCTAAGACACAGACAGCTGGACCAGCATGAATCTAACAGAGTTCTCTGATAATTTAAACTGAAGAAAGGTGAATTTTAGACTGATCACTTTTCACCCCTAAAAATTCTAAAGCCAAATTGATTCATTGAAGTGTTTACGAGTTGTTGATTGCTAAATTCATCGCTGGAAGCAGAAGAGCATCACTTCAACTGCAGAACTAGACTACGGACTGTTCTACTGTTGAAGAACCTTTTCTCCCCATCAGACGGCTGTGAGGACTTCAAGCAACCTTGGACTGTTCCACATTGGAAGATTCCACTTCGGCAGGAGCAAAATCTGCAAGGACACTAATTTTTTCTATTTTAAATGTTGTTTATATCTTAGTAGTGTTTAAGAATTTAGTTTTTCAAATTAAACAGTTAATTTATTGATCTAAAGACACCTGGTTTGGTTGGCCTCATTTGGCGGTTAATAAATGGTCAATTTGGCTGTGGTTTTCTTTAATTTGGAAAGTTTAAAGTGATTTGTTAGACGGTCTGTGGAGGGACGGGACTGAATCAACAGTGTGTTTCTCCCACCACAATCAGAATCATATATTTTGATTGGGGGCTTTGTCTCGAGCAGTCGGTCATTACACCTGACAGGTGTTTTCACCTCCTGAGAACTCATCCCTGCTTCCTCGCTCCCATGTTGTCTGACATTATTAACAGTTCTCTCTCCTCAAGTACTGTATATCTCTCCTTCAAATCTGCCATCATCATCCTCCCCCTCAAAAACCAATCCTTGATCCCTCTGTCTTTGCAAACTACGTACATCCCCAATCTCCCTTTCCTTGCCAAAGTCTTTGAACATGTTATCTGCTCTAAAATCCATGCCTACATTTCCAGGAACTCAACTTATGCCAGAGTACCTAAACGGCTCTTATCAAGGTCACAAATGACATCCTAAGTGACTATGACAAAGGTAAACTTTCTCTTCTCATCCTGTCTGCAGCCTTTGACACAGTTGACCACACCTTCCTACTGCAGCCTCTCCATCATCATCCAACTGGGTGAAACTGCTATCACCTGGTCCATTCTTATCTATCTAATTGTAACCAGAGAATCACTTGCAATGACTTGCCAGTGAGGGTAGGAATAGCAGGATTAGACAAATGAATGCGTGACTGAAGAGCTGGTGCAGGCAGGAGGGCTTCAGCTAATTGGATCATTGGGATCTCTTCTGGTGCAGAGGTGACCTGGACAAGAGGGACGGGTTGCTTCTGAACTGGAAGGGGACCAATATCCTTGTGGGGAGGCTTGCTGGTACTACTCGGGAGGGTTTAAACTAGTCTTGCAGGGGGTGGGACCCAAAGTAGTAGTCTCTCCGATGAGATAGTTGAGGCAAATGTAGAGGTTAAAGCAAGCAAGTCCAGTAGGCAGGCCGGGCAGGGGCAGGACAGGGAGCATGGAAGGTCTGATAGGCTAAACTGCATTTACTTTAATGCAAGAAGCCTTACAGGTAAGGACAGGTAAGGCAGATGAACTCAGAGCATGGATCGGTACATGGGATTGTGATATTCGAGCTATTACGGAAACTTAGTTGAGGGAGGGGCAGGACTGGCAGCTCAATGTTCCGGGGTACCAATGCTTCCGGTGAGACAGAGGTGGAGGTAAGAGAGGAGGGGGAGTTGCACTATTGACTAGGGAGGACATCACGGCAGTACTTAGAGAGGATATCCCAGGGGGGAACGTCCAGCAAGGCCATATGGGTAGAACTTAGAAATATGAAAGGGGTGATCACTTTGATGGGATTATACTATAGGCCCCCCAATAGTCAGAGGGAACTGGAGGAGCATATATGTAGGGAAATCACAGATAGGTGTAGGAATTATCGGGTTGCAATAGTAGGTGATTTTAACTTCCCTAATATTGACAGGGACTGCCTTAGTGCTAAGGGATCAGATGGGGAAGAATTTGTTAAGTGTGTCCAGGATAGTTTTCTGAAGCAGTATGTGGATGGCCCTACTACAGAAGGGGCTACACTCGACCTCCTCTTAGGAAATGAGGATGGGCAGGTGGTTGATATGTCAGTGGGGGAGCACTTTGGGACCAGTGACCATAACTCTATTAGCTTCAAGATAGTTATGGAAAAGGATAGGACTGGTCCTCAGGTTGAAGTCCTCAATTGGGGGAAGGCTAATTTCGATGGCATCAGACAGGAACTCTCAAAAGTTGAATGGGAGAGGCTGTTTACAGGTAAAGGGACGTCTGGCAAGTGGGAGGCTTTTAAAAGCGAGATAGGAAGAGTTCAGGACCGGCATGTTCCCGTTAGATGGAAGGGCAAGGCTGGCAAGTTTAGGGAACCTTGGTTGACGAGGGATATTGAGGGTCTGGTCAGGACAAAGAAGGAGGCATATGTCAGGTATAGGCAGCTGGGACCAAGCGAGTCCCTTGAGGAGTATCGGAGATATAAGGAAATTAGGAGGATGAAAAGGGGCCATGAAATTTCCCTGGCAGATAAGATAAAGGAGAATCCTAAAAGATTCCATAAGTATATTAAGAGTAAAAGGGTAGCTAGGGAGAGAGTAGGTCCCCTTAAGGATCAGTGTGGTAATCTATGTGTGGAGCCACAGGAAATGGGCGAGGTCTTAAATGAATACTTCTCGTCTGTATTTACCGTGGAGAAGGTCATGGAAGATCGTGAGTTCAAGGGACAGAACAACGATATCCTGGAGCATATCAACATTACAAAAGAGGAAGTGTTAGAGGTATTGAAGCACATTAAAGTGGATAAATCCCCAGGGCCTGACCAGGTGTATCCTACGATGCTATGGGAAGCAAGGGAGGAGATTGTTGGGGCCCTGGCAGAGATTTTTGTATCATCGTTAGCCACGGGTGAGGTACCGGAAGACTGGAGGATAGATAATGTTGTGCCTTTATTTAAGAAGGGCAGCAGGGATAAGCCAGGGAACTACAGGCCGGTGAGCCTTACATCAGTGGTGGGAAAGTTATTGGAAGGGATTCTGAGAGACAGGATTTATATGCATTTGGAAAGGCAAGGTCTGATTAGGGATAGTCAGCATGGCTTTGTGCGTGGGAAATCATGTCTCACGAATTTGACTGAGTGTTTTGAGGAGGTGACCAAGAGGATTGACGAGGGCAGAGCGATGGACGTTGTTTACATGGACTTCAGCAAGGCCTTTGACAAGGTCCTGCATGGTAGGCTGGTCCAGAAGGTTCGAACACATGTGATCCAGGGTGAGCTGGTCAAGTGGATACAAAATTGGCTTTGTGATAGGAGGCAGAGGGTGGTAGTGGAGGGTTGTTCTGCAGTTTGGAGGCCGGTGACCAGTGGTGTGCCGCAGGGATCGGTGCTGGGCCCTCTGTTGTTTGTCATATATATTAATGACTTGGATGTGAATGTAAGGGGCATGATTAGTAAGTTTGCAGATGACACCAAAATTGGTGGTATAGTGGACAGTGAAGAAGGATATAGATCAACTGGGAAAGTGGGAAAGGGATTGGCAAATGGAATTTAACGCAGACAAGTGCGAAGTGATGCATTTTGGGAAGTTAAGCCAGGGCAGGACATATACAGTGAATGGCAGACAGAACTTGAAGTGCAAGTACCTAGTTCCCTGAAAGTGGCAACACAGGTAGACAGGGTGGTGAAGAAGGCATACGGCATGCTTGCCTTCATCGGCCGAGGCATTGAGCACAAGAGTTGGGACATCATGTTACAGTTGTACATAACGTTGGTTAGGCCGCATTTGGAGTGCTGTGTGCAGTTCTGGTCGCCGCACTCCAGGAAAGATATGTTTAAGCTAGAGAGGGTGCAGAAAAGGTTCACAAGGATGTTGCCTGGTTTGGAGGGCTTGAGTTATAAAGAGAGATTGGATAGGCTGGGTCTGTTTTCCCTGGAGCGAAGGAGGCTGAGAGGAGACATGATAGAGGTATATAAAATTGAGAGGCATAGATAGGGTAGATAGCCAGAGTCTGTTTCCCATGGTAGGGGTGACTAAAACTAGAGGGCATATATTTAAGGTGAGAGGGAGGAGGTTTAAAAGAGATCAAAGGGGTAAATTTTTCACACAAAGAATAGTGGGTATCTGGAATGAGCTGCCTGAGGAGGTGGTGGAGGCAGGAACAGTAGCAACATTTAAGAGGCATCTGGACAGGTACTTGAATGAGCAAGGCATAGAGGGATATAGAATTAATGCAGGCAGGTAGTATTAGTATAGATAGGCATTCTGGTCGGCATGGATGCAGTGGGCCGAAGGGCCTGTTTCTATGCTGTACCACTCGATGACTCTATGACTTCTCTTCTCACTCCTGCACCATTACTCTGGTGTCCCCCAAGGAGCTATACTTGACCCCCTCCTATTTCTCATCTACATGCTGCCCCTCAGCAACATCTTCAAAGAACAGTATCAGTTTCTGTATGTATGCTGATGACGTCCAGCTCTATCACACCACCTCTCTCACCCACTCCATTCTCTAAATTGTCAGACTGCTTGTCTGACATCCAGTAATGGATGAGCAAAGCTTTCCATGAAACATTGGGAAGCAGAGCTATTGTCTTTGATCACCTTCACAAACTCCATTCTCGAGCCATCAACTCCATCCATCCCTCTCCCTTACAACTGTCTGAGGCTGAACCAGACTGTTCACAACCTTGGTGTCATATTTGACCCTGATGAGCCTCTGCTCACATATCTGTGCCACTATTAAGACCACCTATTTCCACTTCCATAACAGTGTCCAACTCCACCTGCCTCAGCTCATCTGTAACTGAAACCCTCATCCATGCCTTTGTTACCTTCAGACTTGATTATTCCAGTGCAATGCTGGCTGGTCTGCCACATTCTACCCTCCAAAAACTCACACCAAGTTCCAGTGAACCCATTGCGACTGTTCTTACTGACCTTCATCTGCTCCCAGTTACACGATGCCTCAATTTTAACATTTTAAGCCTTGTTTCAAATCCCTCGATGGCTTTGCTGCTCCCTATCTCTGTAACTGCATCCAGCCTCTACAACCCTCCCTATCTCTGTAACTGCATCCAGCCTCTACAACCCTCCCTATCTCTGTAACTGCATCCAGCCTCTACAACCCTCCCTATCTCTGTAACTGCCTCCAGCCTCTACAACCCTCCCTATCTCTGTAACTGCATCCAGCCTCTACAACCCTCCCTATCTCTGAAACTGCCTCCAGCCTCCACAACCCTTCCTATCTCTGTAACTGCATCCAGCCTCTACAACCCTCCCTATCTCTGTAACTGCATCCAGCCTCTACAACCCTCCCTATCTCTGAAACTGCCTCCAGCCTCTACAATCCTCACTATCTCTGTAACTGCATCCAGCCTCTACAACCCTCCCTATCTCTGAAACTGCCTCCAGCCTCTACAACCCACCCTATCTCGGTAACTGCCTCCAGCCTCTACAACCCTCCCTATCTCTGTAACTGCCTCCAGCCTCTACAACCCTCCCTATCTCTGTAACTGCCTCCAGCCTCTAGCCTCTATAACCCTTCCTATCTCTGTAACTGCCTCCAGCTTCTACAACCCTTCCTATCTCTGTAACTGCATCCAGCCTCTACAACCCTCCCTATCTCTGTAACTGCATCCAGCCTCTACAACCCTCCCTATCTTTGTAACTGCATCCAGCCTCCACAACCCTTCCCATCTCTCTAACTGCCTCCAGCCTCTACAACCCTCCCTATCTCTGTAACTGCATCCAGCCTCTACAACCCTCTCTATCTCTGAAACTGCCTCCAGCCTCCACAACCCTTCCTATCTCTGTAACTGCATCCAGCCTCTACAACCCTCCCTATCTCTGTAACTGCATCCAGCCTCTACAACCCTCCCTATCTCTGTAACTGCATCCAGCCTCTACAACCCTCCCTATCTCTGTAACTGCCTCCAGCCTCTACAACCCTCCCTATCTCTGAAACTGCCTCCAGCCTCCACAACCCTTCCTATCTCTGTAACTGCATCCAGCCTCTACAACCCTCCCTATCTCTGTAACTGCATCCAGCCTCTACAACCCTCCCTATCTCTGAAACTGCCTCCAGCCTCTACAATCCTCCCTATCTCTGTAACTGCATCCAGCCTCTACAACCCTCCCTATCTCTGAAACTGCCTCCAGCCTCTACAACCCACCCTATCTCGGTAACTGCCTCCAGCCTCTACAACCCTCCCTATCTCTGTAACTGCCTCCAGCCTCTACAACCCTCCCTATCTCTGTAACTGCCTCCAGCCTCTAGCCTCTATAACCCTTCCTATCTCTGTAACTGCCTCCAGCTTCTTCAACCCTTCCTATCTCTGTAACTGCATCCAGCCTCTACAACCCTCCCTATCTCTGTAACTGCATCCAGCCTCTACAACCCTCCCTATCTTTGTAACTGCATCCAGCCTCCACAACCCTTCCCATCTCTCTAACTGCCTCCAGCCTCTAAAAGCCTCCTTATCTCTGTAACCTCCTCCATTCACTACAGCCCTCCCTATCTCTGTAACTGCATCCAGCCACTACAACCCTTCCTATCTCTGTAAATGCCTCCAGCCTCTACAACCCTCCCTATCTCTGTAACTGCCTCCAGCCTCTAAAACGCTCCTTATCTCTGTAACCTCCTCCATTCACTACAGCCCTCCCTATCTCTGTAACTGCACCCAGCCTCTACAACCCTCCCTATCTCTGTAACTGCCACCAGCCTCTACAACCTCCCTATCTCTGTAACTGCCACCAGCCTCTACAACCCTCCCTATCTCTGTAACTGCATCCAGCCTCTCCAACCCTTCCTATCTCTGGAAAAGCCTCCAGCCTCTACAACCCTCCCTATCTCTGTAACTGCCTCCAGCCTCTACAACCCTCCCTATCTCTGTAACTGCCTCCAGCCTCTAAAACCCTCCTTATCTCTGTAACCTCCTCCATTCACTACAGCCCTCCCTATCTCTGTAACTGCCTCCAGCCTCTACAACCCTCCCTATCTCTGTAACTGCCTCCAGCCTCTACAACCCTCCCTATCTCTGTAACTGCCTCCAGCCTCTACAACCCTCCCTATCTCTGTAACTGCATCCAGCCTCTACAACCCTCCCTATCTCTGTAACTGCATCCAGCCTCTACAACCCTCCCTATCTCTGTAACTGCATCCAGCCTCTACAACCCTCCCTATCTCTGTAACTGCCTCCAGCCTCTACAACCCTCCCTATCTCTGTAACTGCATCCAGCCTCTACAACCCTCCCTATCTCTGTAACTGCCTCCAGCCTCTACAACTCTCCCTATCTCTGTAACTGCATCCAGCCTCTACAACCCTCCCTATCTCTGTAACTGCCTCCAGCCTCTACAACCCTCCCTATCTCTGTAACTGCATCCAGCCTCTACAACCCTCCCTATCTCTGTAACTGCATCCAGCCTCTACAACCCTCCCTATCTCTGTAACTGCCTCCAGCCTCCACAACCCTCCCTATCTCTGTAACTGCATCCAGCCTCTACAACCCTCCCTATCTCTGTAACTGCCTCCAGCCTCTACAACCCTCCCTATCTCTGTAACTGCCTCCAGCCTCTACAACCCTCCCTATCTCTGAAACTGCCTCCAGCCTCTACAATCCTCCCTATCTCTGTAACTGCATCCAGCCTCTACAACCCTCCCTATCTCTGAAACTGCCTCCAGCCTCTACAACCCTCCCTATCTCTGTATCTGCATCCAGCCTCTACAACCCTCCCTATCTCTGCAACTGCATCCAGCCTCCACAACCCTCCCTATCTCTGTAACTGCATCCAGCCTCTACAACCCTCCCTATCTCTGTAACTGCCTCCAGCCTCTACAACCCACCCTATCTCGGTAACTGCCTCCAGCCTCTACAACCCTCCCTATCTCTGTAACTGCCTCCAGCCTCTACAACCCTTCCTATCTCTGTAAATGCCTCCAGCCTCTACAACCCTCCCTATCTCTGTAACTGCCTCCAGCCTCTAAAACGCTCCTTATCTCTGTAACCTCCTCCATTCACTACAGCCCTCCCTATCTCTGTAACTGCATCCAGCCTCTACAACCCTCCCTATCTCTGTAACTGCACCCAGCCTCTACAACCCTCCCTATCTCTGTAACTGCCACCAGCCTCTACAACCTCCCTATCTCTGTAACTGCATCCAGCCTCTACAACCCTTCCTATCTCTGTAAAAGCCTCCAGCCTCTACAACCCTCCCTATCTCTGTAACTGCCTCCAGCCTCTACAACCCTCCCTATCTCTGTAACTGCCTCCAGTCCCATAACCCTCCCTATCTCTGTAACCTCCTCCAGTCCCTACAACCCTCCCTATCTCAGTAACTGCCTCCAGCCTCTATAACCCTCCCTATCTCTGTAACCTCCTCCAGCCTCGATAACCCTCCTTATCTCTGTAACTGCCTCCAGCCACTACAACCCTCCCTATCTCTGTAACCTCCTCCATTCCCTACAACCCTCCCTATCTCTGTAACCTGCTCCATTCCCTACAACCCTCCCTATCTCTGTAACTGCACCCAGCCTCTACAACCCTCCCTATCTCTGTAACTGCCACCAGCCTCTACAACCTCCCTATCTCTGTAACTGCATCCAGCCTCTACAACCCTTCCTATCTCTGTAAAAGCCTCCAGCCTCTACAACCCTCCCTATCTCTGTAACTGCCTCCAGCCTCTACAACCCTCCCTATCTCTGTAACTGCCTCCAGTCCCATAACCCTCCCTATCTCTGTAACCTCCTCCAGTCCCTACAACCCTCCCTATCTCAGTAACTGCCTCCAGCCTCTATAACCCTCCCTATCTCTGTAACCTCCTCCAGCCTCGATAACCCTCCTTATCTCTGTAACTGCCTCCAGCCACTACAACCCTCCCTATCTCTGTAACCTCCTCCATTCCCTACAACCCTCCCTATCTCTGTAACTGCCTCCAGCCTCTACATCCCTCCCTATCTCTGTAACTGCCTCCAGCCACTACAACCCTCCCTATCTCTGTAACCTCCTCCATTCCCTACAACCCTCCCTATCTCTGTAACCTGCTCCATTCCCTACAACCCTCCCGATCTCTGTAACTGCCTCCAGCCTCTACATCCCTCCCTATCTCTGTAACTGCCTCCAGCCTCTACAACCCTCCCTATCTCTGTAACCTCCTCCAGCCTCGATACCCTCCTTACCTCTGCAACCTCTTCCAGCTCCACAACACTGCTTTTCTGTAACCTCCTCCAGTCCCTACAACCCTCCCTATCTCAGTAACTGCCTCCAGCCTCTATAACCCTTTCTATCTCTGTAACCTCCTCCAGCCTCGATAACCCTCCTTATCTCTGTAACTGCCTCCAGCCACTACAACCCTCCCTATCTCTGTAACCTCCTCCATTCCCTACAACCCTCCCTATCTCTGTAACCTGCTCCATTCCCTACAACTCTCCCTATCTCTGTAACTGCCTTCAGCCTCTACAACCCTCCCTATCTCTGTAACCTCCTCCAGTCCCTACAACCCTCCCTATCTCTGTAACCTCCTCCAGCCTCGATAACCCTCCCTATCTCTTTGTAATTGCCTCCAGCCTCTGCAACCCTCCCTATCTCTGTAACCTCCTCCAGTCTCTACAACTCTCCCTATCTCTGTAACTGCCTCCAGCCTCTACAACCCTCCCTATCTCTGTAACCTCCTCCAGTCCCTACAACTCTCCCTATCTCTGTAACTGCCTCCAGCCTCTACAACCCTCCCTATCTCTGTAACCTCCTCCAGTCCCTACAACTCTCCCTATCTATGTAACTGCATCCAGCCTCGAGAACCCGAACCCTATCTGTTACCTCCTCCAGTCCCTACAACTCTCCCTATCTCTGTACCCTTCTCCAGCCCCTTAATTCTCCTTACCTCTGTAACTTCCTCCAGCCCCTACAACCCTCCCTATCTCTGTAACCTCCTCCAGCCTCAATAACCCTCCCTATTTCTGTAACTGCCTCCAGTCCCATAACCCTCACTATCGCTATAATCTCCTCCAGCATCTACAACCCTCCCTATCTCTGTAACCTTCTCCAGCCTTGATAACTCTCCCTACCTCTGCAACCTCTTCCAGCTCCTACAACTCTCCCTATCTCTGTAACTGCATCCAGCCTCTATAACCCTAACCCTATCAGTTACCTCCTCCAGTCCCTACAACCCTCCCTATCTCTGTAACCTCCTCCAGCCTCTACAACCCTCCCTATCACCGTAACCTCCTCCAGCCACTACAACCCTCCCTATCTCTGTAACCTCCTCCAGCCACTACAACCCTCCCTATCTCTGTAACCTTCTCCAACCCCAACAACCCTATCTCTGTAACCTCCTCCAGCCCCTACAACCCTCCCTATCTCTGTAACCTCCTCCAGCCACAACAACCCTCCCTATCTCTGTAACCTCCTGCAGCCCCAACAACCCTCCCTATCTCTGTAACCTCCTCCAGCCCCAACAACCCTCCCTATCTCTGTAACCTCCTCCAGTCCCTACAACCCTCCCTATCTCTGTAACCTCCTCCAGCCTCTACAACCCTCCCTATCACCGTAACCTCCTCCAGCCACTACAAGCCTCCCTATCTCTGTAACCTCCCCCAGCCCCTACAACCCTCCCTATCTCTGTAACCTCCTCGCCACTGCAACCCTCCCTAGCTCTGTAACCTCCTCCAACCCCAACAACCCTATCTCTGTAACCTCCTCCAGCCCCTACAACCCTCCCTATCTCTGTAACCTCCTCCAGCCCCAACAACCCTCCCTATCTCTGTAACTGCCTCCAGCCCCTAAAACCGTCCATATTGATGTAACATCCTCCAGCCACTACAACCCTAACTCTACAATTTCCTCCAGCCCCCACATCCCTCCCTATCTCTGTAACCTCCTCCAGCCCCTACAACCCTAACTCTACACTCTCCTTCAGTCCCCACATCCCTCCCTATCTCTGTAACCTCCTCCAGCCCCTACAACCCTAACTCTACAATCTCCTCCAGCCCCCACATCCCTCCCTATCTCTGTAACCTCCTCCAGCCCCTACAACCCTAACTCTACAATCTCCTCCAGCCCCCACATCCCTCCCTATCTCTGTAACCTCCTCCAGCCCCTACAACCCTAACTCTACACTCTCCTTCAGTCCCCACATCCCTCCCTATCTCTGTAATATTCTCCAGCCCCTACAACCCTAACTCTACAGTCTGCTCCAGCCCCTACATCCCTCCCTATCTCTGTAACCTCCTCCAATCCCAACAACCCTCCCTATCTCTCTAACCTCCTCCAGCCCCAATATCCCTCCCTATCTCCGTAACCTCCTCCAGCCCCTACAACCCTCCCTATCTCTGTAACCTCTTCCAACCCCTACAACCCTCCCTATCTCTGTAACCTCCTCGCCACTGCAACCCTCCCTAGCTCTGTAACCTCCTCCAACCCCAACAACCCTATCTCTGTAACCTCCTCCAGCCCCTACAACCCTCCCTATCTCTCTAACCTCCTCCAGCCCCTACAACCCTCCCTATCTCTCTAACCTCCTCCAGCCCCTACAACCCTCCCTATCTCTCTAACCTCCTCCAGCCCCTACACCCCTAACTCTACAATCTCCTTCAGTCCCCACAACCCTCTCTGTAACCTCTCCAGCCCTGCAAGATCACCGTTTCCACCCACCCCCCACCCCCCCCCACCCTGGTCATCTACGTCATCTAATTCTGATCTCATTTCCATCCCTGATTTTGATCACTTCAGCAGTCATATCTTCATCTGCCTGGAAGCTTAGTTCTGTAATTTCCTCCCTAAACCTCTCTACCTCTCTCATTACACTTCTTAAATCTCATCTTTTCGATGAGATGTTAAACCGTCTTTCTTCTCAGTTGCATGGAAAAGATCCCCTGGCACTATTTCGTCGAAGAACTGGGAAGTTACTCCAGTGTCCTGGCAAATATGTATTCCTCAATCAACATCACAGAATACAGATGACCTGGTCATTATCACATTGCTGTTTGTGGGAGCTTGCTATGCAGAAAGTGGCTGCCACATTTTCTATATTACAACACTGACCACATTTCAAAAGTACTTCATTGGCTGTAAAGAGTTTTGGGATAGCCGGTGGTCATGAAAGGCGCCATATAAATGCAAGTAATTTTTTTTTTCATTCTACAGCTTTGACCAAGTTTTTGGTCATCTGTTTGAACATCTCCTTGTGATTCTCAGAGTCATTTACAGCACAGAAGGTGACCATTCGGCTCATTGAGTCCATGCTGGCTCTCCCTAGAGTAATCCAGTCAGTCCCATTCCCCACTATATCCCGTATCCCTGCAAGTTTATTTCCGTCAAGTAACCATCCAATTTCCTTTTGAAATCATTGATTGTCTTGGCTTCCACCACCTCATAGTCAGTAAGTTCCAGGTCATTACCACTCAGTACATAAAAAAAGTTCTTCCTCACATTCCCTCTGCATCTTTTGCCCAAAATCTTCAATCTGTGTCCCCTAGTCCTTGTACCATCAGTTAATGGGAACAGACTTTCCTTGTTTAACTTATCTAAGCCTGTTATAATCTTGTACACCTCGATCAGATCTCCCCTCCACATCCTTTGTTCTAATGAGAACAACTCCAGCTTTTCCAACCTAACCTTGTAACTAAAGTCCTCCATCCCTGGAACCATTCTGGTAAATCTCCTCTGCACCCTCTCAAGGGCCCTCACATCCTTCCTAAGGTGTGGTGACCAGAACTGCAAGCAATACTGTAGTTGCGGCCTAACCAGAGCTTTTATAAAGATTCAGCATAACTTCCCTGCTTTTGTACTCAATACCTCTATTTATGAAGCTCAAGATCCCATATGCTTTACTAAACACTTTCTCAATATGTCCTGCCACCTTCAAAGATCAATGCACATGCACTCCCAGGTTCCTCCGTCCCTGCACACGCTTTAGAACGGTGCCATTGAGTCTATATTGCATCTCCCCAACCCTTCTGCCAAAGTGCATCACCTCAGACTTCTCTGTACTAAATTCCATCTGCCACTTGGCTCCAGTTTGAAAAGTAACCATTTACCACGACTCGCTGTTTTCTGTCCTTAAGCCAATTTTTCATCCAAGCTGACACTGATTCTCCTATTCCAGGAGCCTCGATTTTGTTAACCACTTTTTATGTGGTCCTTTGTCAAATGCTTTCTTTAATCCATATAGACAACATCCATTGCATCCCCTTCATCAACCTTCTCTGTTACTTCATCAAAACAGTATTTTGCTTTTAATTCAATTCGATTTGTCAAACACAATATGCCTTTTACAAATCCGTCCTGGCTCTCCTTAATAAAATCAAACCTCTCCAAGTGCCTGTTGATTTTTTCACTGATTATTGTTTCTAAAACCTTATCCAACACTGATATTAAACTGACTGGCTTGTAGTTACTGGGAATATCCTTACAGCCTTTCTTGAATAAGGGTGTCAATTTGCCACCCTCCGATCCTCTGGCACCTTCCCGTATCGAAGGAAGATTGGAGGATTATGGAAATCCCTTTCGCTATCTCAACCCCCATTTCCTTTAGCAACCTGGGATGCAAGCCATCCGGACCAGGTGACTTATCCACTCTAAGGATAGCCAGCCTTTCCAGTACATCCTTCATACAACACTCAGGCTTTGGCTGATAAGTGGCAAGTAACATTTGCACCACACAACTGCCAGGCAATGATGATCTCCAATTAGAGAGAATCTAACCATCTCCCCTTGACATTCAACTCCATTACCGTCGTTGAATCCCCCACTATCAACACCCTGGGAGTTACCATGGAGAAGCCACATAAGTATTGAGGCTACAAGAGCAGGTCAGATTCTGGGAATTCTGTGGCGAGTAACTCACCTCCTGACTCCCCAAAGCCTGTCCACCATCTACAAGGCACAAGTCAGGAGTGTGATGGAATACTCTTCACATGCCTGCATGAGTGCGGCTCCAGCAACACTCAGGAAGCTCAACACCATCCAGGACAAAGCAGCCCACTTGATTGGCACCCTATCCTCCACCTTAAACATTCACTCCTTTCATCACCAACACACAGTGGCAGCAGTGTATACAATCTACAAGATGCACTGCAGCAACTCACCAAGGCTCCTTAGACAGCACCTTCCAAACCCGCGACCTCTACCACCTCGAAGGACAAGAGCAGCAGATGCATGGGAACATCAGGGCGGCACAGTGGCGCAGTGGTTAGCACCGCAGCCTCACAGCTCCAGGGACCCGGGTTCAGTTCTGGGTACTGCCTGTGCGGAGTTTGCAAGTTCTCCCTGTGACCGTGTGGGTTTTCGCTGGATGCTCCGGTTTCCTCCCACAGCCAAAGACTTGTAGGTTGATAGGTAAATTGGCCATTGTAAATTGCCCCTAGTGTAGGTAGGTGGTAGGGAATATGGGATTACTGTAGGGTTAGTATAAATGGGTGGTTGTTGGTTGGCACAGACTCAGTGGGCCGAAGGGCCTGTTTCAGTACTGTATCTCTAAATAAAATTAAAATAAAAATCACCACCTGCAAGTTCCCCTCCAAGTCACACACCATCCTGACTTGGAACTATATCATCGTTCCTTCATTGTCGCTGGGTCAAAATCCTGGAACTCCCTTCCTAACAGCACTGTGGGTGTACGTATACCACATGGACTGCAGCGGTTCAAAAAGGCAGCTCACCACCACCTTCTCAAGAGCAATTAGGGATGGGCAATAAATGCTGGTCTTGCCAGCAACACCCACATCCCTGTACGAATTTAAAAAACCTCCTATCTCTCAATTTTCATCCCATCTATTACCTCTACCATCTCCGCTTTGACCAATATTTTGTCAGCATCCTCTTCCTTAGTAAACAGCCACACAAATTACTCATTAAATATTCTAGCCTTGCCCTGTGCCTCGAAGTATATATCACCGTCTTTGTCCCCAATAGGCCCCACACCACCTCTTGCAATCCACTTACTATTTACATGCTGGTAGAAGATTTTTGGGTTCCCTTTTATGTTAACTGCCTTTCTATTCCCATATTCTCTCTTTGCCAGTCGTATTTTCCTCATCACTTTCTCTCTTAACTTATTGTATTTAACCAAGTTCTCGCTTGAAGAATTCATCTGACATGTATCATACACCCTCTTTTTTTGTTTCATCATATTCTCTATCTCCCTCGTCATCGAAGGAGCCCTGGCTCTAGTTCCCTGACCTTTTCCCTTGTTTGAATGTACCCAGCCTGTATCAGAAACATCTCCTTAAAGATCGCCCACTGTTCTGTTGAAGTTTTTCCTGTCAATCTTTGGTTCTATATTACCCTGGCTAGATCCCTCTCATCCCACTGAAGTTCGCCCTCTTCCAATTTAGAAGTTCTACTTTGGATTGTTCCTTGCACTTCTCCATATTCAAAACCTTATGATACTATGATCACTCTTACCCAAGTGCTCCCCCACAGACACTTGGTCCACTCGGCCCACCTCATTCCCCAGCACCAGATCCAGTGATGCCTCCTTCCTAGTTGGACCTAGAACATACTGACCAAGGACATTCTCCTGAACATATTTCAGAAATTCCTCCCCCTCCTTTACTCTAACATTATCCCAATTGATATTTGGGTAATTAAAGTCCCCCAATATCACCACTCTATAGTTCTTGCACATCTCTCTGATTTCCCTGCAGATTTGCTCCTCTATATCTCTCTCACTATTTGGAGACCTATAGAATATCCCCAGTAATGTGGTCATACCCTTTTTGCTTCTCAATTCTTCTCAAATGGATTCTGTCTTTTGCCCCCTCGAAGACATCCTCTCTTTCCAACTGTACAATGTCTTCCCCAATCAGTACTGCCACAACCTCCCATTTTTCCTTTCTAACGTTTCTCAGTATTTTATATCCTTAAGTATTAAACGCCTAGTCCTCACCATTTTTAAGCTATGTTTCCATTATTGCCACTACGTCATATTCCCACATGGCTATTTGTACTTGTAGCTCACCAACCTTATTCACCACACTTGCATACAGTCATTGTCAACCTGCCTTCGTATTCCTCATAGTTCTTCATATTTTTCTCCTATCTAATATGGTACTACTTCCTTCTCCAGTACTGTCCAACACTCACACTCCTTTATGCACCTTATTCCCCTTTTCTACTTGTATATACTGTTGCCCATCCCCCTGCCAATTTAGTTTAAACCCTCCCCAACCACACGAGTGAACCTCCCCATGAGGACATTGGTCCCAGTTTGTTGAGGTATAATTAGTCCCTTTTGATTAGGTGCCTCCTGCCCCAGAACTGGTCCCAATGTCCCAAGAATCTGAAGCCCTCCCACCTACACCATGCTTCAAGCCATGCATTGACCCTCCCTATCTTCCTATTTCTACTCTCGCTAGCGCATGGCACTGGCAGTAGTCCAGAGATTACTACATTTGAAGCTCTACTTTTTAACTTCCTCCTTAGCTCCTGAAAATCTGACCGTAGAGCCTCAATACCTGCCCTTGCTATGCCATTGGTACTGACATGTACCACAACTTCTGGTGCACTTCCGTCCCCCTGCAGAATATTCCGCACCCTCTGCATGTTATTTATCCTGGCACCAGGGAGGCAACCCACCATGTGGGAATCACGATGACAGTCACAGAAATGCCTGTCAGTTTCCCTGATGATGGAATCTTTACTAACATTTCCTGCACATATGGTCCACCAAGACATGTGAAGCATCCTGAAATTCCCAAATGGCACAAAAATTGCAAGCAACAGGTCTCAGCTTCCCATCCGTCTCGGGCCTGCTGTACTCCCGCCGCCGGTCTCACTGTGCTCTCGGTCTCGGGCCTGCTGTACTCCCGCCGCCGGTCTCACTGTGCTCTCGGTCTCGGGCCTGCTGTACTCCCGCCGCCGGTCTCACTGTGCTCTCGGTCTCGGGCCTGCTGTACTCCCGCCTCCGGTCTCACTGTGCTCTCGGTCTCGGGCCTGCTGTACTCCCGCCTCCGGTCTCACTGTGCTCTCGGTCTCGGGCCTGCTGTACTCCCGCCTCCGGTCTCACTGTGCTCTCGGTCTCGGGCCTGCTGTACTCCCGCCTCCGGTCTCACTGTGCTCTCGGTCTCGGGCCTGCTGTACTCCCGCCTCCGGTCTCACTGTGCTCTCGGTCTCGGGCCTGCTGTACACCCGCCTCCGGTCTCACTGTGCTCTCGGTCTCGGGCCTGCTGTACTCTCGGTCTCGGGCCTGCTGTACTCCCGCCGTCGGTCTCATTGTGCTCTCGGTCTCGGGCCTGCTGTACTCCCGCCCAGGTCTCACTATGGTCTCGGTCTCGGGCCTGCTGTACTCCCGCCTCCGGTCTCACTGTGCTCTCGGTCTCGGGCCTGCTGTACTCCCGCCGCCGGTCTCATTGTGCTCTCGGTCTCGGGCCTGCTGTACTCCCGCCTCCGGTCTCACTGTGCTCTCGGTCTCGGGCCTGCTGTACTCCTGCCGCCGGTCTCATTGTGCTCTCGGTCTCGGCCTGCTGTACTCCTGCCGCCGGTCTCATTGTGCTCTCGGTCTCGGGCCTGCTGTACTCCTGCCTCCGGTCTCATTGTGCTCTCGGTCTCGGGCCTGCTGTACTCCCGCCGCCGGTCTCACTGTGCTCTCGGTCTCGGGCCTGCTGTACTCCTGCCGCCGGTCTCATTGTGCTCTCGGTCTCGGGCCTGCTGTACTCCTGCCGCCGGTCTCATTGTGCTCTCGGTCTCGGGCCTGCTGTACTCCTGCCTCCGGTCTCATTGTGCTCTCGGTCTCGGGCCTGCTGTACTCCCGCCTCCGGTCTCGCTGTGCTCTCGGGCCTGCCGTTTCATCCCTGCCGCCTGCTTTGCTGAATCAAATGATAATGCTCTAGTGAAGTGCCTTGGGATGGTTTACTACATTAAAGCACTATATAAATGCAAGCGTTTGTTGTTGTTCTTCACTTGCAAGATCGTGTGCTCAGCAACTGGACAGGAGATATCCTTTCTCCAAGGCTGCCTTTCAGCAGAGAACTGATAGAAACAAGATTTGTCAGATTCAGGATAGATGCAGGACCTGCCTGGCCTAACACCTCAGGCATATGAAGAACATCATGTTGCAGCCAGTGTCCAATGTGTGGTATAGTCATTTGAAGGTCCTCTGGCAATCCTTCTTCCCTCTCCCATCTTATTGTGCACATCCATTTTACATCTTGTAACTTTGCTGTTCCCTCCCCTTCCTTCCCTCATTCCTCCCCATATTCTTATCTCCCTGCCTCAACCTGGTCCCTCTCCCGTTCACTCTCTGCTCCCTAACTTAATCCTTTAACTCTTCCTCCCCTTCCTGTCCCTCACCTCTCTTCTCTCCCGCTTACCTTTCCACTCCTCTCCCTACTCTTTTCCCTCTCTCTTCCCTCCTTTCTCCTCTTCCCTCTCCCCAATTCCCTCTCTCTGCACTTCTTATCTCTCCCCACTCCACTTTCTCCCCTTCCCTCTCCTTTGCATTCTACATATGAATTCGGAGCAGGAGTAGGCCACTCAGCCCGTCAAGCCTGCTCCGCCATTCAACAAGAACATGGCTGATCTGATTGTAACCTCAACTCCATATTCCCAGCTACCCCCAATAGCCTTTCACTCCCTTGTTTATCAAGAATCTATCTACCGCTGCCTTAAAAATATTCAAAGACTCTGCTTCCATTGCCTTTTGAGGAAGAGAATTCCAAAGACTCACGACCCTCAGAGAAAAAATTTCTCCTTATCTCTGTCTTAAATGGGCGACCCCTTATTTTTAAACAGTGACCCCTAGTTCTAGATTCTCCCACAAGAGGAAACATCCTTTCCACATCCACCCTGTCAAGACCCCTCAGGATCTTATATGTTTCAATCAAGTCGCTTCTTACTCTCCTAAACTCCAGCGGATACAAGCCTAGCCTGTCCAATCTTTCTTCATAAGACAACCCGCCCATTATAGGTATTAGCCTAATAAACCTTCTCTGAGCTGCTTCCAACGCATTTACATCCTTCCTTAAATAAGGAGACCAGTACTGTACACAATACTCTCACCAATGCCCTGTATAACTGAAGCATAACCTTCCTACTTTTGTATTCAATTCCCCTCGCAATAAACGATAACATTCTATTAGCTTTCCTAATTACTTGCTGTACCTGCATTCTAACCTTTTGCAATTCATGCACTAGGACACCCAGATCCCTCTGCATCTCAGAGCTCTGCAATCTCTCACCATTTAGATAATAAGCTTATTTTTTATTCTTCCCGCCAAAATGGACAATTTCACACTTTCCCACATTATACTCCATTTGCCAGATCTTTGCCCACTCACTTAACCTATCTATATCCCTTTGTAGACTCTTTACATCCTCTTCACAACCTACTTTCCTACCTATCTTTGTGTCATCAGCAAATTTAGCAACCATACCTTCGGTCCCTTCATCCAACTCATTTATATAAATTGTAAAAAGTTGAGGCCCCAGCACTGATCACTGTGGCACACCACTCGTTACATCTTGCCGACTAGAAAATGACCCGTTTATGCCTACTCTCTGTTTCCTGTCAGCTAGCCAATCTTCTATCTACGCCAATATATTACCCCCTACACCATGAGCTTTTATTTTCTGCAATAACCTTTGATGTGGCACCTTATCAAATGCCTTCTGGAAATCCAAGTACAGTAGATTGTTACGTTCAGGTGAGGAGGGGTTGAAGGGCTTTCCTTTTTTTCCCTCTCCTTGTTTGACCACAACAGGTTTAATTCTTTTTATAAAGTGGATATACTGGCCAATTCAGTAGGTGTTTGATTACTTACTTGCTATGATCAAGTCTAAATTAGGAGACACGATCACTGGCCAACGCAAGCAAATGGACCCCTGGGTGAAGCACTACCTAGAACTATACTCCAGGGAAAATGGTGTCACTGAGACTGCCCTCAATGCAGCCCAGTCTCTGCCAGTCATGGATGAGCTGGACGAACAGCCAACAAAATTGGAGCTCAGTGATGCCATTGATTCTCTAGCCAGTGGAAAAGCCCCTGGGAAGGACGGCATTACCCCTGAAATAATCAAGAGTGCCAAGCCTGCTATACTCTGAGCACTACATGAACTGCTATGCCTGTACTGGGATGAGGGAGCAGTACCACAGGACATGCGCGATGCCAATATCATCACCCTCTATAAGAACAAGGGTGACCGCGGTGACTGCAACAATTATCGTGGAATCTCCCTGCTCAGCATAGTGGGGAAAGTCTTTGTTCGAGTGGTTTTAAACAGACTCCAGAAGCTGGCTGACCGTGTCTACCCTGAGACACAGTGTGGGTTTTGAGCAGAGAGATCCACCATTGACATGCTGTTCTCCCTTCGCCAGCTACAGGAGAAATTCCGTGAACAACAGATGCCCCTCCACGTTGCTTTCATAGATCTCACCAAAGCCTTTGACCTCGTCAGCAGATGTGGTCTCTTCAGACTACTAGCAAAGATCGGATGTCCACCAAAGCTACTAAGTATCATCACCTCATTCCATGACGATATGAAAGGCACAATTCAGCATAGCAGTGCCTCATCAGGCCCCTTTCCTATCCTGAGTGGCATGAAACAGGGCTGTGTTCTCGCACCTACACTGTTTGGGATCTTCTTCTCCCTGCTGCTCTCATATGCGTTCAAGTCTTCAGAAGAAGGAATTTTCCTCCACACAAGATCAGGTGGCAGGTTGTTCAACCTTACCCATCTAAGAGCGAAGACCAAAGTATGGAAAGTCCTCATCAGGGAACTCCTCTTTGCTGACGATGCTGCATTAACATCCCGCACAGAACAGTGTCTGCAGAGACTCATTGACATGCTTGCGGCCGCCTGCAACGAATTTAGCCTAACCATCAGCCTCAATAAAACGAACATCATGGGACAGGACGTCAGAAATCCTCCCTCCATCAATATCAGTGACCATGCTCTGGAAGTGGTTCAAGAGTTCACCTACCTAGGCTCAACTATCACCAGTAACCTGTCTCTTGATGCAGAAATCAACAAGCGCATGGGAAAGGCGTCCGCTCCTATGTCCAGAATGGCCAAGAGAGTGTGGGGAAATGGCGCACTAACACGGACCACAAAAGTCTGAGTGTATCAGGCCTGTGTCCTCAGTACCTTGCTCTACGGCAGCGAGGCCTGGACAACGTATGTCAGCCAAGAGCGACGTCTCAACGCATTCCATCTTCGTAGTCTCCGGAGAATCCTTAGCATCAGGTGGCAGGACCGTATCTCCAACACAGAAGTCCGCAAGACAGCCAACATCCCCAGCATATACACCCTACTGAGCCAGCAGCACTTGAGATGGCTTGGCCATGTGAACCGCATGGAAGATGGCAGGATCCCCACGGATGTATTGTACAGCGAGCTCGCCACTGGTATCAGACCCATCGGCCGTCCATGTCTCCGCTTTAAAGACATTTGCAAACGCGACATGAAGTCCTGTGACATTGATCACAAGTCGTGGGAGTCAGTTGTCAGTGATCACCAGAGCTGGTGGACAGCTATAAAGGCGTGGTTGAAGAGAGGTGAGTCGAAGAGACTCAGCAGTTGGCAGGAAGAGACAGCAGTATAAGGAGAGAACCAACTGCGTAACAGCCCCAACAACCAATTTTACCTGCAGCGCTGGTGGAAGAGTCTGTCACTCTAGAATTGGCCTCTGGTCGCCACATTACCAAAAGGATGTAGATGCTTTGGAGAGGGTGCAGAGGAGGTTCACCAGGATGTTGCCTGGTATGGAGGGCGCTAGCTATGAAGAGAGGTTGAGTAGATTAGGATTATTTTCATTAGAAAGACGGAGGTTGAGGGGGGACCTGATTGAGGTGTACAAAATCATGAGAGGTATAGACAGGGTGGATAGCAAGAAGCTTTTTCCCAGAGTGGGGGATTCAATTACTAGGGGTCACGAGTTCAAAGTGAGAGGGGAAAAGTTTAGGGGGGATATGCGTGGAAAGTTCTTTACGCAGAGGGTGGTGGGTGCCTGGAACGCATTGCCAGCGGAGGTGGTAGACGCGGGCACGATAGCGTCTTTTAAGATGTAACTAGACAGACACATGAATGGGCAGGAAGCAAAGAGATACAGACCCTTAGAAAATAGGCGACATGTTTCGATAGAGGATCTGGATCGGCGCAAGCTTGGAGGGCCAAAGGGCCTGTTCCTGTGCTGTAATTTTCTTTGTTCTTTGTTCTTTATAGCCACTCCAGGCACTGCTTCACAAACCACTGACCACCTCCAGGCACCTACCCTGTCTCTAGAGACAAGGAGGCCAAAAAGGAAAAAGGATGATCATAACAAGAACCAATCGGACAGGTTTTCTTGAGTTTAACGAAGAAAGAGGTTAACTTTATTGTACTTAAACTGAACTAAATAAAATCATGAACTACGCTCCAATTTATTCACACACACACACATAGGCTACAGAGTGGGGAAGGGCAGATTGATTGAGTTAGAGTCCACAGAAAAAAGGGCTATACAGTCTGTGGAGTTTGGTGATTCAGCTGGCTTTTAGCTGAATTAGGTGGTCCTGAGGCTTTTAGTTTGAGGAGTTAGATGACTGATTCGGTGGGTCTCTTGGAGACAGCGAGGTGGATGATTTCCTCCAAAGGGGTTTCTGATTGTCGTCGGAGTATGCAGAAATGGTCAGTCAGCAGGCAGGGTTCACAACTTGCAAGCTAGAATGGAGAAAGAGAGAGCGAGAGGCGGGACCCACACTTGGGTCTGCACGTGTCAGAGTCCAGATACTTCTCAACCTGCTGCAGAGAAACACCAGCTTAAAACCACAGATGGAGGAGGAATGGGGTGGGGGGGCTTGTTACATGACTGTCACCCAGTGATTCAAGCATGGTAGTTAGCAGTGTATTTCTTCTTGCTAAAAAGAACAAGCAGTTCCCTTAAACTTCGTGGGACTTAGTTCTTGCTGGGATGAGCAGACATTTTGTCTTCACCTCACAGGCCTTGCAATGTAGGATACAGTATTGCAAATTAGGTGGCCAACTTAAGTTGCTAGCAAAGTCATTTTTATTTGTTCCTTTTTAAACTTCTTTAAAAAATAAAAATTCAAGCTCCAGTCAGTGGGTTAAAAATAATTATCATTCAACAAAGCACCTTGGTGTGACAACATCCACCGGTTCCCCATTATCCACAGTACATGTTACTTATTCAAAATAACTCCAATAAATTGGTTAAACATGATTTCCCTTTCACAAAACCATGTTGACTCTGCCTGATTACTCTGAACTTTTCTAAACGTCCTGCTATAATGTCTTCAATAATAGCTTCTAACATTTTCCTATGACAGATGTTAAGCTAACTGGTCTGTAGTTTCCTGCTTTCTGTCTCCATCCCTTTTTGAATAAAGGAGTTACATTTGCCTTTTTCTAATCTAATGGAACCTTCCCTGAATCTAGGGAAGTTTGGAAAATTAAAAACAACACACTTAATATCTCACTAGCCACTTTTAAGACCCTAGGATGAAGTTCATCAGGACTCAGGGACTTGTCAACCCACAGCTACAACAATGTGCTCAGTACCACTCCTCTGGTGATTGTAATTTTCTTGAGTTCCTCCCTTCCTTCCATTTCCTGATTTACAGCTATTTCTGGGATGTTACTTGTATCCTCTATGGTGAAGACCGATGCAAAATACCTGTTTAATTCATCCACCATCTCCTTATTTTCCCTTACTAATTTTCCAGACTCACTTTCTAGAGGACCAATGCTCACTTTGTTAACTCTTTTCTTTGTTAAATATCTATAGAAACTCTTACTATCTGTTTTTATATTTTTAGCCAGCTTTCTCTCGTATTCGAATTTTCCCTTCTTATCAATCTTTTAGTCATTCTTGCTGTTTTTTTATATTCTGTCCAATCTTCTGACCTGCCTCCCATCATTGGCAAACAGGATTAAGGAGAATCCTAAGGCTTTTTATATGCATATAAAGAGCAAGAGGGTAACCAGGGAAAGGGTTGGCCCACTCAAGGACAGAGGAGGGAATCTATGCGTGGAGCCAGAGGAAATGGGCGAGGTATTAAATGAGTACTTTGCATCAGTATTCACAAAAGAGGACTTGGTGGCTGATGAGTCTAGGGAAGGGAGTGTAGATAGTCTGGGTCATGTCGATATCAAAAAGGAGGAGGTGTTGGGTGTCTTGAAAAACATTAAGGTAGATAAGTCCCCAGGGCCTGATGGGATCTACCCCAGAATACTGAGGGAGGCAAGGGAGGAAATTGCTGGGGCCTTGACAGAAATCTTTGCATCCTCATTGGCTACAGGTGAGGTCCCAGAGGACTGGAGAATAGCCAATGTTGTTCCTTTGTTTAAGAAGGGTAGCAAGGATAATCCAGGAAATTATAGGCCGGTGAGCCTTACGTCAGTGGTAGGGAAATTATTGGGGAGGATTCTTCGGGACAGGATTTACTCCCATTTGGAAACAAATGGACTTATTAGCGAGAGGCAGCATGGTTTTGTGAAGGGGAGGTCGTGTCTCACTAATTTGATTGAGTTTTTTGAGGAAGTGACGAAGTTGATTGATGAAGGAAGGGCAGTGGATGTTGTCTACATGGACTTCAGTAAAGCTTTTGACAAGGTCCCTCATGGCAGACTGGTACAAAAGGTGAAGTCACACGGGATCAGAGGGGAGCTGGCAAGATGGATACAGAACTGGCTCGGTCATAGAAGACAGAGGGTATCAGTGGAAGGGTGCTTTTCTGAATGGAGGGATGTGACTAGTGGTGTTCCGCAGGGATCAGTGCTGGGACCTTTGCTGTTTGGAGTATATATAAATGATTTGGAGGAAAATGTAGCTGGTCTGATTAGTAAGTTTGCGGATGACACAAAGGTTGGTGGAGTTGCGGATAATGATGAGGATTGTCAGAGGGTACAGCAGGATATAGATCGATTGGAGACTTGGGCGGAGAAATGGCAGATGGAGTTTAATCCGGACAAATGTGAGGTAATGCATTTTGGAAGGTCTAATGCAGGTGGGAGTACACAGTAAATGGCAGAACCCTTAGGAGTATTGACAGGCAGAGAGATCTGGGTGTACAGGTCCACAGATCACTGAAAGAGGCAACGCAGGTGGATAAGGTAGTCAAGAAGGCATACGGCATGCTTGCCTTCATTGGTCGGGGTATACAGTCTAAAGATTGGCAAGTCATGCTGCAGCTGTACAGAACCTTAGTTAGGCCACAGTTGGAATATTGCGTACAATTCTGGTTGCCACACTACCAAAAGGATGTAGAGGCTTTGGAGAGGGTTTACCAGGATGTTGCCTGGTCTGGAGGGTATTAGCTATGAGGAGAGGTTGGATAAACTTGGAACAACGGAGGTGGAGGGGCGACCTGATAGAGGTTTGCCAAGTTATGAGCGGCATGGACAGAGTAGATACATTCAGTCAGAAGCTTTTTCCCAGGGTGGAAGAGTCAGTTACTAGGGGACATAGGTTTAAGGTGTGAGGGGCAAAGTTTAGAGGGGATGTGCGAGGCAAGTTCTTTACACAGAGGGTGGTGAGTGCCTGGAACTTGCTGCCGGGGGAGGTGGTGGAAGCAGGTACGATAGCAACGTTTAAGAGGCATCTTGACAAATACATGAATAGGATGGGAATAGAGGGATACGGACCCCGGAAGTGCAGAAGGTTTAGTTTAGACAGGCATCAAGATCGGCGCAGGCTTGGAGGGCCGAATGGCCTGTTCCTGTGCTGTATTGTTCTTTGTTCTTTGCGCAATTGTATGCTTTTTCTTTAAGTTTGATACTATCTTCAATGTTTTTAGTTAACCATGGATGGTGGGTCCTCCCCTTGGAATTTTTCTTTCTCGTTGGAATGTATCTATTCTGCATATTCTGAAATATCCCCTTAAATGTCTGCCACTGCATCTCTACTGACCTATCTCTTAACCTAATTTGCCAGTTCACTTTAGCTTGCTCTGCTTTCATGCCCTCATAATTGCTGTTATTTAACTTTAAAATACTAGTCTTAGACCTACTCTTCTCCACCTCAAAGTGAATATAAAATTCAACCATATTATGATCGTTGCTGACGAGGGGCACCTTTGCTATGAGGTCATTAATTAATCCTAGCTCGTTACACAATACCAGGTCTAGTATAGCCTGCACTCTGTTTGGCTCCAGAAGGTGCTGTTCTGAGAAACTACCCTGAAAACATTCTATGAACTCCTCATCTAGGCTACCTTTGCCCATCTGATTTTTCCAGCCTATTGTAGATTAAAATCCCCCGTGATTATCACCATACCTTTCTGACAGGCTTCCATTATTTCTTCCTTTATACCCCGTCGTACCATCTCCTTCCTTTCTTCCTCCTCTCTCCCCTCTCCATCTCCATCTTCTCTCTTCCCTTCCATCACTTCCCCTCCTCTCCTATTCCTTCTCCTTCCCCACTTTCCACCTTGTCTTCCTCTCTTATTTCCTCTCCTTCCCTCTCCCACCCCTCCTTACGTCCTCCCGCACTTGCTTTTTATTTTCCACATTGTCTCTCCCCTTCCTTCTTCTTTGCTTTGCTCTCTCTCCTTCCTCATTCCCTCCTTCTCTCTCCTTTCCCCAATCTCTCTCCACATCTCCTGCCTTTCGCCATTCCCTCTTTCTCTCTCCTTTCCCCATTCCCTCTATCTCTCTCCTTTCCTTATTTGCTCTCCCCCCTTCTCTCTGTTTTCTGTATCTCTCCCTCACCCTCCTCTCTCTCCTTTTCCTATTCCTTCTTTCCCTCCATCTCTCTCTCTCTCGCCTTTCCCCATTCCTTTTTTCTCTCTCCTCACAGAATTGTTATAGAGCAGAAGGAGGTCATTCACACATTGTATCCGCACAGGCTCTCCGATGAGCAACTCCTTCAGTTCCATTCCCTGCCATCTCCCTGTAATCCTGCACATTCGTTCTTTTCATGTAACTGTCTAATTTTCTTTTGAATACTTCAATTGAACCTGCCTCCACCACACTCTCAGGCAGTGCATTCCAGACCTTAACCACTTGCTGCGTGAAAAAGTTTTTCCTCATGTGGCTTTAGCTTCTCTTACCAAATACTTTAAATCTGTGTCCTCTCGTTCTCGATCCTTTCACAAGTGGGAACAGTTTTTCTCGATCTACTCTGTCCAGACTCCTCATGGTTTTGAATGCCTCTATCAAATCATCTTTCAGCCTTCACTTCTCCAACGAAAACAGTCCTAACTTCTCCAATCTATCTTCATAACTGAAGTTCCTCATTCCTGGAACCATTCTCGTGAATCTTTTCTGTACTCTAACACTTTCACATCCTTCCTAAAGTGCGATGCCCAGAACTGGATGCAATATTCCAGCCGAGGACGAACTAGTGTTTTATACAAGTTCAACATAACCTCCTTGCTCTATTCCCCTATTAATAAAGCCCAGGACACTGTATACTTCATTAACTGCTCTCTCAACCGGTCCTGCCACCTTCAATGACTTATGAACATATACATCCAGGTCCCTCTGCTCCTGCACCCCCTTTAGAATTGTGCCTTTTATTCTATATTGTCTCTCCATGTTCTTCCTAACAAAATGAATCACTTCACATTTCTCCACATTGAACTCCATCTGCCAACTGTCCACCCATTCCATCAACTTGTCTGCGTCCTTTCGGGGGGGTAGTGCCAGAGGACTGGAGAATTGCAAGCGTTACACCCTTGTTCAAGAAAGGGTGTAAAGACAAGCTCAGCAACTACAGGCCAGTCAGTTTAACTTCGGTGGTAGGAAAACTTCTAGAAAGAATAATTCGGGACAAAATTAATAGTCACATGAACAAATGCGAGTTAATTAAGGAAAGCCACCATGG
The DNA here is from genome assembly GCF_036365525.1 of Heterodontus francisci. Lineage (NCBI taxonomy): Eukaryota > Metazoa > Chordata > Chondrichthyes > Heterodontiformes > Heterodontidae > Heterodontus > Heterodontus francisci. The sequence goes on along the minus strand of NC_090371.1, from coordinate 286,948,177 downwards.
ATTCTTAAGGGAAAATCATGTTTAGTTAACTTGCTGGAGTTTTTTGAAGAGGTAACCAAGATGGTCTATTGTGTAGCACTGTATCAAACGCCTTTTGAAAGTCCATGTACACCACATCAACAGCATTGCCCTCATCAACCCCCTCTGTTACCTCCTCAAAAAACTCCAGCAAGTTAGTTAAACTGACTGGCCTGTAGTTGTTGGGCTTGTCTTTACACCCTTTCTTGAACAAGGATGTAACGCTTGCAGTTCTCCAGTCCTCTAGCACCACCCCCAAGTCTAAGGAAGACTGAAAAATTATGGCCAGTGCCTCTGCAATTTCCACTCTCACTTCCCTCAGTAGCCTTGGATGCATCTCATCCAGTCCTGGTGCCATATCAACTTTAAGCATAGCCTATCCGAGACCTCCTCCTCATCAATTTTAAACCCTTTTAGCATCTGAATTACCTCTTCTTTCACCATTACCAAGGAAGAAGTTGCAACCCAGGCAAAGACCAATGCAATGTATTAATTTAATACCTCAGCTCTGCCCTCTACCTCCATGCGTAAATCCGCTTTTTGGTCCCTAATCGGCCCCACTTAACCTTTTACCACCCTTTTACTATTATATTATACTATAACAGAAAACTTTGGGATTCCCTTTTATTGTTAGCTGCCAGTCTCTCTTCATACTCTCTCTTTGCTTCTCTTGTTTGTTTATTGACTTCCCCTCTGAACCTTCTATATTCAGTCTGGTTCTGAATAGTACTTTCTACCTGACATCTGTCATTCGCACACTTATTCTTCTTTATCTTAATTTCTATCTCTTTCATCATCCAGGGAGCTCTGGGTTTGTTTACCCTACCTTTCCCTTTTGAGGGAATATACCTAGGCTGTGCCCGAAATATCTCTTCTTTGAAGGTAGCTCATTGTTCAGCAACCATTTTTCCTGCCAACTTTTAGCTCCAATTGTTCATCCCAGATCTGTTCTTATCCCATTCATGTTGGCTTTCTGCCAGTTAATTATTCTTACTCTGGATTGTTCTTTATTCTTTTCCTTAGTCAGCCTAAACCTTATGATGTAATGATCACTGTCCCCTAAATGGTCTCCGACTGATACTTGATCCACTCGCAGTACCTCCCCTCTCGCTGGATTAGAAACATACTGCTGCAGAAAATGTTCCTGAACACACTCTCGGAAGTCTAGCCCCTCTCTGCCCTTTACACTACTACTATCTCAGTCTATAATTTATGCACCTCTCTGTAATTTCCTTGCAAATTTATTCCTCTACACCCTTCCCACTAGTTGGTGGTCGGTAGCCAACACTGAGCAATGTAACCGCACCTATTTTGTTCCTTAGCTCTAGCCAAATAGATTTTGTCATCGACCCCTGTGGGGCTTCCTTTTTCTCCAGCACTGCAATGCTCTCTTTAATCAATACTCCCACCCCTCCTCCTTTTTTCCCTTTCCTATCTTTCCTGAACGCCTTGTATCCAGGAATATTTAACACCCAGTCGTGCCCTTCTTTGAGCCAGGTCTCTGTTATAGCCACAACATCATATTTCTACATAGCAATCTGCGCCTGTACCTCACCAGTCTTATTAACAACACTCCGTGCATTCACATATATGCACATTACCCCTGATTTAGACTTGATTACTTTCTCCCTTATTCTGACCCCACCCATTAAACCACCTAATAACTTATTCTCCTTTCTCCATTCCCTCTTTCTCCTTTCCCCATTCCCACTCTCTCCTTTTCCCATTCCCCCTCTCTCCTTTCTCCATTCCCCCTCTCTCCTTTTCCCATTCCCCTTCTCTCCTTTCTCCATTCCCCCTCTCTCCTTTTCCCATTCCCCCTCTCTCCTTTCCCCATTCCCTCCCTCTCTCTCTTTTCCCTACTCCCTCCCTCTCCTTTCCCTACTCCCTCCCTCTCCTTTCCCCATTCCCTCTCTCTCCTTTCCCCATTCCCTCTCTCTCCTTTCCCCATTCCCTCTCTCTCCTTTCCCTACTCCCTCTCTCTCCTTTCCCCACTCCCCCTCTCTCCTTTCCCCACTCCCCCTCTCTCCTTTCCCCACTCCCCCTCTCTCCTTTCTCCACTCCCCCTCTCTCCTTTTCCCATTCCCTCACTTTCATTTCCCCATTCCCCCTCTCTCCTTTTCCCATTCCCCCTCTCTCCTTTCCCTACTCCCTCTCTCTCCTTTCCCCATTCCTTCTCTCTCCTTTCCCCATTCCCTCACTCTCCTTTCCCCATTCCCTCACTTTCATTTCCCCATTCCCCCTCTCTCCTTTTCCCATTCCCCCTCTCTCCTTTCCCTATTCCCTCACTCTCCTTTCCCTATTCCTTTCCCTAATACCTCTTTCCTTTCCCTGCTCCATCTCTCTCCTTTCCCCATTCACTCACTCTCCTTTCCTCATGCCTCCTCTTTCCTTTCCCTATCCCCTCTCTTTCCTTTCCCTATCCCCTCTCTCTCCTTTCCCTACTCCCTCTCTCTCCTTTCCCCATTCCCTCACTCTCCTTTTGCTACTCCCTCTCTCCCCTTTCCCTATCCCCTCTCTCTCCTTTCCCTACTCCCTCTCTCTCCTTTCCCTACTCCCTCCCTCTCTCTCCTTTCCCCATTCCCTCACTCTCTCTCTCTCTCTCTTTCCTCTCTCCCTTCTCCTTTCCCTGCTCCTCCCTCTCTCTCCTTTCCCTGCTCCCTCCCTCTCTCTCCTTTCCCTGCTCCCTCTCTCTCTCTCCTTTCCCCATTCCCTCACTCTCTTGCTACTCCCTCTCTCTCCTTTCCCTACTCCCTCTCTCTCCTTCCCTACTCCCTCTCTCTCCTTTCCCTACTCCCTCTCTCTCCTTTCCCTACTCCCTCTCTCCCCTTTCCTACTCCCTCTCTCCCCTTTCCCTACTCCCTCCCCTTTCCCTACTCCCTCCCCTTTCCTACTCCATCTCTCTCCTTTCCCTATCCCTCTCTCTCCTTTCCCGACTCCTCCCTCTCTCTCCTTTCCCTGCTCCTCTCTCTCTCTCTCTTTTCCCTGCTCCTCCCTCTCTCCCTTTCCCTCTCCCTCCCTCTCTCTCCCTTTTCCCTGCTCCCTCCCTCTCTCTCCTTTCCTTCTCCCTCTGCTCTCCTCCCTGCTCCCTCTCTCTCTCTCCTTTTCCCCACTCCCTCCCTCTCTCTCTCCTTTCCCACTCCCTCCTCTCTCTCTCTCCTTTCCCACTCCCTCCCTCCCTCTCTCTCTCTCCTTTCCCACTCCCTCCCTCCCTCTCTCTCTCCTTTCCCACTCCCTCCCTCCCTCTCTCTCCTTTCCCCACTCCCTCCCTCCTCTCTCTCCTTCCCCACTCCTCCTCCCTCTCTCTCTCCTTTCCCACTCCCTCCCTCCTCTCTCTCTCTCATTCCCACTCCCTCCTCCCTCTCTCTCTCTCCTTCCCACTCCCTCCTCCTCTCTCTCTCTCCTTTCCCCACTCCCTCCCTCCCTCTCTCTCTCTCCTTTCCCCACTTCCCTCCCTCCCTCTCTCTCTCTCCTTTCCCCACTCCCTCCCTCCCTCTCTCTCTCTCCTTTGCCCCACTCCCTCCCTCCCTCTCTCTCTCTGTTCCTTTCCCCACTCCCTTCCCCTTCCCTCTCTCTCTCTTCCTTTCTCCACTTCCCTCCCTCCCTCTCTTCCCCACTCTCCCTTCCTCCTTTCCCACTCCCTCCTCCCTCTCTCTCTCTCCTTTCCCCACTCCCTCCCTCCCTCTCTCTCTCTCCTTTCCCCACTCCCTCCTCCCTCTCTCTCTCTCCTTTCCCACATCCTCCCTCCCTCTCTCTCTCCTTTCCCCACTCCCTCCCTCCCTCTCTCTCTCTCCTTCCCCACTCCCTCCCTCCCTCTCTCTCTCTCCTTTCCCCACTCCCTCCTCCCTCTCTCTCTCTCCTTTCCCACTTCCCTCCTCCCTCTCTCTCTCTCCTTTCCCCACTCCCTCCCTCCCTCTCTCTCTCTCTCCTTTCCTCCACTCCCTCCCTCCTCTCTCTCTCTCCTTCCCCACTCCCTCCCTCCCTCTCTCTCTCTCCTTTCTCCACTCCCTCCCTCTCTCTCTCTCCTTTCCCCACTCCCTCCCTCCCTCTCTCTCTCTCCTTTCCCCACTCCCTCCCTCCTCTCTCTCTCATCCTTTCCCACTCCCTCCCTCTCTCTCTCTCTCCTTTCCCCACTCCCTCCCTCCCTCTCTCTCCTTTCCCCACTCCCTCCCTCCCTCTCTCTTCCTTTCCCCACTCCCTCCTCCCTCTCTCTCTCTCCTTTCCCCACTCCCTCCCTCCCTCTCTCTCTCTCCTTTCCCCACTCCCTCCCTCCTCTCTCCTTTCCCCACTCCCTCCCTCCCTCTCTCTCTCCTTCCCACTCTCCCTCCTCTCCTCTCCTTTCCCCACTCCCTCCCTCCCTCTCCTTCTCTCTCCTCCTTTCCCCACTCCCTCCCTCCCTCTCTCTCTCTCCTTTTCCCCACTCCCTCCTCCTCTCCTCTCCTTTCCCACTCCCTCCTCCCTCCTTCCCTCTCGCTCTCTCCTTCCCCACTCCTCCCTCCCTCTCCTTTCCCACTCCCTCCCTCCCTCTCCTTCCCCACTCCCTCCCTCCCTCTCTTTCCCCACTCCCTCCCTCCCTCTCCTTTCCCCACTCCCTCCCTCCCTCCCTCTCTCTCCTTTCCCCACTCCTCCCTCTCTCTCTTTCCCCACTCCCTCCCTCCCTCTCTTTCCCCACTCCCTCCCTCTCTCTCCTTTCCCCACTCCCTCCCTCCCTCTCTCTCTCTCCTTTCCCCACTCCCTCCCTCCCTCTCTCTCTCTCCTTTCCCCACTCCCTCCCTCCTTCTCTCTCTCTCCTTTCCCCACTCCCTCCCTCCCTCTCTCTCTTTCCCACTCCTCCCTCCCTCCCTCTCCTTTCCCCACTCCCTCCCTCCCTCCCTCTCCTTTCCCCACTCCCTCCTCCCTCTCTCTCTCTCCTTTCCCCACTCCCTCCCTCCCTCTCTCTCCTTTCCCCACTCCCTCCCTCCTCTCTCTCTCTCCTTGCCCCACTCCCTCCCTCCCTCTCTCCTTTCCCCACTCCCTCCCTCCCTCCTCTCCTTTCCCCTCTCCCTCCCTCCTCCCTCTCTCTCCTTTCCCCACTCCCTCCTCCCTCCCTCTCTCTCCTTTCCCCACTCCCTCCCTCCCTCTCTCTCCTTTCCCCACTCCCTCCCTCCCTCCTCTCTCCTTTCCCCACTCCCTCCCTCCCTCTCTCTCCTTTCCCCACTCCCTCCCTCCCTCTCTCTCCTTTCCCCACTCCCTCCCTCCTCTCTCTCCTTTCCCCACTCCCTCCCTCCCTCTCTCTCCTTTCCCCACTCCCTCCCTCCTCTCTCTCTTTCCCCACTCCCACCTCTCTCTCTCTCCTTTCCCCACTCCCTCCTCCCTCTCTCTCTCCTTTCCCCACTCCCTCCCTCCCTCTCTCTCCTTTCCCCACTCCCTCCCTCCCTCCCTCTCTCTCCTTTCCCCACTCCCTCCTCTCTCTCATCTTTCCCCACTCCCAACCTCTCTCTCTCTCCTTTCCCCCCACTCCCTCCCTCCCTCTCTCTCTCTCCTTTCCCCACTCCCTCCCTCTCCTTTCCCCACTCCTCTCCCTCCCTCCCTCCCTCTCTCTCCTTTCCCCACTCCCTCCCTCCTCCCTCTCTCTCCTTTCCCCACTCCCTCCCTCCTCTCTCTCTCTCCTTTCCCCATCCCTCCCTCTCTCTCTCTCCTTTCCCCACTCCCTCCCTCCCTCCCTCTCTCTCCTTTCCCCACTCCCTCCCTCCCTCTCTCTCCTTTCCCCACTCCCTCCTCCCTCTCTCTCCTTCCCCACTCCTCCTCCCTCTCTCTCCTTTCCCTCTCCTCCCTCCCTCTCCTTTCCCCACTCCCTCCCTCTCTCTCCTTTCCCCACTCCCTCCCTCTCTCTCCTTCCCCACTCCCTCCCTCTCTCTCCTTTCCCCACTCCCTCCCTCTCTTCCCCACTCCCTCCCTCCTCTCTCTTCCCACAATCCCTCCCTCTCTCTCTCTTCCCCACTCCTCCCTCTCTCTCTTCCCATCCCTCCCTCTCCCCCACTCCCTCCCTCTCTCCCCCACTCCCTCCCTCTCTCCCCCACTCCCTCCCTCTCTCCCCACTCCCTCCCTCGACTCCCTCCCTCACTCCCTCCCTCTCTCTCTCTCTCTCTCCTTTCCCCCACTCCCTCCCTCTCTCTCTCCTTTCCCCACTCCCTCCCTCTCTCTCTCTCTCCTTTCCCCACTCCCTCCCTCTCTCTCTCTCTCCTTTCCCACTCCCTCCCTCTCCTCTCTCTCTCTCCTTTCCCACTCCCTCTCTCTCTCTCTCCCTTTCCCCACTCCCTCCCTCTCTCTCTCCTTTCCCCACTCCCTCCCTCTCTCTCTCCTTTCCCCACTCCCTCCCTCTCTCTCCTTCCCCACTCCCTCCCTCTCTCTCCTTTCCCCACTCCCTCCCTCTCTCTCCTTTCCCCACTCCCTCCCTCTCTCTCCTTCCCCACTCCCTCTCTCTCCTTTCCCCACTCCCTCCCTCTCTCTCTCTCTCCTTCCCCACTCCCTCCCTCTCTCTTCTCTCTCCTTTCCCCACTCCCTCCCTCTCTTCTCTCTCCTTTCCCCACTCCCTCCCTCTCTCTCCTTTCCCCACTCCTCCCTCTCTCTTCTTCCCACTCCCTCCCTCTCTCTCCTTTCCCCACTCCCTCCCTCTCTCATCCTTTCCCCACTCCCTCCCTCTCTCTCTCTTTCCCCACTCCCTCCCTCTCTCTCTTCCCACTCCCTCCCTCTCTTCCCCACTCCCTCCCTCTCTTCCCCACTCCCTCCCTCTCTCCCCCACTCCCTCCCTCTCTCCCCCACTCCCTCCCTCTCTCCCCCACCCCCACTCCCTCCCTCTCTCTCTCTCTCCTTCCCCACTCCCTCCCTCTCTCTCTCTCTCCTTTCCCCACTCCCTCTCTCTCTCTCTCCTTTCCCACTCCCTCCCTCTCTCTCTCCTTTCCCCACTCCCTCCCTCTCTCTCTCTCTCTCCTTTCCCCACTCCCTCCCTCTCTCTCTCTCTCTCCTTTCCCCACTCCCTCCCTCTCTCTCCCTTTCCCCACTCCCTCCCTCTCTCTCCTTTCCCCACTCCCTCCCTCTCTCTCCTTTCCCCACTCCCTCTCTCTCCTTCCCCACTCCCTCCTCTCTCTCTCTCCTTTCCCCACTCCCTCCCTCTCTCTTTCTCTCTCCTTTCCCCACTCCCTCCCTCTCTCTTTCTCTCTTCCTTTCCCCACTCCTCCCTCTCTCTTCTCTCTCCTTCCCCACTCCCTCCCTCTCTCTTCTCTCTCCTTTCCCCACTCCCTCCCTCTCTCTCTCTCCTTTCCCCACTCCCTCCCTCTCTCTCTCTCCTTTCCCCACTCCCTCCCTCTCTCTCTCTCCTTTCCCCACTCCCTCCCTCTCTCTCCTTTCCCCACTCCCTCCCTCTCTCTCCTTTCCCCACTCCCTCCCTCTCTCTCCTTTCCCCACTTCCCTCCCTCTCTCTCTCTCCTTTCCCCACTCCCCCTCTCCTCTCCTCTCCTTTCCCCACTCCCTCTCTCTCTCTCTCTCCTTTCCCCACTCCCTCTCTCTCTCTCTCCTTTCCCCACTCCCTCCCTCTCTCTCCTTTCCCCACTCCCTCCCTCTCTCTCCTTTCCCCACTCCCTCCCTCTCTCTCCTTTCCCCACTCCCTCCCTCTCTCTCCTTTCCCCACTCCCTCCCTCTCTCTCTCTCCTTTCCCCACTCCCTCCCTCTCTCTTTCTCTCTCCTTTCCCCACTCCCTCCCTCTCTCTTTCTCTCTCCTTTCCCCACTCCCTCCCTCTCTCTCTCTCCTTTCCCCACTCCCTCCCTCTCTCTCTCTCCTTTCCCCACTCCCTCTCTCTCTCTCTCCTTTCCCCACTCCCTCCCTCTCTCTCTCCTTTCCCCACTCCCTCCCTCTCTCTCCTTTCCCCACTCCCTCCCTCTCTCTCCTTTCCCCACTCCCTCCCTCTCTCTCCTTTCCCCACTCCCTCCCTCTCTCTCCTTTCCCCACTCCCTCCCTCCCTCTCTCTCCTTTCCCCACTCCCTCCCTCTCTCTCTTTTCCCCACTCCCAACCTCTCTCTCTCTCCTTTCCCCACTCCCTCCCTCCCTCTCTCTCTCTCCTTTCCCCACTCCCTCCCTCCCTCTCTCTCCTTTCCCCACTCCCTCCCTCTCCTTTCCCCACTCCCTCCCTCCCTCCCTCCCTCTCTCTCCTTTCCCCACTCCCTCCCTCCCTCTCTCTCCTTTCCCCACTCCCTCCCTCCCTCTCTCTCTCTCCTTTCCCCATCCCTCCCTCTCTCTCTCTCCTTTCCCCACTCCCTCCCTCCCTCCCTCTCCTTTCCCCACTCCCTCCCTCACTCCCTCTCTCTCCTTTCCCCACTCCCTCCCTCCCTCTCTCTCCTTTCCCCACTCCCTCCCTCCCTCTCTCTCCTTTCCCCACTCCCTCCCTCCCTCTCTCTCCTTTCCCCACTCCCTCCCTCTCTCTCCTTTCCCCACTCCCTCCCTCCCTCCCTCTCCTTTCCCCACTCCCTCCCTCCCTCCCTCTCCTTTCCCCACTCCCTCCCTCTCTCTCCTTTCCCCACTCCCTCCCTCTCTCTCCTTTCCCCACTCCCTCCCTCTCTCTCCTTTCCCCACTCCCTCCCTCTCTTCCCCACTCCCTCCCTCTCTCTCTCTCCCCCACTCCCTCCCTCTCTCCCCCACTCCCTCCCTCTCCCCCACTCTCTCTCTCTCTCTCTCCTTTCCCCACTCCCTCCCTCTCTCTCTCCTTTCCCCACTCCCTCCCTCTCTCTCTCTCTCCTTTCCCCACTCCCTCCCTCTCTCTCTCTCTCCTTTCCCCACTCCCTCCCTCTCTCTCTCTCTCTCCTTTCCCCACTCCCTCCCTCTCTCTCTCTCTCCTTTCCCCACTCCCTCCCTCCCTCTCTCTCCTTTCCCCACTCCCTCCCTCTCCTTTCCCCACTCCCTCCCTCCCTCTCCTTTCCCCACTCCCTCCCTCTCTCTCCTTTCCCCACTCCCTCCCTCTCTCTCCTTTCCCCACTCCCTCCCTCTCTCTCCTTTCCCCACTCCCTCCCTCTCTCTCCTTTCCCCACTCCCTCCCTCTCTCTCCTTTCCCCACTCCCTCCCTCCCTCTCTCTCCTTTCCCCACTCCCTCCCTCTCTCTCCTTTCCCCACTCCCTCCCTCCCTCCCTCTCCTTTCCCCACTCCCTCCCTCCCTCCCTCTCCTTTCCCCACTCCCTCCCTCTCTCTCCTTTCCCCACTCCCTCCCTCTCTCTCCTTTCCCCACTCCCTCCCTCTCTCTCCTTTCCCCACTCCCTCCCTCTCTTCCCCACTCCCTCCCTCTCTCTCTCTCCCCCACACTCCCTCCCTCTCTCCCCCACTCCCTCCCTCTCCCCCACTCTCTCTCTCTCTCTCTCCTTTCCCCACTCCCTCCCTCTCTCTCTCCTTTCCCCACTCCCTCCCTCTCTCTCTCTCTCCTTTCCCCACTCCCTCCCTCTCTCTCTCTCTCCTTTCCCCACTCCCTCCCTCTCTCTCTCTCTCTCCTTTCCCCACTCCCTCCCTCCCTCTCTCTCTCTCTCCTTTCCCCACTCCCTCCCTCCCTCTCTCTCCTTTCCCCACTCCCTCCCTCTCCTTTCCCCACTCCCTCCCTCCCTCTCCTTTCCCCACTCCCTCCCTCTCTCTCCTTTCCCCACTCCCTCCCTCTCTCTCCTTTCCCCACTCCCTCCCTCTCTCTCCTTTCCCCACTCCCTCCCCTCTCCTTTCCCCACTCCCTCTCTCTCTCTCCTCTCCCCATTCCCATTCTCTCTCTCTCTCTCCTTTCCCAATTCCCTCTTTCCCGCCCTGCTCCTGCGGCACGCGGTTTTCACTGCGTTCTGCGCATGTGCAGGTTGAGACTGGGCACATCCTGATGACGTTTCGCCCTCTGGGCGCTGGGTATTGGCGTCACGGGGAGAGCGGTGGCGGTTGTCCATCAATGAGTCCGCCGCACCTCAGCCTCCCAGCCCCGCGGAGACAGGTGAGTACCGGGGACCGAGAACTTGGGCTTTGCGCCCGCGCTCTCCCTCTTCCCCGGCCCTGTGCCGGAGAGAGCGCGGCGCTTGTGAACCGAGGCCTGGGCTCGAGGGTTGGGGGGGAGGCCGCGGTCCTGGCCGGGAGCCGGGGGGTGGGGGTGCCCCAATGGGCGGGATTAGTGATCCTTTGTGCCCGGCTTCCCCACGGGTGATGTCTGAGGTTGCTTCAGTGTCACGGTTCACAGCCAGCACCCCTGACTGACCCTGGACCCTCGTCAACCTCTCAGTATACTGCCCAGTCACCATGGTCCCGATAGACTCCCAATTATCTCCGGAACCCCCACCTATACATTCCCCATGCATCATTCTGTCACCATGGTCTGTGATCTCCTTCCCATATCTCCTTAATAACCCCCCTCTTTACATTCACAATATCCAGATGAATTAGGAGCAGGAGAAGGCCACTCGGCCCTTCGAACCTGCTCCGCTATTCAGTACGTTCATGGCTGAACTGATTACTCCACATTTCCACCTGATAACCTTCCACCCTATTGCTGATCACGAATCTATTTACCTCTGCCTTAAAAATATTCAAAGACTCTACTTCCACTGCCTTTTGAGAGAGAATTCCAAAGACCCACCACCCTCAGAGAAAGAAATTCTCCTCATCTGTCTTAAATGGGCAATCTCTTATTTTTAAATAGTGACCCCCAGTTATAGATTCTCCTACAAGAGGAAACATCCTTTCCACATCCACCCTGTCAAGACCCCTCAGGATCTTATATGTTTCAATCAAGTCACCTCTTATTCTTTTAAATTCCAGCAAATACAAGCCTAGTCTGTCCAATCTTTCCTTGTAAGACAGCCCGCCCATTCCAGGTATTAGTCTAGTAAACCTTCTCTGAACTGCCTCCAATGCATTTACATCCTTCCTTAAATAAGGAGACCAATACTGTACACAGTACTCCAGATGTGGGCTCACCAATAGCTGAATCATAACCTCCCTACTTTTGTATTCAATTCCCCTTGTGATAAACGCTAACATTCTATTAGCTTTTCTAATTACATGCTGTACCTGCATACTAACCTTTTGTGATACTAGGACACCCAGATCCCTCTGCGTCTCAGAGCTCTGCAATCTTTCACCATTTAGATAATATGCTTTTTTATTCCTGCCAAAATGGACAATTTCCCACTTTCCCACATTATACTCCATTTGCCAAATCTTTGCCCACTCACTTAACCTATCTATATTCCTTTGTCGCCCCCTTATTAAAGCCCGACCTGGGTTCGACCCGATGACAGCCAACCCGGGCCCGAGTCCTTTAATTTTTTTAAATACCTGACCTGAATGTAACAAACATATTTTTGAAACAGAAACAGATCATAGACTAAAACAAAAACAATACAAAACAAAACAGTACAGTCTAGCCCGACCTGATCTGAGCCCGAATGCTAGATGCCGAATACAGACCCGACCCCGACTACAGGTGTCGGGAAGCCAGGCTTTATCCCTTATGTCCTCTTCACAAGTTACTTTCCTACCTATCTTTGTGTCATTTGCAAATTTAGCCACCATACCTTTGGTCCCTACATCTAAGTCATTTATATACATTGTAAAAAGTTGATGCCCCAGCACAGATCCCTGTTACACACCACATCTTACAACTTGCCAACCAGAAAATGACCAATTTATGCCTACTCTCTGTTTCGTGTTAGCGAGCCAATCTTCTATCCATGCCAATATTTTACTCCCTACACTAAAGGCGGCTCAGGTCTTCAAATAAAACCCAACCCGAGCCCGACAGAACCACATCCGACACGGCCCGAGTCCTTTCATTTTTTCCCTCATCCGACCCAACCATCAATTAACCTAGCTTCCGTTTTTCACTTTGTTGCTAATTTGCAAAAGCTTAAAACAACTGTAACTAAACAACCTTTCAAGTCCAAAAAGTTCATTAACATTGCAGCCACGTACTGGAGGTGGTGATAGTGTGTCTGGCCCAACCTGACCCGAGCCCGAATGTTGGACCTGGAAGAGTGACCCGACCCGAAACCGACACATTTTGGGTCCGGGTCGGGTAGCCATGCTCTACCCTGCACCATGAGCTTTTATTTTCTGCAATAACCTTTGATGTGGCACCTTATCAAATGCCTTCTGGAAATCTAAGTACAGTGCATTCACCGGTTCCCTTTATCCACATCACATGTAACTCCTTCAAAGAACTCCAATAAATTGGTTAAACATGATTTCCCTTTCACAAAACCATATTGACTCTGCTTGATTACCTTGAATTTTTCTAAATGCCCTGCTATAACATCTTTAATAATAGCTTCTAACCTTTTCCCTAAGACAGATGTTAAGCTAACTGGCCTGCAGTTTCCTGCTTTCTGTCTCCCTCCCTTTTTGAATAAAGGAGTTACATTTGCTATTTTCCAATCTAACGGAACCTTCCCAGCATCTAGGGAATTTTGGACAGTTAAAACTAACGCATCAAGTATCTTACTAGCCACTTCTTTTAACACCCTGCAATGAAGTCCATCAGGACCCAGAGTCTTGTCACCCCGCAGCTCCAACAATTTGTTCAGTACCACTTCCCTGGTGATTGTAATTTTCTTGAGTTCCTCCCTCACTTCCATTTCCTGATTTACAGCTAATACTGGGATGTTACTTGTATCCTCAATAGTGAAGACCGATGCAAAATACCTGTTCAATTCATCTGCCATCTCCTTATTATTCATTATTAATTCCCCAGACTACAGGACCAACGCTCACGTTAACTTTTTTCTTTTTAAAATATCTATAGAAACTTTTACTATCTGTCTTTATATTTCTAGCTACCTTTTATCATACTCTTATCAATCTTTTAGTCATTCTTTGCTGTTTTTATATTCTGTCTATACTCTCCATAATCTCCTTTCTCACCACACTCCTCACCGCCCCCCCCCCCCCCCCCATTTCCCCATGTATGTCCTGTCGTCATGGTCCCTGATGTACTCCCAGGCAGCTCCTGAATAACCCCCTCCATATATTTCCCATGTATCATCCTGTCACCAAGGTCCCTGATGTACTCTAAATCATTCCTTCATAGCCCCCTCCCCATACTTTCCCCAATGTACTGTCCTGTCACCATGGTCCCCAATAAACCACAAATAAACTCTCTCAATAAACTGCCCAATATTGTATCCAATTCTGGACAACACACTTTAGGAAAGACATGAAGGCTTTGGAGAGGACACCAAAGAGATTTACTCCAACGGTTTTGGGGTTGAAGGATTATAGCTGTTTGGCGAGACTGGCAAAACTGGGGTTGCTTTCCTTGGAGCAAAGAAGGCTATTGGGGATTTGAAAGAGGTGTTCAAAATCCTGAAAGGTTTGGACAAAGTAAATGAAGATAATGTTTCCATTGGCTGAAGGGTCAATAACCAGAGGACACAGGTTTAAAGTGATTGGCCAAAAAAAACCCAAAGACAACACGAAGAAGAACTTTTTTACGCAACAAGTGGTTAAGATTTGGAATACACTGTTGATAAGGAGTTGGATATAGATTCAGTAGTAGATTTCAAAAGTTAATTGAATAAATGCTTGAAGGAGAAAATAAATTACAGGGATATGGGGAAAGAAGGAGTGGGACTAATTCAGTAGCTCTTGCAAAGAGTCTATGCAGTATCGGTGGGCCAAATGGCATCTTTCTGTTCTGTACTGTACTATTCTATTGCAACAAACCCCCAATATACCATACTGTGACCATGGTCCCAATTAACTTTCCAATATACTGTTCTCTGATAATAGTCCCCAAAATACTCTGCTCTCAATCCTAACCATTTTTTCTCCTGCCAAACCCCCCTCTCCCCTCAAGATTGCCAACCCTTTCTATTCATCTTCACTGTCGCCCCAAACTTCTCTATTCTCCACCCTGTCACTCTTCTGTAATCCCCAACTCTTCCATTTCTTGTAATTCTCTACCTTTTCTCTTTGACTGCTGTTCAGTGTGACTCATCTTCCTACTTGTACCAGTGCTATCAGATTTTTACTTTTCCTTGATCTGGCATTGTTAGTGCGATGGTAATAACTGCTTCCCAAGAGTTTTTGTGATTTCTGTTTCTCCACATGAGAATTGATATTGAACCATATTAGGGAAAAAGACTGGATTGGTGGCAGTTTTGCATCAATGGGAAGCGTTTGTTACTTTTTCAGGTTATATGTTTGCCAATTCAACATGTGACATGTGTAACCTGATGAGAATTCTTGTGACTGCATTGCAATCCAATATTTAGGTGAGCAAGTTCTTAATATGGTGTAAAACAGAAAATGTGGAAAACACACCAAGTCCATCAGCATCTCTAAAGAGAACGCAGAGGTTAACGTTTCAGGTGTAGTGCTTTATTAGAAGTAGTGTAACAAGTATTGAATCCGCACTGAATTTCCTCTTGGGTTCATTGCTGTTGGTCTCTCCCATATGTAAACCCCACGTCTCCTATGATCAGGAGTTTCCCTTCACTGTCCATTATTCAGCGAGACAAAACGTGACCTTGCAGTTGTAATGATGAAACCCCTGTTAGTGTGAACTGGATCCTGTAATCTCTCACATTCCCGTGTGGTTTTCTGATCCTTCAGAAAACAGACTAATGGATGTTCTAGTGAGACCAGAGCAATTGTAAACCAACCAGCTGAGTTGTTTTATGCGTATGATTACAAATGAATAAATAAGGTTTCCACTTCATCCTTGAAGTGATATTGCATCATATGGATTCAGCTCAATCTGATGTTTTTAAAATTAAGGAAAATTTTCAGGTAGAGAATTAAGCAACAGAAGGGAGCAGGGCAGTAAATTCTGTCCTCTCGGGGTTGGGTTGGGGGAATGGGTCTAAATTCAATACACAAGTGTCTGGTCGGCTTCGCTGCTAAAATATACACCATTGCGTTTAAAAAATGGAAGACTCCTTTCATTTGGATCAATTGGCAACTGTTCCTTTTAACAAAGATTTAAATGAGTTTCCAATCAATTTTTTTTTTGGCTAGGCTAATAATTTTTCACTTCCACGCAAGTTGTCCGTTGTAACTTCAGAACTTTTGGATGCTTTATTGCAACAGTTTTTTGATTTTTGTGATGGGATGCAGTGAGTGAAGATGTTGGTGAAATAGAGGCAATTTGGAATCCTGTAGCTGCTGATATAGCAAGTCTCCTGTCGATGAATCACAGAAACAGAGAAATTTCATGCACAGGAGGAGACCATTCTGCACTTCCGGCCTGTACTAAATTTAGGTGCCTCTTAATGGCTGATTTTTGTGATAAAACACATTAAAGCAGCATTACAATTCTTTATATCTCTTACAACTTTTCCTTTATCCTATTAATTTTCTCCCATTTATACTTCTCCGTATGCTCGTGCTGCGTTAACGATGGTTGCTAATGTTCCAGTGCTTTGTTAACCATGTTGCGAATGATCAAGTACTCTGTTAACTGTGCTTGCTAGTGCTCTGTTAACGATGCTCTGGTGCCTTGTGTTAATGGGGCTTGCCTGTGCTCCGGTGCCGTGTTAACGAAAGTTGAGAACGCGGACATAGTTTTAATTGTGCAACTGTTTAATCATGGTTCTTTAAGAATGCAGTGAGTGAAGGAGTATGGTGAGGAGGTACAATACTGTGGACTCAAAGAACAGCTTTTCCTCTATAATTTTTAGTGTTCATGCAATGCCAGTAGCGTTCAAGATACAGCAAATCTTGGGGCCGATGATTCCTGAGAACTGAAGTAATCAGTTAAGGCCCCTTCTTCCACATATCCTGCGTAATAAACAGAGTTCTGATGAAATGTCATTGACCTGAAATGTTAACTCTGTTTCTCTCTCCATAGATGCTGTCAGACCTGCTGAGTATTTCCAGCACTTTGTTTAGATATCACAGATCTATCTCGCCTCCAAATTTTCTGACCAAATATTCAGCCAAGATACTGATTAATCCCTGATAAGCTAGTAATACTCCAAAATAATCATCTGTTGCATTTGTAGTTTTCTGTCTTGGATTGAACGCCTCCATGGATAGCCTGCTCACCTTTTCCCCTAAACACCGCCCCCCAAAGTCCTTGAGCACTTAGCAGTATTGCAATTTTCTACCATTTATTCCTGTAATTTCTAATCATTTTCTCAACCAGATACTTTGTGAAGGTGTCAATCGCAGTATTAACAAATTTTACCTGAAGTACGTTCCACACAGTCACCACCCTGTTGTGGGACCCGCTCTCTGGGCTTGTTCATTTTGATACCGTCTTTTAGTTCTGTAGTCAGTCATTTTTATTGGAGTTTGGGAGCCAGCTCCCAGCCTGTGTTCTGTTGAAGCACTATTTTTTCTAGATCAGAGGATGACTTTTTTTGTACTTTTATTTGATGCAAGAAGTTCCCATGCTCACATGGTATTTGTTGGCATTCTTCTATCTATGAAAGATGATGGACACACAGCAAACAGTCCATTTAGGTGGTGTGTCTTCCCTTGGCGCACCTTTGCTGATGGCTGTGAAGGCCAATTCCTTGAGAGACAGGTTCTGCTACGGTCCCACACATGAAGCGGCCAAGTGACGCTGTGAGTTGTTTTCTGTGTTGGCATCTGTTGCCAAGCTGCTGTAGCAACTGGTCATCGTGGTAATGCACACCAGTCCACAGGATGTGTTGTCATTTCCCTCTTTCATCAGCTAGTGATTCCCAGGTGCAATAGTTGACATTTAGGGCCTTCATGTCATGTTTGCAAGCATCCTTGAAACGGAGCTTTGGGCGCCCCACTGGTCGTCTGGCCCTGGCTACCTCATCATGCAGAAGGTCCTTGGGTATGCGACCATCTTCAATCCTGTGGAGGTGTCTGATCCACCAAAGCTGCCTCTGTTTGATTAGTGTCAACACATTTAGGAGCTCTGCCTTTGAGAGGATGGCTGCATTTGTGATTTTGTCCTGCCAGGCTAACCCATAATATGCCACAGACAGCAAAGATAGAAATTATTGAGCTTCTTTTCCTGGTAGCTGCAAGTCGCCCATGTTTCACAGCCATACTACAAGGTGCTGAGAACACAGGCGTTATAAACTATTAGCTTGGTCCTAAGGGTCAGCTTGGTATTATTCCATGCGCATTTTGCGAGTTGGCCAAAGGAGGTAGCTGCTTTCCCTATGCATGTATTGAGTTCTGCATGAAGGGACACATGGTATACCTGCTATAATACACACTGATCGATACTTGCAGATAAAGGCAGAGGGGCATAAATAGTTATACAGTTCTGAGTGCTTGGTGACTGGGCTGGGTCATTCCTCTGAGGGTGCTGGGGCTTGTGTGGAGGAAATGAGGTGGTGCTGTAGCTAACAGCAGTTATAAGCTTTTGTTGACATTGTGAGGATGGTCTCCTCAGCATAATCTTCTAATCTTCCCTGGATACGGGGGAGGTGCTAGAGGGTTAGAGAGTGGTTAATGAGACACCCTTATTCAAGAAAGGGTGTAAGGACAGTCCTAGCAGTTACAGGCCAGTTAGTTTAATATCAGTGATGGGTAAGGTTTTAGAAGGTATAAGCAGGGAAAATATCAATGGACAGAGAGATTATTGTTAATTAAGGAGAGCCAGCATGGATTTGTAAAAGGCAGATCATGCTTGACAAATCAAATTGAATTTCTTGGTGAAGTAACAGAGAATAGCAGGTGAATTTAACTTCCCTAATATTGACTGGGACTGCCTTAGTGCTAAGAGATCAGATGGGGAAGAATTTGTTAAGTGTGTCCAGGATAGTTTTCTGAAGCAGTATGTGGATGGCCCTACTAGAGAAGGGGCTACACTCGAACTCCTCTTAGGAAATGAGGCTGGGCAGCTGGTTGATGTGTCAGTGGAGGAGCACTTTGGGACCAGTGACCATAACTCTATTAGCTTCAACAACAAAAACAAGAAATGCTGGAATCACTCAGCAGGTCTGGCAGCATCTGTGGAAAGAGAAGCAGAGTTAACGTTTCGGGTCAGTGACCCTTCTTCGGAACTGAGTTCGAGTTCCGATGAAGGGTCACTGACCCGAAACGTTAACTCTGCTTCTCTTTCCACAGATGCTGCCAGACCTGCTGAGTGGTTCCAGCATTTCTTGTTTTTGTTTCAGATTTCCAGCATCCGCAGTATTTTGCTTTTATTCTATTAGCTTCAAGATAGTTGTGGAAAAGGATAGGACTGGTCCTCAAGTTGAAGTTCTAAATTGGGGGAATGACCAGGGCCTGACCAGGTGTATTTTAGAATGCTATGGGAAGCAAGGGAGGAGATTGCTGGGGCCCTGGCAGAGATTTTTGTATCATTATTAGCCGTGTGTGAAGGATAGCTAATGTTGTGCCTTTATTGAAGAAGGACAGCA
This sequence comes from Heterodontus francisci, assembly GCF_036365525.1. Taxonomy (NCBI): domain Eukaryota; kingdom Metazoa; phylum Chordata; class Chondrichthyes; order Heterodontiformes; family Heterodontidae; genus Heterodontus; species Heterodontus francisci. The sequence continues at coordinate 286,929,823 of NC_090371.1, read as the reverse complement.
GGGATAAGCCAGGGAACTACAGGCCGGTGAGCCTTATGTCAGTGGTGGGAAAGTTATTGGAAGGGATTCTGAGAGACAGGATTTATATGCATCTGGAAAGGCAAGGTCTGATTAGGGATAGTCAGCATGGCTTTGTGCATGGGAAATCAAGTCTCAAGAATTTGGTTGAGTTTTTTGAAGAGGTGACCAAGAGGATTGACGAGGGCAGGGCGATGGACGTTGTCTACATGGACTTTAGCAAGGCCTTTGACAAGTCACCACTTATCTCTTTTTTTATAACTCAACCCAGAAGGTTTGAACACATGGGATCCAGCGTGAGCTAGCCAATTGGATGCAAAATTGGCTTGGTGATAGGAGGCAGAGGGTGGTAGTGGAGGGTTGTTTTTCAGATTGGAGGCCGGTGACCAGTGGTGTGCCGCAGGGATCGGTGCTGGGCCCTCTTGTTTGTCATATATATTAATGACGGATGTGAATGTAAGGGGCATGAATAGTAAATTTACAGATGACGCCAAATTGGTGGTATAGTGGACAGTGAAGAAGGTTGTCTAAGGTTACAACAGGATATAGATCAACTGGGAAAGTGGGCAAGGGATTGGCAAATGGAATTTAAGGCAGACAAGTGTGAAGTGATGCATTTTGGGAAGTTAAACCAGCAGGACATATACAGTGAATGGCAGGGCCCTGGGGAGTGTTGTTGAGCAGAGACACCTTGGGGTGCAAGTACATAGTTCTCTGACAGTGGCAACACAGGTAGACAGGGTGATGAAGAAGGCATATGGCATGCTTGCCTTCATCGGCCGAGGCATTGAGTACAAGAGTTGGGATGTCATGTTACAGTTGTACATAACGTTGGTTAGGCTGCATTTGGAGTACTGTGTGCAGTTCTGGTCACCGCACTACAAGAAAGATGTGATTAAGCTAGAGAGGGTGCAGAAAAGATTCACAAGGATGTTGCCTGGTTTGGAGGGCTTGAGTTATAAAGAGAGATTGAATAGGCTGGGTCTGTTTTCCCTGGAGTGAAGGAGGCTGAGAGGGGACATGATAGAGGTATGTAAAATTATGAGAGGCATAGATAAGGTAGATAGCCAGAGTGTGTTTCCCATGGTAGGGGTGACTAAAACTGGAGGGCATATATTTAAGGTGAGAGGTGGTTTAAAGGGGATCAAAGGTGTAATTTTTTCACACAAGGAATAGTGGGTATCTGGAATGAGCTACCGGAGGAGGTGGTGGAGGCAGGAACAGTAGCAACATTTAAGAGGCATCTGGACAGGTACTTGAATGAGCTAGGCATAGAGGGATATGGAATTAATGCAGGCAGATGGGATTAGTATAGATAGGCATTATGGTCGGCATGGATGCGGTGGGCCGAACGGCCTGTTTCTATGCTGTACGACTCTGACTCTGAGAAGGTTGAGCAAGGGAATGCAGTGGATAATGTTTATATGGACTTTAGGAAAGCATTTGATAAGCAACCACTTAAAAGTCTGGTTAAGAAAATTGAGGCTCATGGAATAGGGAAGTCAGTGTCCAACTAGATTTAAAAAATTGGCTTCTGGACAGAAAACAACGAGTCATAGTAAATGGTTGCTTTCAGACTGCAGGATGATAGACAGTGGTGTTTCTCAAGGGTCAGTGCTGGGACCACTTTTTTTTTGATATAAATGACTCAGTGCCGCTCGAAGTCTCTCTAGGCCCGGTTGATGAACAGTCTGTGATGGGTAAGCGTTCAAGGCAATTTAACTACAGCAGGCTTCACATTGGTCTTTCATCAGGGGTGCAGTAACAAGTCGTCTTAGGCTTTACAGCAGCAGGATAGGACTGGAAGATTTCTTCAGATTTCACGGTTTCTTAAAATACGGGAGCTAGGTAAGAAATTAGCAAACAGGACCTCAAAAGTAGTAATGTCCGGATTACTCCCACTGCCACGCGCAAGTGAGTATAGAAATAGAAGGATAAAACCGATGAATGTGTGGCTGGAAAGATGGTGTAGGAGGGAGGGCTTTAGATTCCCGGGACATTGGGACCGACTCTGGGGGAGATGGGACCTGTACAGGCCAGACGGGTTGCACCTGAACAGAGCCGGGACTGAGTTCATTGCAGGAGGTTTTGCTAATGCTGTTGTGGAAGGTTTAAACTAGTTTGGCAGGAGGATGAGGACCTGAGGGTAGACTCAGTTGGGACAAAATCAGAAATGAAAATGGAAGGCAGGAAGTTAATGGAAACAAAAACAAGAAATGCCGGATTCACTCAGCAGGTCTGGCAGCATCTGTGGAAAGAGAAGCAGAGTTAACGTTTCGGGTCAGTGACCCTTCTTCGGAACTGACAAATATTAGAAAAGTCACAAATTATAAACAAGTGAGGTGGGGGTTGGGCAAGAGATAACAAAGGAGAAGGTGCAGATTGGACCAGGCCACATAGCTGACCAAAAGGTCACGGAGCAAAGGCAAACAATATGTTAATGGTGTTTTGAAAGACAAAGCATTAGTACAGATTAGGTGTGAATATACTGAATATAGAACATCAGCAAGTGCAAACCTGAAGAAAAACAACCTGAAAAAAACAGTGGGTAAGCAAACTGAACAAACTAAGATGAAATGAAATAAATGCAAAAAATGTAAAAAGGAATGCAAAAAAAAAGGAAGAAAAAAATAACTAAAAATGAAAGTAAAATGGGGGGCTGTCATGCTCTGAAATTATTGAACTCAATGTTCAGTCCGGCAGGCTGTAGTGTGCCTAATCGGTAGATGAGATGCTGTTCCTCGAGCTTGCGTTGATGTTCACTGGAACACTGCAGCAATCCCAGGACAGAGATGTGAGCATGAGAGCAGGGGGGAGTGTTGAAATGGCAAGCAACCGGAAGCTCAGGGTCCTGCTTGCGGACTGAGCGGAGATGTTCCGCAAAGCGGTCACCCAGTCTGCGCTTGGTCTCCCCAATGTAGAGGAGACCACACTGTGAGCAGCGAATACAGTATACTACATTGAAAGAAGTACAAGTAAATCGCTGCTTCACCTGAAAGGAGTGTTTGGGGCCTGGGATAGTGAGGAGAGAGGAGGTAAATGGGCAGGTGTTACACCTCCTGCGATTGCAAGGGAAGGTGCCCTGGGACGGGGACGAGATGGTGGGGGTAATGGAGGAGTGGACCAGGGTGTCGCGGAGGGAACGATCCCTTCGGAATGCTGACAGGGGAAGGGAGGGGAAGATGCGACTGGTAGTGGCATCACGCTGGAGGTGGCGAAAATGGCGGAGGATGATCCTTTGGATATGGAGGCTGGTGGGATGAAAAGTGAGGACAAGGGGAACCCTGTCACGGTTCTGGGAGGGAGGGGAAGGGGTGAGGGTAGAGGTGCGGGGAATGGGTCGGACACGGTTGAGGGCCCTGTCAACCACAGTGGGGGGAAATCCTCGGTTGAGGAAAAAGGAGGTCATATCAGAAGCACCGTCATGGAAGGTAGCATCATCAGAGCAGATGCGTCGGAGACGGAGAAACTGGGAGAATGGAATGGAGTCCTTACAGGAGGTAGGGTGTGAAGAAGTGTAGTCGAGGTAGCTGTGGGAGTCAGTGGGCTTATAATGGATATTGGTAGACAACCTATCCCCAGAGATGGAGACAGAGAAGTCGAGGAAGGGAAGGGAAGTGTCAGAGATGGACCATGTAAAGGTGAGAGAAGGGTGGAAATTGGAAGCAAAGTTGATAAAGTTTTCTAGTTCGGGGCGGGAGCAGGAAACGGCACCGATACAGTCATCAATGTACCGGAAAAAGAGTTGGGGGAGGGGGCCTGAGTAGGACTGGAACAAAGAATGCTCGACATATCCCACAAAAAGACAGGCATAACTAGGACCCATGCGGGTACCCATAGCGACACCTTTTACTTGAAGGAAATGCGTGGAGTTGAAGGAGAAGTTGTTCAATGTGAGAACAAGTTCAGCCAGGCGGAGGAGGGTGGTGGTGGATGGGGACTGGTTGGGCCTCTGTTCCAGGAAGAAGCGGAGAGCCCTCAAACCATCCTGGTGGGGGATGGAGGTGCAGAGCGATTGGACGTCCATAGTGAAGAGGAGGCGGTTGGGATGAGTCTGGAAGACAGAGAAAACAAAGGTTAGAAAATAAAGAAGAGTTTGGCAGCGCTGAAGGGGATCTATTTCAGTGCAAGGAGTATAGCAAATAAAGCAGATGAGCTGAGGACACAGATAGTCATCTGGCAGTATGATATCATAGCTGTTACAGAAACATGGCTTAAGGAGGGACAGGAATGGCAGTTCAACCTTCCTGGTTACAGGATTTTCAGACGCGATAGGGAGGGGGATAAGTAAGGAGGGGGAATGGCAGTTTTGGTCAAGGAAACTATTACAGCTGTGAGGAGGGGTGATATGGAGTCATAGTAATACAGCACAGAAACAGGCCCTTCGGCCTATCATGTCTGCTGGCCATCAAGCACCTACCTATTCTAATCACTTTTTCGTGCACTTGGCCTGTAGTCTTGTATGTTTGAAGGTTCATCAAATGAGGCCATATGGATTGAGCTAAGGAACAAAAAAGGGGCAGTTACACTGTTGGGAGTGTGCTATAGACGCCTAAATAGTCAGAGGGAGATAGAATAGCAGATATGTAGACAAATCTCTGAGAAGCGCAAGAACAATAGGGCAGTAATAGGGGATTTTAACTACCCCAATATTAACTGGGATAGTTTTAGTATGAAAGGAATTAAGGGAGCAGAATTCTTGAGGTGTATTCAGGAGAACATTTTTGCCCAGTATGTAGCAAGTCCAACAAGAGAGGGCTCAGTTTTAGACTTAGGTTTAGCAAATGCAGATGGGCAGATGGAAGGAGTGGCAGTAGGAGAGCATTTTGATGGTAGTGATCATAATTCAGTCAGTATTAGCATAATTATGGAAAAGGACAGAGATAGAACAGGAATTAGAGTTCTCAATTGGGCAAGGCCAATTTTACTAAACTGAGGAGTGATTAGCAAAAGTGGACTGGAAGCAGGTACTTGAAGGTAAATCAGTGTCAGAGCAGTGGGAAGCATTCAGAGGGGAGATTCAAGAGGTTTAGAGTAAACATGTTTCCACAAAGAAAAAGAGTGAGATGGCCAAATCTAGAGCCCCATGGATGTTAAGGCGCTTACAGGTTAAGATAAGGCAGAAAAGGTAAGCTTATGTCCGACACCGAGAACTCAATACTACAGAAAGCTGAGAGGAGTATAGAAAGTGGAGGGGTGAAATCAAAAAGGAAATTGGGAAAGCAGAGAGGGCATGAAACAATATTGGCAAGCAAAATCAAGGTGAACCCAAAGATGTTTTATCAATACATTAAGAGTAAGAGGCTGACTAAGGAGAGAGTAGGGCTCATAAAAGACCAAAAAGGTAACCTATGTGTAGGGGGCGAAAGATGTTGGTAAAGTTCTTAATGAATACTTTGCGTCCCTCTTCACAAAAGAGGGGGACGATGCAGATATTGTAGTTGAGGAGTGTGAAGTATTGGATGTGCTAAACATAGGGAGAGAGGGAGAATTAATGGGATTAGCATCCTTGAAAGTTGATAAATCACCAGGGCCAGATAAAATTTACCCTAGGCTGTTAACAGAAGCAAGAGAGGAAATAGCGGAGGGTCTGGCCATCATTTTCCAGTCCTCACTGGATACAGGTGTGGTGCTGGAGGATTGGAGAACTGCTAACTATTAGAATTAGAACATTACAGCACAGTACAGGCCCTTCGGCCCTCGATGTTGCGCCGACCTGTGAAACCATCTGACCTACACTATTCCATTTTCATCCATATGTCTATCCAATGACCACTTAAATGCCCTTAAAGCTGGCGAGTCTACTACTGCTGCAGGCAGGGCGTTCCACGCCCCTACTACTCTCTGTATAAAGAAACTACCTCTAACATCAGTCCTATATCTATCACCCCTCAACTTAAAGCTATGTCCCCTCGTGTTTGCCATCACCATCCGAGGAAAAAGACTCTCACTATCCACCCTATCTAACCCTCTGATTATCTTATATGTCTCTATTAAGTCACCTCTCTTCCTCCTCCTCTCCAACGAAAACAACCTCAAGTCCCTCAGCCTTTCCTCGTAAGACCTTCCCTCCATACCAGGCAACATCCTAGTAAATCTCCTCTGCACCCTTTCCAAAGCTTCCACATCCTTCCTATAATGCGGTGACCAGAACTGCACGCAATACTCCAGGTGCGCCCGCACCAGAGTTCTGTACAGCTGCAGCATGACCTCGTGGCTCCGAAACTCGATCCCCCTACTAATAAAAGCTAACACACCATATGCCTTCTTAACAGCCCTATTAACCTGGGTAGCAACTTTCAGGGATTTATGTACCTGGACACCAAGATCTCTCTGTTCATCTACACTACCAAGAATCTTCCCATTAGCCCAGTACTCTGCATTCCTGTTAGTCCTTCCAAAGTGAATCACCTCACACTTTTCCGCATTAAACTCCATTTGCCATCTCTCAGCCCAGCTCTGCAGCCTATCTATCTCCCTCTGTACCCTACAACATCCTTCGACACTATCCACAACTCCACCGACCTTCGTGTCATCCGCAAATTTACTAACCCACCCTTCTACACCCTCTTTCAGGTCATTTATAAAAATGACAAACAGCAGTGGCCCCAAAACAGATCCTTATGGTACACCACTAGTAACTAAACTCCAGGATGAACATTTGCCATCAACCACCACCCTCTGTCTTCTTTCAGCTAGCCAATTTCTGATCCAAAGCTCTAAATCACCTTCAACCCCATACTTCCGTATTTTCTGCAATAGCCTACCGTGGGGAACCTTATCAAACGTCTTACTGAAATCCATATACACCACATCCACTGCTTTACCCTCATCCACCTGTTTGGTCACCTTCTCGAAAAACTCAATAAGGTTTGTGAGGCACGACCTACCCTTCACAAAACCGTGCTGACTATCGCTAATGAACTTATTCTTTTCAAGATGATTATAAATCCTGTCTCTTATAACCTTTTCCAACATTTTACCCACAACCGAAGGAAGGCTCACAGGTCTATAATTACCAGGGCTGTCTCTACTCCCCTTCTTGAACAAGGGGACAACATTTGCTATCCTCCAGTCTTCCGGCACTATTCCTGTCGACAATGACGACATAAAGATCAAGGACAAAGGCTCTGCAATCTCCTCCCTAGCTTCCCAGAGAATCCTAGGATAAATCCCGTCGTACCTCTGTTTAAAAAGGGAGCGAGGGATAGACTGAATAATTACAGGCCAGTCAGTTTAACCTGAGTCGTGGGAAAATTATTGTAATCTATTCTGAAACAGGATAAACTGTCACTTAGAAAGGCATAGGTTAATCATGGATAGTCAGCATGGATTTATTAAGGGAAGATCTTGTTTGACCTGATGGAATTTTTTGAAAAAGTAACAAGTAGTAAGAGAGATGAGGGTAGTCCAGTTAATGTGGTCTACATAGACTTTTGACAAGGTCCCACATAGAGTCATAGAGTTATACACACAGAAACAGGCCCTTCGGCCCATCGTGTCTGCTGATCATCAAGCACCTATGGCAGACTGGTTAAAGAAACAGAATCCCATGGGATCCAGGGAAATGCAGCAAGGTGGATACAAAATTGGCTCAGTGGCAGTAAACAAAGAGTAATTGTTGACGGGTGTTTTAGCGACTGGACGGCTTTTTCCAGTGGCGTTCTGCAGGGCTGGAAGTACTGCTCCCCTGCTTTTTGTGGTATATATTAATAATTTGGACATAAATATAAGGGGCATGATCAAGAAGTTTGCACATGAGACAAAGATGGGCCATGTGGTAGATAGCGAGGAGGATAGCGGCACAGTGGCGCAGTGGTTAGCACCGCAGCCTCACAGCTCCAGCGACCCGGGTTCAATTCTGTGTACTGCCTGTGTGGAGTTTGCAAGTTCTCCCTGTGTCTGCGTGGGTTTTTGCCGGGTGCTCCGGTTTCCTCCCACAGCCAAAGATTTGCAGGTTGATAGGTAAATTGTCCATTATAAATTGCCCCTAGTATAGGTAGATGGTAGGGAAATATAGGGACAGGTGGGGATGTGGTAGGGGTATGGGATTAGTATAAATGGGTGGTTGATGGTGTGCACAGACTCTGTGGGTCGAAGGGCCTGTTTCAGTGCTGTATCTCTAAATAAAATAAAAAAGATTGTCTAGGCTGCAGGAAGATATTGATGGTCTGGTCAGATGGGCAGAAAAGTGGCAAATGGAATTCAACCTGGAGAAATGTGAGGTGATGCATTTGGGGAGGTCAAACAAGGCAAAGAAATACACGATTAATGGGGAAATACTGAGAAGTGCAGAGGAAGTGAGGGACCTTGGAGTGAATGTTCGCAGATCCCTGAAGGTAGCAGGACAGGTCGATAAGGTGGTTAAGAAGGCATATGGAATCCTTTAATAAAAACAAGAAATGCTGGAAATACTGAGCTGCTCTGGCAGCATCTGTGGAGAGAGAAGCAGAGTTAATGTTTCAGGTCACTGACCCTTCTTCAGAACTGACAAATATTAGAAGTGTAAAATATTTTAAGCAAGTAAAGCAGGGGTAGGGTGGGTGGGGTGGTGGCAAGAGATAACAAAAGAGAAGGTGTTGATAGGACAAGGCCACAGAGAATAACTGACCAGAAGGTCATGGAACAAAGGCAAACGGTGTGTTAATGGTGTGCTGAAAGACAAAGTGTTAGTCCAGAGAGGGTGTGAATTGACTGTAAAGCACAAAGCACTCCAAGTACAAGCATAAATTTAAAAAAAAACAATGGGTAGGCACAATAGAAACAAATTAAACACACTAAAAAAAAACCTAAAATAAAATAACTAAACATAAAAAGGGGGGGCCCGTCATGCTCTGAAATTATTGAATTCAATCTTCAGTCCGTCAGGCTGTAGCATGCCTAATCGGTAAATGAGATGCTGCCAGACCTGCTGAGTATTTCCAGCATTTCTTGTTTTTATTTCAGGTTTCCAGCATCTGCAGTATTTTGCTTTTATTTTATGGAATCCTTTCCTTTATTAGCCGAGGTTTAGAATATAAGAGCAGGGAGGTTATGTTGGAACTGTATAACTCATTGGTTAGGCCACATGAGTACTGTGTGCAGTTCTGGCCACCTCATTACAGAAAGGATGTAATTGCACTAGAGATGGTACAGAGGAGATTTATGAGGATGTTGCCAGGACTGGAAAAATGTAGCTATGAGGAAAGATTGGATAGGCTGGGGTTGTTCTCCTTGGAACAGAGAAGGCTGAGGGGAGATCTGATTGAAGTGTACAAAATTTTGAGCCTGGATAGAGTGGAGTTGAAGAGTCTATTCACCTTAGCAGAGAGGTCAGTGACTAGGGGGCATCGATTTGAAGTGATAGGTCGAAAAATTAGAGGGGAGATGAGGAAAAACTTTTTCACCCAGAGGGTGATAGGGGTCTGGAACTCACTGCCTGAAAAGGTATTTGAGGTTGAAACGCTCACCTCATTCAAATGGAGTCTGGATATGCACCTCAAGTGCCGTAATCTGCAGGGCTACGGACCAAATGCTGGAAGGTGGGATTGGAATAGGTGGATCTTTTTTGGCCAGCACAGACATGATTGGCCAAGTGGCTTCTTTCTGTGCCTTAAACTTTCTAACACGAATCACACTTGATGCAGGGATTCTTCAGAGACAGGGGGCAGGATTTAAGATAAGGGGCAGGTGGCTTAGAGGTGGGGGGGATTTGAGGAAAACATTTTTCACCCAGAGGGTGGTTGGAATCTGGAACGCACTGCCTGAAGGGGTGGTAGAGACAGGAACCCTCACAACATTTAAGAAGTATGTAGATGAGCACTTGAAATGCCATAGCATACAAGGCTACGGCCAAGTGCTGGAAAATGAGATTAGAATAGTTAGGTGCTTAATGGCGGGCACAGACATGATCAGCCAAAGGGCTTCTTTCTGTGCTGTATAACTATGACCCTAATAGCAATCTGTCACCTTTAAAATACATTCTTAAGAGATGCAGGATTCCTTTACAGAGAGAGGTTACACTTTTTCTGGGTCTTCCTTTCTGATATCCAGGCAGGTCAAAAATCAAATTTCAAATGCCTGTTCTTTGTCCAACTCACTGGCTTTTTAAAAGGTCCAAAGTGAAAGCAAAACCTTCCTAAACAGGTCACATGTCTAGACATTGAGTCTTCCTTGTCATTCAAAGAGTTGCTCTGAGGCGGTCAAGCCCCTTCCTGGTTTCCTTGAAATTACCTGCTTTTCTGTCATTGTATACAAATTCAGCTTCCTTTCAAAACATCCAAAAATTTCAGCTATCTGCAGGTGTCAATGTCCACTGAAGAATCCTTTTCAGTTTTTTTTAAAACACAACATTCTAAATTTTTAATACACAGACAAAAACCTTGCAACACAGGTCAGAAGATTGGGCAGAATATAAAGAACAGCAAAGAATGACTGAAAGGTTAATGGAGAAATTAGAGTGCGAGAAAAAGCAAGCTAGTAATATAAAAACAGGTTGTAAGAGTTTCTACAGGTATTTAAAAAGGAAAAGAGTAAGTAAAGTGAGCATTGGTCTGGGGAATTAATGGAAAATAAAGAGATGGCGGATGAACTGAACAGATATTTTGCATCCGTCTTCACTGTAGAGGATACAAATAAAATCCCAGAAATAATTGTGAATCAGGAGATGAAAGGGAGGGAGAAACTTAAAAAAAAAAATTACAGTCACCAGGGAAAGGGTACTGAAAAAATTATTAGAACTAAAAGCTGACAAGTCCCCAGGTCCCAATGGACTTCATCCTAGGGTCTTAAAAGAAGTGGCTGCTGAGATCATCGATGCACTGGTTTTAATTTCCCAAAATTTCCTGGATTCTGGAAAAGTCCCATCAGATTGGAAAATAACGAATGTAACTCCTCTATTCAAGAAAGGCGGGAGACAGGAAGCAGAAAATGACAGGCCAGTTAGCTTAACATCTGTCATAGGGAAAATGCTGGAATCTATTATTAAGGAGGTTACAGCTGGGCACTTTGAAAATCTGTGTAATCAGGCAGAGTCAACATGGTTTTTTGAAAGGGAAATCATGTTTGATGAATTTGTTGGAGTTCTTTGAGGTAGTAACTAACAAAGTGGATAAAGGGAACCTGTGGATTTGGTATACTTAAGAGTTTCAGATGGCATTTGACAAGGTGCTGCATCAAAGGTTACAAAACAAAATAAGAACTCATGGAGCTGCGGGTAACTTAATTATCATGGATAGAGGATTGGTTAGCTAACGGGAAACAGAGAGTAGGCATTAATGGGTCATTTTTGGGTTGACAAGATGTGCTGAGTGGAATGCCACAGGGATCAGTGCTGGGACCACAACTATTTACAATTTATGTCAATGACTTAGTTGAAGGGACTGAATATGTGGCTGCCGATGACACAAAGGTAGCTAGGAAAGTAAGTTGTCAAGAGGACGTAAGGAGTCTGCAAAGGGATATAGATAGGTTAATTGGGCAAAAATTTGGCAAATGGAGTATAATGTGGGAACATGTGAACTTATCCACTTTAGTAGGAAGAATAGTAAAGCAGCATGTTCTTGAAATGGGGAGAGCTTGCAGAACTCTGCAATACAGAGGATCTGTGTGTCCTGGTACATGAATCACAAAAGGTTGGTATGTAGATATAGCAAGTGATTATGAAGGCAAGTGGAATGTTGTTTATTGCAAGGGGAATGGAACATAAAAGAAGGGATGTTTTGCCACTTGTGTATAGGGTATTGGTGAGATCACATCTGGAGTACTGTGTACAGTTTTGGTCTCCTTATTTAAGAAAGGATATAAATGCGTTAGAGGCAGTTCAGAGAAGGTTCTTGACTGATTCCTAGGGTAGGGGGTGGGGTTATATTATGAAGAAAGGTTGGACAGGTTGTGACTATATCCATTGGGGTTTAGAAGAATAAGAGGTGATCTTATTGAAATGTATTAGATTCCGAGATGACATGACTGGGTGGATGCTGAAAGGATGTTTCCCCTTGTGGGAGAGACTAGAACTAGGGGACACAGTTTAAAAATAAGGGGCCTCCCATTTAAGACGGAGATGAGGAGAATATTTTTCTGAGGGTTGTGAGTCTTTAGAACTCTCTTCCCCAGAGAGTGGTGGAGGCAGGATCATTGAATATTTTTAAGGTGGAGGTAGATAACCTTTGACTCCCTTGTTAGTCAAGAATTTATCGGGGTTTGGTGGGAAAGTGGAGTTGAGGCCGCAATATGATCTTATTAAATGGCGGAGCAGGCTCGAAGGGGCCAAATGGCTTACTCCTGCTCCTAATTTGTATGTACGTATGTACAGATGGCCTACGGTCTGGAGCATGGTTGTGAGGCTTATGCTGCTAACTTGCCTGTTGCTCAATGCCACAGGTCAGATACTGTCTTTAAGAAAGTGGTCCAGTTAGGTTCTGAGGCCAATTATTAGTTCATGGCTATTGTTGAGAGAAGTTTGTAGTTTGCCAGATGCATGTAAATTTTGAGGTCCTTTGCAAACTTTACGCACGCACAGAAATTAATCTGTAATTTACTTTTATATGAAATCTCTCCCTTATATACATGTTTGACACTTAAGAGTCCTTGATGTTTGAAGTATGTCAGACTTCCATATGAATGGCTGTGGATTCTTCACTAATGAACAGCTGATGTAACATTTTGCCAATGCAGCTACATTCCTAGGTACTTAAGTGGACAATTACATCTCACGATGTAAAGTGTTATTTTATGGTACAGTTATAGGACTCTTGCATCATAGGGACTAAATTATCTTTTTATTTGTTTGGGGGATGTGGGCGCTGATGGCTATGCCAGCATTTATTCCCCCTCCTAATTGCCCTTGGGAAGGTGGTGGTGAATTGCTGCAGTCCTTGGGGTGTAGGTACGCCCACAGTACTGTTAGGAAGGGAGTTCCTAGATTTTGACCCAGCGACAGTGAAAGGAATGGCGATATAGTTCCAAGTCAGGATGTTGTGTGGCTTGGAGTGGAACTTGCAGGTGGTGGTGTTCCCATACATTTGCTGCTCTTGTCCTAGTTGGTAGAGGTCGTGGGTTTGGAAGGTGCTGTCTAAGGAGCCATGGTGCGTTGCTGCAGTGCATCTTATAGATGGTACACACTGCTGCCACTGTGCATCGGTGTGGAGGGAGTGAATGTTTGTGGATGGGGTGCCAATCGAGCGGACTGCTTTGTCCTGGATGGTGTTGAGCTTCTTGAGTGTTGTTGGAGCTGCACCCATCCCGAGTCTCTCTTTCCTGTTAACCAATCCTCTATCTGTGCTAATATATTACCCCCCATGAGCTCTTATCTTGTGTAGTAAAGTTTCATGTGGCACCTTATTGAATGCCATTTGGAAATCCAAGTACGCACATCTACTGGTTCCCCTTTATCCAGCCTGCTGGTTCCATCCTCAAAGAACTCTTCGCAAATTTGTCAAACACAATTTCCCTTTCAGAAAATCATGTTGGCTCTGCCTGATAAGAACATAGGAACATAGGAGCAGGAGTAGGCTATTCAGCTCGTTGAGCCTGTTCCGCTATTCAACACGATCATGGCTGATCATCCACTTCTATGCCTTTTTCCCACACTATCCTCATTATAGAGGCCTACTCAGGTCGGGAAAAAGGAACCCGACCGAACCACAGCGGATGCAAGCCCAACCCGAGTCCCTCCGATTTAGCCCCGACTCGACTCGATCTGATCATCCCTTTCCTTACCTTCCTGACACCGAACCTGCAAGAAGCTGCAGCGCGTGCGTGATGACATCATAGTGACATCACTTGCTCACTGCGCAGACTCAGTTTCGTCCTGGACTTCCTGCCCAGGTAAGTTCTTTAATTTCAGTACTTACTGGCAGAGCACTTACCGTGTGTGTCTGGCCCGGCCCGACCTGTACTCAACCCAACCCGAGCCCGAAAGCCGTAGCTGGAAGATGGGCCCGACCCGAACCCGACACGTCGTCAGGTCCCGTCGGGTTCGGGTCGGGTAGCAGCCCTCTACCTCATATCCCCTTATGTCATTTGTATTTAGAAATCTGTCAATCTCTGCTTTAAACATATTCAATGACTGAGCTTCCACAGCCCTCGAGGGTAGAGAATTCCAAAGATTCACAACCCTCTGAGTAAAGAAATTTCTCCTTACCTCCGTCCTAAGTGGCTTCCCCCTTATTTTGAAATTGTGTCCCCTGGTTCTAGATTCCCCAACCAGGGAAGCGCCTTCGCTGCATCTACCCTGCCTATCCCTTTAAGTATTTTGTAGGTTTAAATGAGATCACCTCTCATTCTTCGAAACTCGAGAGAATTTAGGCCCAGTTTCCCTAATCTCTTTTCATTGGACAGTCCCGCCATCCCAGGAACAAGTCTGGTGAACCTTCGATGCGCTCCCTCTATGGCAATATCTTTCCTAAGGTAAGGGGACCAAAACTGCACACACTACTCCAAGTGCGGTCTAACCAAGGTTCTATACAATTGAAGCAAGACTTCACTACCCTTGTACTCAAATCCACTTGCGATAAAGGCTAACATACCATTATCCTTCTTAATTTAACTGGCCTGTAGTTTCCTGCTTTCTGTCTCCTTCCTTTCTTGAATAGTGGCGTTACATTTGCAGTTTTCCAATCTGCTAGGACCGTTTCAGAATCTAGGTAATTTTGTAAGATTAAAACCAATGCATCATCTATCTCAGCAGCCGCTTCTCTTAAGACCCGAGGATGCAGGCCATCAGGTCCAGGGAATTTGTCCGCTTTTAGTTCCATTTGTTTTCCTAGTGCTTTTTCTCTAGTGATATTGATTGTTCTAAGTTTGTCCCTCCCTTTTGCTTCTTGATTTTCTACTATTGGGATTTTTTTGTGTGTCTTTGGTGAAGACAGATACAAAATACTTGTTCAAAGTCTCTGCCATTTCTTGGTTCCTATTATTGATTCTCCAGTCTCATCCTCGAAGGGACCAATGCTTACTTTAGCTACTCTTTTCCTTTTTATATACTTGAAGCTTTTGCTACCTGTTTTTATATTTCTTGCTAGTTTGACTTTGTCATTAAGGTGAAACCATTGGATCAGCTGTCTCTATCACTTCCCTCCCTTCCCCAGCTCACCAGGCCAAACATCTTCTAAAGTTTTTCCCTGTCCTTGCCCTGAACTCGTATCATCCTCTCATTTCTCTCCTGTATTCCCTCATACCTTCTCCAAGCTATTCTTTTTCATGACACCTACCTCCCTGCTCCCTTGACCTTATTCCCACTAAAATGTTGACAGTCCAACTTCCCTTTATGGCTTCCATGTTAACAGATGTTAATGGATCACTCTCTTCAGGTATTGTCCCCTTCTCCTTCAAGTCTGCTGTCATTCGTCCTCTCCTCTGAAAATCAAACCTTAACCCCTCCGGCGTTGCAAACTGCTACCCCATCTCAACTTCCCTTTCCTCTCTCAAGTCCTTGAGCGTGTTGCTGTTTCCAAATCCCTACCTATCTTTCCCGGAACTTCAGGTTTGAATCCATCCAATCAGGTTTCCTTCCCTCCAACACCACCCACCCCCCGCCCAAATGGCTCTTACCAGAGTCACAAATGACATCCTATGTGATTATGACAAACTATCCCTCCTCATCCTCCTTGAACTGTCTGCAGCCTTTGACAAGGTTAACCACACCATCCTCCTCCAATGTCTGTCTGCTGTCGTCCAGCTGGATGGAACTGCACTCACTTGGTTCCATTCATATCTATCCAATCATAGCCAGAAAATCACCTGCAATGGCTTCTCTTACTGCTTCGATACAGTTTCCTCTGGTGTCCCCCAAGGATCTATCCTTGACCACCTCCTATTTCTCATCTACGTGCTGCCCCTCAGCGACATCATCCAAAAACACACCATCAGTTTCCACATGTACGCTGGCGAGAACCAGCTCAACCTAACCTTCACCTCTCTTGACCCCTCCACTGTCTCTATGTTGTCAGACTGCTTGTTTGACATCCGCTATTAGATGAGCAGAAATTTCTTCCAATTAAATATTGGGAAGACCAAAATCATTGTCTTTGGTCCTTGCTGCAAATTCCATTCCCCAGCCTTTGACTCCTATCCCTCTATTTGACAACTGTCTGAGGCTGAACCAGACTATTCGCAACCTTGGGTGTCATATCTGACCCCAAGGTGAGCATCCGACCGCATATCCATGCCATCACTAAGACCACTAGGTTCTACCTCCGTAACATTGCCGTCTCTGCCTCTATTTCAACTCATCTACGTCTGAAACCCTCCTCCATGTTTTTGCTACCTCTAGACTTGCCTGTTCATTGCATTCCTGGCCGACCCCTCTCATTCTACTCTCTTTAAGCTTAAATTCTATCCAAAACTTGCACCAGGTTCCACTCGTTAACCCCCGTGCTCACTGATTTTAAAATTCTCATCCTTGTTTTCAAGTTTCCCCACGGCCTTGCCTCTCCCTACCTGTCTAATCTCCTCCAGCCCCACAAATCTCTCAGATCTCTGCACTCCTCTAATTCTGACCTCTTAAGCATCCCTGATTTTAATTGCTTCACCATTGGTGGCTGTGCCTTCAGCTGCCAAAGCCCAAAGCTCTGGAATTCCCTCCCTAACCCTCTCTGCCCCTCTCCCTCTCTTTCCTTTGTGTCAGTGGCTCAGTTAGTAACACTCTTGCCCCCGAGTCAGAAAGTTGTAGGTTCAAGTCCCATTTCAGGAATTGAGCACAAAAATCTAAGCTGACACTCTCCAGTGCAGTCCTGGGGGATTGCTGCACTGTCAGAGTTTCCATCTTCTGGATAAAATATTAAACTGAAACCTTGTCTGCCCTCTCAGGTGGGAGTAAAAGATCCCACACGCATTATTTTGAAGAGCAGATGAGTTGTTCGTGGCGTTCTGACCAATATTTATCTCCCAATCAACATCACATAAAGCAGGTTATCTGGTTATTATCACATTGTGAGAGCTTTCTGTGCACAAATTGGCTGCACCATTTCCAAAAGTTTTTCAATGGCTGTAAAGCACTTTGGGAAGTTCAGTGGTTATGAAAGGTACTATATTATTGCAGGTCTTTTTCCTTTTAAGATGCTTCTGATAACCTAACTTTTTGAAGCTTTTGGTCATTTGCCTGAATAGCTTTTCTTGTGGCTTGATGTCAAATTTTAGAATCATAGAATGGTTACAACACAGAAGGAAGCCATTCAGCCTGTCGTCTCCCTGCTGGCTCTCATAAAAAGCTACTCAGATTGACTCACTCTTGCGCCCTTTCCCATCGCCTTGCAATTTTCTTCCATTGAGATAATTATCAAATTCTGTTTTGAAAGCCGCAATGCAAAGTGGCTTACTAAGTTTTATTATGTTAGAGGTACTATATAAATACAAGTTGTTGTGAAGTAAGACAAAACATTGAAGCTTTTGGTGGGGTCAGTGTTACACCTGGTGGGATTAGTGCCTGACTAGCTGCTGCATTTACCTACTCGAGTTATCCGGGAAGCCATGAGTTGAGAATGCTTGGAGTATATTTGCTTTGCCACTGCTTTTTTGAAGGTTGATTCCAGTGGTTGAGTGAAAAACATCAGTCATTCTGGAACATCTTTTGTCAAAATTCATTGTGGATTAGTCCTGGCAGTTATTTTATGACAGTGTTTTTGATTGTGTTCTCTAAAGGAAAGATCTGATCAGTTTTCTGCAATGTTTTTATGCCTTTTTTCATTTTAAAATCATAATTCCTAAAGCAAAATACTGTTTTTTTTTTTAACTGAACAAACTGGATGCCAAGTACGGGGTATTGTCTGTCACGCTCGTGCAAGGAACAGTTATGAATTAAGATGAACGGGAGCAATTATGAACTGTAAAAGTGAACTGATGAACTAAACTCCAAAAAATGGACATAGCTTTACTGCAGACAAGATAGTGTAGGAGGTCAGGTGACCTCTCCTGTACTGCAAATATATATAGTGACTGTTGGAGACTAAATTCATCACGTTTGGACTAGTCCTGGGGAAGGAAGGCACATTAGAATGCTAAACAGCCCATTCACTGCTAAATATCTTCAAGAATTGGGTTGGCAAAGGCCTTTGCAGACAGGGAGACTCTGGATTCAAAGCCAAGATAATAGGTGGGACATAACACCACTTTATCAAGAAAGAAACATAGAAAACTAGGAGCAGGAGTAGGACATTCGGCCCTTTGAGCCTGCACAGCCATTCAGTACGATCATGGCTGATCATCCAAACTCAGTACCCTGTTCCCACGTTCTCCCCGTATCCCTTCATCCTTTTAGCTCTAAGAACTATAACTCACTCTCTAATATATTTAATGATTTGGCCTCAACTGCTTTTTGTGGTAGAGAATTCCACAGGTTCACCACTCTCTGATGAAGAAATCCCTCCTCATCTCAGTCCTAAATGGCTTACCCCTTTTCCTTAGACTGTGACAATGGGTCACAGGATATTCTAGCATTGGAGGCAGTTCAGAAAAGGTTCACGAGGCTGATTCCTGGGATGAAGGGGTTGTCTTATCAAGAATGGCTAAACAGATTAGGCCTTTATTCATTGGAGATAAGAAGAATGAGAGGTGATCTTATTGAAACATATAATATTTTAAGGGGGCTTGACAGGGTAGATGTTGAGAAGATGTTTCCACTAGTGGGGGAATCTCGAACTAGGGGACATAATTACAGAGTATGGGGGGGGGCACATTTAAAACTGAGATGCGAAGGAATTTCTTCTCTCAGAGGGTGATGAATCTCTGGAATTCTCTGCCTCAGAGAGTTGTGGAGTCTAGGTCACTAAATATATTTGAGGAGGAGGGAGATAGATTTTTGAAATCTTGGGGAGCCGAGGGTTAGGCAAAGCATGCCTGAAAGAGGACTTGAGGCCTGGGACAGATCAGCCATGATCTTATTGAATGGTGGGGCAGGCTTGAGGGGCTGAATGGCCTACTCCTATTTCTTATGTGACCCCCTGGTCCTGGACTCCCCTGCCATCAGGAACATCCTTCCTGCATCTAGTCTGTCCAGTCCTGTTAGAATTTTGTAGGTTTCTATGAGATCCCCTCTCATTCTTCTAAACTCTAGCGAATACAAGCCTAATCGACCCAATCTCTCCTCATATGTCAGTCCTGCCATTCCAGGAATCAGTCTGGTGAACCTTCGCTGCACTCCCTCAATAGCAAGAACATCCTTCCTCAGATAAGGACACCAAAACTGCACACAATACTCCGGATGTGGTCTCACCAAGGCCTTGTATAATTGCAGCAAGACATCCTTGCTCCTGTACTCTAATCCTCTCGCTATGAAGGCCAACATACCATTTGCCACCTTAACTGCCTGCTGCACCTGCATGCTTACTTTCAGCGACTGGTGCACAAGGACATCCAGGTCTTGCTGCACCTCCCTTTCCCAATCTATTACCATTCAGATAATCTGCCTTTCTGTTTTTACAACCAAAGTGGATAACCTCACATTTATCCACATTACACTGCATCTGCCATGTGTTTGCCCACTCACTCAACCTGTCCAAATCACACTGGAGCTTCTCTGCATCCTCCTCACAGCTCACGCTCCCCCCACCCCCCCAGCTTTGTGCCGTCTGCAAACTTGGATATATTACATTTAATACCCTCACCCAAGTCATTAATATATATTGTGAATAGCTGGGGTCCTAGCACTGATCCCTGAGGTACCCCACTAGTCACTGTCTGCCACTCAAAAAAAGACCCGTTTATTCCTACTCTTTGTTTCCTGCCTGCCAACCAGTTCTCTATTCATGTCAGTACCTTACCCCCAATCCCATGTGCTTTAATTTTGCACGCTAATCTCCTTCTGAAAGTCCAAATACACCACATCCACTGGTTCTCCCTTATCTATTTTACTAGTTACATCCTCAAAAAATTCCAGTAGATTTGCTGAGCATGATTTCCCTTTCGTAAATGCATGTTGACTTTGTCCGATCCTGTCATTGTTTCTCAAGTGCTCTGCTATTACATCTTTTATAATGGACTCTAGCATAATCCACATGCAAACCTCATTGTGTAAGAATGGTCACATGTTCAAAGACATTGTATGAACCCACTAGGGGAGAGCATCTATGGTCACCTGTCTGAAACCAAGCCAGATAAGGTTTTTCTTGGGGGGGGGGGGAAGCACTCAAAGGCAGAGACAGAAAACCAGCCAACCAGGGAAGCGGAGAGATCCATTCCAGCCAAGAAGACTATCTTGTCTGTAACATCTTTAAACCACAGAAGCAGAAACTGCAAGGTGACCGTATAAGCTCCGCACCTGAGAAATCAGAACAGGATTCTCGCCACTGACTTAGACTGAATCTTAACCAGAAGAGTCTGCAATACTTCAGTGAACCAGGTCTGCACCAGTGTTGAAATAAAAATTCCTGCTGGAAAACCAAGACTGTTTCAAAGTGAACTCTTTTTACTACCTTCCGGGAGAGCAGCAGAGAGGAGCGGACCTGCAGGAAGAACGCAGAGCGAGGAGTGGATAAATAGAGCTCAAATATTGCGGCCTAGATCACTTACCTTCCGGGAGAGCAATGGAGAGGAGTGCAGGCGCGCTGGAGTTTGAAAACAAAGTGAGCAGTGAAGTCGCAGGAAAGCTGCAAGGTGATTAGTTGGTGAGTAGCTGCTGTTAGGAAATAACTCTAAATAGCTGAGTTAGTACACCAGTGTTAGGATGCATGTGTAAATAGCTTAATAAGGAAAAAGTGAGTAGCTTTTTTTTGAGTAAGGTTTATATTAACTAGTGAACTGTATTGATTTTTAGTAGGATTTATCGGTAGCTTCAAAAGTAAAGGTAAGGACTTTAGATTGTAGTGGGTAGTGTTTGGAGTAAAACAAGGCCCCTAGAGCAATTAGTATTTTTAAATTAAAGGGAGTAACTAAGTCATTTAAAGGTAAGTCATAGCAGGAGAGTTCATATCTGTGATCTGCTCCTTCTGCGCTATGTGGGAAATCAGGGATGCTTCCAGTGACCATGTGTGCAGGAAGTGTATCCATCTGCAGCTACTGGCTACCCGCATTATGGAGCTGGAGCTGCGGGTGGATTCACTGTGGGGCATCCACGATGCTGAGATCGTCGTGGATAGCACGTTTAGTGAGGTGGTTACACTGCAGGCAAATGCTGCAAAGGCAGAAAGGGAATGGGTGACCACCAGGCAGAGTAGAGGAAGGCAAGTAGTGCAGGAGCCCCCTGTGGCCATCCCCTTCTCAAACAGATATACCATTTTGGATATTGTTGGGGGAGGTGGCTCAGGGGAAAGCAGCAAGAGCCAAGTTTTTGGCACCATGGGTGGCTCTGCTGCACAGGAGGGGCGAAAGAAGAGTGGCAGGGCTATAGTGATGGGGGATTCAATCGTAAGGGGAACAGACAGGCGTTCCTGTGGCTGCAAAAGAGACTCCAGGATGGTGTGTAGCCTCCTTGGTGCTAGGGTCAAGGATGTCTGAGTGGCTGCAAGGCATTCTGGGGGGGATGGGGTGGGGTGGGGCGGGTGAGGAGCCAGCTGTCGTACATATCGGTACCAACGACATAGGTTAACAAAAAAAAGGATGAGGTCCTAACAAGCTGAATATAGGGAGTTAGGATGTAAATTTAAAAAGTAGGACCTCAAAGGTAGTAATCACAGGATTATTACCAGTGCCACGTGTTAGCAAGAGCAGAAATAGCAAGATATATCAGATGAATACGTGGCTGGAGAAATGGTGCAGGGGGAGGGATTCAGATTCCTGGGAAGGTGGGACCAGTACAAGCTGGACGGGTTGCATCTGGGCAGGATTGGGACCAATTTCCTCAGTGGGGTGCTTACTAGTGCTGTCGGGGAGGGTTTAAACTAGAATGGCAGAGGGATGGGAATCTGAGTAGGGAGAAGGAGGAGGGGGAAACCAGGATAGAAATGTAAGACAGAAAGCTAAGAAAACAAGGGCAAGAAACAAATGGGGCCATAATGCAAAATAAAGCTAAGATGACTGACAATGTTAAACAGGGTTCACTCAGGCTCTGCTTGCAGTTGCACCTTGTTAATTAGAGAATTGGCTTAAACCAGTTTTCAGGGGGCTAGAGTCATTCAGTTAAAAGTGAGCCATCTTACAGTGCTGACTTTGTTTGCACGAGAGTGCTGACTTGGGTTGCATTAGAGTGCTACAGTGGAAGTTTGGTAACTGAGGAAGTTCGGAAAGGAGGGAGCGAGGAGCTCCTTTCATTTTCTACCTGTCCTCAGAGTGAGGGGAGCTGAGGGCTTCCAAAGAGCACAGCTGACTGGGAGAAGACTCGGAGGGTGGAGTTCCGGACTGGTAAGTATAAAAAACTTACCTCCAGTAAAAAAAAACTGAAAGTGACTTCACAAGATAGCTGTGACTTGATTGGCTGGTAGGCAATTTTGTTTTCCTGAATTTGAAAATAAAACATTGATAAAAACTGATTAAAACCCTAATTAACTAATTAATA
This sequence comes from Heterodontus francisci, assembly GCF_036365525.1. Taxonomy (NCBI): domain Eukaryota; kingdom Metazoa; phylum Chordata; class Chondrichthyes; order Heterodontiformes; family Heterodontidae; genus Heterodontus; species Heterodontus francisci. The sequence continues at coordinate 286,907,400 of NC_090371.1, read as the reverse complement.
AGTAGAGTAACTAAACCAGAGGGAGGAGATTACTGTATTTAGTTAGCATTTAATATTTATAGTAGGAATCTAGCACTAGGGACCATATAGTTAATTATAACAATTTAGTAAGGATTTAATAAGTATTTATTTGAAATTAATTTATTAATTCGTGCTAGAAATGTCAGTTGGAGGGGTGAAGTGCTTCACCTGTGAGATGTGGGAGGTCCGTGACGCTTCCAGCGTTCCGGACGACTACATCTGCAGGAAGTGTACCCAGTTGCAGCTCCTCACAGACCGCATGGATCGGTTGGAGCGGCAACTGGATGCACTTAGGAGCATGCAGGTGGCAGAAAGCGTCATAGACAGGAGCTTTAGAGAAGTGGTTACACCCAAGGTGCAGGCAGATAGATGGGTGACCGCAAGAAGGGGCAGGCAGTCAGTGCAGGAATCCCCTGTGGCTATCCCCCTCTCTAACAAGTATACCATTTTGGATACTGTTGTGAGGGATGGCCTATCGGGGGAAAACAGCAGCAGCCAGAGCAGTGGCACCACGGCTGGCACTGTTGTTCAGCAGGGAGGGACAAAGCACAGAAGAGCAATAGTTATAGGGGACTCTATAGTCAGGGGCACAGATAGGCGCTTCTGTGGACGTGAAAGAGACTCCAGGATGGTATGTTGCCTCCCTGGTGCCAGGGTCAAGGATGTCTCTGAACGGACAGGGGGCATTCTGAAGGAGGAGGGTGAACAGCCAGAGGTTGTGGTACACATCGGTACCAACGACATAGGCAGGAAGAGTGACGAGGTCCTGCAGGGGGAGTTTAGGGAGTTAGGTAGAAAGTTAAAAGACAGGACCTCTCTGGTTGTAATCTCGGGATTACTCCCTATGACACGTGCCAGTGAGGCTAGAAATAGGAAGATAGTGCAGCTAAACACGTGGCTGAACAGCTGGTGTAGAAGGGAGGGTTTCAGATATCTGGACCATTGGGATCTCTTCAGGGACAGATGGGACCTGTACAAGAAGGACGGGTTGCATCTAAACTGGAGGGGCACAAATATCCTGGCTGCGAGGTTTGCTAGCGTCACTCGGGTTTAAACTAGTGTGGCAGGGGGGTGGGAACCAGAGCAGTAGGACAGCAAGTGAAATAAATGAGGGGGAACTAGTAAATTAAGCCAGTAAGACTAAGAGGAAGAGCAGGCAGGGAGATGTTGCGGAGCACAGCGGGACTGGTGGTCTGAAGTGCATTTGTTTCAATGCGAGAAGTATAACAGGTAAGGCAGATGAACTTAGAGCTTGGATTAGTACTTGGAACTATGATGTTGTAGCTATTACAGAGACTTGGTTGTGGGAAGGACAGGATTGGCAGCTAAATGTTCCAAGATTTAGAAGCTTCAGGCAGGATAGAGGGCGGTGTAAAAGCGGTGGGGGAGTTGCATTACTGGTTAAGGAGAATATCACAGCTGTACTGCGGGAGGACACCTCGGAGGGGTCATGCAGCGAGGCAATATGGGTGAGCTCAGGAATAGGAAGGGTGCAGTCACGATGTTGGGGGTTTACTACAGGCCTCCCAACAGCCAGCGGGAGGTAGAGGAGCAGATATGTAGACGGATTTTGGAAAGATGTAAAGGTAACAGGGTTGTAGTGGTGCGTGATTTTAACTTCCCCAATATTGACTGGGACTCACTTAGTGCTAGGGGCTTGGATGGGGCAGAATTTGTAAGGAGCATCCAGGAGGGCTTCTTGAAACAATATGTAGATAGTCCAACTAGGGATGGGCCGTACTGGACCTGGTATTGGGGAATGAGCTTGGCCAGGTGGTCGAAGTTTCAGTAGGGGAGCATTTCGGGAACAGTGACCATAATTCCATAAGTTTTAAGGTACTTGTGGATGAGGATAAGAGTAGTCCTCGGGCGAAGGTGCTAAATTGGGGGAAGGCTAATTATAACAATATCAGGCAGGAACTGAAGAATTTAGATTGGGGGCGGCTGTTTGAGGATAAATCAACATCTGACGTGTGGGAGTCTTTCAAATGTCAGTTGATTAGAATCCAGGACCAGCATGTTCCTGTGAGGAAGAAGGATAAGTTTGGCAAGTTTCGGGAACCTTGGATAACGCGGGATATTGTGAGCCTCATCAAAAAGAAAAAGGAAGCATTCGTAAGGGCTGGAAGTCTAGGAACAGGCGAATCCCTTGAGGAATATAAAGACAGTAGGAAGGAACTTAAGCAAAGAGTCAGAAGGACTAAAAGGGGTCATGAAAAGTCATTGGCAAAATCCCAAGGATTTTTATACGTATATAAAGAGCAAGAGGGTAACTAGGGAAAGGGTTGGCCCACTCAAGGGCAGAGAAGGGAATCTGTGTGGAGCCAGAGGAAATGGGCGAGGTACTAAATGAGTACTTTGCGTCAGTATTCACCAAGGAGAAGGACTTGGTGGATGATGAGCCTAGGGAAGGGAGTGTAGATAGTCTCAGTCATCTCATTATCAAAAAGGAGGAGGTGTTGGGTGTCTTGCAAAGCATTAAGGTAGATAAGTCCCTAGGGCTTGATGGGATCTACCCCAGAATACTGAGGGAGTCAAGGGAAGAAATTGCTGGGGCCTTGACAGAAATCTTTGCATCCTCATTGGCTACAGGTGAGGTCCCAGAGGACTGGAGAATAGCCAATGTTGTTCCCTTGTTTAAGAAGGGTAGCAAAGATAATGCAGGAAATTATAGGCCGGTGAGCCTTGCGTCAGTGGTGGGGAAATTATTAGAGAAGATTCTTCGGGACAGGATTTACTCCCATTTGGAAACAAACGAACATATTAGCGAGAGGCAGCATGGTTTTGTGAAGGGGAGGTCGTGTCTCACTAATTTGATTGAGTTTCTTGAGGAAGTGACAAAGATGATTGATGAAGGAAGGGCATTGGATGTTATCTATATGGACTTCTGTAAAGCCTTTGACAAGGTCCCTCATGGCAGACTGGTACAAAAGGTGAAGTCACACGGGATCAGAGGGGAGCTGGCAAGATGGATACAGAACTGGCTCGGTCATAGAAGACAGAGGGTAGCAGTGGAAGGGTGCTTTTCTGAATGGAGGGATGTGACTAGTGGTCCGCAGGGATCTGTGCTGGGACCTTTGCTGTTTGTAGTTCTTTAAATGATTTGGAGGAAAATGTAGCTGGTCTGATTAGTAAGTTTGCGGACGACACCAAGGTTGGTGGAGTTGCGGATAGTGATGAGGATTGTCAGAGGATACAGCAGGATATAGATCGGTTGGAGACTTGGGCGGAGAAATGGCAGATGGAGTTTAATCTGGACAAATGTGAGGTAATGCATTTTGGAAGGTCTAATGCAGGTGGTAAGTACACAGTAAATGGCAGAACCCTTAGGAGTATTGACAGGCAGAGAGATCTGGGCGCACAGGTCCACAAGTCACTGAAAGTGGCAATGCAGGTGGATAAGGTAGTCAAGAAGGCATACAACATGCTTGCCTTCATCGGTCGGGGCATAGAGTATAAAAATTGGCAAGTCATGCTGCAGCTGTACAGAACTTTAGTTCGGCCACACTTAGACTATTGCGTGCCATTCTGGTCGCCACACTAGCAGAAGGACGTGGAAGTTTTGGAGAGGGTTAGAAGAGGTTTACCAGGATGTTGCCTGGTCTGGAGGGCATTAGCTATGAGGAGAGGTTGGATAAAGTCGGATTGTTTTCACTGGAACGACGGAGGTGGAGGGGCGACATGATAGAGATTTACAAAGTTATGAGCGGCATGGACAGAGTGGATAGTCAGAAGCTTTTTCCCAGGGTGGAAGAGTCAGTTACTAGGGGACATAGGTTTAAGGTGCGAGGGGCAAAGTTTAGCGGAGATGTGTGAGGGGCAAAGTTTAGAGGGGACGTGCGAGGCAAGTTCTTTACACAGAGGGTGATGAGTGCCTGGAACTTGCTGCTGGGGGAGGTGGTGGAAGCAGGTACGATAATGACGTTTAAGAGGCATCTTGACAAATACATGAATAGGATGGGAATAGAGGGATACAGTCCCCGGAAGTGCAGAAGGTTTTAGTTTAGACAGGCATCAAGATTGGCGCAGGCTTGGAGGGCCGAATGGCCTGTTCCTCTGCTGTACTGTTCTTTGTTTTTTGTTAAAAAGACAAGTCTAAAGGCATTGTGTCTTAATGCGCAGAGCATTCATAATAAGGTAGATGAATTAACAGCACAAATAGATATAAACGGTTGTGATATCGTTGCGATTACGGAGACATGGCTGCAGCGTGACCAAGGATGGGAACTGAACATCCAGGGGTATTCAATGTTTAGGAAGGACAGGCAAAAAGGGAAAGCAGGTGGGGTAGAGTTAGTAGTAAAGGAGGAAATCGATGCAATCGTGAGGAAGGATATTGTCTTGGAAAATCATGATGTGGAATAGTTGTGGGTGGAGCTAAGAAACACACGGGCAGAAAACGGTGAAGACAGTAGTGGAGATTCAAGGGATGGCATTTAACAGGAAATTAGAGACACATGCAATAAGAGTACAACTGTAATCATGGTGATGTTAATCTGCATATAGATTGGTCAAAGCAAATTAGCAATAATACTATGGAGGGGAATTTCCTGGAGTGTGTACGTGACGGTTTTTAAGACCATATGTTCGAGGAACTAACTAGAGCACAGGCTATCGTCGACTGGGTATTGTGCAATGAGGAAGGATTAATTAACAATCTGGTTGTGTGGGTTCCCTTGGGGAGGAGCAACCATAACATGATCAAATTCTTCATTAAGATGGAGAGTGAAGTAGTTGAATCCAAAACTGGGGTGCTGAATCTAAATAAAAGAAACTATGAAGCTATGAGGTGCGAGTTGCCTATGGTAGATTGGGGAACTTTACTAATAGAGTTGATGGTGGATAGGGAATGGATAATATTTATAGAACATGTGCATGAATTACAACAACTATTCATTCCTGTCTGGTGCAAACATAAAACTGGAAAGGTGGCTCAACCGTGGCTTACAAAAGAAATTAGGCATGCTATTAGATCCAAAAATGAGGTATGTAAAATTGCCATAAAAAGCAACAAGTCTGAGTATTGGGAGCAGTTTAGGATTCAGCAAAGGAGGACAAAGAAATTGATTAAGCAGGGGAAAATAGAGTATGAGAGTAAACTTGCGGGGAACATGACTGTAAAAGCTTCTGTAAATGTGTGAAGAGAAATGTAGGTCCGTTACAGTCAGAAATGGGGGAAATTATAAAGGGGAACAAAGAAATGGCAGAACAATTAAACACATACTTTGGTTCTGTCTTCACAAAGGAGGACACAAATAACCTCCCAGAAATGTTAGGGAACATAGGGTCTAATGAGAGGCAAGAACTGAAGGAAATCTGTATTAGCAAAAAAAATAGTGATAGGGAAATTGATGGGGTTAAAAGCTGACAAATCCCCAGGGCCTGATGATCGACCTCCCAGAGTACTAAAGGAAGTGACCCTGGAAATCATGGATGCATTGGTGGTCATCTTCCAAAATTCTAGACTCTGGAGCAGTTCCTACAGATTGGAGGGTGGCAAATGTAACCCCACTATTTAAAAAAGGAGGGAGAGAAAAAGCAGGGAATTACAGACCAGTTAGCCTTACATCAGTAGTGGGTGAGGGAACTCAGTGCAACATTTCCAAGTTTGCAGACGACACAAAGCTGGGGGGGAATGTGAGCTGTGAGGAGGATGCAAAGAGGCTCCAATGTGATTTGGACAAGTTGGGTGAGTGGCAAATGCATGGCAGATGCAGTATAACGTGGATAAATGTGAGGTTGTCCACTTTGGTTGTAAAAACAAGGGCAGATTATTATCTGAATGGTGATAGATTGGGAAAGGGGGAGGTGCAAGGAGACCTGGGTGTCCTTGTACACCAGTCGCTGAAAGCAAGCATTCAGGTGCAGCAAGCAGTTAGGAAGACCAAAGGTATGTTGGCCTTCATTGCAAGAGGAGTTGAGTACAGGAGCAAGGATGTTTTACTGCAGTTATACAGGGCCTTAGTGAGACCACGTCTGGAGTATTGTGTGCAGTTTTGGTCTCCTTATCTGAGGCAGGATGTCTTGCCATGGAGGGAGTGCAAAGACGATTTACCAGGCTGATTCCTGGGATGGCAGGACTGATGTATGAGGAGAGATTGGGTCGACTGGGCCTATATTCACTAGAGTTTAGAAGAATGAGAGGGGATCTCATAATAACCTAAAATTTCAACAGGACTGGGCAGGCTAGATGCAGGGACGATGTTCCCGATGGCGGGGGAGTCCAGAACTAGGGGTCACAGTCTCAGGATACGGGTATGCCATTTAGTACCAAGATGAGGTGAAATTTCTTCACATGGTGAACCTGTGGAATTCTCTACCGCCGAAGGCAGTGGAGGCCAAGTCATTAAATATATTCAAGAAGGAGATAGATATATTTCTTAATGCCAGAGGGATATGGGGAGAAAGTGGGAACAGGATACTGAATTAGACGATCAGCCATGATCTTTTTTGAATGGCGGAGCAGGCCCGAAGCGCCGAATGGCCTACTCGTACTTTCTATGTTTCAATGGTGTGCGGGTCATCAGTGCCGCTAAGATCTTTTCAGAACTCATAGCCTTCTCCATATATCGCGCACTCTGCTGTTTTTTACTGCCATGATTAACTGAGATTTGGTTCGAGGTGGAGCTGCCTGGTAAAGATATTATCTATTTTTCTTCGGCCACTAAAGGAAGAAACCTGGCTTGGTGCCCATTCCCCAGTGAGATCGGGCCTGGCAGATTACCTGTGCTCAAACCAGTTTTTCTGCATCTCTGATACTGAACATTTCTCCTACATCTTATTGCTCAGCCCTTCAGAGACAACATTTCAAAATGGAACAGTGCAGTTAAATTATGTAAATTGAAAAAAAAAACTGTAGATGTTTTACACCATAACTGCATTGCGGGAATATCGATTTCAGTGTGCTGTGCTGGCCATATACTCTGGCATTAGTGAATATTACTGTTTCTCAGTAATAGTGTTATGTGAGATGTGTACTAAAAATCTGATACATTGAACCATAGAAAATGTTTAGTATTTCAGGTCTTTTTTAAATACAAGATTTGTGACTTTTGCAAATTATATCAAACCAAGTGTTTTAACTTTGAAATGGAAAAAAAATCTTAATTGCATCTAAATTGCAGACTAAATGATTATGTGCACTTATAAAATAAATAATATACACAAATAGATGCATTTATACAAGAGAGCTTTGTTCATACTCAATTTGTAATTTAAAAAATGTAATTACATGCTTTAGTAAAATTTTAGTTTTACATTTGTGTTGTGGCTGTGGTTGTTGGAGGTCAATCATCTGAGCTCCAGGACATCACTGCAGGAGTTCCTCAGGGTAGTGTCCTAGGCCCAACCATCTTCAGCTGCTTCATCAATGACCTTCCTTCAATCATAAGGTCAGAAGTGGAGATGTTCGCTGATGATTGCACAATGTTCAGCACCATTCGTGACTCCTCAGACACTGAAGCAGTCCGTGTGGAAATGCAGCAAGACTTGGACAGTATCCAGGCTTGGGCTGATTACTCCAGGCAAGTAACATTCGCGCCGTACAAGTGCCAGGCAATGACCATCTCCAACAAAAGAGAATCTAACCATCTCCCCTTGACATTCAATGGCATTACCATTACTGAATCCCCCACTATCAACATACTAGGGGCTGCCATTGACCAGAAACTGAACTGGAGTAGCCATATAAATACCATGGCTACAAGAGCAGGTCAGAGTCTAGGAATCCTGAGGTGAGTAACTCACCTCCTGACTTGCCAAAGCCTGTCCACCATCCACAAGGCACAAGTCAGGAGTGTGATGGAATACTCTCCACTTGCCTGGATGTGTGCAGCTCCAACAACACATAAGAAGCTCGACACCATCCAGGACAAAGCAGCCCGCTTGATTGGCACCCCATCTACAAACATTCACTCCCTCCACCACCAATGCACAGTGGCAGCTGTGTACACCATCTACAAGATGCACTGCAGCAATGCACCAAGGCTCCATAGACAGCACCTTCCAAACCCGCAACCTCTACCAACTAGAAGGACAAGGGCAGCAAATGCATGGGAACACCGCCATCTGCAAGTTCCCCTCCAAGTCACACACCATCCGGACTTGGAACTATATCACCGTTCCTTCACTGTCACTGGGTCAAAATGCTGGAACTCCCTTCCTAACAGCACTGTGGGTGTACCTACCTCACATGGACTGCAGCGGTTCAAGAAGGCAGCTCACCACCACCTTCTCAAGGGCAATTAGGGATGGGCAATAAATGCTGGCCTGGCCAGCGATGCCCACATCCCATGAATGAATAAAATACAAATTCACTAAATTTATGAAATGTTGCTATTTACACTCAACTGTCTTATGTTGCACATTAAACGTGAATTTTAAGAACCTATTCATTGATGATGCAAATTTGAAATCGACTGATCTACATATGCAAAATGAGGTTAATTTCCTATTTGTACAGCTCATATCACTGCTTGCTTGCCTTTAATCTTGAGCAGTGGCAAGGAAAACACGCCCTAACCACGACACCTTCAGTATGATCTAATCTTACAAAAGGCATTGCTCCAATTTAATTTCCAAGTAGGTCTCTTCATACCTGGAAAGAAGTAGAAGCTGCCGATACATGATTTTAATGAGGAGCCTTGGGCATATTCCATAGAAGTATTTGTTTTAGAGTCATAGAGTGGTACAGCATAGAAACAGGCCCTTCGGCCCTCCGCGTCCATGCCGTCCATAATGCCTACCTATACTAATCCCACCTGCCTGCATTAATTCCATATCCCTCGATGCCTTGCTCATTCAAGTACCTGTCCAGATGCCTCTTAAATCTCGCTACTGTTCCTGCCTCCGCCACCTCCTCAGGCAGCCCATTCCAGATACCCACTATTCTTTGTGTGAAAAATTTACCCTTTTGATCCCCTTTAAACCACCTCCCTCTCACCTTAAATCTATGCTGTCTAGTTTTAGTCACCCCTACCATGGGAAACAGACTCTGGCTATCTATCCTATCTGTGCCCCTCATAATTTTATATACCTCTGTCATGTACCCTCTCAGCCTCCTTCGCTCCAGGGAAAACAGACCCAGCCTATCCAATCTCTCTTTATAACTCAAACCCTCCAAACCAGGCAACATCCTTGTGAATCTTTTCTGCACCCTTCCTAGCTTAATCACATCTTTCCTGGAGTGCGGCGACCAGAACTGCACACAGTACTCCAAATACGGCCTAACCAACGTTATGTACAACTGTAACATGACGTCCCAACTCTTGTACTCAATGCCTTGGCCGATGAAGGCAAGCATGCCATATGCCTTCTTCACCACCCTGTCTACCTGTGTTGCCACTTTCAGGGAACTATGTACTTGCACCCCAAGGTTTCTCTGCTCAACAACACTCCCCAGGGCCCTGCCATTCACTGTATATGTCCTGCCCTGGTTTAACTTCCCAAAATGCATCACTTCACACTTGTCTGCGTTAAATTCCATTTGCCACTCCCTTGCCCACTTTCCCGGTTGATCTATATCCTGTTGTAACCTTACACAACCTTCTTCACTGTCCACTATACCACCAATTTTGGTGTCATCTACAAACTTACTAATCATGCCTCCGACATTTACATCCAAGTCATTAATATACATGAAAAACAACAGAGGGCCCAGCACCGATCCCTGTGGCACACCACTGGTCGCCGGCCTCTAAACTGCAAAGCAACCCTCCACTACCACCCTTTGCCTCCTATCGCCAAGCCAACTTTGTGCCAATTGGCTAGCTCACCCTGGATCCCATGTGTTCGAACCTTCTGGTCCAGCCTACCATGCGGGACCTTGTCAAAGGTCTTGCTAAAGTCAATGTAGACAAGGTCCATCGCCCTGCCCTCGTCAATCCTCTTGGTCACCTCCTCGAAAAACTCAATCAAATTCGTGAGACATGATTTCCCATGCACAAAGCCATGCTGACTATCCCTAATCAGACCATGCCTTTCCAGATGCATATAAATCCTGTCTCTCAGAATCCCTTCCAATAATTTTCCCACCACTGATGTAAGGCTCACCGGCCTGTAGTTTCCTGGCTTATCCCTGCTGCCCTTGTTAAATAAAGGCACAACATTATCTATCCTCCAGTCTTCTGGTACTTCACCCATGGCTAACGATGATACAAAAATCTCTGCCAGGGCCCCAGCAATCTCCTCCCTTGCTTCCCATGGCATCCTAGGATACACCTGGTCAGGTCCTGGGGATTTATCCACCTTAATGCGCTTTAAAACCTCCAACACCTCCTCCTTTGTAATGTTGATATGCTCCAAGATATCGTTGTTCTGTCTCTTGAACTCACTAGCTTCCTTAACCTTCTCCATTGTAAATACGGATGAGAAATATTCATTTAAGACCTCGCCCATTTCCCGTGGCTCCATACATAGATTGCCACACTGATCCTTAAGGGGACCTACTGTCTCCCTAGCTACCCTTTTACTCTTTATATACTTATAGAATCTTTTAGGATTCTCCTTTATCTTATTTGCCAGGGAAATATCATTTTCGCCCTCCTAATTTCCTTAAGTGTAGTCCTACATCTCCTATACTCCTCGAGGGACTCGCTTGATCCCAGCTGCCTATACCTTAGTTAGTTCGTTAGTTCGTTAGAGATACAGCACTGAAACAGGCCCTTCGGCCCACCGAGTCTGTGCTGATCATCAACCACCCATTTATACTAATTCTCCACTAATTCCATATTCCTACCACATCACCACCTGTCCCTATATTTCCCTGCCACCTACCTATACTAGGGGCAATTTATAATGGACAATTTACCTATCAACCTGCAAGTCTTTTGGCATATGGGAGGAAACCGGAGCACCCGGAGGAAACCCACGCAGACACGGAGAACTTGCAAACTCCACACAGGTAGTACCCAGAATTGAACCCGGGTCGCTGGAGCTGTGAGGCTGCGGTACTAATCACTGTACCTGACATATGCCTCCTTGTTTGTCCTGACCAGACCCTTAATATCCCTCGTCAACCAAGGTTCCCTAAACTTGCCAGCCTTGCCCTTCCATCTAACATGGCAGACTGGTACAAAAGGTGAAGTCACACGGGATCAGAGGTGAGCTGGCAAGATGGAGACAGAACTGGCTCTGTCATAGAAGACAGAGGGTAGCAGTGGAAGGGTGCTTTTCTGAATGGAGGGATGTGACTAGTGGAGTTACGCCGGGATCAGTGCTGGGACCTTTGCTGTTTGTAGTATATATAAATGATTTGGAGGAAAATGTAGCTGGTCTGATTCGTAAGTTTGCGGACGACACAAAGTTTGGTGGAGTTGCGGATAATGATGAGGATTGTCAGAAGATACAGCAGGATATAGATTGGTTGGAGACTTGGGCGGAGAAATGGCAGATGGAGTTTAATCTGGACAAATGTGAGGTAATGCATTTTGGAAGGTCTAATGCAGGTGGGAAGTATACAGTAAATGGCAGAACCCTTAGGAGTATTGACAGGCAGAGAGATCTGGGCGTACAGGTCCACAGGTCACTGAAAGTGGTAACGCAGGTGGATAAGGTAGTCAAGAAGGCATACGGCATGCTTGCCTTCATCGGTCGGGGCGTAGAGTATAAAAATTGGCAAGTCATGCTGCAGCTGTACAGAACTTTAGTTAGGCCACACTTAGAATATTGCGTGAAATTCTGGTCGCCACACTAGCAGAAGGACGTGGAAGCTTTGGAGAAGGTACAGAAGAGGTTTACCAGGATGTTGCCTGGTCCGGAGGGCATTAGCTATGAGGAGAGGTTGGATAAACTCAGATTGTTTTCACTGGAACGACGGAGGTGGATGGGCGACATGATAGAAGTTTACAAAGTTATGAGCGGCATGGACAGAGTGGATAGTCAGAAGCTTTTTCCCAGGGTGGAAGAGTCAGTTACTAGGGGACATAGGTTTAAGGTGAGAGGGGCAAAGTTTAGAGGGGACGTGCGAGGCAAGTTCTTTACACAGAGGGTGGTGAGTGCCTGGAACTTGCTGCTGGGGGAGGTGGTGGAAGCAGGTACGATAATGACGTTTAAGAGGCATCTTGACAAATACATGAATAGGATGGGAATAGAGGGATACAGTCCCCGGAAGTGCAGAAGGTTTTAGTTTAGGCAGGCATCAAGATCGGCGCAGGCTTGGGGGGCCGAATGGCCTGTTCCTGTGCTGTACTGTTCTTTGTTCTTTGTACGAGACCCCTTGGGGATGAGCGACCATAATATGATAGAATTCTTCATCAAGATGGAGAGTGACGTAGTTGATTCTGAGACTCGGGTCCTGAATCTTAATAAAGGAAACTACGAAGGTATGAGGCGTGAGTTGGCTATGACGGATTGGGAAACGTTACTTAAAGGGCTAACGGTGGATAGGCAATGGCAAACATTTAAAGAGCGCATGGATGAACTGCAACAATTATTTATTCTTGTCTGGCGCAAAAGTAAAACGGGGAAGGTAGCCAAACCAGGGCTTACAGGGGAAATTAGAGATAGCATTAGATCCAAAGAAGAGACGTATAAATCTATCAGAAAAAACAACAGACCTGAGGATTGGAAGCAGTTTAGAATTCAGCAAAGGAGGACCAAGGGATTGATTAAGAAGGGGAAAATAGAGTATGAGAGCAAGCTTGTGGGGAACATAAAAACTGACCGTAAAAGTTTCTATTGGTATGTGAAGACAAATATAGGTTCCTTACAGTCAGAAACGGGGGATTTATTATGGGGAACAAAGAAATGGCTGACCAACTAAATGCATACTTTGGTTCTATCTTCACAAAGGAGGACACAAATATCATACCAGAAATGTTGGGGAACACAGGGCTTAGTGAGAGGAAGGAAATCAGTATTAGTAGAGAAATGGCGTTGGGGAAATTGATGGGATTGAAGGCCGATAAATCCCCAGAGTACTTAAGGAAGTGGCCCTAGAAATAGCGGTTGCAATGGTGGTCATCTTCCAAGATTCTATGGACTTTGGAACAGTTCCTACATATTGGAGGGTAGCTAATGTAACCCCACTATTTAAAAAGGGAGGTCGAGAGAAAACCGGGAATTATAGACCAGTCAACCTGAGATCAGTAGTGGAGAAAATTCTAAAGTCCATTATCAAAGATTTTATAGCAGAGCATTTCGACAACAGTGGTAGAATCGGACAGAGTCAGCATGGATTTACAAAAGGGAAATCATGCTTGACAAATCTACTAGAATTCTTCGATGATGTAACGGGTCGAGTTGATGAGGGGGAGCCAGTGGATGTGGTTTATTTGGACTTTCAGAAGGCTTTCGACATAGTCCCACATAAGAGGTTAGCGTGTAAAATTAAAGCGCATGGGATTGGGGGTAGTGTATTGCGACAGATAGAAAATTGTTTGGCAGACAGGAAACGAAGAGTTGGGATAAATGGGTCTTTTTCCGAATGGCAGGCAGTGACTAGTGCGGTAATGCAGGGATCGGTGCGAGGACCCCAGCTATTCACAATATATATTAATGATTTAGATAAGGGAACTAAATGTAATATCTCCAAATTTGCAGATGACACAAAACTGGATGGGAGGGTGAGTTGTGAGGAGGGGAGGCTGCAGAGAGGCTTCAGGGTGATTTGGACAAATTGAGTGAGTGGGCAAATGCATGGCAGATGCAGTATAATGTGGATAAATGTGAAGTTATCCACTTTGGTAGCAAAAACAGGAAGACAGATTATTATCTGAACGGCTATAAACTGAGAGAGGGGAATATGCAGCGGGACCTGGGTGTTCTTGTCCACCAGTCGCTGAAGGTAAGCATGCAGGTGCAACAGGCGGTAAACAAGGCAAATGGTACGTTGGTCTTCATAGCGAGAGGATTTGAGTACAGGCGCAGGGATGTCTTGCTGCAATTATACAGGGCCTTGGTAAGGCCACACCTGGAATATTGTGTGCAGTTTTGGTCTCCTTATCTGAGGAAGGATGTTCTTGCTATAGAGGAAGTGCAGCAACGATTTGCCAGACTGATTCCTGGGATGGTGGGACTGGCGTATGAGAAGAGATTGAGTCGGTTGGGATTATATTCGCTGGAGTTCAGAAGAGTGAGTGGGGGGATCTCATTGAAACCTATAAAATTCTAACTGGACTTGACAGGGTAGATGCAGGAAGGATGTTCCCGATGGTGGGGGAGTCCAGAACCAAGGGTCATAGTCTAAGGATATGGGGTAAACCTTTTAGGACTGAGATAAGGAGAAATTACTTCACCCAGGGTGTGGTGAGCCTGTGGAATTTGCTGCGACAGAAAGCAGTTGAGGCCAAAACATTGTATGTTTTCAAGAAGGAGTTAGATACAGCTCTTGGGTCTAAAGGGCTCGAAGGGTATGGGGAGAAATTGGGAACAGGTAACTGAGTTGGATGATCAGCCATGATCGTAATGAATGGCAGAGCAGGCTCGAAGGGCCGAATGGCCTACTCCTATTTTCTATGTTTCTATGGAAGATGGCCCAGGCATGTCCTAGCCACAACAAGCAGATTAACGAAAGCCTCCCCAATTACTGTGCTATGAACCTTCCAATCCTTCATGAAGTGATGGAAGGAACCATCAATCGTGCAATAGTTAATCACCAATGACCTGCGCACCAACATTCTGTTTGGGTGGCACCAGAATTACTCCGTTCCAAACTTCATCACAGCCATGATCAAAATGCAAGAACAATGCCAGAGTAAATGCCCCTGGCATCAAAGTAGCATTCAACCAAATATAGCACCAAGAAGTTCTGGCAAAACTGCTCAACAGGAGTCAAGGTGAAAGCCCTCTAGTGGCTGAAGTCATAACTGATGCAAAGGTAGATTGTTGTGGTTATTAGAGAACAGTCATAACAGCCCAGAACATTGCCTCAGGAGTTCCTCAGAAAAAGTGGAAATAGAAGTGATAGGCTCAGGTCTGGAGCAGCAGCTAAAACACGCATGCGAGTGAACTCTAGGAGGTGCAGGGGTGGGTGTAGAGGGAAACACTGAAGTTATCAGCCTGGTTATGTAACAGTTATTAGGATGCATATATCCTGGTGGTAAGTAGGGAATAGATCGGACAGTAGGAAGAAGTCCAGAATTAATGCCAAAGGTTCCGCGGTGCGACATTGATGCAGTTAGGATGCAGTCGCCGATGGATTATTGTCCAAGTTCAAAGATGAGTGTGGCAGACGAGTGAAATCCAGAGCTATTTGAAGGGTCAAGTGTTGGAGGATACACATGGCCAGCACAAAAGCTACATACTTGCAAAACATTTTGTTTCACATCTCTTTGCTTGTACTGCCTTTTTCTTTTGATTACATCGTGATAGTATTGCTAGTTTCTCAAAACTAAACTTTTTCCAGTTTTACTGTGTAATCTTTGCTGGACAATATAGGAAAGTGAGGACATCGATTAATAGATCTACTGCATTACTTCCTGTATGTTATGTCACTGACTTTTCTCGAACTTCATGCAGAAAGGTTGAGTTATCTGAAGTATATCTAAATGGTTTCCTCCTTCCACATTTTCAGCAGTTAGCTATGATCATAAGTGGCAGTGATATTTAAATTTCTTGGTATAATGCATGTGTTCTGAAGTGTGTAGAGGAGTAGATTTAATATGGTTCCTCATTCATAAATGCTCAAATTATTTCTGTGCATTTAGGCACATATGCTGTGTTAGAGAGATTAAAAAAATTGTGTTGCTTTGTTTTTTGGTACTTTATTGCTATTGTGAGATACTTTGAAAACGTACAGTATTTGTGCAGGCATATCTTATTTTAAAAATTTCTACCCATTTAATGAATGGGTAAAAAGATGAAATGTAAATCCAAGTACAGACAGCCAACAATGATGGGAGGCTAATTATTCCACTTGTATGGCTGACGAATATCGTGACTTTTCTCATGTGTTGCAAGGATAGCTTTATAAACAGAATATATCTGGAACAAATACTTAATCCACTAATTACTTTATATTTGGGGCGGCACAGTGGCGCAGTGGTTAGCACCGCAGCCTCACAGCTCCAGGGACCCGGGTTCGATTCCGGGTACTGCCTGTGTGGAGTTTGCAAGTTCTCCCTGTGTCTGCGTGGGTTTTCTCCGGGTGCTCCGGTTTCCTCCCACAAGCCAAAAGACTTGCAGGTTGATAGGTAAATTGGCCATTATAAATTGTCACTAGTGTAGGTAGGTGGTAGGGAAGTGTAGGGACAGGTGGGGATGTTTGGTAGGAATATGGGATTAGTGTAGGATTAGTATAAAAATGGGTGGTTGATGTTCGGCACAGACTCGGTGGGCCGAAGGGCCTGTTTCAGTGCTGTATTTCTAATCTAATCTAATTATTTAAGCTTCAGTTTGTTCTTCCTACACTACAAGCACCCTAGAAACTGAACTGCTGCCAGGTCCCCATCACTGCTAATCCTGAGATAACTGCGAGGAGTCACAGGTGCCCCTTCTCTTGTAGGTAAATTCTTGACCTGCAGTTTACAGTTGTCCCCTGTCAGTTTCTCTACTCATTGACAGTTCAGTTCTGCTGTGCCTTTGTCAAGATGCTTGAGTAAAGGAAATTTCATGCTGGCTATCTTAACATTGTTTATAGGTGATGTTTTGCTTTCAGGTTACCAACGCTTAATTTCAGTTTCGGATTCAGACAGGACAAAGACACACTCAGCCCTGATCCTGCAAAGTTGTCCTCATTGACATCTGGGAACTTGTGCGAAAATTTGGAGGGCTGTCCCACAGATTAGCCAAATAACAGCCTGATATAGTCATTATCACAGTATCAAACCTTCCAGTCAATGGCTCAGACTCATCCATCACCATCTCTGGGTATGTGTTGACCCACTGGCAGGACAGACCCACCAGAGGTGGTGGCATAGTGGTATACAGTTGGGAGGGAGTGGCCCTGGGAGTCCTCAACATTGACTCTGGACCGCATGAAGTCTTATGGCATCAGGTCAAACATGCACAAGTAAACCTCCTACTGATTATCACCTACCACCCTCCCTCAGCTGATGAATCAATACGTCTCTCCATGTTGAACACCACTTGGAAGATACACTGAGTGTAGCAAGGGCAAAGAATATACTTCAGCCAAGAGTGGCTTTGCAGCACTTCTACTGACCAACCTGGCCGAATCCTTGCAGGAGAGAGAACCAACATGAGGGAAACTGTACTTGATCTCGTTCTCACCAATCTATTTTTCCCAGATGCATCTGTCCATGACAGTATTGGTAGGAGTGGAGACCAAGTCCTGACTTCACTACCACCATGCATAATTCAGGACGGATCGAACAGCTAAAAACTGGGCATCCAACAGGCACTGTGGGTTATCGGCAGCAGCAGAATCTTACTGAACCACAATCTGTAACCTCCTGGCCCAACATATGACTCACTCCAGCATCACTATCAAACCAGAGACCAACTCTGGTTCAGTGTAGAAGAGCTTGCCAGGAGCAGCATCAGCCAGCCCTAAAATCTCTCAGACTTGTTACAGCGCAGAAGGAGGCCATGCAACCCATCATGTCTGCAGTGGCTCTCCGAAAGAGCAATTCACTTAGTACTGTCCCCCGCCTTCTCCCTGTAACTCTGCACATTCTTCCTTTTCATATAACAGTCTAATTCCCTTCAATGTCTGTTAGCGGGAATGAATCTAGAAGAATCACTCGACACTCAGGTCTGCTCCAATGTCAAACAGTTTATTTAGTTACGCCAGCGGGGAGCAGGTCACTGGGCTGTCCAGATGCCTCTCCACTGAACAAAGGAAAATCATCCATACTTATACATTTTCAAACAGTTACTCAGCCCATCCCGGCCGGACATGGTCCAATCACAATGATTATCGATTATATACATTGATTATTAGAGCCAATAGAAGCGGTTACTAGGCATAGAGGGGCTGCATGACCAGCCCATACACAGATAGGGGATTACTCATTAAAATAAAAGCAAAATACTGCGGATGCTGGAAATCTGAAACAAAAACAAGAAATGCTGGATTCACTCAGCAGGTCTGGCAGCATCTGTGGAAAGAGAAGCAGAGTTAACGTTTCGGGTCAGTGACCCTTCTTCGGAACTGACAAATATTAGAAAAGTCACAGATTATAAACAAGTGAGGTGGGGGTTGGGCAAGAGATAACAAAGGAGAAGGTGCAGAGTGGACCAGGCCACATAGCTGACCAAAAGGTCACGGAGCAAAGGCAAACAATATGTTAATGGTGTGTTGAAAGACAAAGCATTAGTACAGATTAGGTGTGAATATACTGAATATTGAACATCAGCAAGTGCAAACCTGAAGAAAAACAACCTGAAAAAAACCAGGTTTGCACTTGCTGATGTTCAATATTCAGTATATTCACACCTAATCTGTACTAATGCTTTGTCTTTCAACACACCATTAACATATTGTTTGCCTTTGCTCCGTGACCTTTTGGTCAGCTATGTGGCCTGGTCCAATCTACACCTTCTCCTTTGTTATCTCTTGCCCAACCCCCACCTCACTTGTTTATAATCTGTGACTTTTCTAATATTTGTCAGTTCCGAAGAAGGGTCACTGACCCGAAACGTTAACTCTGCTTCTCTTTCCACAGATGCTGCCAGACCTGCTGAGTGAATCCAGCATTTCTTGTTTTTGTAGGGGATTACTCATGATGTTTTCACCTCATTCCAGGCTAGCACCTTTGTCAGCATTCCACAAGGGTGTCTGCTTTTCATTTTAATTAGCCTTTTGTTTGAGATTGGATTACTCAGCTCCTGTGGAATGTGGTCAAGTTCACTGAGCCCCATGGTGCTTTGCAACCTCCTCACTGTTCACTAATATTATATGTTACTGGTTACTCAAATAATATTTAAACAGTATGATATTTACTGCAGGTGTCTCTGCGCTTGGGAATACCCTACAACAATGTCCATCAAGAGTGGCTCGGTAGCACCACTACTGACAAAGCTGGCCGAGCCTAAATGATATAACTGCTGGACTGGTTCTGTGGCAGGTGGTGAGGCAACCAACGAGGGGAAAAATGTACTTGACCTTGTCTTCAATCTGCCTGCCGCAGATGCATCTGCCCATGACTCTATTGGTAGGAGTGACCACCGCACAGTCCTTGTGGAGACAAAGTCTCGCCTTCACATTGAGGATACCCTTCATTGTGTTGTGTGGCACTACCACCGTGCTCAATGGGATAGATTTCGAACAGATCTAGCAATGCAAAATTGGTCATCCATGAGGCACTGTGGGTCATCAGCAGCAGCAGCAGAATTGTACTCAACCACAATCTGTAACCTCACAGCCCGGCATATACCCCACTCTACCATTACCATCAAGCCGGGAGACCAAGCCTGGTTCAATGAAGAGTGCTGGAGGGCATGCCAGGAGCAGCACCAGGCATACCTCAAAATAAGGTGTCAACCTGATGAAGCTATAACCCAGGACTACTTGCATGCTAAACTGCGTGAGCAGCATGCAACAGACAAGCTAAGTATCCCATCACCAACGGATCAGATCTAAGCTCCGCAGTCCTTCAACATCCAGCCGTGAATGGTGGTGGACAATTAAACAACTAACTGGAGAAGGTGACTCCACAAATATCCCCATTCTCAATGATGGGGAAGCCCAGCACATCAGTGCAAAAGATGAGGCTGAAGCATTTGCAACAATCATCAGCCAGAAGTGCTGAGTTGATGATCTATCTCAGCCTCCTCCTAAAGTTCCCAGATGATAGGTGCCAGTCTTCAGCCAATTTGATTCACTCCACGTGATATCAAGACATGACTGAAGGCACTGGATACTGCAAAGGCTATGGGCCCTGACAATATTCTGGCAATAGTACTGAAGACTTGTGCTCCAGAACTTGCTGTGCCCCTAGCCAAGCTATTCCAGTATAGCTGCAACACTGGCATCTACCTGGCAATGTGGACAATTGCCCAGGAATGTCCTGTACACACAAAGCAGGACACGTCCAACACAGCCAATTAACGCCCCATCAGTCTACTCTCAATCGTAGTCATAGAGTTATACAGCACAGAAACAGGCCCTTCGGCCCATCGTGTCTGTACCTGCCATCAACCTAACTATTCTAATCCCATTTTCCAGCATTTGGCCCGTAGCCTTGTATGCTATGGTGTTTCAAGTGCTCATCTAAATACTTCTTAAATGTTGTGAGGGTTCCTGCCTCTACCACCTTTTCAGGCAGTGTGTTCCAGATTCCAGCCACCCTCTGGGTGAAAATTTTTTCCTCAAATCCTCTCTAAACCTCCTGCCCCTTACCTTAAATCTATGCCCCCGGTTATTGACCCCTCCGCTAAGGGAAAAAGTTTCTTCCTATCTAACCTATCAATGCCTCTTATAATTTTGTATACCTCAGTCATGTCCCCTCTCAGCCTTCTCTGCTGTAAGGAAAACAACCCTGGCCTATTCAGTCTCTCTTCATAGCTGAAATGCTCCAGCCCAGGCAATATCCTGGTGAATCTTCTCTGCACCCTCTCCAGTGCAATCACATTCTTCCTATTGTGTGGTGCCCAGAACTGTACACAGTACTCCAGCTGTGGCCTAACTAGCAATTTATACAGCTCCGCCATAACCTCCCTGCTCTTAGATTCTGCGCCTCGGCTAATAAAGGCAAGTATCCCATGTCCCTTCCTAACCACCTTATCTACCTGTGCTGCTGCCTTCACTGATCTCTGGACAGTAAAATGATGGACGGTGTCGCCAACAGTGCTATTAAGCGGCACTTGCTTAGTAATAACCTGCTCAGTGATGTTCAGTTTGGGTTCCGCCAGGGCCACTCAGCTCCTGACCTCATCACAGCCTTGATTCAAACATGGACAAAAGAGCTGAACTCAAGAGGTGAGGTGAGAGTGACTGCCCTTGACGTCAAGGCAGCGTTTGACCGAGTATGGCGTCAGGGAGCTCTAGCAAAACTGGAGTAAATGAGAATCAAGGGGCAAAACACTCCGCTGGTTGGAGTCGTACCTAGCGCAAAGAACAGTGGTTGTGGGTGTTGGAGGTCAAACATCTCAGCTCGAGGGCATCACTGCAGGAGATCCTCAGGGTAGTGTCCTAGGCCCAACTATCTTCAGCTGTTTCATCAATGACCTTCTTTTGACCATAAGCGACGTTTGCTGGGGGAAGTTAGTGGTCAGAGGGGCGGGAGGGGGAGAGTGCACCCGCCTTCACCACCACCAAGGTCTTTGGCCGCTTCTCCCCCCGCTTCCACCATACTCTGTTTTCCCGCTTCCCCACATTATGCGATGACGTCATCTGTGCATGTGCCAACCAGTCCTGGCAGTGCGGAACGCCTCGCATACGCAGTGAGCAGAAGCCCGTTTGCACATGTGCGCATCTTGGAACAGTCTGATGACGTCAGCCACCGGCTGCGTTGTCAAGAATCACTTTGAAAAACTAATGGGAGGAGGAGGCTTCACGAACTTCCCTATCCTCAATGAATGGTAGGGCCCAGCATACGAGTGCAAAAGGCAAAACTGAAGTTTTGGCTGAAGATGGTTGCTGAGTGATTTTAAAACAAAATGCTGGAACTAGTCAGCAGGTCAAGCAGCATTTGTGGAGAGAGAAACAGTTAATGTTTCACGTCAACTAGAAAAAGTTAGATGGAACAGGCTTTTAGCAGGTACAGAAGGTTTATCAGGTGGAAGGAAGGAGAGAATAAATGACAAAAGGGATGATGATTTGAGGCAAAAAGAAATGATAATGGGACAAGTAAAGAAAGGATGGGTCTAGAGGAGGTGTAAATGGAACAGCAGAATCATCTCCAACAGCTGCAAATCATAAAGATGGGGGCAGAGGTTATGATCTGAAATTCTTGAACTTAATGAGGTCAGAAGAGTGTAAAGTGCCTAATCGAAAGATGAGGTTCTGTTCCTTGAGCTTCCTATGTTCTTCATTGGAACAGTGTACAAGGCTGAGGACAGAGAGATGAGAATGGGACAGAGAATTTAAATGACAGGCACACGAAGCTCAGGTTCACGTTTGCAGACTGAATGGAGTTGTTCCCCAAAGCAGTCACCCAATTTGCATTTGGTCTCCTCATGTTCGAGGAGAGCACATTGCAAGCAGTGAATAAACTATGCTAAATTGAATATACACATAAATTAGAGTTTTAGCTAGAAGGATTGTTTGGCGTTCTGGATGGTGGGGAAAGGAGAAGGTAAAAGAGTAGTTGTTGCATACATTGTCCAAGGCCAACATTCTCTATTTCAGATTTCCAGCATCTGCAGTATTTTGCTTTTGTAGTAGTGCCAAATGGATGACCCTTTTCAGTCTTTTCTTGAAGTCCCACCATCACAATGTCAGGCTTCAGCCAATTCGATTCACTTCACATGATATCAAGAAGTGACTGAGTGCACTGGATACAGCAAAGGTTGAGGGCCTCCGTCAACATCCCAGCTGTAGTGCTGAAAACGTGGCCTCCAGAACCAACCACACCTGTAGCCAAGCTGTTCTAGTGTAGCTGCAACACTGACATCTACTCCACAAAGTGGAAAGTTGATCCATCCACAAATGGGACAAATCTAATCCAGTCAATTACTGCCCCATCAGTCTACTCTCAATCATCAGCAAAGTGATGGAAGGTGTGACGAAAGTGCTATCTAGCAGCATTTACCACTAATGTGCTCACCGATGTTCATTTTGGGTTCCGCCAAGATAGCTTGACTCCAGATGTCATTGTCCAAACATGGACCAAAGAGCTGAATTCCAGAGGTTAGGTGAGAGTGACTACTCTTGATATCATGGCAGCATTTGAGTGGCACCAAGGAGCACTGGTAATATTGAGGTCAGTGGAGATCAAAAGGAAAACTTTTCACTAGTTGGTGTCATATCTAGAACAAAGGAAGATGGTTTGATTATTGGAAGCCAATCATCTCAGGCCCAGGACATTGCAACAGAAGTTCCTCACAGCAGCATCCTCGGCCCAACCATCTTCAACTACTTCAATAACCTTCCTTCCAATAATGTCAGAAGTGGGCTTTTCAGTAATGATTTCACTGTATTCAGTTGCATTTGCAATTCCTCAAATAATGAAGCGGTTTGAGCCAACACACAGCAAGACCTGGACAACATCCAGGCTTAGGCTGTTAAGTGGTAAGTAGCATTCATGTCACACAAGTGCCAGGTAATGACCATCTCCAACAAGAGCAAATTTAACTATCTGTCCTTGACATTCCATGGCATTACCATCGCCAAATGTGTCACCATTGACCAGAAATCTAACTGGACCAGACAAAAATACTGTGGTTACAAGAGCAGTTCAGAGGCTAGGAATTCTGAGGCGATTAACTCCTCCTGACTCCCCAAAGCCTGTCCACCATCTACAAGGCACAAACCAATAGAGTGTGATGGAATACTCTCCACTTGCCTGGACGGGTGCCGTTCCAACAACACTCATGAAGCTTGGCACTATCCAGGACAAAGCAACCCACTGACCATCACTTCCTTCACCACCTTCAACCTGGAACTCGCTGCCTACGAAGGTGGTGGAAGTGGAGACCATGAATGATTTCAGAAGAAAATTGGATAGATACTTGAAAATAAACTACGGGGAAAGAGCCGGGAATGGAACTGATTGGATTGCTCTACAGAGAGCCGGCATACTCGATGGGCCGAATGGCCTCTTCCTGTGCAGTTAGGACTCTGACTGCACTCCCTCTACCACTGGCGCCCTCAGCTGCAGTATATACCATCAACAAGATGCACTGCAGCAACTTGACAGCAGTTGCTTCAATAGCACCGCCCAAACCCATGACCTCCACCAA
Source organism: Heterodontus francisci (assembly GCF_036365525.1). Lineage (NCBI taxonomy): Eukaryota > Metazoa > Chordata > Chondrichthyes > Heterodontiformes > Heterodontidae > Heterodontus > Heterodontus francisci. The sequence goes on along the minus strand of NC_090371.1, from coordinate 286,883,634 downwards.
CCAGGGCAAGGACAGCAGAAGCACATGACACCTCCAAGTCACACACCATCCTGACATGGAAATTACCACAAAGCTAACCAATTCCATTCTCAATTCATTTCTTCCATTTCCTTCCTCATTTGGGTCAGTAGATGCAGCTAAAATTATCTTCGATAACCAACCAGGCACACATACTGCACAATTCTGAGACAGAGGATGAAACTTAACCCTAACATTTTAAAAATATCAGCCATTTTTCCAGAAAAGTTTGCCTCTGGGTCTGCACCTAAGTTCTCCTTCAGTCCGAGTGCTGGACGCTGTGCATTTGAGTGAGATGCATCATAAAAGTTCCAGTTATCAGCCTGCTTTTGTGCATCTGTGTTATCCAGATTTTTAGACAAATAACCACAATTCTAATATGGGAATTGCAGCAAAATGCATGTGAATATTAAAAAAATAAACTCCAGACAAATAACTAGTGAGAATTGGCAGGATGTTGAGGTTCTGAGCATCAGCCAGCTGTGTAATATTTCACCTTGAATTGGTCAACAACAACTTGTATTTATGTTGTGCATTTAACATAAAATGCCCCAAGGCACTTCACAGGAGCTTTATAAAGCAAAATTTGACGCAGCTACGTCAGGTGATTTTAGGGTAGTTGGTCAAAGAGGGAGGTTATAAGCAGCGTCTTGAAAGGGGAGAGAGGGGTTTAGGGAGGGAATTCCAGAACTTAGGGCCTTGGCAGCTGAAGGCACAGCCACCAATGGTGGAGCAATTAAAATCAGGAATGATCAAGAGGTCAGAACTAGATGAGCACGGATATCTCAGAGTTGTGGGGCTGCAGGAGATTACAGAGATTGGAAGGGACAAAACCATAATGGGATTTGAACACAAGGATGAGGATTTTTAAATAAAATCGTTGCTTAACAGGAGCTGGAGTAGGTCAGCGAATACGGGGACGATGGGTTAATGTGGCTTGGTGCAAATTAGGATGTGGGCAGCAGAGTTTTGGATAACATCAGGTTTACAGAGAGTAGAATGTGGGAGACTGGCCAGGAGTGTGTTGGATTATTTAATTCTAGAGGTAACAAAGGCATGGATGAGGTTTTCAGCAGCAGGTGAGCTGAGGCAGGGGCAGTGTCAAATGGTGTTCCGGAGATGAAATGGGCAGTCTTCGTTATGGTGCAGATAAGTGTTCAGAAGCTCGTCACTGAGTCAAATACGACACCAAGGTTGCAAAGAGTGGTTGAGCCACAAACAGTTGTCAGGGAGAGGGAAAGAGTTGGTAGCTAGGGAGCGGCGTTTTTTTGTCGAGGTCTGAAGCCAATGGCTTGTGTCTTCCCAATACTTGGTGGAAATTTCTGCTAATCCAGTACTAGATGTTGGGTAAGCAGTCTGATAATTTGGAAATATTTGAGGAGTTGAGAGAGGTGGTGGTGAGGTCGAGCTAAATGTCAGTATATGTGTAAAAACCAACATTGTGGTTGTAGTTTATTGCTGCTGTGAATTTATTGTATTACAAGAGGAGGAGAATTTCTGTCAAATTGAAGCTGAAGTCGGATAGCTTCTCAGAGGTCACTGCCTGGCTCTCTGTGGCATGAATGTTACTTGTCACGTAGCCAGAGGCTTATCCAGGTCTTGTTGCATGCAAGCACAGACTGCTTTATAGCTAAAAGGGTTGTCCTGGCCAACTGCCCCCTCTCAAGCAGCATCACTAAAAACAAATTAGTTGGCCAATCTCCTCTTATTCTTTGTGGGATTTTGGTTTGTGCAAGTTGGCTGCTAAGTTTCCTTCCCTACATAAAGTAACTTCAAAAGTTAATTCATTGGGTGTGGAAGATTTTTGGACATCCTGAGGCTATGAAACCAACATTGCGTGGCAGATGATAGTTAAGAATTTATCCAAATGAAATCAAATTATTTAGTAATTTAAATTAAATAATTGTATTAAAATGGAGTGGAAGTCTTATTTAGTGTAATTAGAATTATAAGTAATTCAGATAATTTGATTGTGAATTAACAAAATTAGGCTGTGTAATAGTGGAAACTGTTTCTTTAAATACTCTTTATCTTCCACTGCAGCTGTTAATACATCCTGAATCTGAGTAAGATTTGTCAATTGTTTCGAGCTGCCAGCCTAGACCTGGATATTATTCTATCTATTCACAGTTGCATCACATCACGCAAACGTTTTGGTTGAATTTGCCTTAATATTCCTTTTTAATAACATCATAGTTGCCTGATTCTGTTTGCTGTTGGTCATTGACAACCAGTTTATTTATTTTTTTCTTTGTATGATCTTTTGCTTTCCAGTCCTCAATGTGGGGACTGCATTCAGGGGTGCAGTTCCACAGGAGCAGGTCACCCATTGGTGCCTTATCCAAGTGGCAATTATTTATGTATGAATTGACAGTAATTATGGGGCTAGTCTTGACAGAGAATGAGGCAAACTGGGAGAACCTGACAGAGGGAGTCTTTCTGCAGCATGCTTTGGAGTTGGTTCAGGCCTTTGTATCCAATCTTATTTTTATTCATTTACGGGATTTGGATGCCATTGGCAAGGCCCACATTTATTACTCATATGTAAGATCCTGAGGGGACTTGACAGGGTGGATGTTGGAAGGATGGTTTCCCTTGTGGGAGAGACTAAAACTCGGGGGCACAGTTTATAAATAAGGGGTCTCCCATTTAAGACAGATGAGAACATTTTTTCTCTGAGGGTGGTGAGCCTGTGGAACTCACTCTACCGGAGAGTGGTGGAGGCAGGGACATTGAATGATTTTAAGGCAGAAGTAGACAGATTCTTGACTTGAGTCCACAAATAGATCAGCCTTGATCTTATAGAATGGCGGAGCAGGTTTGAGGGGCCGAATACCCAACTCCTGCTCCTAGTTCGTATGTTAATAGCTAATTGCCCTTGAGAAGGTGGTATGAGCCACCTGTTTGAACCACTGTAGTCCATGTGGTGAAGGTACTCCCACAGTGCTGATAGGTAGGATGTTCCAGGGTTTTGACCCAGTGCCGATGAAGGAATGGCAATATATTTCCAAGTCAAGATGGTGTGTGACTTGGAGGTGGCGGCATTCCCTTGTATTTCCTGTCCTTGTCCTATGCAGTAGAGGTTGTGCATTTGGGAGGTGCTGCGAAAGCAGCCTTAATGAGTTGCTGCAGTTCATCTTACAGATGGTACACACAGCAGCCATGGTGCGCCAGTGGTGGATGGGGTGCTGATTAAGCAAGTTCTTTTGTCCTGGATGGTGTTGAGCTTCTTGGTGTGTTGGAGCCGCACTTCCAGATAAGTTCGGAGTATTCCATCACACGCCTGATTTGTGTGTTCTAGATGGCGGACAGGCTTTGGGGGAAGTCGGTTGTGGTGGGTCACTTGCTGCATAATTTTTTATTATTCTTTCATGGGATGTAGGCATCTCTGGCAAAGCCAGCATTTGTCGCCCATCCCTAATTACCTTTGAGAGGTGGTGGTAAGCTGCCTTCTTAAACCACTTGCAGTCCATCTGGTGTAGGTACACGAAAGTGGTGTTAGGAAGAGAGTTCCAGGTTTTTGACCCAGCTTCTGACCTGCTCTTGTGGACAGTATTTATGTGGCTGGTCCATTTAAAATGCTGGTCAAAGGTAACCACTAGGATGTTGATGTGGGGGATTTGGCGATGGTAATGCTGTTTAAATGCCAAGGGAAGGTGGTTAGACTTCCTCTTTTTGGAGATGGTCGTTGTGTGGTGTGAATGTTATTTGTCATTTAGTAACTCCACCCTGAATGCTTTCCCAGTCTTGCTGCATGCAGGCATAGATTGCTTCATTATCTGCCATTCTTAACTAGGGATAAAACTGCTTTAGATCTAGTATTGTGTAATGAGGCAGGGTTAATTAGTCATCTCATAGTAAAAGATCTGCTGGGTAATAATCGTAATAAGTTAAACTCCATGTTAAGTTTGAAAAAGACATAATCCAAACACAGACGGTTGTGGATGCTCCATCGTTGAATATATATATTTTTTTAGAATTAGAACATTACAGCACAGTACAGGCCCTTCGGCCCTCGATGTTGCGCCGACCTGTGAAACCATCTGACCTACACTATTCCATTTTCATCCATATGTCTATCCAATGACCACTTAAATGCCCTTAAAGTTGGCGAGTCTACGACTGTTGCAGGCAGGGCGTTCCACGCCCCTACTACTCTCTGAGTAAAGAAACTACCTCTAACATCTGTCCTATATCTATCACCCCTCAACTTAAAGCTATGTCCCCTCGTGTTTGCCATCACCATCCGAGGAAAAAGACTCTCACTATCCACCCTATCTAACCCTCTGATTATCTTATATGTCTCTATTAAGTCATCTCTCCTCCTTCTCTCCAACGAAAACAACCTCAAGTCCCTCAGCCTTTCCTCGTAAGACCTTACCTCCATACCAGGCAACATCCTAGTAAATCTCCTCTGCACCCTTTCCAAAGCTTCCACATCCTTCCTATAATGCGGTGACCAGAACTGCACGCAATACTCCAGGTGCGGTCTCACCAGAGTTTTGTACAGCTGCAGCATGACCTCGTGGCTCCGAAACTCGATCCCCCTACTAATAAAAGCTAACGCACCATATGCCTTCTTAACAGCCCTATTAACCTGGGTAGCAACTTTCAGGGATTTATGTACCTGGACACCAAGATCTCTCTGTCCATCTACACTACCAAGAATCTTCCCATTAGCCCAGTACTCTGCATTCCTGTTACTCCTTCCAAAGTGAATCATCTCACACCTTTCCGTATTAAACTCCATTTGCCATCTCTCAGCCCAGCTCTGCAGCCTATCTATGTCCCTCTGTACCCTACAACATCCTTCGGCACTATCCACAACTCCACCGACCTTCGTGTCATCCGCAAATTTACTAACCCACCCTTCTACGCCCTCTTTCAGGTCATTTATAAAAATGACAAACAGCAGTGGCCCCAAAACAGATCCTTGCGGTACACCACTAGTAACTAAACTCCAGGATGAACATTTGCCATCGACCACCACCCTCTGTCTTCTTTCAGCTAGCCAATTTCTGAGCCAAAGCTCTAAATTACCTTCAACCCCATACTTCCGTATTTTCTGCAATAGCCTACCGTGGGGAACCTTATCAAACGCCTTACTGAAATCCATATACACCACATCCACTGCTTTACCCTCATCCACCTGTTTGGTCACCTTCTCGAAAAACTCAATAAGGTTTGTGAGGCACGACCTACCCTTCACAAAACCGTGCTGACTATCGCTAATGAACTTATTCTTTTCAAGATGATTATAAATCCTGTCTCTCATAACCTTTTCCAACATTTTACCCACAACCGAAGTAAGGCTCACAGATCTATAATTACCAGGGCTGTCTCTACTCCCCTTCTTGAACAAGGGGACAACATTTGCTATCCTCCAGTCTTCCGGCACTATTCCTGTCGACAATGACGACATAAAGATCAAGGACAAAGGCTCTGCAATCTCCTCCCTGGCTTCCCAGAGAATCCTAGGATAAATCCCATCTGGCCCAGGGGACTTATCTATTTTCACACTTTCCAAAATTGCTAACACCTCCTCCTTGTGAACCTCAATCCCATCTAGCCTAGTAGTCTGAATCTCGGTATTCTCCTCGACAACATTTTCTTTCTCTACTGTAAATACTGACGAAAAATATTCATTTAACGCTTCCCCTATCTCCTCTGATTCCACACACAACTTCCCACTACTATCCTTGATTGGCCCTAATCTAACTCTAGTCATTCTTTTATTCCTGATATACCTATAGAAAGCCTTAGGGTTTTCCCTGATCCTATCCGCCAATGACTTCTCGTGTCCTCTCCTTGCTCTTCTTAGCTCTCCCTTTAGATCCTTCCTGGCTAGCTTGTAACTCTCAAGCGCCCTAACTGAGCCTTCATGTCTCATCCTAACATAAGCCTTCTTCTTCCTCTTGACAAGCGCTTCAACTTCTTTAGTAAACCACGGCTCCCTCGCTCGACAACTTCCTCCCTGCCTCACAGGTACATACTTATCAAGGACACGCAGTAGCTGCTCCTTGAATAAGCTCCACATTTCGATTGTGCCCATCCCCTGCAGTTTCCTTCCCCATCCTACGCATCCTAAATCTTGCCTAATTGCATCATAATTTCCTTTCCCCCAGCTATAATTCTTGCCCTGCGGTATATACCTGTCCCTGCCCATCGCTAAGGTAAACCTAACCGAATTGTGATCACTATCACCAAAGTGCTCACCTACATCTAAATCTAACACCTGGCTGGGTTCATTACCCAGTACCAAATCCAATGTGGCATCGCCCCTGGTTGGCCTGTCTACATACTGTGTCAGAAAACCCTCCTGCACACACTGGACAAAAACTGACCCATCTAAAGTACTCGAACTATAGTATTTCCAGTCAATATTTGGAAAGTTAAAGTCCCCCATAACAACTACCCTGTTACTCTCGCCCCTGTCGAGAATCATCTTCGCTATCCTTTCCTCTACATCTCTGGAACTATTCGGAGGTCTATAGAAGACTCCCAACAGGGTGACTTCTCCTCTCCTGTTTCTAACCTCGGCCCATACTACCTCAGTAGACGAGTCCTCAAACATCCTTTCTGCCGCTGTAATACTCCCCTTGATTAACAATGCCACACCCCCCCTCTTTTACCATCTTCTCTGTTCTTACTGAAACATGTAAATCCCGGAACCTGCAACATCCATTCCTGCCCCTGCTCTACCCATGTCTCCGAAATGGCCACTACATCGAGATCCCAGGTACCAACCCATGCTGCAAGCTCACCCACCTTATTCCGGATGCTCCTGGCGTTGAAGTAGACACACTTTAAACTAAGTTCTTGCTTGCCAGTGCCCTCTTGCGTCCTTGTAACCTTATCCCTGACCTCACTACTCTCAACATCCTGTACACTGGAACTACAATTTAGGTTCCCATTTAAGGCGAGATACTCAGTTTTCTGGTCTGTTATTGAATCAAGGGATATGGGGAGTGGGTGGGAAAGTGGAGTTGAAGCTTGAGACCAGCCGTGATCATATTGAATTGTGGAGCAGGCTCAATGGGCCACATGGTCTACTCCTGCTATTTCTTTTGTTTTTATGTTGTGAGGAGTTGCAAATTGAACTGAACAATTGTCAATCGCCAGTGAACATCTGCACTTCTGACCTAATGATGGAAGGAAGGTCATTGATGAAGTAGCTCAAGATGGTTGAGCATTGGACACTGCCTTGAGAAACTCCAGCAATGTCTTACGAGGAAAGGCTGAGGGACTTGAGGTTGTTTTCGTTGGAGAGAAGGAGGAGGAGAGGTGACTTAATAGAGACATATAAGATAATCAGAGGGTTAGATAGGGTGGATAGTGAGAGTCTTTTTCCTCGGATGGTGATGGCAAACACGAGGGGACATAGCTTTAAGTTGAGGGGTGATAGATATAGGACAGATGTTAGAGGTAGTTTCTTTACTCAGAGAGTAGAAGGGGAGTGGAACGCCCTGCCTGCAACAGTAGTAGACTCGCCAACTTTAAGGGCATTTAAGTGGTCATTGGATAGACATATGGATGAAAATGGAATAGTGTAGGTCAGATGGTTTCACAGGTCGGCGCAACATCGAGGGCCGAAGGGCCTGTACTGCGCTGTAATGTTCTAATGTCCTGAAGCTGTGATGATTGGCCTCTGCTGATAGTAATCTTAATTTCCTCACTCTTGGCCCCTAGGCTACCCACTAGTTCTGGTATGTATCTGGTGTCTTTTACTGTGAAGACAGACACAAAATATTTGTTCAGTGTCTATCATTTCCTCACTGCCCGTGATAATTTCTACTGTTAGCTTCCAAGGGATCAGCGTTTACTTTAACTAATCTCTTCATTTTTATATACTTGTAAAAGCTCTTACAATCTGTTTATGTTCCTGGATGGTTTACGCATTCTATTTTTTTTCCTTATGAACTTTTACTGCCATACCTTTTAGTCTATTTACCCAACAAACCTCAGTCAGCTCTCTTCTCAAATCTATGTAATTGGCTTTGTTTAAGTGTAAGATTCTTGTTTGTGATTAGAGTATGTCGTTATTCAACTTAATATGGGATTCAGTTGTATTATGATCACTATTTACCAGCAGATCTTTTACGATGAGATTATTAATTAACCGCCTCACTATACAATACTGGATCTAAAATACTGATAATGCCTTTTGGTTCCACAATGTATTGCTCTTCTGGCTGAAGATGTTTCCAGATGTTTCAGCCTGTATTTTGCACTCGTGCTGGGTTCCGCCATCATTGAGGATGGGGATGTTCATGGAGCTGCCTCTTCCTGTTGTTGAATTGTCCTCCACTATTCATTACTGGCAGTATTCCAGAGCTTTCATCTGATCTATTATTTGTGGGATCTTTGAGCTCTGGCTGTAGGGCTTCTGCTATTTAGCATGCATGAGATGAGAAATTTTTCACTCAGAGGGTTGTGAATCTTGTGTATTCTCTACCCCAGAAGGTTGTGGATGTTCAGTCGTTGAGTATGTTCAGTACAAAGGTCAATAGATGTTTGGATGCTATGCAAATTAAGGGATCTGGGGATAGTGCGGGAAAGTAGAGTTGAGGTCGAAGATCAGCCATGATCTTGAATGGCGGAACAGGCTCGAAGGCCAAATGGTCTACTCCAGCTCCTATTTCTTATTTCGTCAGAATTGGGGAAAGTTAGTAATGTCGGTTTTAAGTAGTTTAAGTGGGGGAGGGTGGAAAAGGACAAAAGTGAACGTCTGTGATAGGGCGTAAGACGGGAGACATTAAATAACAAAAGAGTTCTTCCCTTCAACCACAGACCTACCCAGTCCTGATGAAGGGTCATCAACCTGAAACATTAACTCGGTTTCTCTCCCCCCATATGCTGCCGGACCTGCTGAGTATTTACAGCATTTTATGTTTTTATTTCAAATTTCCAGCAAATGCAGTATGTAGCTTTTATACAACTTGAACTGTGTTTTTCCAGTAAAAGAACTCTATAGCTATTGGATTGCCATGATTTTTTCTGTTGAACCAAGGTCATAGAATTATATAGCACAGAAGGAGGCCATTTAGTCCATTGTGCCTGTGCCCGCTCTTTGAAAGAGATATACAATTAGTCCCACTCCTCTGCTCTTTCCTCATAGCCTTTTCCCTTCAAATATTTATCCGATTTCCCATTGAAAGTTACTATTGATTCCACTTTCATGCAGTGTGTTCCAGAAAAAAAATGAATCACTGTGTAACAGAGGTTCTTCTCATCTCTCCTCTGGTTCTGTGGTTACCTACCCTTGTACCTTTGGAAACAGTTTCTTCTTAATTACTCTGTCAAAATCCTTCATGATATGCAATACTTCTATTATATCTCCCTTTAACCTTCCCTACTCGAAAGGAGAACAATACGGCACAGTGGCGCAGTGGTTAGCACCGCAGCCTCACAGCTCCAGCGACCCGGGTTCAATTCTGGGTACTGCCTGTGTGGAGTTTGCAAGTTCTCCCTGTGTCAGCGTGGATTTCCTCTGGGTGCTCCGGTTTCCTCCCACAGCCAAAAAGACTTGCAGTTGATAGGCAAATTGGCCGTTATAAATTGCCCCTAGTATAGGTAGGTGGTAGGGGAATATAGGGATAGGTGAGGATGTGGTAGGAATATGGGATTAGTGTAGGATTAGTATAAATGGGTGGTTAATGGTCGGCACAGACTCGGTGGGCCGAAGGGCCTGTTTCAGTGCTGTATCTCAAAATCAAAATATAAATCAATCCAGCTTCTCTCGTCTGCACATAACTGAAATCCTTCATCCCTGGTACCATTGTGACAAATCTCTTCTGCACCCTCTCGAAGGCCATGGCATCAATTTTTAAAGTGTGGTGACCTGAATTGGCTCGAATACTCCAACTGGACCTAAACAGAGTTTTTTGAAGTTTTGCCATAACATCCTTGCTTTTGTCGTCAGTGCCTCTTTGTAAAGCCAAGGATCCTGTATGCTTTATCAACAGCCTTCTCAACTTGTCCTGTCACCTTCAAAGGTTTGTGTCCATACACCCCCAGTTGTCACCTGTTCTTGCACTCATTTTAAAATTGTACCCTTTAGTTTGTATTGCCTCTCCTCATTCTTCCTGCCAAAATGCTTCACATCACTCTTCTCTGCGTTAAATTTCATCTGCCATGTGTTTGCCCAATTCAGCAGTCGGGATTGGTGTTTTGGACTATTATTAGCAATGTGTTACTTTTCCACGCAATGTGCTGTTCTGTCATTAGTGCAAATATAGGTTTAGCTATTTAGCTGTGAGGTTAGCACCAGAATCATTTACTGAGCATACAATCTGAGAGTTATACTGGAAGTTGTGGTATTTCACCAGTTATAATATAACCATAGTACAAACTGAATATCTTGTCTCATTTTTGCTCAGGTGTTTCATGCGACTGCTCAAACATTCCGATCTACCCCGGGCTCATCACATGACTACACTGCAGTGCTTCGTGTCAGAGCAACACAGGTAACTTGTTGATTACACATCATCTCATCTCATTCTTAACCAATCTGAATTCTACTTTCAATCAAGTACTGAGTTTATTGTACGGCATGTCACCTTATCACTGTGTAGTGTCCTAGTTCCACTTCTGCGGAAAATGGAATTTTGCACCAAAATACACTTTTTCCCTAGACTATACTCATTCAGTAGATCAAAGGAATTATTTTCTGAAAATATTTCTACCTGCAATATTAGAAGTTTAAGAATGTAAGTTGAAAAAGGGCAGGAAAATGGTCTATCCAGCCTGTCCCGTGCAGACATGGTACAGCCTAAACTTATCATCAAATCTCCGCCACTCCCGATCATGCAATCTCCTGAGAGAGACAAACAAAACCATAAGCTAATTTAATGTAGATCTCTGGGAAATTCCTCCCAGACGCCCAGAGGCAGTTAAGCAAACCTCAGGAGACTACTGTCGCTCATGCCACAGATCACAGTTAGCCTCACTTATCTGTGTAACGTAAAATGTCTTCAGTCTCTCAACCCTTTGAATTTCTGCAACAAATTTATCTGGCAACGTATGTCACAGGTTGACTACTCTCTGGAAAGAAGTTCTTCCTGGAGTTTAACCTAAGTTTGCTTTCTTATTTTGTACTAATGTCTCCTAGTCCTCCCCTCTCTATCCTGTTCAAATAGGAGCTGTCTATCTGAACAAAATCCATTCCTTTCTTCATTTCAGGTCATTTCAAAGACCTCAGTCTTAGCTCTTCCCAGTCTAGGATTTTTCTGTGTCAAAAGCTACAGTTCCCTGAGTGCCTCCTGATAATGAACAGCCACAAGTCAAGGTATTATCTGGTGGTCATCCTCTAGACCTCCTCCAGGGTTCAATAGACCCACTTAAAAAAATTTAAGGGCAAGTTAGTAAAAAAAAAATCATCCTAAGGGTGGTCAAAATTGATAATTTGCTACCACAGACATTATGGAAACAGAGTCCACCTTTTTCCAAAGGAATGAGATAGTTGCTTATGAAAAATGGAATATTCAAGACTGTCAAGTGTTGCACAAGGGGAGTTTTAACCAAGTGTAGTATTTAACTGAAATGGGGTTAGAGGAGTGTCAGGAAGCATACTCATATGCAAGATGTTTAATGCAAGATTAAGATGAGCGGAAGAGTAGAACGAGACTCAGTGGCTCCCTGAGAAAGATGATTTAAATGTTTCTCAAAATAGAGTTGGCCCATTTCTCAAACTGATTTTCCCATGATTTTTCCAAATGACCAGCAGCTAAACATTTAGCAAACATTTTGATGGTCTTTGCCAATTGAGTTTTCACTTAATTGCTTCAGTTTACTTCTGCGCTCGCTCCTTGCTTAGCTTTCTGCTTTCACTCCCTGCTGTTTGCTTCTGGCCATTTCATTGCCTTTTCCTGCGCCATGTGGGAACTTCAGGACACTTCACGTCTCTTGGGCGACTACATGTGTAGGAAGTGTCTCCAGCTGCTTCAGCGTTAGCTTAGGATTTCCGAGCTTGAGGGGAAACTAAAATCATTGCGGAGCATCAGGGAGAAGGAAAGTTTCCTGGGATCAGATGTTCCAGGAAGTGGTCACCCCACAGGCAGTAAAGTTCTGGATAGTAGATGGGTGGCCATCCAGATGAGTAGGAAGAGGCAGGAAGTGAGGTAGTCTTCGGGGTGTTTGCCACTCTCAAATTGGTTCTCAGCTTTGGAAACTGCTGGGAGTGACAACATCTTGAAGGAGTGTAGTCCAGACCATGACACCAATGGGCAAGGGAATGTACAGGAGGGAACAATAAAGAGTAGAAATGTAGTTTTAGGGGATTTCATAGTTAGGGGGAACGGACATTTCTGTAACCATTACCATGAGTCCTGCATGGTGTGTTGCCTCCCTGGTGTCAGGGTAAAGGACATCACGGAGAGGGTGCAGGATATTCTGCAGGGGAAAGGGAGTGAGTAAGAAGTTTAGATTGATTGATTGATACAGCACTTAAACAGGCCCTTCGGCCCACCGAGTCTGTGCCGACCATTAACCACCCATTTATACTAATCCTACACTAATCCCATATTCCTACCACATCCTCACCTTTCCCTCTTTTCCCCTACCACCTACCTATACTAGGGGCAATTTATAATGGCCAATTTACCTATCAACTTGCAAGTCTTTTGGCTGTGGGAGGAAACCGGAGCACCCGGAGGAAACCCACGCAGACACAGGGAGAACATGCAAGCTCCACACAAGCAGTACCCAGAATTGAACCCGGGTCGCTGGAGCTGTGAGGCTGCAGTGCTAACCACTGCGCCACTGTGCCGCCCCTTGTGGTACACATTGGTACCAACGACATAACAAGGGCAGGTGCTGAAATCCTATGGTCAGATTTTCGGGAGCTGGGACCTCGAAGGCCATAATCTCTGGATTACTCCCAGTGCCACGCGCTTGAGAGAGTAGAAATCGGAAGATAGGGAGGATCACTGTGTGGCTTGAAGCATGGTGCAAGAGGGGGGGCGTCAGGTTCTAGGAGCATTGGGATAAATTCTGGGGCAGAAGGCACCTATTCAAAACGATGCGTTGCACCTCAACAGGGCTGGAATCAGTGTCCTCGCGGGGAGATTAATTGGTGTGGATGGGGAGGTTTTAAACTCGATTGGCAGGGGATGGGCACCAGCAGCATACAGAAGCAGAAAAGAGGAATATGGTTCTTAATGTGAGAGTGTTGGACAGTTTTCCAGAAGGGAATAGTTCCATATTAAATGGAAGTGGAATGCAAAGACAGGATTACGATGAATGTATATAAACACACAAAGTGTGGTGAATAAGGTTGGTGAGCTACAAGCACAAATAGTTGCTTGGGGTGTGATGTAATGGTAACAGAAATGTGGCTTAAAAACAATGTCTGGGCTCTTCATATACATACACTGTGTGCTGCTGGAGGGCACAGTGTGAAGAAAGGAGTTTGGTTAGTGAGTGAATTTTAAGGGTTAATCTTTCAAGACTAGTTTTTGTTTTGTTTACATCTAGCATTTAATTGAAATTCCTGTTTAAGAGGTAAGTTAGGTTTCTTGTAGTTTTAAACAGGGGTATACTTACAGCTTGAGAGTAGCTGAAGCTAGTTAATTAGGTAGCTAGCTTAAACTGGTTTCTGAGCTTTAGCAGAGTTCCAGCTTTGTTTTCAGAGTATAAATTGAGGGGAATCTCAGTGCTGCTTCTCTGCACTGAGTGAAGCTGGAGGGCAGAGTGTGTGAAGAAGAGAGTTTGATAAGTAAGAAGAAAATAAATTTGAGTGCACAATGTAAAGTGGGAGTTCGGTGTTCTACCTTTTTTCAGCTTCCAGTAGCTGCCTGTCTCATCGGTACAGGGGAAGAAGTTGGTGAGTAACTGGTAAGTTATTTTACTTATTGTAATAAAGAGTTTTTAAAGTTACGGTCAGCTCGGCCAAGTGGAATGTACGTCCTGCAGTAGGTGGGAAGACATGGATGCACCATGTGTCCTCGACGAATACATCTGCGGGAAGTGTCACCGGCTGCAGAAGCTTGAGCTCCGGGTTTTGGAACTCGAGCAACGGCTGGAGTCACTGCTGTGCATCCGCGAGGCAGAGGACTACATGGATAGCGCGTTTAGGGAGGTGGTCACACCACAGGTTAAGAGCATGCAGGCAGAGAGGGAATGGGTGACCGCCAGGCAGTCTAAGAGAACCAGGCAGGCAGTCCAGGAGTCCCCTGAGTCTATCTTGCTTGCTAATCGGTTTTCCATTTTGGATACAGGTGAGAGTGATGGTTCCTCGGGGGAATGTAGCCAGATCAAAATCTGTGGCACCACGGGTGGTTCAGCTGCACAGGAGAGGAGGAAGAAGAGTGGAAGGTCAATCGTGATAGGAGATTCGATAGTCAGGGCATCAGGCAGGCGTTTCTGCAGCAGTAACCGTGACTCCAGGATGATGTGTTGTCTCCCTGGTGCAATGGTCAAGGGTGTCACAGAGCGGCTGCAAGACATTCTTCTGGGGGAGGGTGAACAGCCAGAGGCCGTGGTCCACATTGATACCAATGACATAGGTAGGAAGAGATCCTGAAAACAGATTTTAGGCAGTTAGGAAGGAAATTAAAAAGCAGGACCTCCCAAAGCAGTAATCTCAGGATTACTCCCAGTGTCACATGCTAGTGAGTATAGGAATAGGAGGATTGATCGCTGAACATGTGGCTGGAAAATTGGTATAGGAGGGAGGGCATCAGTTTTCTGAGGCATTGGAACCTGTTCTGGGCAGGTGGGACCTGTACAAGATGTACGGGCTAGACCTTAACAGGACTGGGACTAACATCCTCACAGGGAGATTTGCTAGTGCTGTTGAGGGTATAAACTAGCTTGTCGGGGGTGGGAACCTGAGAGGTCGCTCAAATTGGAAGTAAGTAAAGCTGGTAACAGGAGGTAGAAAAGTAGCAAGTGACATTAGAAGGCAGGTGAAACAAAGGCAATCATCAACTAGGCTTAGAATGCAGAATGTCAAGACGTGAAGGTTAAGGGCACTCTACCTGAATGCAAGCAGCATTCACAACATGGTAGATGACTTAAAGGCCCAAATAGAGGTAAATGGGTATGATCTAATTGCCATAACGGTAATGTGGCTGTAGGGTGACCAAGACTGGGAACTGAATATTCAAGGATATTCGACGTTTAGGAAGGATAGGCGAACAGGAAAAGGAGGTGGTGTTGCGCAGATAATAAAGGATGGGATCAGTGCATTTGTAAGGGAGGATCTCCGATTGGAAGAACAAAATGTGGAATCTGTTTGGGTGGAACTAAGAAACAGCAAGGGAAGCAAACATTAGTAGGCGTTTATAGGCCACCAAACAGTAGTGGTAGTGTGGGGCATGTCATTCTTCAGGAGATTAGAGAAGCATGTAGCATGGGTAATGCAGTAATCATGAGTAATTTCAATCTGCACATAGACTGGGTAAACCTATTGAAAACTAATGCTGTGGGGTATGAGTTTCTGGAGTGTGTTATGGATGGTTTTCTGGAGCAGTATGTTGAGGAACCAATTGGAGAACAGGCTATTTTAGATTTAGTATTATGTAATGAGAAAGGGCTAATTAATCTTATTGTAAAAGAACTTTGAGTGATAAGTGACCATAATATGGTAGAATTTTACTTTGTTTGAAAATGAGGTAGTTCAGTCTGAAGCCAGGGTGTTAAATTTGAACAAAGGAAATTATAATGGTATGAGGGGCAAATTGGCTGAGGTGGATTGGGAAAATACATTAAAAGGTATGATAGTACAAAGGCAATGGATAGTCTTTAAAGAAATATTACATAGTTTACAGCAACTATACATTCCTTCAAGGCACAAAAACCCCAAAAGTAAAGGCAGTCAACCGTGGATAACAAAGGAAGTTAAGGATTGTATAAGATTAAAAGAAAAGGCCTATAAAGTTGTTAGAAATAGTAAACCTGAGGATTGGGAGGATTTTAGAATACAACAAAGGAGGACCAAGAAACTGATAAAGGCAGAATAGAATATGAATGTAAGCTAGTGAACAATATAAAAACGGACTGTAAAAGCTTCTACAGATACGTAAAAAGGAAACGTTTGGCTAAGACAAATGTGGGTCCATTACAGGCAGAATCAGAAGAATTTGTAATGGGGAATAGAGAAATGGCAGAGAAGCTAAATGATTACTTTGTGTCTGTCTTCACTGCGGAAAATGCAAGAAATCTCTCAGAATTAGAGATCCAAAGGATTGGGGAGAATGAGGAATTGAAAGAAATTAGTATTAGTAAGAAGGTTGTATTGGAGAAATTAATGGGGCTGAAGGTCGATAAGTCTCCAGGACCTGGTATTCTACATCCCAGAGGATTGAGAGAGGTATGTATGGAGATAGTGGATGCATTGGTGATCATCTTCCAAAATTCTATAGATTCTGTAACGGTTCTTGCAGATTGGAAGGTCGCAAATATCATTCCACCATTTAAGAAGGGAGGGAGAGAGAAAACAGGGAATTACAGACCTGTTGGCCTTACATCAGTCGTTGGGAAAATGCCAGAATCTGTTCTAAAGGATGTGATAAATGGACACTTGGATAATAATGATCTGATTGGGCATAGCCAACATGGATTTATGAATGAGAAATCATGTTTGACAAAACTATTGGAGTTTTTTTGGCTATGTTACTAACAGAATTGATAAAAGGGGAGTTGGTGGATGTGATATACTTGGATTTTCAAAAGGCCTTTGATAAAGTCCCCCACAGGAGATTGGTTAGCAAAATTAAAGCACATGGGATAGAAGGTACTATACTGGCATGGATTAAGGATTGGTTAACAGGCAGAAAACAGAGTAGGAATGAACGGATCATTCCCGTGTTGGCAGGCTGTGATCAGTGCTTGGGCCACAGCTGTTCACAATATGTGTCAATGATTTGATCTGGGACCAAATGTAATATTTGCAAGTTCATGGATGACTCAAAACTAGGTGGGAATGTGTGTTGTGAGGAAGATGCAAAAAGGCTTCAAGGGGATTTGGACAGATGTAGTGAGTGGGCAAGAATGTGGCAGATGGAATATAATGTGGAAAAATGTGAGGTTATCCACTTTGGTAGGAAGAATAGATGTGCAGAGTATTTCTTAAATGGTAAAAGATTAAAAAGTGCAGATGCACAAAGGGACGTGGGGTGTCCTTGTCAATAAGTCATTGAAAGCCAACATGCAGGTGCAGCAAGCAATTAAGAAGGCTAATGGTATGTTAGCCTTTATTGCAAGAGGATTTGAGTACAGGAGTAGTGCAATCTTGCTTCAGTTGCCTCAAGCCTTGGTTAGACAGCACCTGGAACACTGTGTGCAGTTTGGTCCCCTTACCTTAGGAAGGATATTATTGCCATAGAGGGAGGGCGATGAGGGTTCACCAGACTTGTTCCTGGGATGGCGACGAACGAGAGGTGATCTCTTTGAAACCTAAAGAATACTTAAAGGGATAGACAGGATAGATGCAGCTAAGCTGTTTCCCCTGTTTGGGGAGTCTAGAACCAGGGAGCACAATTTCAAAGTAACGTGGAAGTCACTTAGGACGGAGATGAGGAAAAAATTCTTTATTCAGAGGGTTGTGAATCTTTGGAATTCTCTACCCCAGAGGGCTGTGGAAGCTCAGTCATTGAGTATGTTTAAAGCAGAGATTGACAGATTTCTAAATACAAATGACTTAAGGGATATGAGGGTAGTGTGGGAAAAAGGCATTGAAGTGGATGATCAGCCATGATCGTATTGAATGGTGGAGCAGGCTCGATGGACTGAATGGCCTACTCCTGTTCCTATGATATGGTGTTCAGAAAAAATAGCGAAGGATAAAAGGGAGGTGGGTAGCAATGCACATTAGGGAGCATTGTACTGTTGGAAAGGGACAATGTCCTTGAGGGGAGAAAGAAGCAAAATGGGTATGATCACACTACTAGTGGTATTCTATAGGCCTTCAAATAGAGAGAGAGAGAGGAGCAAATCTGCAGCAAAATCACAGCTGTGCAATAACTATGGAGTGGTGATATTGGGGGACCTTAATTAACCAAATATCGATTGGGATAATTCTAGAGTAAAGGGTAAGGAAGGGGAGGAATTTCTGAAATGTTTTCAGAGAACTTCCTTGATCAGTATATTCTCAGCCCAACTGAAAAGGAGGCAGTGCTTGATCCAGTGCTGGTAAATGAGGTGGACCAAGTGTCTGATCGTGAGCACTTGGGTAAGAGTGATCATCATAACATAAAGTTTATACTAATAATGCAGAAAAGCAAAGAACGAAATAAGGTTGAACATCTAGATTGGAAGAGAGCTCATGTCAGTGCGATGAGAAGGGATCTAGCCAGGGTAAAATGGAAACCAAGATTGACAGGAAAAGCTGTATCAAAACAATGGGTGATCTTTAAGGAAGGGATGGTTCAGTACAGGCTGGTTACGTTCCAACAAGTTCGAAAGGTAGGGAAACCAAAAACAGGGCTGCTCGGAAAATGTGGGAAATAGAGATTATGATGAAACAAAAAAAGATGGTCTGTGATGCATGTTAGGTGAATTCTTCAAGCAAGGACTAGGCCATATGTAATTTGAGAGGGGAGGTGAAGTGGAAAATAAGACTGGCAAAGAGAGAGTAGGAGAATAGAATGGCAGTCAACATAAAAGGGAACCCAAAAATCTTCTGCCGGCATGTAAATAGTGGGTAGTAAGAGGTGGAGTGAGGCCAATTAGGGACAATGAGGGTAATAAATGCTTAGAGGCACAGGGCAAGGCTGGAATACTTAGAGTATTTTGTATCAGTGTTTACTAAGGCAGAGGAATCTGACGTAATAACAGTGGAAGTGAAGAGCGTAGAGGCAATGGATACGGTGAAAATTGAGGGGGGGCACGGGAATTAAGAGGCTAGCTATACTTGGGGTAGCTAAGTCACCTGGACTGGATAGCTTGCAACCCAGGTTGCTAAAAGAAGTGGGAATGAAGGTAGCAGAAGGACTTGCCATAATCTTCCAATCTTACCTGGATATGGTGGAGGTGCCAGAGGATTGGAGAGTGGCAAATGTGACACCTTTATTCAAGAAAGGGTATAAGGACAGTCCTAGCAACTACAGGCCAGTCCAGTTAGTGTAACCATCATTGGTCATTAAGGTTTTAGAAACAATAATCGAGGAAAAAAAATCAACAGACACGAGGAGAGGTTTGAGGAGAGCCAGCACAGATTTGTAAAAGGTAGATCATGCTTGACTAATCAAAAAATTCAGTTAGATGAAGTAACAGAGAAGGTTGATGAAGGGAGTGTGGTTGATGTTGTTCATATGGATTTTAAGAGAGTCTTTATAAAGTACTGCATAAAAGGCAGGTTAACAAGATTGAAGCTCATGGAATAGGAAGGTCAGTGTCCATACGAACATATGAATTAGGAGTAGGTGTAGGTCATTTGGCCCCTTGAGCCGCCTTCGCCATTTGATCAGCTCATGGCTGGTCTGAATGCGGCCTCAACTCCACTTTACTGTCTGGCACCCCCAATAACACTTAGATTCTTGATAGACAAGGGAGTCATCCAACTTAGCCTTGAATATATTCAGTGACCCAGCATCTGCTGCTCTTTGAGGAAGCGAATTCCACAGACTAATGACCCTCAGAGAAAAAAGCTTCTCCTCACCTCCGTCTTAAATGGAAGCCGCCTTATTTTTAAATTCTGTCTCCTATTTCTAGTCTTGCCTGTACGTGGCAACATCCTTCCAGCATCCACCCTGTCAAGTTCCCTCAGGATCCTGTATGTTTCTATAAGATCACCTCTCATTCTTCTAATCTCAATTGGGTATAGGCCCAAGCTTTTCAACCTTTCCTCATAAGACAACCCTTTCATCCCAGGACTCAGCCTAGTGAACCTGCTCTGAACTGCTTCTAATGCAGTTATATACTTTAAGTAGACAGTACTCCAGATGAGGTTTCACTTGCGCCCAGTACAGCAGTAGCAAAACTTCCCTACTTTTATATTCTATTCACCTTGCAATAAATGACAGCTTTCTATTTGCCTTCCTGATTACTTGCTGTACCTGCATGCTAACTTTTTCAGATTCATGTGCCAGAATGCAGAGTACTCTCAATTTAAATATTCTGCTTTTCCATTCTTCCTGCCCAAGTGGACAAGTTCGCATTTTCCCACATTATGCTCCGTCTGCCAAATTTTTATCCACTCACTGAACTTATCTATATTCCTTTGTAGACTGTTATCTGCAAATTGAGCAACTTTACATTTAATCCCTTCATCCAAATAATTTATCTAGATTGTACATAGTTGAGGCCTCCTTTCTTGAATAGAGGTATTACATTTGCAATTTTCCAATCTGATGGGAGCTTTTCAGAATCCAGGGAATTTTGGAAGATCGTAAACAATGCATCCACCATATCTGGAGCACTTCTTTTAAGACCCGAGGATGCAAGCCATCAGGTCTTGGGGACTTGTCAGCCTTTGGCTCTAATAGCTTTCCCAGTACATTTTCCCTGGTGATTGTGATTGTTTTAAGTTCTTTCCTCCTATTTTTCAAGTATCTTTGGAATGTTTTTTCTGTCTTCTACAGTGCAGACTGGCACCAAACACCTATTCAACCCTTCTTCCATTTTCTTGTTTTCCATTGTTAGTTTCCCAGACACTCTTTCTGGAGGACCAACACTAGCTTTGCTCTTTTCCTATTTAATTACATGTAGAAACTCTATCTGTTTTTATATTTCTAGCTAGCTTTCCCTCTATTTTTGGTCATTCTTTGCTGGTTGTTAAAATCTGTCCAATCTTCTGATCTGTCAATAATCTTTGCAGAATTGTGTGCTTTTTCTTTCAAATTGCTACTATCTTTAACTTCCTTAGTTCGCCACGAATGGTGCATTCTTCTCCTAGAGTCTTTCTTTCTCACTAGAATATTACCTTTGCTGACAGATATGGAACATCTCCTTAAATGTCTGCCACTGCTTCTATACTGTCTTATCTTAAACCTTATTTTCCAGTTCATTTTAATCGATTCTGTCTTCATACCCTTGTAATTGTCTTTATTTAAGTTTGAAAGACTAGTTTTTGACCCACAATTCTCACCCTCCAATTGGATGTGAAATTCCGTTATGTAATGATCACTGTTACCTAGAGGCTCCTTTACTCAGAGGTCATTAAGAGGTCATTACACATTAACCAGGTCTAAAATAGCCTGCTTTCTGGTTGGTGCGAGAACGTACTGTTCTGAGAAATTGTCCCGAATACACACTATGAACTCATTTTCCAGACGACCTTTGCCAATCTGACTCGTCCAAACTATATGTAGATTAAAATCACTCATGATCGTTGCAATACCTTTCTTATGAGCCCCCATTATTTATTCCAATTGGATAACAAATTGGTTTAAGGGCAGAAAATAGCGAGTTGTGGTAAGTGGTTGTTTTTCAGACTGGAGGATGGTAGACAGTGCTGTTCCTCAATGGTCAGTGCTAGGGCCATGTTTTTTTTTTACTATATATAAATAACTTGGGTCTTAGAATACAGTAGAATTTCAAAATTTGCCAATGACACCAGACATGGAGGTGTGGGAAACAGTGCGGATGATATGAACTGCCTGCAGCAGGACATAGATAGGCTAGCCGAATGGGCAGACAGGTAGCAGATGGAATTTAATACTGACAAGCGTGAGGTGATGCATTTTGGTGGGAGCAATAGGGAGAGGCAATATATACTTAATGGCACAGTCCTAAAGATGTGCAGGAACAGAGGAACCTGGGGTGCATGTGCATCAAATTTGGAAGGTGGCAGGACATGTCGAGAAAGTGGTTAATAACGTTTATGGGATCCTGGACTTCATAAATAAAGGCATAGAGTACAAAAGCAGGGAAATAATGCTGAACCTGTATAAAGCTCTGGTTAGACCCCAACTGGAGTATTGCATACAGTTCTGGTCACCACAGTTTAGGAAAGATGTGAAGATCCTCGAGAGGTTGCAGAGCAGATTTACTGGAATGATTCCAGGGATCAGGGATTTTAGTTACAAGGTTAGGTTGGAAAAACTGGGATGGTTCTCCCTGGAGCAGAGATTGAAGAGAAATTTGATAGAGGTGTACAAGATTTTGAGAGGCTTAGATAAGTTAGACGAGGAAAAGCTGTTCCCATTAACTGATGGTACAAGGACCAGGGGACACAGATTGAAAGTTTTGGGCAAGAGATGCAGGGAGGAAGAACCTTTTTACACAATGAGTGGTAATAGAACATAGAACAGTACAGCACAGTACAGGCCCTTCGGCCCTCGATGTTGTGCCAAACCTTTAACCTACTCAAAGATCAAACTAACTACCTACCCTTCATTCTACTATCATCCATGTACCTATCTAAGAGTCGCTTAAATGTCCCTAATGTATCTGCTTCTACTACCACCGCTGGCAGCGCATTCCACGCACCCACCACTCTCTGTGTAAAGAACCTACCTCTGACATCTCCCCGAAACCTTCCTCCAATCACCTTAAAATTATGCCCCCTGGTGATAGCCCTTTCCACCCTGGGAAAAAGTCTCTGGCTATCCACTCTATCTATGCCTCTCATCATCTTGTACCCCTCTATCAAGTCACCTCTCATCCTTCTTCGCTCCAATGAGAAAAGCCCTAGCTCCCTCAATCTTTCTTCGTAAGACATGCCCACCAGTCCAGGCAGCATCCTGGTAAATCTCCTCTGCACCCTCTCTAAAGCTTCCACATCCTTCCTATAATGAGGCGACCAGAACTGAACACAATATTCCAAGTGTGGTCGAACCAGGGCCTTATAGAGCTGCAGCATAACTTCGCGGCTCTTAAACTCAATCCCCCTGTTAACGAAAGCCAACACACCATACGCCTTCTTAACAACCCTATCAACTTGGGTGGCAACTTTGAGCGATCTATGGACATGGACCCCAAGATCCCTCTGTTCCTCCACACTGCCAAGAATCCTGTCTTTCAGCCTGTATTCTGCATTCAAATTCGACCTTCCAAAATGAATCACTTCACACTTTTCCAGGTTGAACTCCATCTGCCACTTCTCAGCCCAGCTCTGCATCCTGTCAATGTCCCGTTGCAACCTACAACAGCCTTCCACACTATCCACAACTCCAGCAACCTTCGTGTCATCGGCAAACTTGCTAACCCAGCCTTCCACTTCCTTATCCAAGTCATTTATAAAAATCACAAAGAGCAGAGGTCCCAGAACAGATCCTTGTGGAACACCACAGGTCACCGAGCTCCAGGCTGAATACTTTCCATCTACTACCACCCTCTGTCTTCTATGGGCCAGCCAATTTTGTATCCAGACAGCCAACATTCCCTGTATCCCATGCCTCCTTACTTTCTGAATGAGCCTACCATGGGGAACCTTATCAAACGCCTTGCTAAAATCCATATACACCACATCCACTGCTCTTCCTTCATCAATGTGTTTTGTCACATCCTCAAAGAATTCAGTAAGGCTTGTGAGGCATGACCTGCCCCTCACAAAGCCATGCTGACTGTCTCTAATCAAACCATGCTTTTCCAAATAATCATAAATCCTGTCTCTCAGAATCCTCTCCAATAATTTGCCCACTGCTGACGTAAGACTAACTGGTCTGTAATTCCCAGGGTTATCCCTATTCCCTTTCTTGAACAAGGGAACAACATTTGCCACCCTCCAATCATCTGGTACTACTCCAGTGGACAGTAAGGACCTGGAACTCACTGCCGACAAGGGTGGCGGAAGTGGAGACTCAATGGTTTCAAAAGGAAATTGGATGGTCACTAGAAGGAAATAAACTTGCATGGCTATATGGATCGAGCAGGATAGTAGGACTGAATGGATTTCTCTATGGAGAGCCAGCATGGATTTGATGGGAAAATGGCCTCCTTCTGTGCTATATATGACCCCATGACGGAGTCTTTATGCTCTAGGGCCTAGCTTTTCTTGTGCATCTGGTCTGGCCTGGCCTTGTGCAGATGATTGACTGTGTCCATAAATTATTCTCTGAAGTCTGATGGGGTGGCGGCGGTGTGGGGCAATCCAGTGCTGGCCTGGTGCTGTGCATTTTCTTTGTCCAATCCCTGAATGCACATAGATCCCCTCCACCTCCCTTTCCACTGCTGGTGTTCCTAACCCTAAACTTTGTAGCCCAGCGCTGCATAATTATTCAGAGGTGTCAGTTATCGACCCTTCTCTATCCACTGTGTACTGGCTCCAACTCCTCAAATGCTCCTTGATGCCAGACTCTCCGTCCTTCTAGCTCTGTGTCACTCTGGCCTTGATAATCCGGTGAAAGGGGACTAAATGATCTAGGCTTCCTTTGCTGAGAATTGGCTGACTCATGTCTAAATGCTAATCCTGAGATGAGCTCTGACAAGTCTACAGTCCTCTTGCTCTAACACACTGAGAGGGTGCAGAGGAGATTCACTAGGATGTTACCTGGGTTGGAGCATTTCAGCTATGAAGAGAGACTGAAAAGGCTAGGGTTGTTTTCCTTTGAGCAGAGAAGGCTGAGGGGGGGACCTGATTGAGATATACAAAACTATGAGGGGCATTGATCGGATAGATAGGAAGAAACTTTTTCCCTTGGCGGAGGGATCAATAACCATGGGGCATAGATTTAAAGTAAGGGGCAGGAGGTTTAGAGGGGATTTGAGGAAAATTGTTTTCACCCAACTGTAGTGTTCTAGTGAAGCTCAGCGTAAGCTTGAGAAACAGCACCTCGTCTTTAGATTATGCACTCTACAGACTTCTGGACTCAACATTCCACAATTTCAGACCGTAATCTCTGCCCCCATTTTGTTTCCTTTTTATTTGCCAGTTTTGGTGTTGGTCTCTTTTTCCCTTGCTTTTGCTTTCGGTTGACAGCTGTTCATCATTCTACTGTTTGCACCTCCTCTAGGCGCATCTTTTGTTTTTTTACTTTTCCACGATGCTCCCTTTGACCCTGCACCACCAGCCCTATTATTTAGTCTCTCCTGCCTTCCACCGTATCACAGACCTTCCGTATTGTTCCTTTCCACCCCGCCCCCTTTCACTTCCTTAAAACCTATTACATTTTCATTTTTCCCAGTTTTGGTGAAAGGTCATCAACCTAAAACATTAACTCTGTTTCTCTCTCCACAGATGCCAGACACACTGTGTATTTCCAACATTTTCAGTTTTTATTTTGGATTTCCAGTATCTGTAGTATTCTGCTTTTGTCTTCAAAAATTAAATCAGGTTTTTCAGGCATGACCTACTCTCTAAAAATCCATGCTAACTCTCTGATCTGCTGAACAGTTCTGTCTTTATTATAGACTGTTCCAGTTTCCTGACAACAGATGTTAGACTAACTTGTCTATAATTCTCTGGTTTCCCTCTTTTCCCTTTCTAAATAGCAAAGTGACGTGCAATTTACCAATCTAAGTGAATGGTTCATGAATTGAGAGAACTTTGGAAGATTATAGTCCAGGCATCCTCAGTGTTCTTACCACTTCTTTTAAATCCCTGGGATGGCAGCCATCTGGTCCTGGCAGTTTGTATTCCTGAGTGCCATTATTTTTTTCATTACTGTTATTTTACTTATGGTAATTTGGATGAGTCCCTGCCCTGATTCAGTGTTCGTTTCCTTGGGCTGTCCTGCATGCTGACCTCTTCCCCTCCTGTAAATACTGACGCAAAGTAATTGTTCAATGTGCCCACTATTTTCATTGACAATATCAATGTTAGCAATTTTCAAGAGGTGCTTATTCCAGACTTCTTTGGAATGAGTTGAGGGTTTCTGCCTCAACTACCCTATCAGGCAGTGAGTTCCAGACCCCCACCACCCTCTGGGTGAAAAAACTTTTCCTCATCTCCCCTCTAATCTTTCTACCAATCACTTCAAATCTATGCCCCCTTGTCACTGACCTCTCTGCTAAGGTAAATAGACCCTTCACCACCACTCTATCCAGACCCCTCAAAATTTTGTACATTTCAATCAGATCTCTCCTCAGCCTTATCTGTTCCAAGGAGAACAACCCCAGCCTATGCAATCTTTCCTCATAGCTGCATTTTTCCAGTCCCAGCAACATCCTCATAAATCTCCTCTGTACCGTCTCTAGTGCAATTACATCCTTTCTGTAATGATGAGACCAGAACTGCACACAGTACTCAAGTTGTGGCCTTATCAATGAGTTATACAGTTCCAGCATAACCTCCCTGCTCTTGTATTCTAAACCTCAGCTAATAATGGAAAGGATTCCATATGCCTCCTTAATCACCTTATCGACCTGTCCTGCTGTCTTCAATGATCTGTGAACATTTACTCCAAGGTCCTTCATTTCCTCTACACCTCAGTATTTTGCCATTAATCATGTATTCTTTTGCCTTGTTTGACCTCCCCAAATGCATCACTTCAGACTTCTCCAGGTTGAATTCCATTTGCCACTTTTCCATCCATCTGACCAGATCATCAGTATCTTCCTGCAGCCTACTGTTATCCTCCTCGCTATCTGTCACACGGCCAATCTTTGTGTTGTCTGCAGACTTCTTGATCATGCCCCCTACATTTATGTCCAAATCGTTAATATATACCACAAAAAGCAGGGACCCTGTACTGAGCCCTGTGGAACGCCACTGGAAACAGCCCTCAATTTGCAAAAACACCCATCAACAATTACCCTTTGTTTCCTGCCACTGAGCCAATTTTGTATCCACCTTGCTGCATTTCTCTGGATCCCATGGGATTTTATTTTTTTAGCCAGTCTGCCATGTGGGACCTTGTCAAAAGCCTTGCTAAAATCCATGTAGACCACATCAACTGCACTACCCTCATCTATCTTCCTTGTTACTTCAGACAAGATCTTCCGTAACAAATCCATGCTGACTATCCTTGATTAATCTCTGCCTTTCTAAGTGACAGTTTACCCTGTCTCTCAGAATAGATTCCAATAATTTGCCCACTACTGAGGTTAGACTGACTGGCCTGTAATTATTCGGTCTATCCCTTGCTCGCTTTTTAAACAGAGGTACAATGTTAGCAGTTCTCCAATCCTCCGGCACTAGACCTGTATCCAGTGAGGACTGGAAAATGATGGTCAAACCGTCCGCTATTTCCTCTTGCTTCTTTTAACAGCCTGGGTACATTTCATCTGGCCCTGGTGATTTATCAACTTTCAAGGATGCTAATCCCATTAATTCTTCCTCTCTCCCTATGTTTATCACATCCAATACTTCATACTCCTCCTCAACTACAATATCTGCATCGTCCCTCTCTTTTGTGAAGATACGCAAAGTTTTCATGAAGAACAAATCCAACATCTTTCGCCCCTACACATAGGTTATCTTTTTGGTCTTTTATGGGTCCTGTTCTCTCCTTAGTTATCCTCTTACTCTTAATGTATTGATGAAACATCTTTGGGTTTACCTTGATTTTGCTTGCCAATATTCTTTCAAGGCCTCTCTTTGCTTTCCTAATTTCCTTTTTGATTTCACCCCTTCACTTTCGATACTCATCTCAGCTTTCTGTGGGTATTAAGTTCTCTGTGCCAGGCATAAGCTTTCCTTTTCTGCCTTATCTTACCCTGTAAGCCCCTTGACATCCATGGGGCTCTAGATTTGGCCATCTCACCCTTTTTCTTTGTGGGAAGATATTTACTTTGAACCTCTTGAATCTCCCCTTTGCCTCCCATTGCTCTGATATTCTTCAAGTAACTGTTTCCAGTCCACTTTTGCTAAATCACTCGTCAGTTTAGAAAAATTGGCCTTGCCCCAACTGACAACTCTAATTCCTGTTCTATCTCTGTTCTTTTCCATAATTATGTTAAAACTGACTGAATTATGATCACTACCACCAAAATGCTGTCCCACTGCCACTCCTTCCACCTGCCCATCTTCATTTCCTAACACTGTGTCTAAAACTGTGCCCTCTCTTGTTGGACTTGCTATACACTGGGCAAAAAAGTTCTGAATGTACCTCAAGAATTCTGCTCCCTCAATTCCTTTCATACTAAAACTATCCCAGTTAATTTTGAGGGAGTTAAACTCCCCTACTATTACTGCCCTATTGTCCTTGCACTTCTCAGATAATTTGCCTACATATCTGCTCTCCCTCTGACTCTTATACTCTCTGTTTTCTGCCAGTCAGCCAATCTTCTATCCATGCTAATATTTTACCCTCTACACCACGAGTTCCTATTTTGCACAATAACTTTTTATGTGGCACCTTGTCAGATGTCTTCTGGAAATCCAAGTGCAGTACATCAAAGGGTTCCCCTTTATCCATAGCACATGTTACGACTTCATACAACTCCAATAAATTAGTTAAACATGATTTCCCCTTCACTAGACCATGCTGACTATTCCCGATTACCTTGAGGTTTTCTAAGTGCCCGGCTAAAGCCTCCTTAATGATCGATTCCAACACCTTCCCGACGACAGACGTCAAGCTAACTGTCCCATAGTTACCTGTTTTCTGCCTCGCCCCACTTTTTGAATTGAATATTTGCTATTTTCCAGTCTAATGGAACCTTTCCAGAATCCAGCGAATTTTTCAAAATTAACACCAATGCATCTACTACCTCATTAGCCACCTCTTTTAAGACCCTTGGATGAAGTCCATCAGGACCTGGAGACTTGTCAGCCTGCAGCTCCATCAGTTTTTTCAATACAGCTTCCCTGGTGATTGTAACTTCACCAAGTTCCTTTCTTCCACCTCCTGATTTACAGCTTTTACTGGAATGTTTTTTGTATCCTTAATAGTGAAGAGAGAAGCAAAATATTTGTTCATTTCATCCACTATTTCCTTATTATCTACTATTAACTCCCCATTGTCACTCTCTAGAGGACCAACACTCACTGGCTCTTTTCCTTTTTAAAGACCTGTAGAAACTCCTGCCATCTGTTTTTACATTTATAGCTAGCTTCCTCTCATACTCTAATTTCTTTCTCCTGATTAACCTATTAGTCATTCTCTTCCATTCTGTATATTCTGACCAATCATCTGACATGCCACTTATCTTTGCACAATTATATGGTTTTTCCTTACGTTTGATGCTTTCCTTAACTACTTTAATTCACCAGAAATGGTGGGTCGTCCCCTTAGAATTTTTCTTTACAGTAGGAATATACTTATTCTGAGTACTCTGAAATATTCCCTTAAATGTCTGCCACTGCTTCTCCATTGATCTATCTCCGAGCCGAGTAACCCACTTCACTTCAGCTAGCTCAGCTTTCATGTTCACATAGTTGCTCTTATTAAAGTTTAAATGTGTTAAGTCAGCACCTGCCAGCTGTGAAACTGACTTGTGATTTAATTTTTAAACGACCGACCGACCAAAAAGCTGCTCTGCTGAGCGCTCCTGCTCCCTGTAACTGTTGGAGAGACAAGGCAAGGGGCCGGGGCGGGGGGGGGGGGGGGTGTTGGTGAATGGAGAGAGGGGGGGAATGTGTGGGGGATAACAGAGAGGGAGAGGGGGTGCGGAGGTAGGAGAGGGAGAGGAGGTGCGGAGGTGGGAGAGGGGGTGTGTAGGTAGGAGAGGGAGAGGGGGTGCGGAGGTATGAGAGGGAGAGGGGGTGCGGAGGTATGAGAGGGAGAGGGGGTGCGGAGGTATGAGAGGGAGAGGGGGTGCGGAGGTAGGAGAGGGAGTCGGGTGCAGAGGTAGGAGAGGGAGAGGGGGTGCGGAGGTAGGAGAGGGAGAGGGTGCGGGTAGGAGAGGTAGGAGAGGGAGAGGGGGTGCGGAGGTAGGAGAGGGAGAGGGGGTGCGGAGGTAGGAGAGGGAGAGGGGGTGCGGAGGTAGGAGAGGGAGAGGGGGTGCGGAGGGAGGGAGAGGGAGAGGGGGTGCGGAGGGAGGGAGAGGGAGAGGGGGTGCGGAGGGAGGGAGAGGGAGAGGGGGTGCGGAGGGAGGGAGAGGGAGAGGGGGTGCGGAGGGAGGGAGAGGGAGAGGGGGTGCGGAGGGAGGGAGAGGGAGAGGGGGTGCGGAGGGAGGGAGAGGGAGAGGGGGTGCGGAGGGAGGGAGAGGGAGAGGGGGTGCGGAGGGAGGGAGAGGGAGAGGGGGTGCGGAGGGAGGGAGAGGGAGAGGGGGTGCGGAGGGAGGGAGAGGGAGAGGGGGTGCGGAGGGAGGGAGAGGGAGAGGGGGTGCGGAGGGAGGGAGAGGGAGAGGGGGTGCGGAGGGAGGGAGAGGGAGAGGGGGTGCGGAGGGAGGGAGAGGGAGAGGGGGTGCGGAGGGAGGGAGAGGGAGAGGGGGTGCGGAGGGAGGGAGAGGGAGAGGGGGTGCGGAGGGAGGGAGAGGGAGAGGGGGTGCGGAGGGAGGGAGAGGGAGAGGGGGTGCGGAGGGAGGGAGAGGGAGAGGGGGTGCGGAGGGAGGGAGAGGGAGAGGGGGTGCGGAGGGAGGGAGAGGGAGAGGGGGTGCGGAGGGAGGGAGAGGGAGAGGGGGTGCGGAGGGAGGGAGAGGGAGAGGGGGTGCGGGGAGAGGGAGAGGGAGAGGGGGTGCGGGGAGAGGGAGAGGGAGAGGGGGTGCGGAGGGAGGGAGAGGGAGAGGGGGTGCGGAGGGAGGGAGAGGGAGAGGGGGTGCGGAGGGAGGGAGAGGGAGAGGGGGTGCGGAGGGAGGGAGAGGGAGAGGGGGTGCGGAGGGAGGGAGAGGGAGAGGGGGTGCGGAGGGAGGGAGAGGGAGAGGGGGTGCGGAGGGAGGGAGAGGGAGAGGGGGTGCGGAGGGAGGGAGAGGGAGAGGGGGTGCGGAGGGAGGGAGAGGGAGAGGGGGTGCGGAGGGAGGGAGAGGGAGAGGGGGTGCGGAGGGAGGGAGAGGGAGAGGGGGTGCGGAGGGAGGGAGAGGGAGAGGGGGTGCGGAGGGAGGGAGAGGGAGAGGGGGTGCGGAGGGAGGGAGAGGGAGAGGGGGTGCGGAGGGAGGGAGAGGGAGAGGGGGTGCGGAGGGAGGGAGAGGGAGAGGGGGTGCGGAGGGAGGGAGAGGGAGAGGGGGTGCGGAGGGAGGGAGAGGGAGAGGGGGTGCGGAGGGAGGGAGAGGGAGAGGGGGTGCGGAGGGAGGGAGAGGGAGAGGGGGTGCGGAGGGAGGGAGAGGGGGTGCGGAGGGAGGGAGAGGGAGAGGGGGTGCGGAGGGAGGGAGAGGGAGAGGGGGTGCGGAGGGAGGGAGAGGGAGAGGGGGTGCGGAGGGAGGGAGAGGGAGAGGGGGTGCGGAGGGAGGGGGTGCGGGGTGAGGGAGAGGGGGTGCGGAGAGAGGGAGGGGGAGAGGGTGTGAGTGGAGGGGGTGCGGAGAGAGGGGGGGGGTGTGGAGGGGGGAGAGGGAGGGGGGTGGGTGGGGGGTTGGAGGGAGAGGGGGTGTGGAGGGAGAGGGGGCGTGGAGGGGGAGAGGGGGCGTGGAGGGGGAGGGGGGAGAGGGGGCGTGGAGGGGGGAGGGGGAGAGGGGGCGCGGAGGGAGGGAGAGGGAGAGGGGGTGCGGAGGGAGGGAGAGGGAGAGGGGGTGCGGAGGGAGGGAGAGGGAGAGGGGGTGCGGAGGGAGGGAGAGGGAGAGGGGGTGCGGAGGGAGGGAGAGGGAGAGGGGGTGCGGAGGGAGGGGGTGCGGGGTGAGGGAGAGGGGGTGCGGAGAGAGGGAGGGGGAGAGGGTGTGCGGAGAGAGGGAGGGGGAGAGGGGGTGAGTGGAGGGGGTGCGGAGAGAGGGAGCGGGGGGTGTGGAGGGGGTGCAGAGAGAGGGGGGGGGTGTGGAGGGGGGAGAGGGAGGGGGGTGGGTGGGGGGTTGGAGGGAGAGGGGGCGTGGAGGGGGAGAGGGGGCGTGGAGGGGGAGGGGGGGCGTGGAGGGGGAGGGGGGAGAGGGGGCGTGGAGGGGGGAGGGGGAGAGGGGGCGTGGAGGGGGGAGAGGGAGAGGGGGCGTGGAAGAGGGAGAGGGGGCGTGGAGGGGGGAGAGGGAGAGGGGGGAGGGGGGAGAGGGGGCGTGGAGGGGGGAGAGGGGAGAGGGGGCGTGGAGGGGGGAGAGGGGAGAGGGGGCGTGGAGGGGGGAGAGGGGAGAGGGGGCGTGGAGGGGGGAGAGGGGGCGTGGAGGGGGGAGAGGGGAGAGGGGGCGTGGAGGGGGGAGAGGGGAGAGGGGGCGTGGAGGGGGGAGAGGGGAGAGGGGGCGTGGAGAGGGGAGAGGGGGCGTGGAGGGGGGAGAGGGGAGAGGGGGCGTGGAGGGGGGAGAGGGGAGAGGGGGCGTGGAGAGGGGAGAGGGGGCGTGGAGGGGGGAGAGGGGAGAGGGGGCGTGGGGGCGTGGAGGGGGGAGAGGGTGCGTGGAGGGGGGAGAGGGGGTGCGGAGAGAGGGAGGGGGAGAGGGGGTGCGGAGAGAGGGAGGGGGTGCGTGGAGGGGGTGCGGAGAGAGGGAGGGGGTGCGTGGAGGGGGTGCGGAGAGAGGGAGGGGGTGCGTGGAGGGGGTGCGGAGAGAGGGAGGGGGTGCGTGGAGGGGGTGCGGAGAGAGGGAGGGGGTGCGTGGAGGGGGTGCGGAGAGAGGGAGGGGGTGCGTGGAGGGGGTGCGGAGAGAGGGAGGGGGTGCGTGGAGGGGGTGTGTGGAGGGGGTGCGGAGAGAGGGAGCGGGGGGTGTGGAGGGGGTGCTGAGAGAGGGGGGGGGTGTGGAGGGGGGAGAGGGAGAGGGAAGTGGAGGGGGGAGAGGGAGGGGGGTGGGCGGGGGGTTGGAGGGAGAGGGAAGTGGAGGAGGTAGAGGGGGGAGAGGGAGAGGGAAGTGGAGGAGGTAGAGGGGGGAGAGGGAGAGGGAAGTGGAGGAGGTAGAGAGGGGAGAGGGAGAGGGGGCGTGGAGGGGGGAGAGGGAGAGGGGGCGTGGAGGGGGAGAGGGAGAGGGGGCGTGGAGGGGGGAGAGGGGGTGCGGAGAGAGGGAGGGGGAGAGGGGGTGCGGAGAGAGGGAGGGGGTGTGTGGAGGGGGTGCGGAGAGAGGGAGCGGGTGTGTGGAGGGGGTGCGGAGAGAGGGAGCGGGTGTGTGGAGGGGGTGCGGAGAGAGGGAGCGGGGGGTGTGGAGGGGGTGCGGAGAGAGGGAGCGGGGGGTGTGGAGGGGGTGCGGAGAGAGGGGGGGGGGTGTGGAGGGGGGAGAGGGAGAGTGAAGTGGAGGGGGGAGGGAGGGGGGTTGGAGGGAGAGGGAAGTGGAGGAGGGAGAGGGGTGTGGAGGGGGAGAGGGGGAGAGGGGGCGTGGAGGGGGGAGAGGGAGAGGGGGCGTGGAGGGGGGGAGAGGGAGAGGGGGCGTGGAGGGGGGAGAGGGAGAGGGGGCGTGGAGGGGGGGAGAGGGAGAGGGGGCGTGGAGGGGGGGAGAGGGAAAGGGGGCGTGGAGGGGGGAGAGGGAGAGGGGGGAGAGGGAGAGGGGGCGTGGAGTAGGGAGAGGGAGTGGGGGCGTGGAGTGGGGGCGTGGAGGGGGAGAGGGAGAGGGGGCGTGGAGGGGGGAGAGGGAGAGGGGGCGTGGAGGGGGGAGAGGGAGAGGGGGCGTGGAGGGGGGAGAGGGAGAGGGGGCGTGGAGGGGGGAGAGGGAGAGGGGGCGTGGAGGGGGGAGAGGGAGAGGGGGCGTGGAGGGGGGAGAGGGAGAGGGGGCGTGGAGGGGGGAGAGGGAGAGGGGGCGTGGAGGGGGGAGAGGGAGAGGGGGCGTGGAGGGGGGAGAGGGAGAGGGGGCGTGGAGGGGGGAGAGGGAGAGGGGGCGTGGAGGGGGGAGAGGGAGAGGGGGCGTGGAGGGGGGAGAGGGAGAGGGGGCGTGGAGGGGGGAGAGGGAGAGGGGGCGTGGAGGGGGGAGAGGGAGAGGGGGCGTGGTGGGGGGAGGGGGAGTGGGAGAGGGGGCGTGGTGGGGGGAGGGGGAGAGGGAGAGGAGGCGTGGTGGGGGGAGGGGGAGAGGGAGAGGGGGCGTGGTGGGGGGAGGGGGAGAGGGAGAGGGGGCGTGGTGGGGAGAGGGGGCGTGGTGGGGGGAGAGGGAGAGGGGGCGTGGTGGGGGGAGGGGGAGAGGGAGAGGGGGCGTGGTGGGGGGAGGGGGAGAGGGAGAGGGGGCGTGGTGGGGGGAGGGGGAGAGGGAGAGGGGGCGTGGTGGGGGGAGGGGGAGAGGGAGAGGGGGCGTGGTGGGGGGAGGGGGAGAGGGAGAGGGGGCGTGGTGGGGGGAGGGGGAGAGGGAGAGGGGGCGTGGTGGGGGGAGGGGGAGAGGGAGAGGGGGCGTGGTGGGGGGAGGGGGAGAGGGAGAGGGGGCGTGGTGGGGGGAGGGGGAGAGGGAGAGGGGGCGTGGTGGGGGGAGGGGGAGAGGGAGAGGGGGCGTGGTGGGGGGAGGGGGAGAGGGAGAGGGGGCGTGGTGGGGGGAGGGGGAGAGGGAGAGGGGGCGTGGTGGGGGGAGGGGGAGAGGGGGCGTGGTGGGGGGAGGGGGAGAGGGAGAGGGGGCGTGGTGGGGGGAGGGGGAGAGGGAGAGGGGGCGTGGTGGGGGGAGGGGGAGAGGGAGAGGGGGCGTGGTGGGGGGAGGGGGAGAGGGAGAGGGGTGGAGGGGGGAGAGGGAGAGGGGTGGAAGAGGGAGAGGGAAGTGGAGGG
The DNA here is from genome assembly GCF_036365525.1 of Heterodontus francisci. Lineage (NCBI taxonomy): Eukaryota > Metazoa > Chordata > Chondrichthyes > Heterodontiformes > Heterodontidae > Heterodontus > Heterodontus francisci. Next base: position 286,849,186 of record NC_090371.1, on the reverse strand, counting down.
GGGAGGGGGAGAGGGAAGTGGAGGGGGGAGGGGGAGAGGGAAGTGGAGGGGGGAGGGGGAGAGGGAAGTGGAGGGGGGAGAGGGAGAGGGAAGTGGAGGGGGGAGGGGGAGAGGGAAGTGGAGGGGGGAGAGGGAGAGGGAAGTGGAGGGGGGAGAGGGAAGTGGAGGGGGGAGAGGGAGAGGGAAGTGGAGGGGGGAGGGGAGAGGGAGAGGGGTGGAGGGGGGAGAGGGAGAGGGAAGTGGAGGGGGGAGAGGGAGAGGGAAGTGGAGGGGGGAGGGGGAGAGGGAAGTGGAGGGGGGAGGGGGAGAGGGAAGTGGAGGGGGGAGGGGGAGAGGGGGCGTGGAGGGGGGAGAGGGTGAGGGGGCGTGGAGGGGGAGAGGGTGAGGGGGCGTGGAGGGGGGAGAGGGTGAGGGGGCGTGGAGGGGGGAGAGGGAGAGGGGGCGTGGAGGGGGGAGAGGGAGAGGGGGCGTGGAGGGGGGAGAGGGAGGGGGGAGAGGGAGAGGGGGCGTGGAAGAGGGAGAGGGGGCGTGGAAGAGGGAGAGGGGGCGTGGAGGAGGGAGAGGGGGCGTGGAGGGGGGAGAGGGAGAGGGGGCGTGGAGGGGGGAGAGGGAGAGGGGGCGTGGAGGGGGGAGAGGGGACGTGGAGGAGGGAGAGGGAGGATGTGGAGGGGGGAGAGGTAGAGGGGTGTGGAGGGGGAGAGGTAGAGGGGTGTGGAGGGGGGGGGCGGAGGGAGAGAAGCAGAGAGAGTAGCGGGGGTGTTAGGGAGCAGAGAGAGAGAATAGGTGGGGGGACGGTTTGCTGAGAGACAAAGTGTGATCCAGATCAGTCCTGACTGATGGACATATATCCGGAATACTCCACATCGCCATCAGAAGTGTGCGAGCAACCTTTCACTACTTGTGCAAGTAAAAAAAAATGCCAGGTATCTCACTAAATCAGTGTCCAACATAGTGATGAAGAAATAAGTCAATAAATTAATCTTCTCATTTGAAGCTGCTTCATAAAAATTATAATGTGGCCCCCCACACACAAAAAGGTTGGACAAATAAAAACAAGAAATGCTGGAACCACTCAGCAGGTCTGGCAGCATCTGTGGAAAGAGAAGCAGAGTTAACGTTTCGGGTCAGAAGAAGGGTCACTGACCCGAAACGTTAACTCTGCTTCTCTTTCCACAGATGCTGCCAGACCTGCTGAGTGGTTCCAGCATTTCTTGTTTTTATTTCAGATTTCCAGCATCCGCAGTATTTTGCTTTCATAAAGGTTGGACAACCCTGGTTTATAAAAATACTAGTGTGGTTCTTGATTGCTGAGAATAACTTTTAACATTTGTTTGTGAAATTGTCTTCTGGTATTCAGAATGTACAGAACAGGCAGTGAATTATCAAATTTATCAGACTCTATAATCTGTGACTTGGTCATTTGTAATTTGAGATATTCCTCACTTGATATTTTTCATTTTATATCTAAAAATGTAACCTCTTTTATTTGAAAAACGTATTTATTTGTTTCTAGGGTTCAAAGATGCTGACTAGGAAGATAAAGCTGTGGGACATTAATGCTCACATCACATGTCGACTTTGCAATGGATATTTGATTGATGCCACCACAGTCACAGAGTGCCTACATACCTGTATGTACCAGAATAAAATTGTTCAAGGTTTAACCAGTTAATTAATGATGCTTATTTCAGAGGTATGAACGTAATGTGATCTTAAAAAAAATTGCTAGTTACAGTCACTTGCAAACGAATCTAGTAACTAGTAATCTATGAACTAGTGAAAACCTTTCTGTAATGGGTGTAGGAGTGATTACTGACACCTTTGTAAGTGCATGGATCGACTGAGAACTTAAAAGAAATATTTGTCCTATTAAGAATGCAGTTTGAGAGGTAACTCAGTTTAAATGGTTGACAGCTAGTTGGCTTTTCTGGTCTGTGGTCTGTACTTGTGGACTGTTGAACTGTCTTTCTCTCTCTAGATGTAAATGCACCTGCTATTTTGTCCAGAATGTTTATTTCAGATTTTTATTGGCTTTAAAAAAACTTATCAATTAAAGATGTTTCAATCCAAAGAGTTTTAAATCAGTTCTAAATAAGGCCACCAGATGGGGTTGTTGCACTCCATTACTCTGGCAAAGAGCTGGTGTAAAACACATTGACAAATGTTTGCGTGAATTTTCGGTCACAATGATCTGTCTCTGTGGAGCAAGTGATACTGCTCAACTTTCTATACTTTAGTTGTGTTTATTGGCTGATCACAAAGCTGCATTGACTTTGACATTTGGGCAATATTTACTATGCGCACTTGAATCTGAAGGCTCTGTTAGTACAAGTTGCATCCTTTAGGGAGAGAACGAGGTGTAAGGAAATTGTAGTTTATGATCTCGCCATTAGACATCTGTCTGAAGTCTTTTTTATTCTGGCATCTTAGGCTTTGTTTTATCTTTGACCAAGAAAATGAGAGTCATTGTTTCTGACTGTTAGGATTGTGAGTTGAATGGGTTACCAAATCTTAATCACAGATTTGTTACAGCACAGAAGGAGGCCTCTTGGGCCGTCGTGCCTGCACTGGCTCTCCGAAAGAGCAATTTACCTCCTGTCAAACCTCACCTTCTCCCCGTAGTCCTGCACATTCTTTCTTTTCAGATAACCATTCAATTCCCTCTTGTATGTCTCAATTGAAGCTGCCTCCACCAGACTCTGTTAGTGCATTCCAGACCTTAACCACTCATAACTTCCTTGCTTTTGTACTCTATGCCCCTATTAATGAAGCCTAGGATACTGTATGCTCTATTAACCGTGCTCTCACCTGTCCTGCCACCTTCAATAATTTCTGCACATATCCATCCAGGTCCCTCAGCTCCTGCACTCCCTTTAGAATTGTGCCCTATTGTCTCTCCACGTTCCTCCTACCAAGATGAATCACTTCACTGCATTAAATTTCATCTGCCACTTGTCCACCCATTCCACCAACCGGTCTGTCCTTTTGAAGTTCTACACTATTCTCTTCACAGTTCACAATATTTCCAAGTTTCATATCATCTGTAAATTTTGGAATTTTGGATCCTGTACACCATGGTCTAGGTCATTAATATATAATCAGGAACAGCAAGGGTCCTAACACTGATCCTTGGGAAACTCCACTACAAACCTCCCTCCAGTCTGAAAAACAACGATTAACCACTACTGTCTGTTTCATGTCGCTCAGCCAATTTTGTATCCATGTTTCTACTGCCCCCTTTTTCCCTGTGACTTATATCTTTGCTTATAAGTCTGTTTTATGGCACTTTATCAAAAGTCTTTTGGAAGTTCATGTACACCACATCAACAGCATTACCTTCATCAACCCTCTCTGTTACCTCTTCAAAAAAACTTCAGCAAGTTAGTTAAACACGTTTTGTCCTTCACAAATCTGTGCTGGCTTTCCCTAATTAACCCACATTTTCCCAAGTGACTATTAATTTTGACCTGAATTATCATTTCTAAAAGCTCCCCTGCCACCGAACTTTAACTGACTGGCCTGCAGTTGCTGGGCTTATCTTTGCACCCTTTTTTGAACAAAGGTGTAACATTTATAATTCTCCAGTCCTCTGCCACCACCCCTGAGTCTAAGGAAGACTGAAAAATTATGGTCAGGGCCTCTTCAATTTCCACTTTCACTTAGTATCCTTGGATGTATCTCATCTGATCCTGGTATCCTTGTCAACTTTAAGTCTAGACAGTCTATCTAATACGTCCTCCTTATCAATTTTAAACCCTTCAAGTGTCTGAATTATCTCCTCTTTCACTCCATCTTCCTTGGTAAAGACAGAGGCAAAGTTTCCATTTAAAACCTCAGCCATGCCCCCTGCCTTCATGCGTAAATTCCCTTTTGGGTCCCTAATCGGCCCCACTCCTTTTACTACCTTTTTACTATTTATATGCCTATAGAAGACTTTTGGATTCCCCTTTATATTAGCTGCCAGTCTCTTTTCATGCTCTCTCTTTGCTTCTCTTATTTGCTTTTTCACTTCTCTTCTGGACTTTCTATACTCAGCCTGATTCTCGCTTGTATTGTCCACCTGACGTCTGTCATAAGCACACTTTTTCTTCTTTATTTTAATCTCTATTTCTTGTGACGGAAATCACACTTGCCAAATTGGATACATAGTTTAGTTTAGTTTAGAAATACAGCACTGAAACAGGCCCTTCGGCCCACCGAGTCTGTGCGGACCATCAATCACCCATATATACTAATCCTATATTCCTATCACATCCCCACCTATCCCTATATTTCCCTACCACCTACCTATACTAGGGGCAATTTATAATGGCCAATTTACCTACCAACCTGCAAGTCTTTTGGCTTGTGGGAGGAAACCGGAGCACCCGGAGAAAACCCACGCAGATACAGGGAGAACTTGCAAACTCCACACAGGCAGTACCCAGAATTGAACCCGGGTCGCTGGAGCTGTGAGGCTGCGGTGCTAACTACTGCGCCACTGTGCCGCCATATTTTGTCATATGGGACACTGCATGAAACTTTTTTTAACTGGACATTGCAAATAACGTGTTTAAAAAAGCACAGCTGAGTGGCTGAAAACATGGTTGCACATTAGCATTCTGAGAGGACAGGCTGGCTCGGAAACATGAATGGAGAGACAATGGGGACAATAGTGATGATCAACATCCTTTGAACGTGTCAGAGCCAGAACTCCTCCCCCCACTGAGTGTATCTGGAAAGCTTTGAACACCAACATCCTTCCAAGAAGCTGCTGTTTCAAACAGAGATGGTCACATGACCTACCTGCTGGCCAGACTGGGGCTTTTTGAATTGAGCTGCACAGAAAGGAGCCAGATTGCAATAGGACTGGCAGAAGAAAAGTCTGTCTGTCTATCTATCTCTCTCTCTCTCTCCAGCAAAGTCCCAGGGAACCCACAGTGGCAGCTTAGACTTCAAGACTGCAGAGCCCCTCTTCGGCCGCCTGGTACCAGAGAAGCAAGTGTGTGCGCGCGCCCCTTGTATGCATATGAGCGTAGTGGAATCGCATATTTTAGTAATTTTAACTGAGTTAGAGTGATAAGGCTAGTAAACTTGTATCTTGTTTAAACCTAAGAAAACCTGTCTGGTTCATTTGCAGTTGTACTGAGAGTGCAGTGAGCTAAGGCTCACTGAAGTGGTCAGCTAAAATCGCTGTTTTAAAAGATAAACCCTGTTACGGCCAAACCAGAGAAGGGGAGCCTGAGACCCCTTCCTTACCCGCTCATACATTTTTATCATTAAGGGGGCTCTGAATTTGTTTGCCCTACCTTTCCACTTTGTGGGAATGTACCTTGACTGTGCCCAAGCTATCTCCTCTTTGAAGGTAGCCTATTGGATTAGAAACATACTGCTGTAAAAATTCTCCTGAACAGACTCTAGGAAATCTAGCCCCTCTCTGCCCTTTACACTACTACTATCCCAGTCTATATTTGGATAATTAAAGTTCCCCATTATAACCAGTCTATAACTCCTGCAGCTGTCTGTAATTTCCTTGCAAATTTCTCCCTCTACATCTTTCCCGCTAGTTGTTGGCCGACAGACTGCGCTCTGCAATGTATTTGCACCTATTTTGTTCCTCAGTTCCAGCCAAATAGATTCTGTCCTTGACCCCTCTGGGATGCCCCCTCTCTCCAGCACTGTAATGTTCAAAACTGCCACCCCTCCCCCTTCCTTTTTCCGATCTTTCCTGAACACCTTGTATCCAGGAATATTTAGTACCCAGTCCTGCCCTTCTTTGAGCCAGGTCTCTGCTGTCTCCACAACATCATACTTCCACGTGACTATCTGCACCTACAGCTCACCCACCTTATTTACCACACTCCGCACATTCACATACGTGCACAGTATCCCTAATTTAGACACTATTATTTTCCCTTTTACTCTGACCCCACCTAATACTTTACTATTTCCAACTCTAGTGCTATCTGTCTCTCCCAGTATTCTGTGCACCTTGGTATTCCTCTCTAATATTTCCTCCCAGTTCCCACCCTCCTGCCATGTTAATTTAAACCCTCCCCAATAGCACTAGCAAATTGCCCCACGAGGAAATTTATCCCAGCTCTGTTCAGGTGCAACCCATCTGGCCTGTACAGGTCCCACCTTCTCCAGAACTGGTCCCAGTGTCCCAGGAATCTAAAACCCTCCCTTCCAGTACCATCTTTCCAGCCATGCATTCATCTGCTCTATCCTCCTATTTTTATACTCACTTGTGTATGGTACTGGGAGTAATCCAGAGATTACTACTTTTGAGGTCCTGCTTGCTAATTTCTTAGCTAGCTCCCTAAATTCTGACTGCAGAGCCACATCCCTCTTCCTGCCTATGTCGTTAGTATCAATGTGGACCACGATCGCTGGCTGTTCACCCTCCCCACCTAGGTGCTCTGCAGCCATTCAGTGACATCCTTGATTGTGGCACCAGGGAGGCAATTCGTCATCCTGAATTTGTCCCTAAAAGATGTGAGTTTAATAGTTCCACATGTTTTCTTAAGCTGTGACCAATTTGGAAATCACAATTACAACCAATTTATGACAGGACAATTAGGATGATCACTCGGATTCCTTTGGGATGAAAATGTTCGGTGATCTGAATGAGATATTTAAAATAATGAATGGATTAAGAAACATCTGTTCCTTGCAAAGGGGATTGCTATTGGGGTTCAGGTGCTTAGAAGACGACAGTATGGAGGCAGTAGTAACTGCATGTGTTGGAGTCCAACCCTTCTGCCTTTGTAGTTTTACTCCCCATAATGAGGACCAAACCTCTTTAAGCAGCGATGGATGAAAGATTGAAATTAACTACACTTACATGGAGGGTGCTGAAAGCTCAGAATGGGCAGTAAGGGTGGCAATGGGATTAATTGTCAAATTTGAATGAGAGTTTGATCAGCATTGGAGAAAGTTTGATAGGTTTCTGGTAGGATTTGCTATTTCCGAGGCATTGAGACTGATGGGTCGTTTTCTCCAATACAATATAATTGTGTGCGATTAACTGCAGAAATTGACATGTGTTACCATAGTGTCTCATGCATTGTTTAGGGAGACCGAGGTTAGCAGCTTTCAGGTGTATGCAATAGCTACAGACTCCACTGTCAGTGCAAAACCCTGATTTTTGGTATGAATCTACTCAAACTGTACATCTGGCAAAAAAATTCCAGCTTGAGGAAATGCTATGTTTCCAACTTGCAGTATTGTACTATTTCAACAGATTGTTCTTAATATGCCAGTCACTGCATTTATATGGAGTTCACCAGGTAAGTGATTGTTGGCTAATTTTTTTGATCCATAACATCTTAAGGAATATCAGTTCTCCTCTTGTGTCATAAAGCTGTTGAGTTGTATGTAATGTTAGATTTTTATTCTACTTTATTAAAATCTGAAATGAGAGTTTTGGTGACCTCATTGCCCTTGTCAGGCAATTCCCTGCCAAACTGATTTAAATCAGGTGTTAAAGTCACGTCCCAGTGCTGTGACTGAACTCTCCAACAATGTTGAGCTTCTCCCTTACTGAACTTTGGAGGGAGCCCAGTTTTTTTAAATCTGCTGCAGTCTTGGACCTTCAAAGATCTCATCCATTTCCTTCATGTAGCAACCTGATTGGCCGTGTGTAGATAGTGAGGAGGATAGCTGTAGGTAAAGGAAGATATTGATGGACTGGTCAGGTGGGCAGAAATGTGGCAAATAGAATTCAACCTGGAGAAGTGTAAGGTGATGCATTTGGCGAGGTCAAACAAGACAAAGAAATACATGATTAATGGGAAAATACTGAGAGGTGTAGAGGAAGTGAGCGTTCTTGGAGTGAATGCCGACAGATCACTGAAGGTAGCAGGACAGATCGATAAGGTAGTTAAGAAGGCATATGGAATCCTTTCCTTTATTACCTGAGGTATAGAATACAAGAGCAGGGAGGTTATGCCAGAACTGTATAACTCATTGGTTAGGCCACAGCTTAGTGTACTATGTGCAGTTCTGGTCACCTCATTACAGAAAGGATGTAATTGCACTAGAGAGGGTACAGAGGAGATTTATGAGGATGTTGCCGGGATTGGAAAAATGCAGCTATGAGGAAAGATTGGATAGGTTGGGGTTGTACTCCTTGGAACAGAGAAGGCTGAGGGGAGATCTGATTGAAATGTACAAAATTTTGAGGGGCCTGGATAGAGTGGAAGTGAAGGGTCTATTCATCTTAGCAGAGAGGTCAGTGACGAGGGGGCATAGATTTGAAGTGATTGGTAGAAAGATTAAAGGGGAGATGAGGGAAAGTTTTTTTCACCCAGAGGGTGGTGGGGGTAAAGGCCTGCTCGGGTCTGCAAAAAAAAAAAATACCTGACCCGAGCCCTTCCATTTATTTCCGCACCCGACCCAACCATCAGTTAACTTACTTTCCGTTTTTCAATTTCTTGCTGATCTGCACAAGCTTAAAATAACTGTAACAAAACCACCTTTCTAGTACAGAAAATAAATTAACATTGGAGCCACTTACCTGTGATAGAGTGTGTCCGACCAGGCCCGAATGCTGAACCCGGAAGTGCGACCCGACCCGAACCCGACACATGTCTGGTCCTATCGGGGTCAGGTCAAGTAGCAGGCCTTTAGGTGCCTGAAAGGGTAGTAGAGGCAGAAACCCATAACTCATTTAAAAGGTGTCTGGATATGAACCTCAAGTGTCATAACCTGCAGAGCTACAGACCAAATCCTGGAAAGTGGGATTAGACTGGGTGGCTCGTTTTTTGTCCGCTGCAGACACGATGGGCCAAGTAGCCTCTTTCTGTGCTGTAAACTTTCTATGATTCTAAGAGGTAAGAAGTCACAAAAGGAAGAGTAAGAAACAAGAATGAAAGTGAAGACAGAAAAGGAAGAAAGATGAGGGCAGAGCTAAACTGTAATTGTGCGACGTGGAGGCTGCAAGAGAGTAAGGGTGCTGCAGGAGCGTGACAGTATGGAGCTGTCATTTGATCTGGCATCACTGTGAAGTGGGTGCCTGGTGTTAAAACAAAAAAGGCAGAGCTGAGGTTTGGCTCACAGTTTGATGCCGAATGCCAGCTATGCGGGATAAGTCGAGTAAGGGCCAGCCGACAATGCTTGTGAGGGAATTCCATGTTTGGCAGTGCTAAGAGATTATGTGCAGTGTGATTCATTCTTGCATATGTACCTTGGTGCCTCGCCCCCCCCCCACTTAGCTGCCAGCCTGGATTCGAGAACATTGCTCACTGAGTGGGGGCCTCAATCAGCGAGTTCATTGCCCAACATTGCCTCATTGTAGCCCTCAGCAGACCTCCTACTGCATTTCAGTGGAGAAAAAGCAACAAATGTTGTAATTTGCTTCGGGCTATTAAACAACAGCCCATCAATTTCTTTACAAATTGGGTTATTGTTGAATCAGAGTCTACAGGTGGTATGTTGTTTCAAAGCGAGAGTAAGTGATGCTAACCTATCATCCATTGTGCAAACAGAAGCTGCTGGTTAAAACTGTGGAACCTCTTCCACCCATCTTGAAGTTCCTTGACATTGCTTCTGTAAGTATCTGTAATGTTTGGTATTGCTACTTTTTTTAAACTAAAACTCAAATGTGGACAAAACCAGGAGAAAGACTTTGGAACTCCCAAAATTTGAGCTCCAAATAGAGACGATAGAAGCTGGGTGCTGGAGAAGGCAAGACTTTGTGTAGATTTATTGAGATATTCAGGAACCTTAGAGTATCAAGAAGTAAAACCTTGTGAAGCTGTTCACTATGGCCTGAAAAAAGGAGCATTGGATGAAGCTCAGTACAGGGAAGATGAATAAACAGATCACAAGAACACAGAAATGGGAGCAGAAGTAGAACCTCATCTACTGAGGTAGTATGGGCCGAGGTTAGAAACAGGAGAGGAGAGGTCATCCTGTTGGGAGTTTTCTATAGACCTCCGAATAGTTCCAGAGATGGAGAGGAAAGGATAGCGAAGATGATTCTCGACAGGAGCGAGAGGAACAGGGTAGTTGTTATGGGGGACTTTAACTTTCCAAATATTGACTGGAAATACTATAGTTCGAGTACTTTAGATGGGTCAGTTTTTGTCCAGTGTGTGCAGGAGGGTTTTCTGACACAGTATGTAGACAGGCCAACCAGGGGCGATGCCACATTGGATTTGGTACTGGGTAATGAACCCGGCCAGGTGTTAGATTTAGATGTAGGTGAGCACTTTGGTGATAGTGATCACAATTCGGTTAGGTTTACCTTAGCGATGGGCAGGGACAGGTATATACCGCAGGGCAAGAATTATAGCTGGGGGAAAGGAAATTATGATGCAATTAGGCAAGATTTAGGATGCGTAGGATGGGGAAGGAAACTGCAGGGGATGGGCACAATCGAAATGTGGAGCTTATTCAAGGAGCAGCTACTGCGTGTCCTTGATAAGTATGTACCTGTCAGGCAGGGAGGAAGTTGTCGAGCGAGGGAGCCGTGGTTTACTAAAGAAGTTGAAGCGCTTGTCAAGAGGAAGAAGAAGGCTTATGTTAGGATGAGACGTGAAGGCTCAGTTAGGGCGCTTGAGAGTTACAAGCTAGCCAGGAAGGATCTAAAGGGAGAGCTAAGAAGAGCAAGGAGAGGACACGAGAAGTCATTGGCGGATAGGATCAAGGAAAACCCTAAGGCTTTCTATAGGTATATCAGGAATAAAAGAATGACTAGAGTTAGATTAGGGCCAATCAAGGATAGAAGTGGGAAGTTGTGTGTGGAATCAGAGGAGATAGGGGAAGCGTTAAATGAATATTTTTCGTCAGTATTTACAGTAGAGAAAGAGAATGTTGTCGAGGAGAATACTGAGATTCAGACTACTAGGCTAGATGGGATTGAGGTTCACAAGGAGGAGGTGTTAGCAATTTTGGAAAGTGTGAAAATAGATAAGTCCCCTGGGCCAGATGGGATTTATCCTAGGATTCTCTGGGAAGCCAGGGAGGAGATTGCAGAGCCTTTGTCCTTAATCTTTATGTCGTCATTGTCGACAGGAATAGTGCCGGAAGACTGGAGGATAGCAAATGTTGTCCCCTTGTTCAAGAAGGGTAGTAGAGACAGCCCTGGTAATTATAGACCTGTGAGCCTTACTTCGGTTGTGGGTAAAATGTTGGAAAAGGTTATAAGAGACAGGATTTATAATCATCTTGAAAAGAATAAGTTCATTAGCGATAGTCAGCACGGTTTTGTGAAGGGTAGTTCGTGCCTCACAAACCTTATTGAGTTTTTCGAGAAGGTGACCAAACAGGTGGATGAGGGTAAAGCAGTGGATGTGGTGTATATGGATTTCAGTAAGGCGTTTGTTAAGGTTCCCCACGGTAGGCTATTGCAGAAAATACGGAAGTATGGGGTTGAAGGTGATTTAGAGCTTTGGATCAGAAATTGGCTAGCTGAAAGAAGACAGAGGGTGGTGGTTGATGGCAAATGTTCATCCTGGAGTTTAGTTACTAGTGGTGTACCGCAAGGATCTGTTTTGGGGCCACTGCTGTTTGTCATTTTTATAAATGACCTGGATGAGGGTGTAGAAGGGTGGGTTAGTAAATTTGCGGACGACACGAAGGTCGGTGGAGTTGTGGATAGTGCCGAAGGATGTTGTCGGGTACAGAGGGACATAGATAGGCTGCAGAGCTGGGCTGAGAGATGGCAAATGGAGGTTAATGCGGAAAAGTGTGAGGTGATTCACTTTGGAAGGAGTAACAGGAATGCAGAGTACTGGGCTAATGGGAAGATTCTTGGTAGTGTAGATGAGCAGAGAGATCTTGGTGTCCAGGTACATAAATCCCTGAAAGTTGCCACCCAGGTTAATAGAGCTGTTAAGAAGGCATATAGTGTGTTAGCTTTTATTAGTAGGGGGATCGAGTTTCGGAGCCACGAGGTCATGCTGCAGCTGTACAAAGCTCTGGTGAGGCCGCACCTGGAGTATTGCGTGCAGTTCTGGTCACCGCATTATAGGAAGGATGTGGAAGCTTTGGAAAGGGTGCAGAGGAGATTTACTAGGATGTTGCCTGGTATGGAGGTAAGGTCTTACGAGGAAAGGCTGAGGGACTTGAGGTTGTTTTCGTTGGAGAGAAGGAGAAGGAGAGGTGACCTAATAGAGACATACAAGATAATCAGAGGGTTAGATAGGGTGGATAGTGAGAGTCCTTTTCCTCGGATGGTGATGGCAAACACGAGGGGACATAGCTTTAAGTTGAGGGGTGATAGATATAGGACAGATGTTAGAGGTAGTTTCTTTACTCAGAGTAGTAGGGGCGTGGAACGCCCTGCCTGCAACAGTAGTAGACTCGCCAACTTTAAGGGCATTTAAGTGGTCATTGGATAGACATATGGATGAAAATGGAATAGTGTAGGTCAGATGGTTTCACAGGTTGGCGCAACATCGAGGGCCGAAGGGCCTGTACTGCGCTGTAATGTTCTTATTCTAATTCTATGGCCCATTGAGCCTGCTCTGTCATTCAATATGATCATGGCTGATCTTGGGCTTCAATTCGACTTTTTGCCTGCTCCCTTTATCTCCTGATTCTGTGCAAGACCAAAAATCTGTCTATCCCAGCCTTAAATGTATGCAATGATGGAGCATCCACAACCATCTGGGGTAGAGATTCACAACCCTTTGAGTGTAGTAATTTCTCCTCCATCTCAGTCCTGAATGATTGGACCCTTACCCTGAGATTGTGCCCCAGTGTTCTAGATTTCTTGACCAGTGGGAACAATCTCTCAGCTTCTACCCTATCTAGCCCTTTTAGAATCTTGTATGTCTCAATTAGATCGCCTCTCATTCTTCCAAACTCCAGAGAATACAGGCCCAATGTCCTCAGCCTCTCATCATAGGACAGCGCCCTCATCCCATGGACCAATTTAGTAAATCTTTGTTGCACTGCCTCCAGTGCAAGTATATCCTTTCTTAAATGTGGAGACCAAAACTGCACACAGTATTCCAGGTGCGGTCTCACAAAAACCCTGTACAATTTTAGTAAAACTTCTTTATTCCTGTACTCCAGTCCCCTTGCACTGAAGGCCAACATGCCATTTGCCTTCCTGCTGCATCTGCATGTTAACTTTGTGCGTTCCTTGTATGAGTACTCCCAAGTCTCTCTGAACATCAACACTTAACCAGTTTCACACCTTTTGAATATTCTGCTTTGCTGTTTTCACAATCAATGTGAACAACTTCATATTTCCCCACATTGTACTCCATTTGCCATCTTGTTGCCCACTCACCTAACCTGTCTATATCTCTTTGCAGCCTCTCTACATCCTCCCTGCAGCTTATCTTTCCACCAAGCTTTGTATCATCAGCAAACTTAGATACATTATTCTCTATCTCTTCATCCAAGTCATTAATATAGAGTGTAAATATAGAAACATCGAAAATAGGAGCAGGAGTAGGCCACTCGGCCCTTCGAGCCTGCTCCGCCATTCGTTATGATCATGGCTGTTCATCCAACTTCGTAACCTGTTCCCGCTTTCCCCCCATATCCTTTGATCCCTTCCGCCCCAAGAGCTATATCTAACTCCTTCTTGAAAACATACAACGTTTTGGTCTCAACTGCTTTCTGTGGTTGTGAATTCCACAGGCTCCCCACTCTCTGGGTGAAGAAATTTCTCCATCTCAGTCCTGAAAGATTTGCCCCGTATCCTTGTGACCCCTGGTTCTGGCCTCCCCCACCATCGGGAATATCCTTCCTGCATCTAGCCTGTCAAGTCCTGTTAGAATTTTATAGGTTTCTATGAGATTCCCCCCTCACTCTTTTGAACTCCAGTGAATATAATCCTAACTGACTCAATCTCTCCTCATACGTTAGTCCCGCCATCCCAGGAATAAGTCTGATAAACCTTCGCTGCACTCCCTCTATAGCAAGAACATCCTTCCTCAGATAAGGAGACCAAAACTGCGCACAATATTCCAGGCATGGCCTCACCAAGGCCCTGTATAATTGCAGCAAGACATCCCTGCTCCTGTACTCTAATCCTCTCGCTCTGAAGGCCAAAATACCATTTGCCCTTTTTACCGCCTGTTGCACCTGCATGTTTCCCTTCAGCAACTGGTGTTCGAGAACACCCAGATCTCGTTGCATATTCCCCCTCTCTGTTTATAGCTGTTCAGATAATCTACCTTCCTGTTTTTGCTACCAAAGTGGATAACCTCACATTTATCCACATTATACTGCATCTGCCATGCATTAGCCAACTCACTCAACTTGTCCAAACCACCCTGAAGCCTCTCTGCATCCTGCTCACAACTCACCCTCCCACCCAGTTTTGTGTCATCTGCAAATTTAGAGATATTACATCTAAATCATTAATATATATTGTGAATAACTGGGGTCCTAGCACCGATCCCTGCGGTACCCCACTAGTCACTGCCTGCCATTCGGAGAAAGACGCGTTTATCCCTACTCTTTGTTTCCTGTCTGCCAACCAATTTTCTATCCATCGCAATACACTACCCCCAATCCCATGCGCTTTAATTTTACACGCTATTCTCTTACGTGGGCCTTTGTCGAAAGCCTTCTGAAAGTCCAAATAAACCACATCCACTGGCTCCCCCTCATCAACTCTACTAGTTACATCCTCGAAGAATTCTAGTAGATTTGTCAAGCATGATTTCCCTTTTGTAAATCCATGCTGACTCTGTCCGATTCTACCACTGTTCTCCAGGTGCTCTGCTATAAATTCTTTGATAATGGACTTTAGAATTTTCCCCACTACTGACATCAGGCTGACTGGTCCATAATTCCCTGTTTTCTCTCTACCTCCCTTTTTAAATAGTGGGGTTACGTTAGCTACCCTCCAATCTGTAGAAACTGTTCCAGAGTCTATAGAATCTTGAAAGATGACCAACAATGCATCCACTATTTCTAGGGCCACTTCCTTAAGTAGTCAGGGATGTAGATTATCAGGCCCTGGGGAGTTATCAGCCTTCAATCCCATCAATTTCCCCAACACTATTTCTCTACTAATACTGATTTCCTTCAGTTCCTCCCTCTCACTAACCCTGTGTTCCCCAACATTTTTGGTATGTTATTTGTGTCCTCCTTTGTGAAGACTGAACCAAAGTATGCATTTAGTTGGTCAGCCCTTTCTTTGTTCCCCATAATGAATTCCCCTGTTTGACTGTAAGGGACCTACATTTGTCTTCAGCAATCATTTTGCCTTCACATACCTACAGAAACTTTTACAGTCAGTTTTTATGTTCCTCGCAAGCTTACTCTCATACTCTACTTTGCCCTTCTTAATCAATCCCTTGGTCCTCCTTTGCTGAATTCTAAACTGCTCCCAATCCTCAGGTCTGTTGTTTTTTCTGGTGAATTTATATGCCTCTTCCTTCGATCTAATGCTATCTCTAATTTCCCTTGTAAACCATGGTTTGTCTACCTTTCCCATTTTACTTTTGCGCCAGATAGGAATAAACAATTGTTGCAGTTCATCCATGCACTCTTTCAATGTTTGCCATTGCCTATCCACAGTCATCCCTTTCAGTAACGTTTCCCAATCCGTCATAGCCAACTCGCGCCTCATACCTTCGTAGTTTCCTTTATTAAGATTCAGGACCCTAGTCTCAGAATCAACGACGTCACTCTCCATCTTGATGAAGAATTCTATCATATTATGGTCGCTCATCCCCAAGGGGTCTTGCACAACTAGATTGTCAATTATTCCTCTCTCATTGCACAATACCCAGTCTAGGATGGCCTGTTCTCTAGTTGGTTCCTCAATGTATTGGTCCAGAAAACCATCCCGTATGCACTCCATGAATGCCTCCTCTTCGGCATTGACTAATTTGACTTGCCCAATCTATATGTAGATTAAAGTCACCCATAATTACAGATGTTCCTTTATCGCATGCATCTCTAATTTCCTGTTTAATGCCATTCCCAACATCACCACTACAGTTTGGGGGTCTATATACAACCCCCACAAACGTTTTTTGCCCCTTAATGTTTCTCAGCTCTACCCAGACATATTCCACATCGTCAGAGCTAATATCCTTCCTCACTATTGCATTAATTTCCTCTTTAACCAGCAATGCAACTCCAAATGTGGCCCTGTTTGATTCTGGCCCTTGATTTCTCTGCCTATCACTTTTCTTACTCCCCTATTTTTTGTTCTTGTCCTTGATTTCCCCCCCCCACACCCCCCCCACTCGCCCCTGACTCCTTGCAAAGGTTCCCATCCCCTGCCATTTTAGTTTAAACCCTCCCCAACCACTCTCGCAAATACTCCCCCTCGGACATCAGTCCTGGACCGGCCCAGGTGTAACCCATCCAGTTTGTACTGGTCCTACCTCCCCCAGAACGATCCCAATGTCTCAGGGATCTAAAACCCTCCCCCTCAAACCATTTCTTGAGCCACATGTTCATCCGATATATCCTGCTATTTCTACTCTGACTAGCGCGTGGCACTGGTAGTAATCCTGAGATCATTACCTTTGAGGTCCTACTTTTCAACTTAGTTCCTAACTCCCTATATTCTACTTTTAGAACCTCATCCCTGTTTTTAACCTATGTCGTTTGTACCAATGTGTACCACGGCCACTGGCTGTTCACCCTCCCCCTTCCGAATGTCCTGTATATAGCTGAGGCCCCAGCACTAATACTTGTGGCACCCCACTATTCACTGTCTACCAGATTGAAAATGCCCCATTTATGCCCACTCTCTGCTTCCTGTCTGTTAACCAATCTTCTATCCATGCTAATATATTACCCCCAACAGCATGATCCCTTATCTTGCCTATTAACCTTTTGTGTGGCCCCTTGTCAAATACCTTTTGGAAATCCAGGTAAACTGCATCTACTAGTTCCCCTTTATCTACACTACTTAGTTACATCTTCAAAAAATTCTAATAAATTTGTCAAGCAGGATCTCCCTTTAGTAAAACCATGCTGACTTGTTCTAATCATACTATGCTTTGATTAGATATTGCCATTAAGTGCAGAGGATTGTGCATGTTTGAAATGATGGTCCAGGGAGTGGATTAAGCATATTAACATAAGTATGTTTCAGAAGGCTGGCATTTGGCAAGAAAGTCGAGTGAGGGATGTGTGTAGTGAGATGTGTGCTCTGTTGACCCAGATGGGCTGAAATAATCTTTGCAATCCTTTGTTCTAATTCTGGTTTTAAAAAGTTGAATACTCATTCTACTGAATGAAATGTGATAGAAGTGGGTAAGTTGCTACATGTGGTACAGTGTTATTTTTCATAACAGTACAGCATGATTCGGAACAATTAGATGTAAAAGTATAAATAAGCTCCTTTTAGTATAGATATAAAAACAAAGTGCTGGAAATACTCAGCAGGTCTGGCAGCATCTGGTGAGAGACAGTGAACATTTCAGGTTTGTCTCCTTTCATCAGAACTGGGGAAAGTTAGAAATGTGATAGCTTTTAAACAAGTGAAAAGGGAGCGGGTGGGAAGAAAAGCTAAAAGGAAGGTCTGTGATTGGGTGGAGGGCAGGACCGATTAAATGGCAAAAGGTTTCATGATGCAAGGTCAAAGGGAGTGGTAATGGGACAAGTAAAGAAACAAAAGATATATCTTGAGGTGTGAATGGCAGGATAGCAGCCATGTGAATGCAAAGTAAAGGAAATAGAAAGAAAAAAGAGACCAAACCAGCAAAGAAACATGAAACAAAATGGGGGCAGAGGTTATGATCTAAAATTGTTGAACTCAATGTTGAGTCCAGAAGGCTGTAAAGTGCCCAGTCGAAAGATGAGGTGCTGTTCTTTGAGCTTGCCTTGAGCTTCATTGGAACACTCTAGCATGCCAAGAATGGAAAGGTCAGAGTGGGAGCAAGCTGGAGAATTAAAATGACAGGCGACTGGAAGTTGGGAGTCTGCTTGCGGACTGAACGGAGGGGTTCTGCAAAGCAGTCGCCCAGTCTGTCTTTGGTCTCTCCAGTGTCGAGCAGACTGTAGTGTAAGCAGCAAATGCAGTATCCCAAATTGAAAGAAGTACAAGTAAATCGCTGTTCCACTTGGAAGGAGCTTTTGGGGCCATGGACGGTGAGAAGGGAGGAGGTAAAAGGGCCGTAGGAAAGGGAGGGGTGTTGAGACTGAGGAGTAGACCAGGGTGTCGTGGAGGGAATGGTCCCTTCGGAATGCTGAAAGGACGGGGTGGGGGGTGAGTGGAGAGAGATGTGTTTGGTGGTGGCATCACGCTGGAGGTGGCGGAAATGGTCGAGGGTGATCCGTTGAATACGGAGGCTGGTAGGGTAGAAGATGAAGACAGGAGGAACCGTATCCTGGTTCTGGGAGGGAGGGGAAGATGTGAGAGTAGATGTGCGAGAAATAGATTGAATGCTGTCAAGGACTCTGTGAACTCAGTTGGGGGAAATCCTCAGTTGAGAAAAGAGGAAGACACATCAGAAGCACTGGTATAGAAGATTGCATCATCCGAACAGATGCGACAGGGAAAAGAAAGTGGAAGAATGGAATAAAGTCCTTACGGGAAGCAGAGTGTTTCTCTCTCTGGATCCGCTGAGTATTTCCAGCATTTTCTGCTTTTATTTCACATTTCCAGCATCTGCAATATTTTGCTGTTCTTTTAATACCAATTAGGTTTCCACACACCTTGACTACAGTTCAGTATTTCAACAGGTGGCGAGGAATGGGTCGAGACTAACATTTCTCAACCTTTCCACATTTCCCCATTAAATGTCCTGCTCCTACAATGTGTTTTTATTCAGAAATGCACAATCTACATCAATATGTTTGATTTATATTTAATGGAGATCCATCTATGAGTCAGCTTTGACCACCTACGGCAAAAGTGCGAAGAGAAATGCAGACTGGTTTCAATCTCATAATGAAGAGCTGGAACCTGTCATAGCCGCTAAGCGCATTGCACTTTTGAACTACAAGAAAGCCCCCAGCGATTTAACATCCGCAGCACTTAAAGCAGCCAGAAGTACTGCACAAAGAACAGCTAGGCGTTGCGCAAACGACTACTGGCAACACCTATGCAGTCATATTCAGCTGGCCTCAGACACCGGAAACATCAGAGGAATGTATGATGGCATGAAGAGAGCTCTTGGGCCAACCATCAAGAAGATCAACCCCCTCAAATCTAAATCGGGGGACATAATCACTGACCAACGCAAACAGATGGACCGCTGGGTTGAGCACTACCTAGAACTGTACTCCAGGGAGAATGCTGTCACTGAGACTGCCCTCAATGCAGCCCAGCCTCTACCAGTCATGGATGAGCTGGACATACAGCCAACCAAATCGGAACTCAGTGATGCCATTGATTCCCTAGCCAGCGGAAAAGCCCCTGGGAAGGACAGCATTACCCCTGAAATAATCAAGAGTGCCAAGCCTGCTATACTCTCAGCACTACATGAACTGCTATGCCTGTGCTGGGACGAGGGAGCAGTACCCCAGGACATGCGCGATGCCAACATCATCACCCTCTATAAAAACAAAGGTGACCGCGGTGACTGCAACAACTACCGTGGAATCTCCCTGCTCAGCATAGTGGGGAAAGTCTTTGCTCGAGTCGCTCTGAACAGGCTCCAGAAGCTGGCCGAGAGCGTCTACCCTGAGGCACAGTGTGGCTTTCGTGCAGAGAGATCGACTATTGACATGCTGTTCTCCCTTCGTCAGATACAGGAGAAATGCCGTGAACAACAGATGCCCCTCTACATTGCTTTCATTGATCTCACCAAAGCCTTTGACCTCGTCAGCAGACGTGGTCTCTTCAGACTACCAGAAAAGATCGGATGTCCACCAAAGCTACTAAGTATCATCACCTCATTCCATGACAATATGAAAGGCACAATTCAACATGGTGGCTCCTCATCAGAGCCCTTTCTTATCCTGAGTGGTGTGAAACAGGGCTGTGTTCTCGCACCCACACTTTTTGGGATTTTCTTCTCCCTGCTGCTTTCACATGCGTTCAAATCCTCTGAAGAAGGAATTTTCCTCCACACAAGATCAGGGGGCAGGTTGTTCAACCTTGCCCGTCTAAGAGCGAAGTCCAAAGTACGGAAAGTCCTCATCAGAGAACTCCTCTTTGCTGACGATGCTGCTTTAACATCTCACACTGAAGAATGCCTGCAGAGTCTCATCGACAGGTTTGCGTCTGCCTGCAATGAATTTGGCCTAACCATCAGCCTCAAGAAAACGAACATCATGGGGCAGGATGTCAGAAATGCTCCATCCATCAATATTGGCGACCACGCTCTGGAAGTGGTTCAAGAGTTCACCTACCTAGGCTCAACTATCACCAGTAACCTGTCTCTAGATGCAGAAATCAACAAGCGCATGGGTAAGGCTTCCACTGCTATGTTCAGACTGGCCAAGAGAGTGTGGGAAAATGGTGCACTGACACGGAACACAAAAGTCCGAGTGTATCAGGCCTGTGTCCTCAGTACCTTGCTCTACGGCAGCGAGGCCTGGACAACGTATGCCAGCCAAGAGCGACGTCTCAATTCATTCCATCTTCGCTGCCTTCGGAGAATACTTGGCATCAGGTGGCAGGACTATATCTCCAACACAGAAGTCCTTGAAGCGGCCAACATCCCCAGCTTATACACACTACTGAGTCAGCGGCGCTTGAGATGGCTTGGCCATGTGAGCCTCATGGAAGATGGCAGGATCCCCAAAGACACATTGTACAGCGAGCTCGCCACTGGTATCAGACCCACCGGCCGTCCATGTCTCCGTTATAAAGACGTCTGCAAACGCGACATGAAATCGTGTGACATTGATCACAAGTCGTGGGAGTCAGTTGCCAGCATTCGCCAGAGCTGGCGGGCAGCCATAAAGACAGGGCTAAATTGTGGCGAGTCGAAGAGACTTAGTAGTTGGCAGGAAAAAAGACAGAGGCGCAAGGGGAGAGCCAACTGTGCAACAGCCCCAACAAACAAATTTCTCTGCAGCACCTGTGGAAGAGCCTGTCACTCCAGAATTGGCCTTTATAGCCACTCCAGGCGCTGCTTCACAAACCACTGACCACCTCCAGGCGCGTATCCATTGTCTCTCGAGATAAGGAGGCCCAAAAGAAGAATTACAAGTCTGGGGCTCTTATTTGTTCATTAGGTTATGTGCACTTGTCTCTCAGCTCCTTTCAGATGTGTGACGGTGAACTTTATAATCCTGTTAATGGAAATAAAGAATTCCATTTCTCTGTTTCTCTTGAGTGCAGCCGAGAACGTAGTAGATCTTGATCAGGTGAAGTTTTTGCACTGTGGCTTAATACATGGCAACAAATTGTAAAATGTTTCTTAAAATCTCATTGCTTCACAGATTTCAGGTCATACATGCAGTGTTGAAACAATGTTGTATTCTGCATGTTTATCACAGTATTAGATCTGAGTTTAGTAACTCAATGCAGCCCAGTCTCTGCCATTCATGGATGAGCTGGACGAACAGCCAACAAAATCGGAACACAGTGATGCCATTGATTCTCTAGCCAGTGGAAAAGCCCCTAGGAAGGATGGCATTACCCCTGAAATAATCAAGAGTGCCAAGCCTGCTATACTCTCAGCACTCCATGAACTGCTTTGCCTGTGCTGGGATAAGGGAGCAGTACCACAGGACATGCGCGATGCCAATATCATCACCCTCTATAAGAACAAGGGTGACCGCGGTGACTGCAACAATTACCGTGGAATCTCCCTGCTCAGCATAGTGGGGAAAGTCTTTGTTCGAGTGGTTTTAAACAGACTCCAGAAGCTGGCTGAGCGTGTCTACCCTGAGGCACAGTGCAGCTTTCGAGCAGAGAGATCCACCATTGACATACTGTTCTCCCTTCGACAGCTACAGGAGAAATGCCGCGAACAACAGATGCCCCTCTACGTTGCTTTCATAGATCTCACCAAAGCCTTTGACCTCTTCAGCAGACGTGGTCTCTTCAGACTACTAGAAAAGATCGGATGTCCACCAAAGCTACTAAGTATCATCACCTCATTCCATGACGATATGAAAGGCACAATTCAGCATAGCAGTGCCTCATCAGGCCCCTTTCCTATCCTGAGTGGCATGAAACAGGGCTGTGTTCTCGCACCCACACTGTTTGGGATCTTCTTCTCCCTGCTGCTCTTACTTGCATTCAAGTCTTCAGAAGAAGGAATTTTCCTCCACACAAGATCAGATGGCAGGTTGTTCAACCTTGCACGTTTAAGAGCGAAGACCAAAGTACGGAAAGTCCTCATCAGGGAACTCCTCTTTGCTGACGATGCTGCATTAACATCCCACACAGAAGAGTGTCTGCAGAGACTCATTGACAGGATTACGGCTGCCTGCAACGAATTTGGCCTAACCATCAGCCTCGAAAACAAACATCATGGGACAGGATGTCAAAACTGCTCCATCCATCAATATCGGGGACCACGCTCTGGAAGTGGTTCAAGAGTTCACCTCCGTAGGCTCAACTATCACCAGTAACCTGTCTCTCGATGCAGAAGTCAACAAGTGCATGGGAAAGGCGTCCGCTGCTATGTCTGGACTGGCCAAGAGGGTGTGGGAAAATGGCGCACTGACACGGAACACAAAAGTCCGAGTGTTTCAAGCCGTTGTCCTCAGTACCTTGCTCTATGGCAGCGAGGCCTGGGCAACGTATGTCAGCCAAGAGCGACGTCTCAGCTTATTCCATCTTCGCTGCCTCCGGAGAATCCTTAGCTTCAGGTGGCAGGATCGTATCTCCAACGCAGAAGTCCTTGAGGCGGCCAACATCCCAAGCATATACACCCTACTGAGCCAGCAGCACTTGAGATGGCTTGGCCATGTGAACCGCGTGGAAGATGGCAGGATCCCCAAGGACACATTGTACAGCGAGCTCGTCACTGTTATCAGACCCACTGGCCGTCCATGTCTCCACTTTAACGGCGTCTGCAAACGTGACATGAAGTCCTGTGACATTGATCACAAGTCGTGGGAGTCAGTTGCCAGTGATCGCCAGAGGTGGCGGGCAGCCCTAAAGGCGGGGCTAAAGAGTGGCAAATAGAAGAGACTTGGCAGTTGGCAGGAAAAAAGACAGAAGTGCAAGGGGAGAGCCAACTGTGAGCAGCCCTGACGACCAATTTTATCTGCAGCGCCTGTGCAAGAGTCCGTCACTCCAGAATTGGCCTTTATAGCCACTCCAGGCACTGCTCCACAAACTACTGACCACCTCTATGCACTTACCCATTGTCTCTCGAGACAAAGAGGCCAAAGAAGGTCACAGCTCTGGATATTGATAGCCAGAGATCAGGTTTAAGATTGTTGGAGTTGAGTGCTACGTTGATTAACAACTGGTAATTAAAACTAACTTATTAGAAGTTTTCTTTGTTCTCCCTGAGGTGAAGTTTACATGTGAAAAGAAATCTGTAGCATTTATTATTTTTCTGTAACAGGCTTTTAGCTGTGAGATTCTCAACTAATGTGCACTTGCATTACCACTTAACCTATGGTATGCAAAAACTAATATAAGCCATTGATATCCTAAATATACAACATCCACCTACATGTCCTGGCCAATCGCATAACTAGGGCTGTGGACAGGTCTTTAAACTAATGGGGGCTGGGGCTGGGGGTGGGGGTGGGGGCGGGGAGGGTTTAGGTAAAGGGAAATTTAGAAATCCAAAGAGAGGTCAGGGCATCGGAGCAGGATAGTGATGTGGGTAAGGCCCAACAGAATGGGACAGGAAGGGACAGAAAGTTTAACAAAAATTGTGCATCAGCAAATAAGGTCGTTGCAGGGCATACAGGTTAAAAATAAAATGAAATTCAAGTTCCTTTATGTGAATGCACGGAGCATCTGTAATAAGATAGATGAACTAGTGGCACAAATAGAGGTAAATGATCTAGATCTAATTGCCATTACCCTGACATGGTTACAAGGAGATCAAAGTTGGGAAATGAATATTCCAGGGTACACAATATTTTGGAGACAGAATGGTAAAGGAGGAGGAATAGCCCTGATACTAAAGGATGGCATAAGGACATTAATAAGGGATCTGGCCTCAGGAGATCATGAAGTAGAATCAGTTTGGGTGAAAATTCGTAATAGCAGGAGTCAGAAAACACTGGTGGGAGTAGTTTACAGGCCCCCTAACAGTTATTGGACAGAACATTAAACAGGAAATTATTGGAGCGTGTAAAAAAAGGTACTGTATTAATTGTAGGGGACTTTCATCTGCATATAGACTGGGACAATCAAATTGGCATCAATGGTCTGGAAGATGAATTTGTAGAATGTTTTTGTGACCGTTTCTTGGAGCACTGTTGTGGAGCTGACTAGGGATTTTTAGATTTAGAGATACAGCACTGAAACAGGCCCTTCGGCCCACCGAGTCTGTGCCGAACATCAACCACCCATTTATACTAATCCTACACTAATCCCATATTCCTACCAAACATCCCCACCTGTCCCTATATTTCCCTACCACCTACCTATACTAGTGACAATTTACAATGGCCAATTAACCTATCAACCTGCAAGTCTTTTGGCTTGTGGGAGGAAACCGGAGCACCCGGAGAAAACCCACGCAGACACAGGGAGAACTTGCAAACTCCATACAGGCAGTACCCGGAATCGAACCCGGGTCACTGGAGCTGTGAGGCTGCGTTGCTAACCACTGTGCCGCCCATAAAGCGGCCTTTATAGCCGCTATCTTAGGTCTCATGTAATTAAGCAGGGTTGATGAGCAATGTCATATAACATTCGGGCGGCGCAGTGGTTAGCACCGCAGCCTCACAGCTCCAGCGACCCGGGTTCGATTCTGGGTACTGCCTGTGTGGAGTTTGCAAGTTCTCCCTGTGACTGCGTGGGTTTTCGCCGGGTGCTCCGGTTTCGTCCCAAAGACTTGCAGGTTGATAGGTAAATTGGCCTTTATAAATTGCCCCGAGTATAGGTAGGTGGTAGGGGAATTGTGGGAATATGGGATTAATGTTCTTCTTTGGCCTCCTTATCTCGAGAGACAATGGATACGCGCCTGGAGGTGGTCAGTGGTTTGTGAAGCAGCGCCTGGAGTGGCTTTAAAGGCCAATTCTAGAGTGACAGGCTCTTTCACAGGTGCTGCAGAGAAATTTGTTTGTTGGGGCTGTTACACAGTTGGCTCTCCCCTTGCGCCTCTGTCTTTTTTCCTGCCAACTACTAAGTCTCTTCGACTCGCCACACTTTAACCCTGTCTTTATGGCTGCCCGCCAGCTCTGGCGAACGCTGGCAACTGACTCCCACGACTTGTGATCAATGTCACAGGATTTCATGTCGCGTTTGCAGACGTCTTTAAAGCGGAGACATGGATGGCCAGTGGGTCTGATACCAGTGGCGAGCTCGCTGTACAATGTGTCTTTGGGGATCCTGCCATCTTCCATGCGGCTCACATGGCCAAGCCATCTCAAGCGCCGCTGTCTCAGTAGTGTGTATAAGCTGGGGATGTTGGCCGCCTCGAGGATTAGTATAAATGGGTGGTTGATGGTTGGCACAGACTCGGTGGGCCGAAGGGCCTGTTTTGGTGCTGTATCCCGAAATAAATAAAATAAAAGATCCACTTGGGAAATAGTGAACATAATACCATTGAATTTCATGTTAAGTTTGAAAGTGACACATTTCAATCACAAACAAGAATCTTAAACTTAAACAAAGCCAATTACGAAGGTATGAGGGGAGAACTGGCTAAGGTTAATTGCGTAAATAGACTGGAAGATATGGTGGTAAATGAACAATGGGAAACATTTAAAGAAACAATTCAAAGGGTTCAACAAAAGTACATTCTGTTCAAAAACAAAAACTTGTCAAGAAAGACCTATCCGTGGCTCTCAGGAAGTTAAGGAGAGTATTAGCCTAAAAGAAGAGGCTTACAATGTTGCAAAAAATAGTCGCAAGTCTGAGGATTGGGAGTGTTTTAGAAACCAGCAAAGGGCCACCAAAAAGTTGAAAAAAGGGAAAAAAATAGAATGAGAGCAAACTGGCCAGAAATATAAAAACAGATTGTAAGAGCTTTTATATGTACATAAAAAGGAAGAGAGTAGCTAAAGTTGGTCCCTTAGAGGCAGGGACAGGAGAAATCATCGTGGGGAATGAGGAAATGGTACTGCACAAATATTTTGTGTCTGTCTTCACAGTCGAAAACACATGTTCCATACCAGAAATAGGCAGTAGCCTGGGGGCTAGAAAAGTGATGAACTTAAGGATATTGATAAAGGCTGAGAAAAAGTATTGGAGAAACTTGGACTAAAATCTGGCAAGTCCCCAGAACCAGATGGCCTGCATCCTAGGGTTCTAAAAGAGATACTGGATGTGCTGGCTATGATTTTCTAGAATTCCTTGGATTCAGAAATGATCCCGTCAGATTGGAAGTTGGCAAACGTTACACCACTTTTCAAGAAAGGAGGTAGAGAGAAAACAGGGAACTACAGGCTAGTTAGCCTAACATCAGTCGTTGGAAAGATGCTGAAAACTATTATCAAAGAAGTCTTAACATTGCACTTGGGAAAGCATAATATGATTAGAACAGGTCAGCATGGTTTTACTAAAGGGAGATCCTTTTTGACAAATTTATTCGATTTTTTGAGCATGTAACTAGTAGGGTAGATAAAGGGGAACCAATAGATGTAGTATATCTGGATTTTCAAAAGGCATTCGATAAGGTGCCACATAAAAGATTAACAGGCAAGATAAGGGCTCGTGGTGTTGGGGGTAATATGTTAGCATGGATAGAGGATTGGTTAACAGACAGGAAGCAGAGAGTGGGCATAAATGGGGCATTTTAATGTTGGTAGGCAGTGAATAGTGGGATACTGCAAGGATCAGTGCTGGGGCCTCAGCTATTTACACTATTAATGACTTGCATGAAGAGACAGAGTAATGTAACTAAGTTTGCTGACGATACAAAGCTCGATGGAAAGGTAAGCTGCGGAGAGGACGTAGAGAGGCTGCAAAGATATATAGACAGGTTAAGTGAGTGGGCAACAAGATGGCAAATGGAATATAATGTAGAGAAGTATGAAGTTGTTCACATTGGTCGTAAAAATAGAAAAGCAGAATATTTTTTAAAAGGTGTGAAGCTGGTAAGTGTTAATGTTCAGAGAGACTTGTGGGTACTCATACAAGGAATGTACAAAGTTAACATACAAGTGCAGCAGGCTATTAGGAAGGCAAATGGCATGTTGGCCTTTATTGCAAGGGGATTGGAGTACAGGAATAAAGAAGTCTTACTAAAGTTGTACAGGGCTTTTTTCAGACCGCACCTGGAATGCTGTGTGCAGTTTTGGTCTCCACATTTAAGAAGGGATGTACTTGCACTGGAGACAGTGCAACAAAGATTTACTAAATTGGTCCCTGGGATGAGGAGGTTGTCTTATGAAAGGCTTAGTAAATTGGGCCTAACTTCTCTGGAGTTTAGAAGAATGAGAGGCGATCTAATTGAGACATACAAGATTCTGAAAGGGCTTGATAGGGTAGAAGCTGAGAGATTGTTCCCACTGATCAAGGAATCTAGAACATGGGGGACACAGTCTCAGGGGAAGAGGCCAATCATTCAGGACTGAGATGAGGAGAAATTACTTCACTCAAAGGGTTGTGAATCCTTGGAATTCTCTACCCCAGATGGTTGTGGATGCACCATCATTGAATACATTTAAGGCTGGGATAGATAGATTTTTGGTCTCGCAGGGAATCAAGGGATATGGGGAGCAGGCAGGAAAGTGGAATTGAAGCCCAAGATCAACCATGATCATCTTGAATGGTGGAGCAGGCTCGATGGGCCAAATGGTCTACTTGTGCTCCTATTTCTTTTGTTCTTGTGTACCTGTTAAACCCATTGCACATAAGTTAACTAGTGATTGCAGTGATCAATTCGTCCTTAAGTTGTTTTAATTAAAAACCACATACAAAACATGTACATCATTAATCACTGGTCTTCCACTCACTCACTTTTCCAATGCAGAAGTAATATCACTAGAAGAGTGCACCAGCAGGTAAGGTCAGAGTTTGCAAGAATGGTTAAAAAGACAGAATTAAAGGCTTTGGACCTGAATGCGCACAGCTTTTGTAACAAAACAGATGAACTGACAGCACAAATAGCAATAAGTATGTGTGACCTGAAAGTCATTTCAGAGACATGGTTGCAAGGTGACTAAGGCTGGGACCATAATAGTCAACGGTATTTGACATTTCGGATGGACAGGAAGCTAGGAAAAGGTAGTGGGATAACCCTTTTAATTAAGGATGACCTTAGTTCAGAAGATCAAGATATAGAATCAGTTTGGGTAGCGATAAGTAATAACAAAGGTAACAAGTCACTTGTTATTTAAAGGCCCCGTTACAGTACATAAGAACATAAGAAATAGGAGCAGGAGTAGACCATTCAGCCCCTCAAGCCTGCCCCACCATTCAGTAAGATCATGGCTGATATGTCCCAGTCCTCAACTTCTCTTTCGGACCTGCTCTGCTGAACCCTCGACTCCCCGAGATTTCAAAAATCTATCTACCTCCTCCTTAAATACATTTAATGACCTAGCCTCCACAACTCTGAGGCAGAGAATTCCAGAGATTCACCACCCTCAGAAGAAATTCCTTCGCATCTCAGTTTTAAATGCATGCCCCCTTATTTTGTCCTCTAGTTCGAGAGTCCCCCACTAGTGGAAACTTCTTCTCAACATCTACCCTGTCAAGCCCCCTTAAAATCTTATATGTTTCTATAAGATCACCTCTAATTCTTCAAAGCGCCAATGAATAAAGGTCTAACCTGTTTAGCCATTCTTGATAAGACAACGCCTTCATCCCAGGAATCAGCCTAGTGAACCTTTTCTGAACTGCATCCAATGCTAGTATATTGTTCTTTAAATACAGGGACCAAAACTGTAGGCAGTATTCCAGTGTGGCTTCACCAACACCCAGTACAGTTGTAACAGGACCTCCCTACTTTTAAACTCTAACCCCCTAGCAATAAAGGCCAAAATTCCATTCACCTTCCTAATTACTTGCTGCATGCCAGCCTTTTGTGTTTCAAGCACAGGAACACCCAGATCCCTCTGTACTGCAATATTTTGTAGTCTTTCTCCATCTAAATAATCTGCCTTTTTATTCTTCCTACCAAAGTGGATTACCTCACACTTTCCCACATTGAACACCATCTGCCAAATTTTTGCCCTATCACTTAACCTATCTCTGTCCCTTTGCAGATTCTTTGTGTCCTCATCACAACATGTCTTCCCACCTATTTTTGTATCGTCAGCAAATTTGGATACACTACACTCTGTCCCTTCCTCTAAGTCATTAATATAGATAGTAAATAGTTGAGGCCCTAGGACCGATTCTTGTGGTACCCACTAGTTACGCTTTCCCACCTGAAAAAGACCCATTGATCCCGACTGTCTGTCTTCTGTGTGTTAGCCAATCCTCACTCCATGCCAACACATTACCCCCAATACCCTGAGCTCCAATTTTGTGCAATAACCTTTTATGTGGCACCGTATCAAACGCCTTCTGAAAATCCAAATACACAACATCTAATGGCTCCCCTTTATCCACTCTGCTTGTTATATCCTCAAAGAACTCTCACAAATTTGTCAAACATTATTTCTCTTTCATAAAACCATGTTGACTCTGTTTGATTGCATTATGCTTTTCCAAATGTCTTGCTATTTCTTCCTTAATAATGGACTCGAGCATTTTCCCAATGACTGATGTTAAGCTAACAGTTCAATAGTTTCCTGCTTTCTGTCTCCCACCTTTCTTGAATAGGGGTATCACATTAGCAGTTTTCCAATCTGCTGGTACCCTACTGGAATCCAGAGAGTTTTGCTATAATGACCAATGCCTCTAGTATCACTGCAGCCACTTCTTTTAAAACCCTTGGATGCAGGCCATCAGTTCCTGGCGACTTGTCTGCCTTTTGTCCCATCAGCTTGTCTAGCACCTTTTCCCTCGTGATAGAGATTGTAACAAGTTCCTCCCTCCCATTTACACCTTGTTCATTTATTGTTGGGATGTTTATAGTGTCCTCCACTGTGAAGACTGATGCAAAATAATGGTTTAAGTTATCTGTCATTTCCCTGTTCCCTGTTATGAGTTCCCCATCCTTATTCTATAAGGGCCCCACACTTACTTTAGCTACTCTCTTCCTTTTAATATACCCATAGAAGCTCTTACTGTTTGTTTTTATATTTCTTGTCAATTTTCTCTCGTAATCAATTTTCTCCCTCTTTATTAGTTTTTAGTCATCTGCTGCTGGTTTCTAAAAAAAAAATTCCCTATCCTCTGGCCTACCACTAGCTTTTGCCGCTTTATATGCCTTTGTTTTTGATTTGATACTTTCTTTAACTTCCTTTGTTATCCGCAGGTGTTTCATCATTCTCATTGAGTCCTTCCTTCTGACCAGAATAAGTGTTTGCTGAGTGTTTTGAAATATCTGCTTAAGAGTCTGCCGCTGCTCATCTACTGACTTTCCCTTTAATCTATTTTCCCAGTCCGCTTTAGACAACTCTTTCTTCGTATCTCTGTAATTGCCCTTGTTTAAATTGAAGGCACTGGTTTGAGACCTGAGTTGCTCACCCTCAAACTGAATTTTCAATTTTACCATTTTATGATCGCTTCCCCCTAAAGGATCCTTAACTACGAGGTTTGTTATTAATCCTACCTCATTACACATTACCAAATCCAAAATAAAGGCTAACATACCATTAGCCTTCCTAATTGCTTGCTGCACCTCCATCTAGGCTTTCAGTGACTTATTGACAAAGGCACCCAGGTCCCTTTGTACATCTACACTGTCTAATCTCTTACCATTTAAGAAATACTCTGCTCATCTGTTCCTCCTACCAAAGTGGACAACCTCACATTTTTCCACATTATAATCCATCTGCCAAGTTCTTGCCCACTCACTAAGTCTGTCCAAATTCTCTTGAAGCTGCTTTACATCTTCCTCACAACACACATTCCCACCTAGTTTTGTGTCATCCGCAAACTTGGAAATACCACATTTAAACCCCACATCCAAATCATTGATATATATTGTGAACAACTCAGCCCCCAAGCACTGGTCCCTGCACTATCCCACTAGCCACAGCCTGCCAACATGAGAATGACCTGTTTATTCCTACTCTCTGCTTTCTGCCTGTTAAACAATCCTTAATCCATGCCAATACATTACCTCCTATCCCATGTGCTTTAATTTTGCTAACCAACTTCCTGTGGGGGACTTTACCAAAGCCTTCTGAAAATCCAACTATACCGCATCTACCGACTCCCTTTTATCAATTCTGTTAGTAATGTCCTCAAAAAACTGCAACAGGTTCGTCAAACATGATTTCCCATTCATAAATCCATGTTGACTATGCCCAATCAGATCATTATTATCCAAGTATCCATTTATCACATCCTTTAGAATAGATTCTAGCATTTTCCCAACGACTGATGTAAGGCTAACAGGCCTGTAATTCTCCACAGATGCTGCCAGAACTGCTGAGTGTTTCCAGCATTTCTTGTTTTTATTTCAGATTTCCAGCATCTGCAGCATTTTGCTTTTATTTTATTCAGAATAATTAAGATATAGCTAATCCCTAATTAATCCCTTCTTAAGTAGTGGGGTTTGCGACCTTCCAATCTGCAGGAACTGCTCCAGAATCTATAGAATTTTGGAAGATGATAAATGCATCCACTATCTCCATAGCTATCTCAGCACTCTGGGATGTAGAATATCAGGTCCTGGGGACTTATCAATCTTCAGCCCCTTTAATTTCTGCAATACAACCTTCTTACTAATACTAATTTCCTTCAATTCCTCATTCCCCCTAATCCTTTGAACCTCTAATTCTGGGAGATTTTTTGTATCTTCCTCAGTGAAGACAGACACGGAGTAATCGTTTGGCTTCTCTGCCATTTCTCTATTCCCCATTATAAATTCTCCTGATTCTGCCTGTATTGGATCCACATTTGTCTTTGCCAAACGTTTCCTTTTTCCGTATCTGTAGAAGCTTTTACAGTCCGTTTTTATATTTTTTGCTTGCTTACATTCATGTTCTGTTCTTTATCAGTTTCTTGGTCCTCCTTTGTTGTATTCTAAAATCCTCATGTTTACTACTATTTCTGGCAACTTTATAGGCCTTTTCTTTTAATCGTATGCAATCTTTAACTTCCTTTGTTATCCACAGTTGACTGCCTTTTGGGGTTTTTGTGCCTTGAAGGAATGTATAGTTGCTGTAAACTATGTAATATTTCTTTAAAGACTATCCATCGCCTATGTACTGTCATATCTTTTAATGTATTTTCCCAATCCACCTCAGCCAATTTGCCCCTCATACCTTCATAATTTCCTTTGTTCAAATTTAACACCCTGGCTTCAGATTGAACTATCTCACTTTCAAGCATAATGTAAAGTTCTATCATATTCGGAGTTCCGAAGAAGGGTCACTGACCCGAAACGTTAACTCTGCTTCTCTTTCCACAGATGCTGCCAGACCTGCTGAGTGGTTCCAGCATTTCTTGTTTTTATTTCTATCATAGACTTGCAGGTTGATAGGTAAATTGGCCATTATAAATTGCCACTAGTATAGGTAGGTGGTAGGGAAATATAGGGACAGATGGGGATGTGGTAGGAATATGGGATTAGTGTAGGATTAGTATAAATGGGTGGTTGATGGTCGGCACAGACTCGGTGGGCCGAAGGGCCTGTTTCAGTGCTGTATCTCTTAAAAAAAAAAATATTATGGTCACTTATCCCTAAAGGTTCTTTTACAACAAGATTATTAATTAGCCTGTTCTCTAGTCGGTTCCTCAACGTGCTGCTCTAGAAAACCATCCCTAACACTTCAGAAACTTGTCCTCCACGCCATTAGCGTTCATTAGGTGGGAAACAGCCTATGCAGATTGAAGTCACCCATGATTACTGTATTACCCATGCTACATGCTTCTCTAATCTCCTGATTAATACCATGCTTCAAACTACCACTACTGTTTGGCCTATCAACAATTCCTACCAATGTTTGCTGCCCCTTGCTGTTTTTTTTTTGTAGAACATTACAGCGCAGTACAGGCCCTTCGGCCCTCGATGTTGTGCCGACCTGTGAAACCATCTGACCCACACTATTCCATTTTCATCCATATGTCTATCCAATGACCACTTAAATGCCCTTAAAGTTGGCGAGTCTACTACTGTTGCAGGCAGGGCGTTCCACGCCCCTACTACTCTCTGAGTAAAGAAACTACCTCTAACATCTATCCTATATCTATCACCCCTCAACTTAAAACTATGTCCCCTCGTGTTTGCCATCACCATCCGAGGAAAAAGACTCTCACTATCCACCCTATCTAACCCTCTGATTATCTTATATGTCTCTATTAAGTCACCTCTCCTCCTCCTTCTCTCCAACGAAAACAACCTCAAGTCCCTCAGCCTTTCCTCGTAAGACCTTACCTCCATACCAGGCAACATCCTAGTAAATCTCCTCTGCACCCTTTCCAAAGCTTCCACATCCTTCCTATAATGCGGTGACCAGAACTGCACGCAATACTCCAGGTGCGGTCTCACCAGAGTTTTGTACAGCTGCAGCATGACCTCGTGACTCCGAAACGCAATCCCCCTACTAATAAAAGCTAACACACCATATGCCTTCTTAACAGCCCTATTAACCTGGGTAGCAACTTTCAGGGATTTATGCACCTGGACACCAAGATCTCTCTGTCCATCTACACTACCAAGAATCTTCCCATTAGCCCAGTACTCTGCATTCCTGTTACTCCTTCCAAAGTGAATCACCTCACACTTTTCCGCATTAAACTCCATTTGCCCTCTCTCAGCCCAGCTCTGCAGCCTATCTATGTCCCTCTGTACCCTACAACATCCTTCGGCACTATCCACAACTCCACCGACCTTCGTGTCATCCGCAAATTTACTAACCCACCCTTCTACACCCTCTTTCAGGTCATTTATAAAAATGACAAACAGCAGTGGCCCCAAAACAGATCCTTGCGGTACACCACTAGTAACTAAACTCCAGGATGAACATTTGCCATCCACCACCACCCTCTGTCTTCTTTCAGCTAGCCAATTTCTGATCCAAAGCTCTAAATCACCTTCAACCCCATACTTCCGTATTTTCTGCAATAGCCTACCGTGGGGAACCTTATCAAACGCCTTACTGAAATCCATATACACCACATCCACTGCTTTACCCTCATCCACCTGTTTGGTCACCTTCTCGAAAAACTCAATAAGGTTTGTGAGGCACGACCTACCCTTCACAAAACCGTGCTGACCATCGCTAATGAACTTATTCTTTTCAAGATGATTATAAATCCTGTCTCTTATAACCTTTTCCAACATTTTACCCACAACCAAAGTAAGGCTCACAGGGCTATAATTACCAGGGCTGTCTCTACTCCCCTTCTTGAACAAGGGGACAACATTTGCTATCCTCCAGTCTTCCGGCACTATTCCTGTCGACAATGACGACATAAAGATCAAGGACAAAGGCTCTGCAATCTCCTCCCTGGCTTCCCAGAGAATCCTAGGATAAATCCCATCTGGCCCAGGGGACTTATCTATTTTCACACTTTCCAAAATTGCTAACACCTCCTCCTTGTGAACCTCAATCCCATCTAGCCTAGTAGTCTGAATCTCAGTATTCTCCTCGACAACATTTTCTTTCTCTACTGTAAATACTGACGAAAAATATTCATTTAACGCTTCCCCTATCTCCTCTGATTCCACACACAACTTCCCACTACTATCCTTGATTGGCCCTAATCTAACTCGAGTTATTCTTTTATTCCTGATATACCTATAGAAAGCTTTAGGGTTTTCCTTGATCATATCTGCCAATGACTTCTCGTGTCCTCTCCTTGCTCTTCTTAGCTCTCCCTTTAGATCCTTCCTGGCTAGCTTGTAACTCTCAAGCGCCCTAACTGAGCCTTCATGTCTCATCCTAACATAAGCCGCCTTCTTCCTTTTGACAAGCGCTTCAACTTCTTTAGTAAACCACGGCTCCCTCGCTTGACAACTTCCTCCCTGCCTGACAGGTACATACTTATCAAGGACACGCAGTAGCTGCTCCTTGAATAAGCTCCACATTTCGATTGTGCCCATCCCCTGCAGTTTCCTTCCCCATCCTACGCATCCTAAATCTTGCCTAATCGCATCATAATTTCCTTTCCCCCAGCTATAATTCTTGCCCTGCGGTATATACCTGCCCATCGCTAAGGTAAACCTAACCGAATTGTGATCACTATCACCAAAGTGCTCACCTACATCTAAATCTAACACCTGGCCGGGTTCATTACCCAGTACCAAATCCAATGTGGCATCGTCCCTGGTTGGCCTGTCTACATACTGTGTCAGAAAACCCTCCTGCACACACTGGACAAAAACTGACCCATCTAAAGTACTCGAACTACAGTATTTCTTAGCTCCACTCAAACAGATTCCATATTTTGTTCTTCCAATCGGAGATTCTCCCTTACTAATGTACTGATTCCATCCCTTATCAGCGCAACACCACCTCCTTTTCCTATTTGCCTATCCTTCCTAAATGTCGAATATCCTTGAATACTCAGTTCCCAGTCTTGGTCGCCATGTAGCCACATTTCCGTTATGGCAATTAGATCATACCCATTTACCTCTATTTGTGCCATGAAATCATCTACCTTGTTGTGAATGCTGCTTGCATTCAGGTAGAGTGCCTTTAACCATCTCGTCTTGACATTGTGCATTCTAAGGCTAGTTGATGCTCGCTTTTGTTTCGCCTGCCTTCTAATGTCACTTGCTACTTTTCTGCCTCCTTTTACCAGTTTTACTTCCTTCCAATTTGAGCTACCCCTCAGGTTCCCATCCCCCTGACAAGTTAGTTTAAACCCTCCCCAACATCACTAGCAAATCTTCCTGCGAGGATATTTGTTCCGGACCTGTTAAGGTGTAGCCCGTCCATCCTGTACAGGTCCCACCTGCCCCAGAACCGGTCCCCATGCCTCAGAAATCTGATGCCCTCCATTCTGCACCAAGTTTCCAGCCACGTGTTCAATCGATCAATTCTCCTATTCCTGTACTCGCTAGCATGTGACACTGGGAATAATCCTGAGATTACTGCTTTGGAGGTCCTATTTATTAATTTCCTTCCTAGATCCCTAAAATCTGCTTTCTGGGATCTCATCCCTCTTCCTACCTATGTCATTGGTACCAATGTGGACCATGATTTCTGGCTGTTCACCCTCCCCCAGAAGGATGTCCTGCAGCCGCTCCGTGACATCCTTGACCCTGGCACCAGGGAGGCAACACACCATCCTGGAGTCACATTTACTGCTCTAGAAACGCCTGCTTGATCTCCTGATTATCGAATCTCCTATCAATATTGCTCTTCCACTCTTCTTCCTCCTCTCCTGTGCAGTTGAGCCACCAGTAGTGCCCCAGATTTTTCTCTGGCTGCACTCCCCCGAAGAACCATTGCCCTCACCTGTATCCAAAATGGAAAACTGCTTAGCCAGCAAATTAGACTCAGGGGACTCCAGCACTGCCTGCCTGGTTCTCTTATACTGCCTGGCGGTCATCCATTCCCCCTCTGCCTGTGTGCTCCTAACCTGCGGTGTGACAACCTCCCTAGATGTGCTATCCACGTAATCCTCTGCCTCGCGGATGCACAGCAGTGACTCCAGCTGCCACTCGAGTTCCAAAACCCAGAGCTCAGGCTTCTGCAGCCGGTGAAACCTCCTGCAGATGTGTTTGTCTAGGAAACATGGTGTGTCCATGACATCCCACATACCACAGAACGTACATTCCACTTGGCCACGTTGACCTGCCATAGATTAACTTTCAAAACTTTTTATTCCAATGAGAAGTAAAATAACTTACCAGTTACTCACCAATCAACTTCCCTGTACCAGAGAGAGAGGCAGCTACCGGAGGCTGAAAAAAATTACTTATATAAATGATTTGGATGAAAAGACTGATTGTATGGTGGCTAAATTTACTGATGGCACAAAGGTTGGTAGGAAAGTAAGTTATCAAGAGGACATAGAGTCTACAAAGGAGTTTAGATAAGGTTGTGAGTGGGCAAAGATTTGGCAGATGGAGTACAATGTCAGAAAATGTGAACTTGTCCCCTTTGGCAGGAAGAATAGAAAAGCTGTAGATTATTTGAATGGGGAGAGATTGCAGAACTCTGTCGTTCAGAGGGATCTGGGTCTCCTGGTACATGAATCACAAAAGGTTGGTACAGCAAGTGATCAGGAAGGCAAATGGAATGTTGGTGTTTATTGCTAGGGGCATAGCTATGAAAGTAGAGACGTGTTGCTACGACTGTACAGTGCCTTAGATAGACAGCATCTGGAGTATTGTGTACAGTTTTGGTCTCCTTAAGGAAGGATATAATTGCATTAGAAGCAGCTCGGAGAAGGTTCACTCGACTGAATCCTGGGATGATGGGGTTATCTTATGAGGGAAGATTGGGCCTATACCCATTGGAGTTTAGAAGAATGAAAGGTGATCTTATTGAAGCATATAAGATCTTGAGGGGACTTGACGGGGTGAATGCTGAGAGGATGTTTCCCCTTGTGGGGGAGCCGAGAACTAGGGGACGCGGTTTAAAAGTTAGGGGTCTCCCATTTAAGACAGAGATGAGAAATCTTTTCTCTGAGGGTTGTGTGAACTGGGGAGCATAGTTTCAGAATAAGAGTTAAAAACAAGAAATGCTGGAAACACTTAGCAGGTCTGGCAGCATCTGTGGAGAGAGAAGCAGAGTTAACATTTTAGGTCAGTGATCCTTCATCAGAACTGGCAAATATTAGAAATGTGAAAGGTTTTAAGTCAGTAAAGTGGGTATGGGGCAAGAGATAACAAAAGAGAAGGTGATGAAGGGTCACTGATCTGAAACGTTGACTCTGCTCTCTCCACAGATGCTGCCAGACCTGCTGAGTATTTCCAGCATTTCTTGTTTTTATTTCAGATTTCCAGCATCTGCAGCATTTTGCTTTTATTTTATTCAGAATAATTAAGACTGAGAGGGGGAAGAATTTTTTTTCTTCTCAGAGGGTCGTTAATCTTTGGAATTCACTTGTCCAGAGAGCAGTGGTCATTGAATGTATTCAAGGCCGACTCAGATAGATTTTTGATAGACAAGGATTATGGGGACAGACAGGTACGTGGAGTTAAGGCCACCATCAGATCAGCCATGATCTTATGGAATGGTGGAGCAGGATCAAAGGGCCAAATGGCCTACTCTTCCTAATTCTTGTGTTGTTAGTGTTCTCAGTCCTGGTATGGGCTTTTTGCTTAGCAGTGAGATGTTTTGACCATTAGGCTGTGTTACGATGGGGCCTTGAGCAGATCCACTGATTCATTTCCTCAGTAAAATGTAGGGACCTCAAATTGAAACGTTGCATGAGGTTCTCGCGCAGCAAAGGTTGTCCCTGAAGCTCTTACCTCGTAAGCTACTACTGCTATATCTCTGCTCCAAACACTTGCTGATCTTTTCATTCAAGTCCAATTAATGCTGTGGCTTAATTGTCCCGTCAATGAACAGACCTGTAACCAGTCTTTAATTGTACAGGCTCTCTTTGAGAGCAGAAAAATGTACTTTGGAGGTGTATATGTTGACCAGCTCTTTGCAGATCTTTATTCAGGCTTCACAGGGTACATCATCTAGTCAGGTTATGTCATGTCAGGAGACAGCGTGGGCGGCACAGTGGCGCAGTGGTTAGCACCGCAGCCTCACAG
Organism: Heterodontus francisci; assembly: GCF_036365525.1. NCBI lineage: Eukaryota > Metazoa > Chordata > Chondrichthyes > Heterodontiformes > Heterodontidae > Heterodontus > Heterodontus francisci. Next base: position 286,810,547 of record NC_090371.1, on the reverse strand, counting down.
CTCCAGCGACCCGGGTTCAATTCTGGGTACTGCCTGTGTGGAGTTTGCAAGTTCTCCCTGTGTCTGCGTGGGTTTTCTCCGGGTGCTCCGGTTTCCTCCCACAAGCCAAAAGACTTGCAGGTTGGTAGGTAAATTGGCCATTATAAATTGCCCCTAGTATAGGTAGGTGGTAGGGAAATATAGGGTCAGGTAGGGATGTTTGGTAGGAATATGGGATTAGTGTAGGATTAGTATAAATGGGTGGTTAATGGTCGGCACAGACTCGGTGGGCCGAAGGGCCTGTTTCCGTGCTGTATCTCTAAACTAAACTAAACTAAGCATGTACCAGTTGAAGTATCTCCCTTCAAGTAAGATGTAAAGTGATCTTTTTTGTTGTAGTACTTCACCCTGACCTAGTTGCACCTTTATTTTCAACAAAATTTATAAAATTAACTGTCATTTGGACAAATGTGGATTAATTAAAGCAAGCCAGCACGGATAAGGGAGGCGGTGGCATAGTGGTATTGTCACTGGACTAGTAACGCAGAGACCCAGGGTATCGCTCTGGGGACATGGGTTCGAATCCCACTATGGCAGAAGGTGGAATTTGAATTCAATTAATAAAAGCTAGTCTAATGGCCATGAAACCATTGTCGGTTGTTGTAAAAACCAATCTGGTTCATTAATGTCCTTTCGGGAAAGGAAATCAGTCCTTACCTGGTCTGGTCTACATGTGACTCCAGACCCACAGCAATCAGGTTGGCTCTTAAGTGCCGTCTGAAATAGCAAGCCACTCAGTTGTATCGCTACAAAGTCAATAAGGAATGAAACCAACGGACTACCCGGCATCGACCTCGGCACCGGAAACGACAACGGAAAACCCAGCCCTGCCGACCCTGCAAAGTCCTCCTTACTAACATCTGGGGGCTTGTGCCAAAGTTGGGAGAGTTATCCCACAGACCAGTCAAGCAATAACCTGACATAGTCATACTCACAGAATCGTACCTTACACACAGACAGGACAGACCCAGCAGAGGTGACAGCACAGTGGTATACAGTCGGAAGGGAGTTGCCTTGGGAGTCCTCAACATCGACGTCAGACCCCATTGCATCAGGTCAAACATGGGCAAGGAAACCTCCTGCTGATTACCATCTACTGCCCCCCCATAGTTGATGAATCAGTACTCCTCCATGTTGAACATCACCTGGAAGAAGCAGTGAGGGTGGCAAGGTCGCACAATGTACTCTGGGTGGGGGACTTCAATGTCCATCACCAAGAGTGACTTGGTAACACCACTACTGACCGAGTTGGCCAAGTCCTAAATTATATAGCTGCGGTAGGTGGTAAGGGAACCAAGAGGGAAAAATATACTTTACTTTGTCCTCACCGATCTGCCTGCCACAGATGCATCTGTCCTTGACAGTATTGGTCGGAGTGACCGCCGCACAGTCCTTTGGAGACAAAGTCCCATCTTCACATTGAGCAATGCCCACCATCGTGTTGTGTGGCACTACTACCGTGCTAAATGGGATAGATTTTGAACAGATCTAACAATGTAAAACTGGGCATCCGTGAGGCTCTGTGGGCCATCATTAACAGCAGAATTGTACTCGACCACAATCTGTAAACTCATGGCCCAGCATATCCCCCACTCTACCATTCCATCAAGCAGGGTACCAAGCCTGGTTCAATGAAGAGTGCAGGAGGGCATACCAGGAGCAGCACGATGCATACCTCAAAATGAGTTGTCAACCTGGTGAAGCTACAATTCAGGACTACTTGTGTGCCAAACAGCGTAAGCAGCGTGCGATAGTCAGAGCTAAGCGATCCCATAACCAATGTTTCATATCCAAGCTCTGCAGTCCGGCCATGTCCAGTTGTGAATGGTGGTGGATAATTTAACAACTAACAGGAGGAGGTGGCTCCATAAATATCCCCATCCTCAATGATGGGGGAGCCCAGCACATCAGTGCAAAAGATAAGGCTGAAACATTTGCAACAGTTTTCAGCCAGAGGTGCCGAGTTGATGATCCATCTTGGCCTCTGCTTGAAATGCCCAGCATCACAGATGCCAGTCTTCAGCCAATTCGATTCACTTCGTGTGATATCAAGAAACGACTGAAGGTACTGGACCCTGATAACATTCCGGCAATAGTACTGAAGACCTATGCTCCAGAACTTGCTCCGCCCCTAGCCAAGCTGTTCCAGTACAATACTGGCATCTACCCGACAATATGGAAAATTGCCCAGCTAGGTCCTGTCCACAAAAAGCAGGACACATCCAAGACAGCCAATTACCACCCCATCAGTCTACTCTCAATCATCAGTAAAGTGATGGACGGTGTCGCAGGCAGTGCTGTCAAGTGGCACTTGCTTAGCAATAACCTGCTCACCTGATGCTCAGTTTGGGTTTCACCAGGGCCACTCAGCTCCAGACCTCATTACAGCCTTGGTTCAAACATGGATAAAAGAGCTGAATTCCAGAGGTGAGATGAGAGTGACTGCCCTTGACATCAAGGCAGCATTTAAACGAATGTGGCATCAAGGAGCCCTAGCAAAACTGGAGTCATTGGGAATTGGGGAAAACTCTCTGCTGGTTAGAGTCATACCTGGCGCAAAGGAAGATGGTTGTGGTTGTTGGAGGTCAATCATCTCAACTCTAGGACATCATTGCAGGAGTTCCTCAGGGTAATGTCCTAGGCCCAACCATCTTCAGCTGCTTCATCAATGACCTTCCTTCATTCATATGGTCAGAGGTGGGGATGTTTGCTGATGATTGCACAATGTTCAGCATTATTCGCGACGACTTAGATACTGAAGCAGTCGTGTAGAAATGCAGCAAGACCTGGACAACATCCAGGCTTGGGCTGATAGGTGGCAAGTAACATTCATGCCACACAAATGCCAGGCCTTGATCATCTCCAACAGGAGAGAATCTCACCATCTGCCCTTGACATTCAATAGCATTACGATCACTGAATTCCCCGCTATCAACATCCTGGGGGTTACCATTGACCAGAAACTGAATGGGAGTAGCCATATAAGTATCATGGTTACCAGAGCAGGTCAGAGGCTAGAAATCCTGCGGCAAATAACTCACCTCCTGACTCCCCAAAGTCTGTCCACCATCTACAAGGCACAAGTCAGGAGTGTGATGGAATACTGTCCACTTGCCTGGATGGGTGCAGCTCCAGCAACACTCGAGAACAAAGAACAGTACAGCACAGGAACAGGCCATTCGGCCCTCCAAGCCTGCGCCGATCTTGATGCCTGCCGAAACTAACACCTTCTGCACTTCCGGGTCCCATATCCCTCTATTCCCTTCCTATTCATATATTTGTCAAGATGTCTCTTAAACGTCGCTATCGTATCTGCTTCCACCACCTCCCCTGGCAGCAAGTTCCAGGCACTCACCACCCTCTGTGTAAAAAAACTTGCCTCGCACATCCCCTCTAAACTTTGCCCCTCTCACCTTAAACCTATGTCCCCTAGTAACTGACTCTTCCACCCTGGGAAAAAGCTTCTGACTATCCACTCTGTCCATGCCGCTCATAACTTTGTAAACCTCTATCATGTCACCCCTCCACCTCCGTCGTTCCAGTGAAAACAATCCAAGTTTTTCCAACCTCTCCTCATAGCTAATGCCCTCCAGACCAGGCAACATCCTGGTAAACCTCCTCTGTACCCTCTCCAAAGCCTCCACGTCCTTCTGGTAGTGTGGCGACCAGAATTGTACGCAATATTCTAAGTGTGGCCTAACTAAGGTTCTGTACAGCTGCAACATGACTTGCCAATTTTTATACTCTATGCCCGACCGATGAAGGCAAGCATGCCGTATGCCTTCTTGGCTACCTTATCCACCTGCGTTGCCACTTTCAGTGACCTGTGGACCTGTACGCCCAGATCTCTCTGCCTGTCAGTACTCCTAAGGGTTCTGCCATTTACTGTATACCTCCCACCTGCATCAGACCTTCCAAAATGCATTACCTCAAATTTGTCCGGATTAAACTCCATCTGCCATTTCTCCACCCAAGTCTCCAACCGATCTATATCCTGCTGTATCCTCTGACAATCCTCATCATTATCCGCAACTCCACCAACCTTTGTGTCGTCCGCAAACTTACTAATCAGACCAGCTACATTTTCCTCCAACTCATTTATATATACTGTGCAACAGCCCCAACAAACAAATTTCTCTGCAGCACCTGTGGAAGAGCCTGTCACTCCAGAATTGGCCTTTATAGCCACTCCAGGCGCTGCTTCACAAACCACTGACCACCTCCAGGCGCGTATCCATTGTCTCTCGAGATAAGGAGGCCCAAAAGAAATATATATATATATATATTACAAACAGCAAAGGTCCCAGCACTGATCCCTGCGGAACACCACTAGTCACATCCCTCGATTCAGAAAAACACCCATCCACTGTTACCCTCTGTCTTCTATGACCGAGCCAGTTCTGTATCCATCTTGCCAGCCCACCTTTGATCCCGTGTGACTTCACCTTTTGTACCAGTCTGCCATGCGGGACCTTGTCAAAGGCTTTACTGAAGTCCATATAGATAACATCCACTGCCCTTCCTTCATCAATCATCTTTGTCACTTCCTCAAAAAACTCAATCAAATTAGTAAGACACGACCTCGACACCATCCAGGACAAAGCAGCCCACTTGATTGGCACCTCATTCACAATCATTCAGTCACTTCCTCCATCACCGACGCACGGTGGCAGCAGTGTGTACCGTCCACAAGATACATTGCAGCAACGCACCAAGGCTCCTTAGCTAGCACCTGCCAAGTCTGCAGCTCTCTACCACTGGAAGGACAAGGGCAGCAGATGCATGGGAACATCACCACCTGCAAGTTCCCTTCCAAGTCACACACCATCCTGACTTGGAACTATATCGCCGTTCCTTCACTGTCACTGGGTCAAAATCCGAGAACTCCCTGCCTAACAGCACTGTTGGCGTACCTACCCTACATGGACTGCAGCAATTCAAGAAGGCAGCTCACCACCACCTTCTCGAGCAATAGCGAAGTCCACATCCCAGGAATAAATTTTAAAAAAAAGTTGATAAAGGCAAATCGTGTTTAACCTTATTTGAGTTTTTTGATGAAGTAACCGAGAAGGTGGATGATGGTAATGCGTTTGATATGTACATGGACTTGCAAAAGATGTTTGATTAAGCTGCCACCTAACAGGCTTGTCAGCAAAGTTAAAGCCCATGGAATAAAAGGGGCAGTAGCAGCGTGGATACAAAGTTGGCTTATTGACAGACAGCAGAGAGTCGTGGTGACCAGTTGTTTTTCAGACTACAGTCGGGTTACCTCGGCGTTGGTGTTGGGACCATTGCTTTTCTTGATCTATATTAATGACGTCGACTTGGGCGTGCATGGGACAGTTTCAAAATTTGCAGATGACATCCCTTGGAGGTATTGGAAACGGAATTCAACCCGGATTAGTGTGAGGTGATGCATTTGGGGAGGTCGAACAAGGCAAAAGAATACACAAATAATGGGAGAAGGTGTAGAGAAAGTGAGGGACCTTGGAGGATCCCTGAATGTAACAGGACAGGTAGATTAGGTGTTTAAGAAAGCATATGGAATTGTTTCCTTTATCAGCTGAGGTATAGAATATTAGAGCAGGGAGGTTATGCTGGAACTGTATAACTCATTAGTTAGACCACACTTGAGTACTTTGTGCAGTTCTGGTTACTGCATTACAGAAAGGATGCAATTGCACCCCTTCCTCCCCTTCCCACGATATCTTACCCTGTTCTTAGGAACAGAGGACTCTACAAGAACGGAAAAGACTATAAAATCATAGAATGATGTATCACAGAAGGAAGACATTCAGCCTGTCATGTTTTTGTTGCTCTTTCATGAGATGTGGTCATTGCCCGTCCCTAATCGCCCCTGACAACTAAGTGGCTTGCTGGGCTGTTTGAGTCCACCACATTGCTGTGGATCTGCATTCACATGTAGGCCAGACCGGGTAAGGATAGCAGATTTCCTTCCCTAAAGGACAGTAGTGAACCAGATAGGTTTTTACAACAATTGATAGTTTCATGGCACCATTACTGAGATTCCAGATTTTATGAATTAATAAATTAATTATTTGAATTTAGATTCCACCAGCCACTGTGGTGAGATTTGAACCTGTCTCTTCATGGCATTAGCTTGGGCCTCTGGACTACTAGTCTAGTGACATTACCACGACGCCACTGTCTCCCTTCATGCCTGTGCTGGCTCTTAGGTGGAGCTATCCAATTAGACCCCCTGCACTTTCCCTGTTGTCTTGCAATTATTTTCCCTTCAAGTATTTATTCAATTCCCTTTTGAAAGTCATTAATGAATCTGCTTCCACTGCCCTTTCAGGCATTGAATTCCAGATCATCATAACTTGCTGTGTAAAAAAGATTATTTCCTCATGTTGTCTCTGGTTCTTTTGTCAATTGCCTTAAATCTCTGGTTATCGACTCTCCTACTCCTGTCTATATGAAAACCGTTCATAATTTTGAACACTTTCTTTCAAATTTCCTCTTAACCTTCTAAGGAGAACAAGCCCAGTTTTGTTTCGTAACTGAAGACCCTCATCCATGGTACCAGATTGGTAACTTTTTCTGCAACTTCTCCAAGTCCTTGACATCCTTCCTAAAGTGTGGTTTGTCATGCAGGCTCCCACCTGCCAAGAATGAGGCACATTAATTTTGCTACATGGACATTAAACTTCAAATTGTTGCTGGGAAGATGAGATGGCCTGATACAAGGAATTGCCAGGCCCCTGGCTGGAAGGACATTTTTGTATAGTAACAGACACTACTTGGAACAAAGGACCAGTCCCTGCTCCCAATACACAAAACAGATGTGATCAGATCAGTTTAGTCACATGACTAACAGGCTGTTGCAGAGTTTGAACTGAGAGTTTTAAATAGAGAAAGTGTTTGAAGACAGAAATCTCTTGGCTCCTGGATTGAAAAGAGCCTCTCCTGTCTGCTTCCATCTCTTTCTCACCAGCTTCAGAATTCATTGAAGGTATATGAACCCCAAGAGAGAAAAGTCTCCTACAGTGAACAAGGTTTAAGAAGAATACTGGGCCCCAACGAAAAGCAAGGACTCTACAGTGAGCTTGAAGAACTGTAACAACTCTTCAGATATTGCCTCAAACCTTTCTCCTTCATTTTTTCTTCTGCTCTTTTCTGTCCCTATCTGCATGTGTGTATCACGTATGAATGCTAGCATGGACGCATTGTGTATCCGTAGGCATTAACCGAATTAGAGTTTAAGTTTTAATAAATTTCACCTTTCTTCTTTAAACCTAAGAAAGTTTGTTTGTGCTTGTTTCTTAACCTTATAATTGGAAAGTGGTGAACAAAGATTCACCAAGGGGGAGCTCAAAACACTGTGTGTTTTAAATTAAACCCTGTTACAATAAGACCAGATGAAGGCTGAGAGGGACCCCTAGACATCTTTCTCACCTGGTTGTAACAGGCTCCAGAATTAAACACAGTACTCCAGCTGAGGCATAACAAGTGTTGTATAAAGGTTTAGCATAACTTCCTTGTTTTTGTACTCCATGCCTCTGTTTTATAAAGCCAAAAGTCCCATTTGCTGTTTTTAACACCCATCTCAATTTATCCTGCCACCGTCAAAGATTTGAGTGCACACACCCCCTGGGTGTGCCTCTTGCATCCCCATTAAAATTTTACCATTTAGCTTATATTACCTGTCCTATGTCTTAGGTAGCACTTTCCACTTGTGTGCATTAAATTTCATCTGCCGCATTTTTCCATTTCACCAGTCTGCCTATGTCCTCGTGAAGTCTGTGAAGCCTCTTACCATCCTCCTTGCTATTTACTACATTTCTAGGTATCGTACCATCTTCAAACTTAAATTATGCCCAGTACACCCAAGTCTAGGTTATTAATATATATCAAAGGGAGCTGTGTTCCTAAAACTGACCTCTGGGGAACACCACTGCACATTTCCCTCCAGTCTGAAAAACAACTGTTCACCATTATGCTCTGCTTCTGTCCCTTAGCTAATTTTGCATCAATGCTGCCACTCCTGCTTTAATCTCATGGGTTTTAATTTTTTTTTATTTCATGGAATGTGGGCGTCGCTGGCCAGACCAGCATTTATTGCCCATCCCTAATTGCCCTTGAGATGGTGGTGGTGAGCTGCTGCCTTGAACCGCTGCAGTCCATCTAGTGCAGGTACACCCATAGTGCTGTTAGGGAGGGAGTTCCAGGATTTTGACCCCGCGACAGTGAAGGAACGGCGATATATTTCCAAGTCAGGATGGTTTGTGGCTTGGAGGTGAACTTGTAGATGATGGTGTTCCCACGCACCTGCTGCCCTTGTTCTTCTAGGTTGAAGAGGTCACGGGTTTGGAAGGTGCTGCCAAAGGAGGCGTGGTGAGTTGCTACAATGCATCTTGTATATGGTACACTGCTGCCACTGTGCGTCGGTGATGAAGGGAGTGAATGCTGAAGATGGTGGATGGGGTGCCAGTCAAGTGGGCTGCTTTGTCCTGGATGGTGTCGAGCTTCCTGAGTATTGTTAGAGCTGCACTCACTCAGGCAAGTGGAGAAAACTGCATCACACTACTGACTCGTGCCTTGTAGATGGTGGAATGGCTTTGGGGAGTCAGGAGGTGAATTTATCTCGGCAGAATTCCCAGCCATCTGTTTTTGCAACCACACTATTTATGTGACTGCTCAGTTCTGGTCAATGGTAACCCCCAGGACGTTGATAGTGGGGGATTCACCAATGGTCATGTCATTGAATGTCAAGGGCAGATAGTTAGATTCTCTCTTGTTGGAAATCGTCATTGCCCAGCACTTGTGTGACGCAAATGTTTTCCCACTTATCAGCCCAAGCCTGAATGTTGTCCAGGTCTTGCTACATATGGACATGGACTGCTTCAGTATTTGAGTAGTTGCAAATGGTACTGAACGTCGTACAATAATCAGCGAACATCCCACTTCTAACCTTACAATGGAGGGAAGGTTATTAATGAAGCAGCTGAAGGTAGTTGGGCCTAGGACGCTACCCTGAGGAACTCCTGCATTAATTTTGATAACGGGTCTATTATGTGGTCGTTTATCAAACACCTTTTTAAAATGATATAAGATTAATAAATAGTAAATCTATAAAATATGAATATTAGCAAAAGGAGTTATGAGTCTTTTCCCTTTTTCTATGCTATCACATCAGGAAATGAGGTTGGTAATCTACCATTTATATCTAATAACTACAAGATAGCAAACTAGAGTTGTTTGAATAGCCTTGCATAACCCAGTCTAAATTGTATTAAATTAGGCAGACCCAAGCTGGTCACAACCAGAATGCATTCAAATACTGCCCAATGTGGGCAGTATGGTTTAGAAAGGTTCAGATCCCCATGCCTTCAACATGGCACTGGGATCACAGATGAATCTTTCAGTTGGTTGGCTGCTGTCGCATTGGCTCCTCTGGTGAGTTGCGTCTGTGGGTGTTGTTTGAGCTTAGCTTGCACATATGTTAACATCCTGTACTTGCACTGTAAACTTACTCTTCGGCTTAAACTACTCCTTTTATTATTCCTTCATTTTGAGAGGTCTCATTTAGATCCAGCTGAATAGGTTCCAACTCACTGGACCTGGGAATGCCGGAATGTGCGGGTTCCCCCTTCATGAACCAGGGAATGCCGGAATGTGTGCGTTCTAGCTTCATGAACCTGGGACTGCTGGAATGTCCGGGTTCTAGCTTCATGAACTTGGGAATGATGGAATGTGCAGGTTCTAGCCCCATGGATCTGGGAATGCCGGAACGTGTGGGTTCTATCACCATGAATCTGGGAACGTTGGAATGTGAGGGTTCCATCTCCACGGACCTGGGAACTCTGGGATACGCAAGTACTTTTGAGTTTGTTTTGCTGGAACCAAGAATTAATCTTTGTTTTACAAAAGATGATCGGGTTTCCTACCTGCTTTAATTATTGAAGCCTTCAATTGCCGTTTATGCGAAAGGGTTCCCATAACTTTTTTTGAAATTTCGCACTTGCTTCCCCTTTGCTTCCTTGAGTGAGATGTTGCACATATTTACCACTTTATGTGAAGAAATTCTATCTTAACTGTGCATTCCCCTTTCTCACCTGTTTGAATCGATGACCCTTTGTCTTAGAGCATGTGTTAATATTGACAATCTCTCTGAGATCCTGTTTATCTGGTAGTAATGGAGCCCTTTCATTGGAACTAAAGGAATTCATACCTTTAGACAAACCGGGTTTTAAAACAATTAGTATAACTAATAGAACAACATGCCTGCCTTCGTACCTCTGGAGGGGATTTTTGTTGTGTTGCATGTAGCACCAATTTAATGTATTTTTGCCACCACATTTTTAATTTGATAGAGTCTATATATATATGCAGATATCATGAATTAGATACTTCTTTTGAGGTCTGAAATATTTTCAGTGTCTGCTTACAATATCTGTCCCGGGGCAGTGCACTTCTGTGAAACTGGGTCAGAGATTGAGTAGCTGCCCTGTCTGCAACTAAATTCTGCAATCATATCAAACTACAGTAGCAATGTTCCTTTGGTTTTAATGGTAAGTAGTTCATTCATGAAAACAGGGATATCGTTAGCCGCTGCTGGATCTTGCTGCTTAAATATTCCTGCCTAAGGCATATTATTCCTTCAAAAAGTTATGAATTTAAATGATTTTCATTTATTAATACCCACTTTCATCAATTCTCCTGCCAATTTGCCTGTGATCAAGAAAAAAATGAACAGAGCATTTAGAAAATATTGTTTTGTTTATGGGGACGTTTCAGGTTGGGTAATGCAGGTAATAATGTCCCAAAAACACATTTAGTAAATTTTCTTTGGATATCTTTGTTCTTGCACCATGGCTCAATGTCAAGTTCAAAGCCAAACTTAATATTTGCTGGAGCTTCCAGTGCTGATGAAAGGTCACAGAACTGAAACATTAACTCTGCTTCTCTCTCCACAGATGCTGCCTGACCTGCTGAGTATTTCCAGCACTTTCTATTTTTACTTTATGAATATCTGCTGGATTTTGCACATAAACATTTAACAGAATTGATGTGACCTGGAATGGTATCCATTCAGCAGAGCATTTCTTAACTTGAACAATAAGTTCTTTAACCACTTCAGATCTTGTTAAACCATGGGCACTAATCCAAAGAAAGATAAGTTTGGTAGTTACTTAGTTAATAAGGATTTGATAACTAGTTTAACTTACAGACTCAAGTAAGTGATTTGCAAACTTGATTACTTATTTAGGCTTGAATCACTCCTTTCCTACATGGGGATGTTGTTCGGCCCCAACAATTTTTAATTTTCTCTGCTTCTCACGGTTGCATTTTAACAAAATGTTAGTTTTCTTGTATTGTGCTTTATTTTTGAGGTGTTTGCATCATGCAGTGTGAAGGAGATCCCAGGTCTGAGAGTTAGTTAATCTCGGTGGTGCCAGTGGGAGTGTGATGTTCATTATGGTAAAGCTCACTGCAGAAGCAGTTTGGGTAGAGATGAGAAATCAAAAAGACAAGAAGTCACTTGTAGGAGTGGTGTGCAGGCCACCTAATATTAACCACACTGTGGGATGGGGTATAAAGGAAGAAATAATGGCAGCTTGTCAGAAAGGTACAGCGATAATGAATTATGGGGCATTTTAACCTACACATAGACTGGAAAAATCAGATGGGCAGAGATAGCCTAGATGAGGAGTACATAGAATGTTTTTGGGATAATTTCTTGGAACAATACGTTCTGGAGCCAACCAGAGAGCAGGCTATACTAGACCTGGTATTGTGCAAGATAGGAATAATTAGTGACCTCATAGTTAAGGCGCCCCTAGGTCGCAGCGATCATAATATGATTGAATTTTACATTCAGTTTGAGGGAGAGAAGAGTGGGTCCAAGACTAGTATTTTAAACTTAAATAAGGGCAATTGTGGGGGCATGAAAGCAGAGCTCGCTAAAATGAACTGGCAAATCAGGTTAAGGGATAGGTCAATAGAGATGCAGTGGCAGACATTTAAGGGGATATTTCAGAATACACAGAATAGATGCATTTCAATGAAAGAAAACTTCCAAGGGTGGGACCCGCCATCCGTGGTTAACTAAAACAGTTAAAGATAGTATCAAACTTAAAAAACCTATAATTGTGCAAAGATGGGAGGCAGGTCAGAAGATTAAACAGAATATAAAAAACCAGCAAAGAATGACTAAAAGATTGATGAAGGTAAAATTAGAGTACGAGAGAAAGCTAGCTAGAAATATAAAGACAGATAGTAAGAGTTTCTATAGATATTTAAAAAAGAAAAGAGTTAACAAAGTGAGCGCTGGTCCTATAAAAAGTGAGTCTGGGGAATTAATAATGGATAATGAGATGACAGATGAATTGAACAGATATTTTGCATTGGTCTTCACTATTGAGGATACAAGTAACATCCCAGTATTAGCTGTAACTATATACAATACTCTTAAGTGCAGTCTCACCAATGCCCTGTACAGTTTTAGCAAGACTTCCCTACTTTCTACTCCATCCTCCTTGCAATAAAGGCCAACATTCTATTTGCCTGTGTAATTACTTACTGTACCTGCATTCTAACTTTCTGTGACTCTTGTACAAGGACACCCAGATGCCTCTACTGCAGCATTCTGCAGTCTTTTCATTTAAATGATATTCTTTTTTTATATTCTTCCTGCGAAAAGTGGACAACTTCACCTTTTTCCACATTATACTCCATCTGCCAAACTTTTGCCCACTCACAACCTAGCTATATTTCTTTGCAGACACTTTGTGGTCTCACAATAATAACAAGAAATGCTGGAACCACTCAGCAGGTCTGGCAGCATCTGTGGAAAGAGAAGCAGAGTTAACGTTTCGGGTCAGTGACCCTTCATCGTGGTCTCACAACTTGCTTTCTTACCTATAGGAAATAGGAGCAGGAGTAGACCATTCAGCCCATCGAGCCTACTCATAAATTTGTCAAACATGATTTTCCTTTCACAAAACCATGTTGACTCTGTCTGATTGCATTATGGTTTTCTAAATGTCCTGCTACTACTTCCTTAATAATGGATTCTAGCATTTTCCCAATGACAGATGTTAGGCTAACTGGCCTATAGTTTCCTGCTTTCTGTCTCCCTACTTTCTAGAATAGAGTTGTTACATTTGTGGTTTTCTAATCTGCTGGAACCTTTTCAGAATCGAGGGAATTTTGGAAGTTTACAACTAATGCATCCACTATCTCAGCAGCCACTTGTTTTAAGACCCGAGGATGTAGGTCATCGGGTCCAGGGGAGTTGTCAGCCTTTAGTCCCATTAGTTTTCCTAGTACCTTTTCTCTAGTGATAGTGATTATTGTAAATTTCTCCCTCGCTTTTGCCTCTTGATTTTGTACGATTCTTGGAATGCTTTTTGTGTCTTCTGCTGCGAAGACGGATACAAAATACTTGTTCAAGGTCTCTACCATCTTTGTTTCCCATTATTAATTCCCCAATCTCATCCTCTAAGGGATCAACATTTACTTTAGTTACTATTTTCCTTTTTATTTACTTGTAGAAGCTCTTATTGTGTGTTTTTATATTTCTTGCTAGTTTACTTTCATACTCTAATTTCTCACTTTTTTAGCCATCATTTGCTGGTTTCTAAAATGTTCCCAATCTTGTGGCTTACTGCTGATTTTCTTTCAGTTTGACACTATCCTTAACTTCCTTAGTTAACCATGGATGATGCATCCTTCTCAGAGTCTTTCTCAATGGAATATGTCTTTGAGAGTTATGAAATAACTCTCTTAACCACTTTACCCAGTCCACTTGAGCCAACTCTATCTTCATACCCTTGTAATTGCCTTTGTTTAAGACACTAGTTTCAGACCCAAATTTCTCAACCTCAAATTGAATGCGAAATTTTGACATGTTGTGATCACTCATGCCTAGAGGATCCTTTACTGTTGAGGTCATTAATTAATTCCATCTCAGTACTCAATAGGAGGTCTAAAATAGCCTCCCCCCTGTAGGTTCCAGAACATCATGTTCTAAGAAATGGTCCCGAATACACTCCATGAACTCATCCTCCAGGCTACGTTTTGTCAATTTGATTCATCCAATCTGTGAAGATTAAAATCGCTCATGATTATTGCAGTGCATTGCTTACAAGCCCCCATTATTTCTTGTTTTATACTCTGGCCTACAGGGTAGCTACTGTTAGGGGATCTTTAAACGAGTCCCAAATGTGACTTCTTTGCTTTGCTATTTCTTAGCTCTACCCAAACTGATTCCACAGCTTGACCACCTTAGGACAGCTACCTCACCTCATTTTCCTAGTTTCCTGTCCTTCTGAAATATTACATAACCTTGAATATTCAGTTCTCAGCTTGGTCACTTTGCAACCACATCTCTGTAATGGCTATTATATACTCATTTGTTTCTATTTGTGCCACCAATTCATCCCTCTTGTTACAAATGCTGCGCGCATTCAGATGAAGAGCCTTTAATTCTGTCTTTTTCTCATTTTTCTCCTCTCTGACTTTATTTGCTGGTGCACTCTTATGTTTGTACGCTCTATCCCTTCCTGTCACACTCTGTTATCATTGCCTGTATCGCTACCCTGGACTATTACCTTGTCCTTTCTGAATGTCCCCTCACGTTATCTAATGTTCTGCATTATAATAATAGTTGTGCTTAAATGGTAAAATTGAAGAATTTATACTCTAATTAGTGGTTTAGTTACTTTGGAGTTTGATTTTTTTCCTCCTGGTAGTGACAATTTAGGTCAATGAAAGATCAAGGCCAAAGATAGAACTTTGAGGCAGAACCGTTCATTAAAATCCAACATGATGAGTGCTGCTACATCGGTGAACGACCCTTCTGGACTGAAGTGTGGTTCATCTGCTATAGCCTGACCAACGGCCAGCATATCCCCATGGATGAGAAGCTCCACTTTACAATTCCCAGCCTGTGGGAAGGACTTCACAGAGTCTGGCACCCTGCGTGAACCTTGGCACATCCACAAGGGGAGAAGCACTTCCACAGCGAGCAGTGCGAGAAATGCCTCCCAAGCTCCAAGCACTGGGGCAGGCACCGACCTGGGGCAAGCAGCCACGCTGCACAGCCCCTTTCCTCTCCAGTTGTCTTTTTGGAGTCCAGGCACATGTGTAATCCCAAAACAGTCTTTGGGTACCCCAGGTGGTCTTCAGAAGCATTGGATGCACCTTGCAAACAGTCACTCCCAAGTGAAGTTAGAATTGGACCCTGATGAAAGCATTGTGCGATCAGACCATTCCTTTAACCATAAAGTGCAAAATAGCTGCATGAGGCAATGATTCTGAGGGCGGCGCAGTGGTTAGCACCGCAGCCTCACAGCTCCAGGGACCCGGGTTCGATTCCGGGTACTGCCTGTGTGGAGTTTGCAAGTTCTCCCTGTGTCTGCGTGGGTTTTCTCCGTGTGCTCCGGTTTCCTCCCACAAGCCAAAAGACTTGTAGGTTGATAGGTAAATTGGCCATTATAAATTGTCACTAGTATAGGTAGGTGGTAGGGAAATATAGGGACAGGTGGGGATGTTTGGTAGGAATATGGGATTAATGTAGGATTAGTATAAATGGGTGGTTGATGGTCGGCACAGACTCGGTGGGCCGAAGGGCCTGTTTCAGTGCTGTATCTCTAATCATAATCAAATGTGAGCTGCTGATTGTAAATCAATTCCATGGACCATGTGGATTGTTAAGCATTGGATTGTTGATTCGTGGAGAAAAATCCCACCTTCTCTAAACAAGCCATTTCCATACTGTTAGTTTACAAAATGGGCTGGAATGAGGACAAACTTATGTTGCAGCAATGAAGCTGCTCAAATGTAAAGTTTCAAGCAGGGGGTATTCACTGTCAATTAAATTTTATTACATTCATGCCAGAACTTAATCCCCACAAATTTCAGTTTGACCTCTTTGATCAGACCAGCTAGACCTGTGGTGTTGTACGAGGTAGGAAATGCAGCAACAACAACGTTCAGCTGCTGTCTGCTGAATCAGCTATCTCTTCTGACTAAATTAACTTTCTGCAAAGGTACTGTCAGATTGACTGCTTGATCCTGTTTGTGCTTATGTTTTCTGACAGTGTGCATCCCTTGGACCTAAGAAAGCAGAGATGAGGCAGTACTGGGGGCAATAGCCAGCATGCGAGTAATGGTTTACTGGGGACTAGGGTGTTTAAGGTGGAGGTGAAGGTGTGGCTGGGCAGATTGGTAACTGTAGAAATGGAGGGTCAAAGGCTAGACTGTACAAAAAACAACTTGTATTTATATAGTGCTTTTTATCTTGCATTCCAAGATGTTTCACAGGAGCATTATCAAGCAAAATTTGACAGAGCTATGAAATATGTTAGGACAGATAACCAAAAACTTGGTCAAAGAGGTAAATTTTAAGGAGGATTATAAAGGAGTAAGAGCGATAGAAGCCGAGAGATCTAGGGAGGGAGTTCCACAGCTTAGGCTCCAGGCAGCTGAAGCCACTGCAACCAATGGCAGTGATTACAATCAGGGATGATCAAGAGGCTGGAATTAGAGAAGCGCACATATCTGCAAGGGGCTGGAGGTGATACCAGCGATTAGAGAAGGGTTAAGCTATAGAGGGATTTGAAAACAAGGATGAGAAATTTAAAATTAAGGCATTGCTTAACTGGGAGCCAATGTAGGTCAGTGAACATGGGTGAATGGAACTTGGGACAAATTAGGACGCCAGTAGCATAATTCTGTATGAACTCAAATTTACAGACAGTAGAATATGGGAGGCCAGTCAGGAGCGCATTGGAATTGTCCAGTCTAGAGTTAACAAAGGCATGAATGAGGGTTTGAGCAGCAGATGAGCTGTGGCAGGGGCAGCAGGGTGTAAGTAGACGTTCTGAATGATGCCATGGATAAGTGGTTCGAAGCTCATCTCTGGATCAAATATGACACCAAGTCTGGGAACAGTCTGGTTCAGCCTCAGACAGTGGCCAGGGAGAGGGATGGAGTTGGTGGTTAGGGACTAAGTTTGCCGCACAGCCGCAGGCAATGACTTTGGTGTTCCCAATATTTAGCTGGAGGAAGTTTCTGCTCATCCAGTACTGGATGTCGGATAAGCAGTTTAGAGGCAGTGGCGGAGTTGAGAGAGGTGTTGGTGAGGTAGAGCTGGGTGTCATCAGTGCACAAGTGGAAACTGACACTGTTTTTGAATGATGTTGCTAGGGGCAGAATGTAGATGAGAAATAGGCAGCTAAGGATAAATGCTTGGGGGACAGGAAATGTAACAGTGCAGGAGTGGGAAGAGAAGCCATTACAGGTGATTCTGTAACTACAGTTAAATAGGTACGAATGGAACCAGGCGAGTGCAATCCCACCCAACTAGGAGGTTGGAGGAGAATACTGTGGTCAACCGTGTCAAGGTGGACAAGGAGGGATAGTTTACTTTTGTGACAGTCATGTAAGGTGTCACTTGTAACTTTGATAAGAGCTGTTTCGTACTCGCAGTAGGGCTGAAAACTTGATTGAAGGGATTCCCAGGATTGAGTCCTGGGAATGATGGGCATTGATTTGAGAGGTGACAACACATTCAAGGACTTTGGAGAGGAAAGGGAGGTCGGAGATGGGACAGGAGTTTGCACAGATGGTGGGGTCAAGGATTGTTTTTTTTGACAAGAAGGGTAATGACGGCAGATTTGAAGGAGAGGAGTGGGCTAGTTTTTCTTTCTTTCTTTGGCCTCCTTGTCTCGAGAGACAATGGGTAAGCGCCAAGAGGTGGTTTATGGAGCCGCACCTGGAGTGGCTATAAAGGCCAATTCTCGAGTGAGAGACTCCTCCACGGGCGCTGCAGATAAAATTGTTTGTCGGGGCTGTTACACAGTTGGCTCTCTCCTTGTACTTCTGTCTTTTTTCCTGCCAACTGCTAAGTCTCTTCGACTCACCTCTCTTTAGCCCCGCCTTTATAGCTGTCTGCCAGCTCTGGCGATCGCTGGCAACTGACTCCCACAACCTGTGGTCAATGTCGCAAGACTTCATGTCGCATTTGCAGATGTCTTTAAAACGGCAACATGGACGGCCAGTGGGCCTGATACCAGCGACGAGCTCGCTTTACAATGCGTCCTTGGGGATCTTGCCATGTTCCACGCGGCTCACGTGGCCAAGCCATCTCTAGCGCCGCTGGCTCAAATGGGCGTATATGTTGGCTGCCTCGAGGACTTCTGCGTTGGAGATACGATCCTGCCACCTGATGCCAAGGATTCTCCGGAGACAGCGAAGATGGAATGCGTTGAAACGTTGTTCTTGGCTGACATACGTTGTCCAGGCCGGAGGAACGAGTACTGTGAACAATATCAGCTAATGCAGGAGACAGGAGGACAAGTTGGTGGTCAGTTTCATGGGAATAGGGTAGAGGAAGCAGGAGGTGGGTCCCATGGACAAGATGGGCTTGGAGATGACATGAGGTGAGATAGAGAAACTAGAGAAAGATGTAAGTTCAAGGCTAGGGCAAGGGGGAATCTTGGAGGAAAGTTGACCTGGTGGATTCAGGGAAAAGAGGGAGGTGGCAAAGGAAATTGAGCAAAAGGGTCTCATTATTTGGGACAAAGAAGTCCATGAGCTTCTCCCACTCGTTGGAGTTGAGGGTGGAGGTGACAGGAATGGGGGCTTAAGACAATGGTTTGCGGTAGAGAAAAGAAATCGGGGGTTATTTTTGTATTCGTGGATCATGCTGGGGTAGTGAGCAGTTTTGGCCGCCAGCGTGAGAGAGAGTAATGGTTTAGTTTGGACGAGAGCATTAAAAGTGGAAGTGAGAGTGTGGCTGAGCTGCACAAATGTGGTGAATGGAGGGGCACAGGCCAGACTGGGATTTTCAAAGTGCAGTTGAGTGAATTTGGAGATGGTTTTTTTCCAGGGATGGACACAGAAGGAAGAAAGGCTTGGAGGGGAATGTGGGATGTAGGTGGAGAGCAATCCAAGGAAGTGATCAGAAATGGCTTGACCTGTGATTGAGACAATGGGAGCAGTGAGACAAATGAGATGGCAGGGTGTCTGCTGCCTTTGTCCCTCTAGGTGGAAGAGATCGCGGGTTTGGAACTGCTGTTGAAGGAGCCTTGGTGAGTTGCTGCAGTGCATCTTGTATATGGTACAAACTGCTGCCACTGTGCACTGGAGTGAATGTTTAAGGTGCTGGTTAGTTTCCGATCAAGCGGGCTGCTTTGTCTTGGATAGTGTCGAGCTTCCTGTGTGTTGTTGGAGCTGCACCCATCCAGGCAAGTGGAGAGTATTCCATCAGACTCCTGACTTGTGCTTTGAGATGGCGGATAGGCTTTGGGGAGTCAGGAGATGAGTTACTCGTCTCAGAATTCCCAATCTCTGACCTGCTGTTGTAGCCATAGTATTTATATGGCCGATGGGGTGGTAATTGGTCGGATTGGCTTTGTCTAGCTTTTTGTGGCCAGGACGTAGCTGGGCCCATTTCCACTTTGTTGGGTAGATGCCAGTGTTGTAGCTATACTGGAGCACATTCCAGTGGAGCAAGATTATCCTCTGTCGCTTCTTGATCACATTTGAATTGAATTGGAAGAAGATTGGTATCTATGGTGGTGGGACTTAAGGATGAGGCTGAGATGGATCATCTTTCTGCGCCCCTGGCTGAAGATGTTTGCAAATGCTTTAACCTTGTCTTTTGCACTTATGTGCTGGGCAGTCTGCACATTGAATTGAGGAGCTCTCCCTCAAAGCTAATGAGGATTGGGGTCAATTGAAAATTTAAAAACTCAGACTGAAAGTTTTTTTTTAGACAAGGATATTGAAGGGTTGCAGAGCCAAGGCGGGTGAATGGAATTCACAAACTGTGCAGTGGTGATCTCGTTGAATGGCGGAACAGACTCAAGGGATTGAATGGCCTACTCCTGTTGCTGTGTTCCTATTTTTCATGCTCTGTTTGATGCACGTTAAGTTCACACTAAAATAAAGATATCTAGTTGTGACAGTTTGGCAGGAGGGAGATGACACCGTATAAATAGGATATTACATGTTAATGATGCCTGTAATAAAACGCTTGTAATCTCTGTAATGTTAGTGTGGAAAATGGGCACTAAACGTTTTTAAACTATAGAATTTGAGGCAACAGTTTACCCTGAGTTTCATTGAAAAGCAAGCGATATGATTTTTTTTTCATCCTTCCTTTTTGTCCACTAAAGCATATATTACAGCAACAGACTATGAAAAAAAAAGAGCTCTAGGGCTCTGCTACAAAAGAATGACATGAGCAGTGGAAAAAGAAATCAAAATCTGATGCTGCACAAGGCAGCCAGGATCAAACAGCGCTATTAGTCCACAAAAAGCACAGATCAAACAGTGCTATTACTCCACAAAAAGCACAACTTTGCGCTAATTGCTCATCACAAGCATTGCCATCTAATCAATGAAGGGTCATCTCGGAATCACTTGACCTAAGCTGAAGGCATATGAAAAACAAGCTGTCTTCCCGGAGCATATCAGTGAGACCCCACTGATTTATAGCCTGAAGTGACTGTTACTACATCGACACTAGCAGATTGTGTCATGGTACTTGGAGAAGTGGTAGCAAGGAGTGATCAAATCTTTGCATCGTTTGATGCCAGAACATATTGACCGACGTGGAATGGATTTCATACAACCTAAAAACAGGGCAGTTAAACTGTGTGATTGTCTTTTGACAAGAGGTGTGTTCACTTCGACAATCAACTTTGGGAAAAAAAGGAGTGATGGCGAATCAGGGCAGTGATATTTCTTAGGTTTTTTTTATCAGGCGGAGTAAAAATTGCATTCAGAGAAATATTTTGGGCAGTCCTGTGTACATAAAGAGAAAGAAGCTGAAATAAAGCAGATGTGGACCAACACTGTCAGTTCTCACAATTGCATGGAGGTGCAGAGTTTTCTCATAATTCAAAGTTTGTTTTTAGGGCTGAAAGGAAAGATGAATGAATTGAAAATTAAAGTTAAGGCGAAGTTGCAAGCTTCAGAAATTAGCATGATAACACTTGCGCAGTGTCCTTCTATACTGTGAGGGGATCTATACCAAGTGTGATGTACCCTGCTGCAGCCTGTGAGAACACCTCTCAATAGGCAACCTTTCAGTTGATGTAAATTTGATGGAACTTGTTGATTGTATTGTAATCTTGCAATACAAACCGGTACAGTCCCAGGTTTAATCAGTGGAGTGCACTAAATTAGGATTTCATTTGGCTTTGTCTCCTTGGATTAAGATGGAAACAGTGGTTGAATTTTCTTTTTCTGATTATCCAGTAATAGCTGTATGTTGGGTGAGAATGTGGTCAGGATTAGCTGATGCGCAACTGTAGTTAAATAGTCATAGAGTGAAACAGCACTGAAACAGGCCCTTTGGCCCACCGGGTCTGCGCCGACCAACATCCACCCACCTATAGTAATCCTAGATTAATCCCATATTTCCTACCACATCCCCACCATTCTCCTACCACCTACCGACACTAGGGGCAATTTTACAATGGCCAATTTACCTATCAACCTGTAAGTCTTTGGCTGTCTCACCATTAAAGCTCCCATTTGGGTGAAGTATCAAGGGCGATGGTGAAATTGGACACACGCAAAGGGTTAGCACCTGGAGGAGGGGACAAAATTAGCAAGCAAAAATAATTAAGAATAGATTTGTAATTTGTACACTTGTGGGACAAATGGAGGTGAAAATAGTTGCATTTAATTTTTAACTTTAGTAAGGTCTGTCCATGCCTGTTGTAGTTTTGACTAATTTTATGTTCAATAATTGGGTTGGGTACTGTGTTAATGAAGATTAAACACACAATGTTGATTTTGAAAATTTTCTGTTTTTGACAAAAACAAAAATAAAGTCTACAACCTAGATTTTTGAAGGGGGATTTGACGGTGAACTGTCAGCATCTGCCATTATTACCCCTCTGAAACTGACCGCAACTTCAGGATTTATCGCATGGGCAGGTGAACATGAAAATCCTGAAGTTGTGGTCTAACACTCCCCTTTGCCACAGGCTGCACTGTGGCTCCCCCCCACAGAGCCAGTAATCGTTGAAATCAGTTGATGTGGTAAGAACCTCCCTTTTTCCACTCTTGCATTGCTGTTAGAAACTCCATAAAAAGTTACACCTTGTTCAATCAGTCTGCACTGAGTGCTGCTGGAGGGCACAGTGGGTGAAGAAGGGAGTTTGGTAAGTGAGTGGATTTTAAGGGTTAATCTCTCAAGTCTAGTTTTTGTTTTGTTTACATTTAGCAATTAACTTAAATAACTGTTTAAGAGGAAAGTTGTTTCTTACAGTTTTAAACAGGGGTATGCAAGCTCTTTGAGAGCAGCTGTACATGTAAATTAGGTAGCTATCAAACTGATTTCTGAGCACTAGCAGAGCTGATACATCATTGTTTTCAGAGAGTATAATTCAGGGGACTCTGCTGCTTGTCTGCATTGAGTGCTGCTGGAGGGCACAGTGTGAAGAAGGGAGTTTGGTAAGGAGGGGAGCTGTAAATTAAGAAATAAATTTAATTAAATTTACGCAATAAAGATGGCAAGACAGGTGATGTGTCGTGGCTGCAGTATGTGGGACCTCCTGGTGCCACGGCAATCCATGGCAGCCACACCTGCAGCTTGAGCTTCGACTCATAGTCATGGAGCTGGAGGCCAAGCTGCAGATACTGCGATGCATCAGGGAGTGGGAAAGTTACCTGGGCACTTTGTTCCAGAAGGCAGTCACACCTGTTACGACCAGGTGAGAAAGGTATTTGGGGTCTCTTTCAGCTTTCACCTGGTCTTGCTGTAACAGGGTTTAATTTTTAAAGTGTTTTGAGCTCCCCCTTGGTGAATCCTTTTTCACCACTTTCCAATTGTAAGGCAAAGAAATGAGCACAAACAGGCCGCCTTAGGTTTAAAGGAGAAAAGTGAAATGTATTAAAACTTAGAACTCTAATTCGGTTACTGCCTATGGATGCATATCGCACCCCACACAAGCGTGCATACGTGATACGCACATGCAAATATTGATGGAAAAGAACAGAAGAAAAATAGTGGAGAGGTTTGAGCCAATATCAGTAGAGTTTCTTGTTAGAAAAACAAGAAATGCTGGAACCACTCAGCAGGTCTGGCAGCATCTGTGGAAGGAGAAGCAGAGTTAACGTTTCGGGTCAGTGACCCTTCTTCGGAACTGACAAATATTAGAAATGTCACAGGTTATAAGCAAGTGAGGTGGGGGTGGGGCAAGAGATAACAAAGGAGAAGGTGCAGATTGGACAAGGCCACATAGCTGACCAAAAGGTCACGGAGCAAAGGCAAACAATATGTTAATGGTATGTTGAAAGACAAAGCATTAGTACAGATTAGGTGTTAATATACTGAATATTGAACAGCAGCAAGTGCAAACCTGAAAAAAACAATGGGTAAGCAAACTGAACAAACTAAGATGAAATGAAATAAATGCAAAAAAAAAGATTGTAAAAAAGAATGTAAAAAAAAAAGGAAGAAAAAATAACTAAAAATGAAAGTAAAATGGGGGGCTGTCATGCTCTGAAATTAATGAACTCAATGTTCAGTCCGGCAGGCTGAGTTTCTTGTTACTGTGCTTCAAGCTCACTGTAGTCCTTTTGTAGCTAGTTCATGCTTGTAGGTAATTCTTGCTTTTTGTTGGGGCCCAGTATTATCCTTAAACCTTGTTCACTGTAGGAGACTTTTCTCTCTTGGGGTTCCTCTGTCTTCAATGGGTCTTCAGTTCTGTGAGAAAGAGATGGGAACAGATAGTGAGGTCTTTTCCAGTCCAGGAGCAAACAGCTTTCTGAGTTTTAAAACTCTCTGGCAAGTTCAAATTCAAAATAACTTCAACAGCCGGTTACAAAGAACAAAGAAAATTAAAGCACAGGAACAGGCCCTTTGGCCCTCCAAGCCTGCGCCGATCCAGATCCTCGATCTAAACATGTCGCCTATTTTCTAAGGGTCTGTATCTCTTTGCTTCCTGCCCATTCATGTATCTGTCTAGATACATCTTAAAAGACGCTATCGTGCCCGCGTCTACCACCTCCGCTGGCAACGCTTTCCAGGCACCCACCACCCTCTGCGTAAAGAACTTTCCACGCATATCCCCCCTAAACTTTTCCCCTCTCACTTTGAACTCGTGACCCCTAGTAATTGAATCCCCCACTCTGGGAAAAAGCTTCTTGCTATCCACCCTGTCTATACCTCTCATGATTTTGTACACCTCAATCAGGTCCCCCCTCAACCTCCGTCTTTCTAATGAAAATAATCCTAATCTACTCAACCTCTCTTCATAGCTAGCGCCCTCCATACCAGGCAACATCCTGGTGAACCTCCTCTGCACCCTCTCCAAAGCATCTACATCCTTTTGGTAATGTGGCGACCAGAACTGCACGCAGTATTCCAAATGTGACCGAACCAAAGTCTTATACAACTGTAAGAGATAGTAAGAGTTTCAGAGTTTCTGTAGATATTTTAAAAAGAGTTAACAAAGTGAGCGTTGGTCCTATAGAAAGTGAGTCTGGGGAATTAATAGGGGAAAATAAGGAGATGGCAGATGAATTGAACAGGTATTTTGTATCGATTTTCACAATAGAGGATGCAAGTAACATCCCAGAAATAGCTGTAAATCAGGAAATGGAAGGGAGGGAGGAACGCAAAATTATAATTAACAGAGTAGTAGTATTGAACAAATTGTTGGAGCTGCGGGCTAACAAGTCCCTGGGTTCTGATGGACTTCATACTAGCGTGTTAAAAGAAGTGGCTAGTGAGATACTTGATGTGTTAGTTTTAATTTTTCAAAATTCCCTAGATTCAGGGAAGGTTCCATTAGATTGGAAAATAACCAATGTAACTCCTTTATTCAGAAAGGAAGGGAGATAGAAAGCAGGAAACTACAGGCCAGTTAACATCTGTTACAGGGAAAATGTTAGAAGCTATTATTAAAGACATTATAGCAGGGCACTTAGAAAAATTCAAGGTAATCAGGCAGAATCAACATGGTTTTGTGAAAGGGAAATCATGTTTAACCAATTTATTGGAGTTCTTTGAATAAGTAACATGTGCTGTGGATAAAGGGGAACTGGTGGATGCACTGTACTTAGATTTCCAGAAGGCATTTGATAAGGTGCCACATCAAAGGTTATTGCGGCAAGTAAAAGCTCATGGTGTAGGGTGTAACATTTTGACATGGATAGAAGACTGGTTAGCTAACAGGAAACCAAGTAGGCATGAATGGGTCATTTTCTGGTTGGCAAGAAGTAAGTGAGTGGTGTGCCACAGGGATCAGTGCTGGGACCACAACTATTTACAGTTTACATCAATGACTTGGATGAAGGGACCGAAGGTATGGCTGCTAAATTTGCTGATGACACAAAGATAGGTAGGAAAACAAGTTGTGAAGAGGACATAAGGAGTATGAAAAGGGATATAGATAGGTTAAGTAACTGGGCAAAATTTTGGCAATGTAGTATATGGGAAAATGTGAACTTATCCACTTTGGCAGGAAGAATAGTAAAGCAGTATATTTAACATCTCACACTGAAGAGTGCCTGCAGAGTCTCATCGACAGGTTTGCGGCTGCCTGCAATGAATTTGGCCTAACCATCAGCCTCAAGAAAACGAACATCATGGGGCAGGACGTCAGAAATGCTCCATCCATCAATATTGGCGACCACGCTCTGGAAGTGGTTCAAGAGTTCACCTACCTAGGCTCAACTATCACCAGTAACCTGTCTCTAGATGCAGAAATCAACAAGCGCATGGAAAAGGCTTCCACTGCTATGTCCAGACTGGCCAAGAGAGTGTGGGAAAATAGTGCACTGACACGGAACACAAAAGTCCGAGTGTATCAGGCCTGTGTCCTCAGTACCTTGCTCTACGGCAGCGTGGCCTGGACAACGTATGTCAGCCAAGAGCGACGCCTCAATTCATTCCATCTTCGCTGCCTCCGGAGAATACTTGGCATCAGGTGGCAGGACTGTATCTCCAACATAGAAGTCCTCGAGGCAGCCAACATCCCCAGCTTATACACACTACTGAGTCAGCGGCGCTTGAGATGGCTTGGCCATGTGAGCCGCATAGAAGATGGCAGGATCCCCAAAGACACATTGTACAGCGAGCTCGCCACTGGTATCAGACCCACTGGCCGTCCATGTCTCCGCTTTAAAGACGTCTGCAAACGCGACATGAAATCCTGTGACATTGATCACAAGTCGTGGGAGTCAGTTGCCAGCGTTCGCCAGAGCTGGCGGGCAGCCATAAAGACGGGGCTGAAGTGTGGCGAGTCGAAGAGACTTAGTAGTTGGCAGGAAAAAAGACAGAGGCGCAAGGGGAGAGCCAACTGTGCAACAGCCCCGACAAGCAAATTTCTCTGCAGCACCTGTGGAAGAGCCTGTCACTCTAGAATTGGCCTTTATAGCCACTCCAGGCGCTGCTTCACAAACCACTGACCACCTCCAGGCGCGTATCCATTGTCTCTCGAGATAAGGAGGCCAAAGAAAGATATTTAAATGGTAAGAGACTGCAGAACTCTGCAGTACAGAGGGATCTGGGTGTCCTGATACGTGAATCACAAAAAATTGGTTTGCAGATACAGCAAGCGATTAGGAAGGTAAATGGAATTATGTTGTTTATTGCAAAGGGAATGGAATATAAAGGGAGGGATGTTTTGCTACAGTTGTATAGGGTATTGGTGGGACCACATCTGGAGTACTGTGTACAGTTTTGGTCTCCTTATTTAAGAAGGATATAAATGCGTTGGAGGCAGTTCAGAGAAGGTTCACTTGACTGATACCTGGGATGGTATTTAATGAAGAAGGGTTGGACAGGTTAGGTCTGTATCCGTTGGAGTTTCGAAGAATGAGAGGTGATCTTATTGAAATATATAAGATCCTGAGGGGTCTTGACAGGATGGATGCTGAAAGGATGTTTCCCTTTGTGGAAGAGAGTAGAACTAGGGGGCACAGTTTTAAGATAAGTGGCTACCCATTTAAGACGGAGATGAGGAGAAATATTTTGAGAGTTGAGAGTCTTTGTAACTCTCTTCCCCAGAGAGTGGTGGAGGTGGGTCATCGAATATTGTTAAGGCAGAGGTAAATAACCTTTGACTCCCTGCTTAGTCAAGAATTTATCAGGGGTAGATGGGAAGGTGACATGGAGGCCACAATTAAATGACAGAGCAGGCTCGAAGGGTCCGAATGGCCTCCTAATTTGTATGTTTGTAAGACTGAGATGGACAGATTTTTATTGGGTAAGGGTATCGAGATATGGATCAAAGGAAGGTAAATGGAATTAAGGTACAAGATCAGCCACGATCCTATTGAATCGAGGGACTACATCTCGTGTCTGGAATAAGGCTGAGTTTGTTTGTTTTTTGTGACATGAGGAGGGGGAAGAAAAGTGCGTTAACATTATGCAAAAGT
The DNA here is from genome assembly GCF_036365525.1 of Heterodontus francisci. NCBI lineage: Eukaryota > Metazoa > Chordata > Chondrichthyes > Heterodontiformes > Heterodontidae > Heterodontus > Heterodontus francisci. The sequence continues at coordinate 286,783,127 of NC_090371.1, read as the reverse complement.
CATGCAGCCTGGACCTGGTTTTCCCAGATTCGATGTGAGTATTTGTAGTAGTTTTCTTCCCTGAATTAATCCCTGCACTTTTTGTTGAAATGGAATTGATCTACACTTGAATATTTGAACCTTGCCAGTACCAGCTGCCCGAGCTTGCAGTCTATTCATTCGGTCCCTGACCTGAAAACTCATTCCTGCTGCTGAGTTTGTGTTTTGTGTTCTCAATTTCTTTTCTGTCCACTTGTCTTTCTGATTTATACAAATATCTCTCTTTGCATTCATCTTTACTCTGTCTACATTATTGTAAAAGCTTGATTTCTCCCTTAAATATTGTTTCCTCTTTTGCCTCCCTTCATAACTAGTGATTGAAAACCCTTGGCTGTTCTGAGTCATTTCCAGTGCCCGTAGACCTTTCATAAGCATGGTGCCTGCACTTGGACACCATAGTCCTTGTGTGATTGAATGCTTTTTAATGTGTCCTTACAATTATCGAGGATTTTTGTATGCAGGTATGTGTACATTTAGGAATAGAGGAATGTCCAGGACATTAATGAACCATTGTCCATCTGGCCCAGTATATGTGTGTGTTGTGTGCACATTTATTTGTGCAGTTTCGCTTTTTGTGTTTAGTCAGGTGAGGAAAGGTTGGCAAGTGGGATTGAACATACCCACATCAGAGTTTATTTTTCCTTCACAAATCTCTAAATCCATGAATGTAGCATTACAGTTTTTCGTGTTTTTAATACAGTATCTGAATATCAGGTATGGCTTCAGCTTGAGTCATGACAAGCTCGTGTTCTACTGCACTCCCATTATAACTATTTTGTCATGTGACACTAGTGAGTTCTACTTTTCACAGAAAAGATCTCTTGAATGTGATTCCAAATATTATTAATAACAATCCTGAAATCAAATGAAATTAAAAGGAATGTAATTCAGTCAGTGAAGCAGTGCTCTTAGACACAGGTCTTCATTCAAGGCCAGTTTTGCTAGTGTATGTCAGGCTTTGAATTGTCTGCTAATTGGGGACAGCTCCAGCTTGGTTGAAGCTTTTTGTCTGATTTCCTGAGTTTTGTAGATAAGGTGTACATAAGAGAGAGAAAAATGGAAGTCAAAAGAGAAACACTTATTTTCTTTACCTGTCTTACCCTGTACTTGTAACCTTTCTGTTTTTTTTTTAACAACCTAATTGCTTCCTCTTCAAGGGAGTAATGGACCATGAAAGATATCTCTGACCCCCCCACAGATTGCTCCTGATTACATTAGTTATTGACATATATTGGTAATTGGATGACAGAAAAGTTGAGCACTCCACACAGGTAATTCATTGGCATACAAGTCACCCCCCCCCCCCCCCCCCAGCTTAATAAATGATGCCTGATACACTGGTTAATATGGTATTTTCTGATATTGGCCTCATTATTGGTCTGATGGAAGCAGGTTGTAGGGAGATTGATTCCACCGCCATTAGAGGTTTCCATGGCACATCAACAATGATCCAAATTCCTTGGAGATCAATCACGACTTTCTCTTGTTTTCAAACCATTTGATAAAATCTTTTCATGAATTATGTCAAAATAGAACTTGGTCAGAGTTGTATTATTGATGCAACAAGGCAAGAGATTTTTTATTCTTTCATGGGATGTGAGCGTCATGACAAGGCCAGCTTTTGTTGCCCGTCCCTAATTGCCCCTTAGAAGGTGATGGTGAGCTGCCTTCATGAACCACTGCAGTCCATGCGGTGTAGGTACATCCACAGTGCTGTAAGAAAGGGAGATCCACGTTTTTGACCCAGTGACAGTGAAGGAACGGCCATAAAGTTGGCTTGGAGGGGAAAATTGCAAATGGTGGTGATCCCACGCATTTGCTTCCCTTGGCCTTCTAGGTGGTGGAGGTTGCGGGTTTGGAAGGTGCTGTTGAAGGAGGCTTGGTGAGTTGCTGCACTGCATCTTGTAGATGGTACACACTGCTGCCACTGTGCGTCAGTAGTGAAGGGAGTGAATGTTTAAGGTGATGGATGGGGTGCCAATCAAGCAGGCTGTTTTGTCTGGATGTTGTCGAACTTGAGTGTTGGAGCTGCACTATGAATATTCAGGCAAGTGGAGAGTATTCCATCACATTGCTGACTTGTGCCTTGTAGATGGTGGAGAGGCTTTGTGGAGTCGGGAGGTGAGTTACGCACCGCAGAATTCCCAGCCTCTGACCTGCTCTTGTAGCCGCGGTGTTTATATAGCTAGTCCAGTTAAATTTCTGGTCAATGGTAAACTCCAGGATGATGATGAGGGATTCAGCGATAATAATGCCATTGAACGTCAAGGGGAGATGGTTCGATTCTGTCTTTTTGGAGATGGCCATTGCCTGGCATTTGTGTAGCACAGATGTTACTTGCCACTTATCAGCTCAAGCCTGAATGTTGTCCAGGTCTTGCTGCACGTGGGCACAGACTGCTTCAGTACCTGAGGAGTTTCAAATGCTATTGAACACTGTGCAATCATCAGTGAACGTCCCCACTTCTGACTTTATGTTGGAGGGAAGACCATTGATGAAGCAGCTGAAGGTGTTTGGGCCAAGGACACTACCCTGAGGAACTCCTGCAATGATGTCCTGCCGCTGAGAGATTGGTTCCAACAACTGCAACCATCTTGTTTTGTACTAGATTTTTTTTTAATTCATGGAATGGGGGTGCCGGTGACAAGGCCAGTATTTGTTGCCCATCCGTTATTGCTCATGACAACTAAGTGGCTTGCTAGGCCATTTCAGAGGGCAGTTAAGAGTTAACCACGATGCTGTGGGTGTGGAGTCAGATGTAGGCCAGACCAGGTAAGGACAGCAGATTTCCTTCTCTAAAGCGCATTAATGAACCAGATGGGTTTTTACGACAATCGATAGTTTCATGGCACCATTACTGAGACTAGCTTTCAATCCAAATTTATTTTATTAATTAATTGGACTTAAATTCCATCAGCTGCTGTGATGGGATTTGAACCTGTGCCCCCGGGGCATTAGCCTAGGCCTCTGGCTTACTAGTTCAGTGACATTGCCACTACGCCACCGTCTCCCCTACTCCAACCAGTGGAGAGTTTTCTCCGCCCGATTCCCATTAACTTCAATTTTGCTAGGGTACTGTGATGCCACACTCGGTCAAACGCTGCCTTGATGTCAAGGCCAGTCACTCTCCCTTCACTTCTGAAATTAAACTCTTCTGTCCATGTTTGGACCAACGGTGTAATGAGATCTCGAGTTGGGTGCCCCTGGCGGAACCCAAACTGAGCATTGGTGAGCAGGTTATTGCTGAGTAAGTGGCACTTGATAGCATTGTCAGTGACACCTTCCATCACTTTGCTGATGATTGAGAGTAGACTGATGGGGTGGTCATTGGACAGATTGGATTTGTCATAATTTTTATGGACAGGACATAGCTGGGCAATTTTCCACATTGTCAGATAGATGTAAGTGTTGTAGCTTTACTGGAACAGCTTGGCTAGGGGAGCAGCTAGTTCTGGAGCACAGGCCTTCAGTACTACTGCTGGGCTGTTGTCAGGACCCATAGCCTTTGCAGTTTACAGTGCCGTCAGCCATTTTTGATATCATGTGGACTGAATCAAATTGGCTGAAGACTGGCATCTATGATGCTGGGGACCTCAGGAGGAGGCCGCGATGGATCATTCACATGGCACGTCTGGCTGAAGATAGTTGCAAATGCTTCAGCCTTGTCTTTTGTGCTGATGTGCTGGGCTCCCCCAACTTTGTGGATGGGGATATTTGTGGAGCCACCTCCTCCTGTCACATGTTTAATTGTCCACCACCATTCACAACTGGATGTGGCAGGATTGCAGAGCTTTGAGCTGATCCATTGGTTGTGCAATTGTTTAGTTCTGTCTATTGCATGCTGCTTCCACTGTTTAGCATGCATGTCGTCCTACGTTGTAGCTTCACCAGGTTGGCAGCTCACTTTTAGGTATTACTGGTGCTGCTCCTGGCATTCTGTCCTGCACTCCTCATTTATCATCTCAAAAAATGTTGCTCTGCGCTTTTACTTTTGCAAGTAATCTTGAGCTACCTAATTCTTTTCAATGACAATGCAAAGTTACTAATGGTAGCTTCACCTGAGTGAGACTGTTTAAAGATAGGCTTTAACTTTGCTGTTTCATCGTGATCACCAATGCCAGTGGGAGGAATCAGGTTTGCTGATGTCAAACAAGAACAGAGGTAGAAGGAGAGACAATGCAATACTAGCACAAGACAGGAAGAATAATGTCTTTTCATATTAGACTAAGACCTTGTCTCAATTAAGTTGTCTTGAATAAATATATTGATGCACCACTAGATATCTTGTGAAACTGCTCAAGGTCGATTAGGTGGTCAGGAAGGCATGTGGAATCCTTTCCTTTATTCGCCGAGGTATAAGAGCAGAGAGGTTATGCTGGAACTGTATAACACATTGGTTAGGCCACAATATGAGTACTGCATGCAGTTCTGGTCACCTCATTACAGAAAGGATGTACATATGAACATATGAATTAGGAGCAGTAGTCCGCTCGGCCCCTCGAGCCTGCTCCGCCATTCAATAAGTTCATAGCTGATTACTCCACATTTCCACCTACCCCCGATAACCTTCACCCCCTTGCTTAACAAGAATCTATCTACCTCTGCCTTAAAAATATTCAAAAACTCTGCTTCCGCCACCTTTTGAGGAAGAGAATTCCAAAGAGACTCAACCCTCAGAGAAAAAGTTTCTCCTCATCTCGTTCTTAAATGGGCGACCCCTTATTTTTAAAAAGTGACCCCTAGTTCTAGATTCTCCCACAAGGGGAAACATCCTTTCCACATCCACCCTGTCAAGACCCCTCAGGATCTTATATGTTTCAATCAAGTCACCTCTTAATCTTCTAAACTCCAGTGGATACAAACCTAGCCTGTCCAATCTTTCCTCCTAAGACAGCCTGCCCATTCCAGTTATTATTCCAGTAAAACTTCCCTGCACTGCCTCCAATGCATTTACATCCTTCTTTAAATGAGCAGTACTGTACGCAGTACTCCAGATGTGGTCTCACCAATGCCCTGTACATTTGAAGCATAACCGTCCTACCTTTCTATTCAATTCCCCTTGCAATAAGCTACAACGTTCCATTAACTTTCCTAATTATGTGCTGTACCTGCATACTAACGTTTTGCGATCCATGCACTAGGACACCCAGATCATCTGCAACTCAGAACCCTGCAATATCTCACCATTTAGATCATATGCTTTCTTTATTCTTCCTGCCAAAATGGACAATTTCACATTTTCCCACATTATATTCCATTTGCCAGATCTTTGCCCATTCACTTAACCTATCTATATCCCTTTGTAGCCTCCTTATGTCCTCATCACAACTTACTTTCCTACCCATCTTTGTGTCATCAGATTTAGCAACCATGTCTTTGGTCCCTTCATCTAAGTCATTTATATAAATTATAAAATTGTAATTACACTGGAGAGGGTGCAGAGTAGATTTACGAGGATGTTGCCAGGACTGGAAAAATGCAGCTATGAGGAAAGATTGGATAGGCTGGGGTTATTCTCCTTGGAACAGAGAAGGCTGAGAGGAGATCTGATTGAAATGTACAAAATTTTGAGGGGCCTGGATAGAGTGGAGGTGAAAGGCCTATTTGTCTTAGCAGAAAGGTCAGTGACTAGGGGGCATAGATTTTAAAGTGATTGGTAGAAAAATTAGAGGGGAGATGAGGAAAAGCTTTTTCACCCAGAAGATGGGTCTGGAACTCACTGCCTGAAAGGGTAGTAGAGGCAGAAGACCTCAATTCAATCAAATAGAGTCTGGATATGCACCTCAAGTGTCGTAATCTGCAGGGCTACGGACCAAACGCTGGAAAGTGGAATTAGAATGGGTGGATCATTTTTCGGCCAGCACAGACCAGATGGGCCAAATGGCCTCTTTCTGTGCCTTAAACTTTCTATGATTCTATGAAGGTGAGATGTCAAATGTTATAGCTCAAGTCTGCTGGAAGTATGATGCTTACATGAAATGCACATTTATCTTTGGAAGACTTTTAAAAATATAGGTGGTGCTTAATTCTTAACATTGGAGCTTTAGGTGAAGTCATTTATGGTGCAGAAGGAGGCTATTCGGCCCATCGAGTCCATGTCGGCTCTCCACAGAGGTATGCTGTCAGTCCCAATCCCCGGCTCGATTCCCGTAGCCCTGCAAATCTGTTTCCCTCAGGTGGCCATCCAACTTCCTCTTGAAGTCATTGATCGTCTTCGCTTCCATCACCCAGGTGGGCAGCGAGTTCCAGGTCATTACCACCTGCCGCGTAAAAAAAGTGCTTCCTCATATTCCCCCTGCATCTTTTGCCCAAAACTTTCAATCTGTGTTCTTGTACCATTTGTTAATGGGAATAACATTTCTTTGTCTAACTTATCTAAGCCTATCATAATCTTGTACACTTCTATAAAATCTCCCCTCAATCTCCTTTGTTCTAAGGAGAACACACCCAGCTTCTTCAACCTAACCTTGTAACCAAAATTCCCCATTCCTGGAGCCTTTCTGGTAAATCTCTTCTGCACCCTCTCAAGGACCCTCACATCTTTTCTGAAGTGTGACCAGACTCCAATTGGGGCCTAACCAGAGCCTTGTAAAGGTTCAGAATAACTTCCCTGCTTTTGTATTCAATGTCTCTATGAATCCCAAGATCCCATATGTTTTACTAACCACTCAATATTTATAGATTTTTATGCACTCTGTAAAGTTATAAACAACTGTTTTAAGGATTTCCAAACTGTAATGCCATCTACAAAGAGTGTTTTTTGTCTTGAGTTGCAGTATCCTTTTCGCTTGGGAAAATACTGATTCAACTTGAACCAGTCATTAAATTTAAATAGAAAATACTGGAAAAACGCATGCAGTGTTTTTGTTGTAGACTATTCAGTCTGGTGAAAGGCTGCACCCAAAGGGGACACTGGACTTGCTGTGCATTCCCAATATTTGCTGTTTTAGTTGCGTTTGCAAATTTATTTTCATTTTTGTCCTTTTTAGGTTAGATTTTATGCTTTAAAAGCACAAATAACTTAATGTGATTTCATAATATCTATCTGGTTTGTTTTAATATTGTCCCCCTTTTAGTAATGCTTCTGTGATTTTTGAAATTAAGTTCTCTAATATGTAATAATTTTTTGATTGAATAAAAGGCTGTGATTATGATTACTTGGATACCTCTGATTTAAGTAAGGGGACCTTTTAATAGATGTTTGAGCTGAAATTGCAGGTTTTAGTTATGCATTTTGGACTATTTAAGGGGCATACCCCCCCCCTCCCCCCCTCCCCAACCATTTGCTAATTTGGAGGAAAAAGTCACCGTGAATCTTAAATTATGAGGTCCGTTTTAAATTTGCACTAAGCTTTTGCTAGAAGTAGCGGACAGAGGGAAGTAAATGTAGATGGTAAACTATTGATGCATTGTTGGTTTGCCTTCAGTCTGTAGGAGCTGCCTTGTGAAATATTTAGAAGAGAACAACACATGTCCTACCTGCAGGATTGTCATTCACCAGAGTCACCCACTGCAGTACATAGGGTGAGTATGAACACTGTTGAAGGTAAACTCCAGTATTAAACAGGTCTACAGAAATGTTAATTATTGGTAATCTTGTTTTCAGATCTTCATGCAGTAGCCTTTTTGTTCATTTGATGTGCACAAAATGTGAACAGACTTTGTACTTATTAAATGGTTGTTTATGTATAATCCATAATAAAATTATAGGCTGATGAAGAAGGTTTGTCAACTAAAGCAAACTTTCAAAATAGCAGTTACGTGAGTGCTTGAATCTCTTGCCTGTGTTACCAGTGTAGCAGTGTTTGCACTATTGGAACTATAGTAGCAAGGGGCTACTACTTCCTTCTTCTAGGACATTTGAAAACAAGGCAGAAGGTGTCACAGATTGAATACATTCATATCAAACATCTGTGTTTGGCATTGAGAGTTTCGAAATAAAATTAACTTGTACACAATAAACCCTAGAGTTAATTATTTCTTGATATAGGGTGGGAAGGCCTAGGTAAATATTTTGAGTATTAAATGTTTCCCATCTGGTTGGTGGAGTCTTTTCTCCTTGTGGAATCTGCTATTTCATCTCCCCCATTCACTCGCACTTCTCTGATGTGGCTTGTTCTGAGTGGCTCCGCTGATGACTCCTATCATCTGCATTGTGACTGGGCTGGATGACAGTGAGGAATTTCATCCCACAATGTCGGCATCTATGAAAGGAGTCTGGAACTGCTGGTGGTATAAAATGTAGCCCCCTGTGGAAGCTGATCTTGTTTTTCATTAGCCTTCGTGCAGCTTGTGGCTTTTTTCTGACTTGTTTGAAAAGGAGCTACTCTCAAGTTATTAGAATCTGTTTGGAGGGCTTTGAACCCAGAGAATATAGCTTCCTCTTTCCTTCCCATCAATTTGAAACTGTCATACCACCAGATGAGAGTTGAGTGCTGTGATAGGCCCAGAACTGTCACTTGAGCACATAACTGACAGTTGAGTACCATACTGAGGGAACGCTGCATTTGCAGGGTGCTGTCTTTTGGATGAGATATTAAACTGAGGCTCTTTTGTCCATTCTTGCCCATTGAGGTGGTTGGAAAATATACCAAGACACTATTGGAAGAGTTTGGGTAGGTCTCCTGTTCTGGCCAACACTTAGCCTAGCCGACATCACTAACACAGATTAACTGGTTAGTTATCTCATTGCTGTTTGGCTGCCGTCCTTTCCTACACTTCAGAACCATCCACAACTAAGGAAGTTAAGATTGGTATCAAATTGAAAGAAAAGGCATACAATGCTGCCAAGATTAGTGGTAGGCTGGAAGATTGGGAAAACTTTAGAAACCAGCAAAGGATGACTATAAAAAAAAAAGGAGAAATTTGAATATGAGAGTAAACTAGCAAGAAATATAAAAACAGATAGTAAGAGCTTCTACAAGAATATAAAGAGGAAGAGAGTAGCTAAAGTAAACATTGGTCCCTTAGAGGATTATACTGGGGGATTAATGGGAAACAAGGAAATGGCAGAGATTTTGAATGAGAATATCCCAAGAATAGTAGAAAATCAAGGGGCAAAATTTGCAGGGCTACAGGCGGGGGAGAGGGACTAGGTGAGTTGCTGTTGCAGTGAACCGCTATGGACACAACGGACCAAACTGCCTCCTGTGCTGTAATCATTCCATGACTAGAGAAAAAATACTAGGAAAACCAATGGGACTAAAAGCTGACAAGACCACTGGACCTGATGGTCTGCATCCTTGGGTCTTAAAAGAAGTGGCTGCAGAAATAGTGGGCACACTGGTTGTAATCTTCCAAAATTCCCCACTTTCCGGAAAGGTACCAGCAGATTGTAAACCCGGATTGTGACACCCTTATTCAAGAAAGGAGGGAGATGGAAAGCAGGAAGCTTTAGGCCAGTTAGCCTGACGTCTGTCATTGTGAAAGTACTGGAATCCATTATTAAGGAAGCAGTTGCAGGACATTTAGAAACTCATAAAGCAATCAGACAGAATCAGCATGGTTTTATGAAAGGGAAATGGTGTTTGACAAATTTATTAGAGTTCTTTTGAGGATGTGGGGCAAATAAAGTGGAACCAGTAGATGTAGTGCATTTGGATCTCCAAAAGCATTCAATAAGGTACCATGTAACAGGTTACTGCACAAGATAAGAGCTCATGGTGTTGGGGGTAATATATTAGCAAAGATGGAGGATTGGTTAACTAACAGAAAACAGAGTCTGAATAAATGGGTCATTTTCAGGATGGCAAACTGTAACTAGTGGGGTGTCACAGCGAACAGTGCTGAGGCCTCAACTATTTACAATCTATATTAATGACTTGGATCAAGGGACAGACTGTATTGTAGCCAAATGTGCTGATGATACAAAGATAGATGGGAAAGTAAATTGTGAGGAGGACACAGCGTGTGCAAAGGGATATAAAAACAAGAAATGCTGGAACCACTCAGCAGGTCTAGCAGCATCTGTGGAAAGAGAAGCAGAGTTAACGTTTCGGGCCAGTGACCCTTCTTCGGAACTGACCCGAAACGTTAACTCTGCTTCTCTTTCCACAGATGCTGCCAGACCTGCTGAGTGGTTCCAGCATTTCTTGTTTTTATTTCAGATTTCCAGCATCCGCAGTATTTTGCTTTTATGCAAAGGGATATAGCTAGGTTAAGCAAGTGGGCAAAAATTCGGCAGATGGAGTATGACGGAAAGTGAGAGGTATCCACGTTGTTAGGAAGAACAGAAAAGCAGTATATTTAAATGGAAAGACTGTGGAATGCTGCAGTACAGAAGGATCTGGGTGTCCTTGTAAATGAATCTCAAAGTGTAAGCAGGCAGGTACAGCAAATAATTAGGAAGGCAAGTGGAATGTTGGCCTTTATTGCAAGGGGAATGGAGTATAAAAGTAGGGAGGCCTTGATGCAACTGTACAGGGCATTGGTGTGACCACACCTAGAGTAATGTGTACAGTTTTGGTCTCCTGAAGGAGGTATATACTTACATTGTGTTGAAGGGGTTGTCTTATGAGGAAAAGTTGAGCAAGTTGGGCCTCTACTCATTGGAGTTGAGAAGAATGAGAGGTGATCTTATTGAAAGATAAAATTCTGAGGGGACTTGACAGGGTCGATGCTGAGAAAATGGTTCCCCTCATTGGGGAATCAAGAACTAGGGAGCACAGTTTCAGCAAAGGCTGCATTTGCTGACACAACCACTAGGTGGCGCTGCAGTGGCACATGCGCAAATGCAGCCTATGCCACTAAAACGTCACCGTCTGCGACGTCAGGCAGCTGCCAGGACTAAAGATGGCGCTGCCCAAATAATCACACGAAGGCAACCTAAACACATGGCAGCACACAATGGCCGGGGAGGGGGAGCGAGCGAGCGGGCTGGGGAGATTTTGGGGGGGGGGCGCGAGCGGGCCAGGGAGGGGGAGGCATGTGGGACGGGGCGGGGGGAAGGCGAGCGGGCTGGGGAGGGTAGGGGTGTTGGGGTGGGCGGATGGGGGAGGGGCGGTGGGCAGCGGGGAGGGGTGGGGGGCGAGCAAGCGGGCCGCCCGGGGGTGGGGGAGAGGAGAGCGCGCACACCACCACCACCACAGTCTTCAGCCGCGCTGCCCCCGCGCCGTCGCCGTCCCCGCGTTACATGAGATGTCATCTGCGCATGCGCCAATCAGTCCTAGCAATGCGGAACGCAGTGCATGCGCAGAGTAGGAGCCAACGTGCGCAGTTTGGCGCAGTCTGATGACGTCAGCTGCTGGCTGCGTTGTCAATAATGACTTTGTTCAGAATTAAAGGTCTCCCATGCATGATGGAGGTGAGGAGGAATTTTTTCTTCTCAGAGGGTCATTAGTCTTCGGAATTCTCTTCCCCGGAGGGCAGTGGAGGATGGGTCATTGAATCTATTCAAGGCTGAGTTAGACAGATTTCTGATAGACAAGGGAGTTGAGGGTTATGGGGAACAGGCAGGAAAATGGAGTTGAGGCCGCGATCATATCAGCCATGATCTTATTGAATGGTTGAGCAGGCTTGAGGGGCCGAATGGCCTACTCCTATTTCTTATGTTCTAATTATTTCATTGACTGTAAAGTGCTTTAGGATTTCTTGAGGCTGTGAAAGGTGTTTATGAAAATATAAGTTATTTTTTCTTTTGTTAGGTATATGCCAGCTGAGGTTTTGTACAGTTTATCACACCCCCTGTGGGATGCAGCAACCGTGCTGCAATGTCATGCTCTTTACATCAGCTATACCACAAACCCATTCCTGGGTGTCTGAGAGACATGTTCACTCAGCCGCCTGCATCACCAGGTGCAGAAAGGTGCCTGTGCAGGGAATATGCAAATATGCTGAAAGAGATTCACAAAGCAAGTTCACTGGTTTGGAAGTTTTATTCACTGGGTACATTGGATTCAAGCACCCTCTTGCTAAACTCAATAGTTGCAATTCGCGATGGTCACTGTGACAAGTAACCAGGTTCTGAGTATAGACTAGGGTGTGATGTGTTCAAATGTGGGTAATGTTGGTCAGGTGATGAAATAACAGAAACAGTTGTGTCCTGGAGGTGGATATTCAGGACAGCAGCTCACAGTGTTATCGCACACTGGATATTCAGGACAGCAGCTCACAGTGTTATCACACACTGGATATTCAGGACAGCAGCTCACAGTGTTATCGCACACTGGATATTCAGGACAGCAGCTCACAGTGTTATCGCACACTGGATATTCAGGACAGCAGCTCACAGTGTTATCGCACACTGGATATTCAGGACAGCAGCTCACAGTGTTATCGCACACTGGATATTCAGGACAGCAGCTCACAGTGTTATCACACACTGGATATTCAGGACAGCAGCTCACAGTGTTATCGCACACTGGATATTCAGGACAGCAGCTCACAGCGTTATCACACACTGGATATTCAGGACAGCAGCTCACAGCGTTATCACACACTGGATATTCAGGACAGCAGCTCACAGCGTTATCACACACTGGATATTCAGGACAGCAGCTCACAGCGTTATCACACACTGGATATTCAGGACAGCAGCTCACAGCGTTATCACACACTGGATATTCAGGACAGCAGCTCACAGCGTTATCACACGCTAGATATTCAGGACAGCAGCTCACAGTGTTATCACACACTGGATATTCAGGACAGCAGCTCACAGCGTTATCACACACTGGATATTCAGGACAGCAGCTCACAGCGTTATCACGCACTACATTAAGAATCTAAAAATTGCAAAGCAATGATTGAAGCTGTGGTGGGGGCTTTGGTCTGCATCTGTTGTGATGACTTCCAGTGGTTGACTGTTGTTGAATATTCATTGTTGAAGACTAACCACTGTGTGTCAGAGCAGTTCATTGGTTTACAGACATACTAATCATCAATTTTAAAGCAAGTGTCTGAAATGTTTTTCTAAAAGCAAAATACTGCGGATGCTGGAAATCTGAAATAAAAACAAGAAATGCTGGAAATACTCAGCAGGTTTGGCAGCATCTGTGGAGAGAGAAGCAGCGTTAATGTTTCGGGTCAGTGACCCTTCTTCAGAACTCCCAGTTCCGAAGAAGGGTCACTGCCCCGAAACGTTAACTCTGCTTCTCTCTCCAGAGATGCTGCCAGATCTGCTGAGTATTTCCAGCATTTCTTGTTTTAATTTCTGAAATTTTGTTTATCTTTAGTTATGCTCTGTTTGCTCTCATTCACTCTATATTCCTCATGTTCTCATTTTCTGTATACTTAGAATCATAGTAATTTATAGCTTGGAAGGAGGCCATTCAGTCCATCTTGCCAGCGCCAGCCGGCAAGAAGCCATCCAGCCTAATCCCACTTTCCAGCTCTTGGTCCATGGCTTTGTAGATTACGTCACTTCAAGTGCATATCCAAGTACTTTTTAAATGTTATGAGGGCTTCTGCCTCTACCACCCTTTCAGACAGCGAGTTCCAGATCCCCACCACCTTATGGGTGAAAACATTTCAGCTCGAATCCCCTCTAAAATCTCCTGTCTCTTAACCTAAATCTATGCCACCTGGTTAAGGACCCTTAAAATAAATAAAGGGGAATATGGCCTTCCTATCCGCTATATGTAGATCCCTCATAATTCTAAACACTTAATTAGGTCTCCCCTCAGCTGCTCTGTTCCAAAGAAAATAACCCTAGCCTAACCAATCTTTCCTCATGACTAAAATTCTCCAGTCCAGGCAACATCCTCGTAAATCTCCTCTGTACCCGCTCTAGTGCAATCACATCTTTCCTATAGTGCGGTGATCAGGACTGGGCGCAGTACTCCAGCTGTGGCCTAACTAGTGTTTTGTACAGTTCCAGCCTGATCTCCCAGCTCTTATATTCTGTGCCTCAGCTAATAAAACCATGTATCCTGTATGTCGTCTTTATCTACCTATCCAGCCACCTTCAGGGATCTGTGGACGTGCACTTCAAAGTCCCCCTGTCCCTCTACACTTCTCAGTATCCTACCATTTATTGTGTAGTCCCTTGCCTTAGAACTATAGAAAAATTGCGGCACAGAAAGAGGCTATTCAGCCCATTGTGTCTGCGCCGGCTGAGAAAACTAGCCGCCCAATCTAATTCCACCTTCCAGCACCTGGCCCGTAACCTTCCAGGTTATAGCACTTCAGGTGCATGTCCAAGAACCTTTTAAATTAGTTGAGGGTTTCTGCCTCCACCACCATTCCTGGCAGTGAATTCCAGACAGTCAGAAACTTTAGGGACTTTCAAGCGGCTTTTGGATAGGTATATGGATAAAGGAGAATGATGGGGTATAGATTAAATTGTCCTTGACAGAGGACAAAGGATCGGCACAACATCGTGGGCCGAAGGGCCTGTTCTGTGCTGTATTTTTCTATGTTCTATGTTCTATGTACCCTCTGGGTGAAAAAGTTTTTCCTCATGTCCTTCTACCAATCACCTAAAATCCATGCCCCCTGGTAATTGACCTCGCCACCTGGGGAAACAAGTCCTTCCTGTCTACTCTGTCTAGGCTCCTCATGATTTTGTACATCTCAATTAAGTCACCCCTCAGCCTTCTCTGTTCTATGGAAAACAGCCCTAGCCTATCCAATCTTTCCTCATAGCTGCAACTTTCAAACTCTGGCAACGTTTTCGTAAATCTCCTCTCTACTCTCTCCAGAGCAATTATGTCCTTCCTGTAAGCCTTGTTAGCCTTCCCCAAACGCATTCCCTCATTTCTGCAGATTGAACTCCATTTGCCACTGTTCCTCCCACCTGACTAGTCCGTTGATATCTTCCTGCTGTTTACAGCTTTCTTCTTCAAGTCCAAATCATTGATCAGTCCTTTGCTTTTTGTGGTATGTCAGTACGAAGTCCTGCAGAACCCCAGTGGAAACAGCCTCCAGTTACAAAAAACCCATCAACCATGACCCTTTATTTTTTGCCTCTGAGCCAATTTTGGAGCCAACTTGTCACTTTGCCTTGGATCCATGGGCTTTTACTTTTGTGATCAGTCTGCCATGTGGAACCTTAACAAAAGCCTTGCTAAAATCCATATAGATTGCATCAAATGCACTACCCTCATCAACCCTCCTCATAAAATTAGTCATTACTCAGTCATGACTTTGTCTTAACAAATTTGTGCTGTCTTTGATTAATTCATGTCTTTCTAAATGAAGATTTATCCTCATTTATCCTCCTGTATTCCAAAGAAAATAACCTTTCCTCAGAATTTTTTCCAATTATTTTCCCACCACTGAAGTTAGGCTGACAGGCCTGTAAGTACTCTGTCTATCCATTTGTCCTTTTTTAAACAATGGTGCAATGTTAGCTGTCCTCTGGCACCACACCTGTAGCCAGAGTGGATTGGAAAATGATGGTCGGAGCCTCCGCTATTTCTTCTATTGCTTTCCTGAACAGCCTAGGAGACATTTTGTCCGGGCCTGGGGATTTATCCACTTTCAAAGATGTTAAATCCATAATACTTCCCCCCTCGCTATGCTAATTTCATCTAATATTTCACATTCCTCGATTGCAAAGTCCGTATCCTCCCTCTCTTTTGTGCAAATAGATGCAAAGGGCCTAAAGGCCTCCTTCTCTGCTGAACTATTTTATGATTCTATTATATAAAGTGTAATGCACTCATTAAGAACCATACTAATGTCCTCCACCTTCACACATAGGATACCCTAATGGTTCCTAATAGACTCTACTCTTTCTTTAGTTATCCTGTTGCTCTTTATGTACTTATAAAAAAAAACTTGGGGTTTCCTTGATTTTACTTGCCAATATTTTTTCATGCCCTCTCTTTGCTTTCCTAATTTCCTTTTTAATTTCACCCCTACACTAGGTTTTCTGCAGTATTGAGCCCTTGGTATCTGTCACAAACTTCCCTTTTTCTCTTTATCCTCTCCTTTAAGTGCTATGACATCCAGGAAGCATAGGATTTGTTAGTCCCACTCTTTTCCTTTAAGGGAACATATTTGCTCTCAACCCTCACTATCTCTTCCTTGAATGCCTCCCACTGATCTGGCACTGATTTACCTTCAAGTAGCTGTTTCCCCGTCCAAATCACCTCTCAACTTAGTAAGATTAGCTTTTCCCCAATTGCGAGCTTTTATTCCTGGTCTATCTTTGTCTTTTTCCATAATGACCCAAATGTAACTGAATTATAATCATCTCAACCAAAGTGCTCCGCACCTGAGACCCCTTCCACCTGTCCAGCTTAATTCCTTTAAAACTAAGTCCAGAACCGCACTCTGTTGGACTTGCTACGTACTGACTTCAAAAAAAAGTTATCCTGAATACGTTTTAAGGCGGCTTTGGTTGCTGACAAAGAAACCACTAGGTGACGCAGTACTGGCACATGTGCAAATGCAGCCCCATCACCCCTCAATGGCCGCGATTGCGGCCTCCACCCCCCTAAACAGTACACTGCTCCCTCCTGCGATCACTGCTTCTCTTGCCTGCTCGCCACTTTGTCCCCTGCTCTCAACTGCTCGCCATTCCCTCCCACCACTTGCTTACTGCCTTGACGCCCAGAGAAGCAGCGGGATGCGAGGGCGAGGGGTGGGGGAAGCGGTGGGGTGGAGCAGCAAGCAGGCGAGAGCGAGGAAGAAAGGCGGTGATCACAGGAGGGAGAATGTCCTGCAGCTGCTCAGTGACATCTTTGACCCTGGCACCAGGGAGGCAACATAGCATCCTGGAGTCATGTCTGCGGCTGCAGAAGTACCTCTCTGTTTCCCCTGTTATTGAATCACGTATCATTATTGCTCTTTTACTCTTCATCCAACTCACCTGTGCAGCTGAGCCACCCATGGAGCCGTCGACTTGGCTTTACCTGCACACCCTCGAGAAACCATCACTCTCAGTGGTGTTCAGAACTGAATACTAGTTGGAGAGTGTAATGCACTCATTAGATCGCTGGTCTGCCTGCCATAAGAACATAAAAAAATAGGAGCAGGAGTAGACCATTCAGCCCTTCAAGCATTCAATGAGATCATGGTTGATCTTCTACTTCAACACCATTTTCCTGCAATATCCCTTGATGTTTTTAATATGAAGAAATATCTATTAGAAACATAGCAAATAGGCCATTCTGCCCTTCGAGCCTGCTTCGCCATTCATTATGATCATGGCTGATCATCCAACTCAGTAGGCTGTTCCCACTTTCCCCCCATATCCTTTGATCCCTTTTGCCCCAAGAGCTATATCTAACTCCTCCTTGAAAACATACAATGTTTTGGCCTCAACTGCTTTCTGTGGTAGTGAATTCCACAGGTTTACCACTCTGTGGGTGAAGAAATTTCTCCTCATCTCAGTCCTGAAAGGTTTACCCCGTATCCTTAGACCTAGTTCTGGCCTCCCCCACCACCGGGAACATGCTTCCTGCATCTAGCCTGTCAAGTCCTGTTAGAATTTTATAGGTTTCTATGAGATCCCCCCTCACTCTTCTGAACTCCAGCGAATATAATCCTAACCGACTCAATCTCTCCTCATATGTCAGTCCCACCATCCCAGGAATCAGTCTGGTAAACCTTCGCTGCATTCCGTCTATAGCAAGAACATCCGTCCTCAGATAAGGAGACCAAAACTGCACACAATATTCCAGGTGTGGCCTCACCAAGGCCCTGTATAATTGCAGCAAGACATCCCTGCTCCTGTACTCGAATCCTCTCGCTATGAAGACCAACATACCATTTGCCTTTTTTACTGCCTGTTGGACCTGCATGCTTACCTTCAGTGACTGGTGTGTGAGGACACCCAGGTCTCGTTGCATATTCCCCTCTCTCAGTTTATAGCCGTTCAGATAATAATCTGCCTTCCTGTTTTTGCTACCAAAGTGGATAACCTCACATTTATCCACATTATACTGCATCTGCCAGCATATGCCAACTCACTCAACTTGTCCAAATCACCCTGAAGCCTCTCTGCATCCTCCTCACAACTCGCCCTCCCACCCAGTATTGTGTCATCTGCAAATTTGGAGATATTACATTTATTTCCCTCATCTAAATCATTAATATATATTGCGAATAGCTGGGGTCCTAGCATTGATCCCTGCGGTACTGCACTAGTGACTGCCTGAGGTTCGGATAAAGACCCATTTACCCCTACTCTTTTTCCTGTCTGCCAACCAATTTTCTATTCATCGCAATACACTATCCCCAATCCCATGCGCTTTAATTTTACACGCTTGCCTCTTATGTGGGACTTTGTCGAAAGCCTGCTGAAAGTCCAAATAAACCACATCCACTGGCTCCCCCTCATCAACTCTACTAGTTACATCCTCGAAGAATTCTAGCAGATTTTGTCAAGCATGATTTCCCTTTCGTAAATCCATGCTGACTCCATCTGATTCTACCACTGTTCTCCAAGTGCTCTGCTATAAATTCTTTGATACTGGACTCTAGAATTTTCCCCACTATTGATCTAGGTCTTGAACATGCTCAACGACTGAGCCTCCACCGCTCTCTGGAGCGGAGAATTCCAAAGGTTCACCATCCTCTGAGTGAAGAAATTCTTCCTCATCTCAATCCTAAATGGCCTGCCCCTTATTCTGAGACGGTGTCCCTGGTTCTAGACTCTTCAGCTAGGGAAAACATCCTTCCTGTTATCTACCCTGTCAAGCCCTGTAAGAATTTTGTTTGTTTAAATGAGATCATCTCTCATTCTTCTAAACGCTAGAGAATAAAGACCTCATCTATTGAATCTTTCCTCTTGGGACAATCCCTCCATCCCAGGAATTAGTTTGGCGTACCTGTCAGGTCCTCTTGGTCCTTCTGGCAGTCACCCATTCCCTCCCTGCCTGCACACCTCCAGAAACGTGTTGTCCACAAAGCTCTCAGCCTTGCTGATATCCCCTAGTGAATCCAGTCGCCGCTCAAGCTCTGAAACCCAGAACTCAAGTTGCACTAGCTGGCGACGCTTCCTACTCATGTGGTCGTCCAGGCCACGGGAAATGTCCAGGATTTCAACATGGCACAGGATGTGCGTTCCGTGGGGCTGAGGTTCCCTGCTATGCCTTCACTTTTTAGACTATTACCTAGGAACACCAACTACTCACCAATCGGATTCTTCCCTGGTTGGGATGTCACTAAAGCTATTTTGCGGATGTTACTGTTGTTGAAGATTTACTCCACTTTAACTCCTTGGTCGCTATGCTCAGTCTCCACCCATGTCTGCTGCTGCCGCTGCTGGTGAGTCTCTAATATAGATAATTGCTTCCCTGCTCACCTGATTAATGCCTTCAGATTACAGCTTTCTGATCTTGTTGTCTCCTCTTTCCCTTGAACCATTCCTTGCTTTGTAAAGGACCAGAACAGCACCTCTTTCGTCACTCTGCTGAATTCCCTCACTCACCAAATTCCCTGAGTTGAGTATTCTTGCAGCATTACTCCGTCAAGCTGGACTTTGTGCTACATGCCGGCTCTTTGATAGAGTCATAGAGTTATACATCGCAGAAACAGGCCCTTTGGTCCATCATGTCCATGCCGGCCATCAAGCACCTATCTATTCTAATCCCATTTTCCAGCACTTGGCCCGTAGCTTCGTATGCTATGGTGTTTTAAGTGCTCATCTAAATACTTCTTAACTGTTGTGAGGGTTCCTGCCTCTAGCACCTCTTCAGGCAGCGTGCTCCAGATTCCAATCACCCTCTGGGTGAAAATATTTTTCCTCAAGTCCCCTCTAAACCTCCTACCCTTTACTTTAACACGATGCCCCCTGGTTATTGACCCCTCTGCTAAGGGAAAAAGTTTCTTCCTATCTACCCTATCTATGCCCTCATAATTTTGTACACCTGAGGGTCCCCCCTCAGCCTTCTCTGCTCTAAGAAAAACAACCCAAGCCTTTTCAGTCTCTCTTCATAGCTGAAATGCTCCAGCCCAGGCATCATCCTGGTGAATCTCTTCTGCACCCTCTCCAGTGCAATCACATCGTTCCTATTGTGTGGTGACCAGAACTGTACACAGTACTCCAGCTGTGGCCTAACTAGCATTTTATACAGCTCCATCATAACCTCCCTGCTCTTATATTCTATGTCTCGGCTAATAAAGGCAAGTATCCCATATGCTTTCCTAACCACCTTATCTGCCTGTACTGCTGTCTTCAGTAATCTCTGGACAAGTACACCAAGTTACCTCTGACCCTCTGTACTTCCTAGGGTCCTACCATCCATTGTATATTCCCTTGCCTTGTTAATCCTCCCAAAATGCTTCACCTCACACTTCTCAGGATTAAATTCCATTTGCCACTGCTCCGCCCATTTTACCAGCCTATCTATATCATCCTGTAATCTAAGGCGTTCCTCTTCACTATTTACGACACCACCAATTTTCGTGTCATCTGCGAACTTACTGATCATACCTCCTATATTCATGTCTAAATCAATAACGTACACTACAAACAGCAAGGGTCTGAGCACCGATCCCTGCTGTACCCGACTGGTCACAGGCTTCTAATTGCAAAAATAACCCTCAACCATCACCCTCTGCCTCCTGCCACAAAGCCAACTTTGGATCCAATTTGCCAAAATCCCTGGATCCCATGGGCACTTACCTTCTTGACCAATCTCCCATGCGGGACCTTATCAAAAGCCTTACTGAAGTCCATATAGACTACATCAACTGCTTTACCCTCATCTACACAGCTAGTCACCACCTCAAAAAATTCAAACAAATTTGTTAGACATGATCTCCCCCTGACAAAACCATGCTTACTATCCTTGATAATTCCTTCCCTCTCCAAGTGGAGAATAATCCCGGTCCCTCAGAATTCCCGACCATTGATGTTGGACTCACCGGCCTGTAATTACCTGGTTTATCCCTGTTTCCTTTCTTGAACAATGGTACCACATTAGTTGTCTTCCAGTCCTCTGGCACCTCTTCTGTTGCCAGAGAGGATTTGAAAATTTGTGTCGGAGCCCCTGCTATCTCCTCCCTTGCCTCACATAACAGCCTGGGATACATCTCATCTGGGCCTGGGGATTTATCCACTTTTAAGCCCGCTAAAACCGCTAATACCCGCCCCCCCCTCCCTTTCAAAGCTAATTTGATCAAGTATATCACAATCCCCCTCCCTGATCTCTACACCTACATCGTCCTTCTCCATAGTGAACACAGGTGAAAAGTAATCATTTAGAACCTCACCTATGTCCTCCGGCTCCACACACACATTGCCACTTTGGTCCCTAATGGGCCCTACTCTTTCCCTGGTTATCCTCTTGCCCTTAAAATACTTATAAAAGGCCTTGGGAGTTTCCTTTATCTTGCCTGCCAGTGTTTTTTCATGTCCCCTCTTCGCTCTCCTAATTACTTGTTTTTTTAAGTACCCCCTACACTTTCTATACTCCTCTAGTGCCTCCACTGTTTTCAGTGCTCTGAATCTGCCATAAGCTTTTTTTTTTTACTGATCCAATCCTCTATATCCCTTGACAGGGTTCCCTGGACTTCTTGGTCCTACCTTTCACCTTTACGGGAACATGTTGGCACTGAACACTTTCTTTTTAGAATGACTCTCACTGGTCTGATGTCGACTTTCCTACAAGTAGCTGCTCCCAGTCCACTTTGGCCAGATCCTGTTTTATCATATTGAAATCAGCCTTCCCCCAATTCAGTACTTTTATTTCCAGTCCATCTTTGTCCTTTCCCATAACTACCTTAATTATTAGAGTCAAAAACAAGAAATGCTGGATTCACTCAGCAGGTCTGGCAGCATCTGTGGAAAGAGAAGCAGAGTTAACGTTTCGGGTCAGGGAGGGGGGGGGGGCGGGTATTAGCGGTTTTAGCGGGCTTAAAAGTGGATAAATCCCCCAGGGCCCAGATGAGATGTATCCCAGGCTGTTATGTGAGGCAAGGGAGGAGATAGCAGGGGCTCCGACACAAATTTTCAAATCCTCTCTGGCAACAGAAGAGGTGCCAGAGGACTGGAAGACAACTAATGTGGTACCATTAGAGTAATGGTCACTATCCCCGAAATGCTTCCCCACTGACACTTCTACCACTTGTCCGGCTTCATTCCCTAAGATTAGGTCCAGTACCTTCCCTTCTCTTGTAGGACTTTCTACGTACTGGCTCAAAAAGCTCTCCTGGATACACTTGAAGAATTCCACTGCCTTTAAGCCTTTTGCACTATGACTATCCCCAGTTGATATTGGGGAACTTGAAATCCCCTATTATTTTTACACGTCTGAGATTTGCCTACATATCTGCTCCTCTATCTCTCCCTGACTGTTTGGAGGCCTGTAGTACACTCCAGCCAAGTGATTGTCCTCTTTTTGTTTTTAAGTTCTACCCATATGGCCTCATTTGAGGAACCTTCTAAGATAGCATCCCTCCTTACTGCAGTAATTGACTCCTTTATCAACAGTGCAATGCCACCTCCTCTTTTACAACCCCCTCCCCCCCCCCCCCCCCCCCCCCCCCCCCCACTGTCACGCCTGAAGATTCTATACCCTGGAATATCGAGCTGCCAATCCTGCCCTTCTCTCAACCATGTCTGTGGTAGCAATAATATCATAATGCCATGTGTTAATAAATGTGCTACATTCATCTGCCTTACTTGTAAGACTCCTTGCGTTAAATAGATGCAAACCAGCCATGCATTATTCCCTTGTGCCTTGACAGGTCTATATTTGCTCTGCCTTCCAGACTCACTTCGTTTCACTTCTTTATTTTTTCCTGTGCATCACTCCCTATTGTACCTCCACTCTGTATCCCATCCCCCTGTCAAATTAGTTTAAACCCCCCCCCCCCCCCCCCACCCCCAACAGCACTAGCAAACCTCCCTCCAAGGATGTTCCAATTAGTCCCACTCCTCCTGCTCTTTTCCTAGATTTCTGCAGATGTTTCCTTCGGAAATATTCATCGAATTTTCTTTCAATAGTTACTATTGAATCTGATTTCACAATCCTTTCAAGCATCACGTTCGAGATTGCAACATCTTGCTGCGTTAAAAAAAAAGTTACCCAATCTTGCCTCTGGTTCTTTTGACCATTATCTTAAATCTGTGTCCTCTGGTTACTGACCCTCCTCCCCAATGGGGAGCAGTTTCTTTTTATTTATTGTATGAAAACCCCTCACAATTTTCCATTAAACCTCCCCTTAACCTTCGCTGCTCGAAGGAGATCAATAATAAAATTGTGGTGATTGTTGACTTTGTTAGCTTCTATCCACACATTTTAACTTTGAATGGAGTGTGGATATTTGGATGCTGAATTGTGTGAAGAATACAGCTGTAAAGGCTCAATTATTTCATTTAGCTAACAGCAATTCTGTATTCATTACATTTTATGATGTGTTTCCCAGACATGATCGCACAATGCAAGATATTGTCTACAAACTGGTGCCTGGTCTCCAAGAAGGTAAGTTCGAAGTTTTTAATTTTTTCTGAACTATTCCTATTCTTTCAGCTCCCCCTGACTCTACCTTTCCGCCCCTACCTCCCTCCCTCCTCCTTCCCCCTCCCGCCCTCCTCCTCCTTTCCCACTCCCTACCTCCTCTTCCCTCCCTCCCTCCTCCTCCCTTCCTTCCCCCTCGCTCCCTCCTCCTCCTCCCCCTCCCCTCCCTCCCTCCTCCTCCCCTCTCCGTCCCTCCCTCCCCCCTCCTCCCCCTCCCTCCCTCCCTCCCCCTCCTCTTCCTCCTTCCCCCTCCCTCCCTCCCTCCTCCCCCCTTCCTCCCTCCCTCCTCCCCCCTTCCTCCCTCCCTCCTGCTTCCCCCTCCTCCCCCCTCCCACCCTCTCTCCTCCTCCTCCTCCACCCACCCTCTCTCCTCCTCCACCCACCCTCTCTCCTCCTCCACCCACCCTCTCTCCTCCTCCACCCACCCTCTCTCCTCCTCCACCCACCCTCTCTCCTCCTCCACCCACCCTCTCTCCTCCTCCACCCACCCTCTCTCCTCCTCCACCCACCCTCTCTCCTCCTTCGCCACCCTCCCTCTCTCCTCCTTCGCCACCCTCCCTCTCTCCTCCTTCGCCACCCTCCCTCTCTCCTCCTTCGCCACCCTCCCTCTCTCCTCCTTCGCCACCCTCCCTCTCTCCTCCTTCGCCACCCTCCCTCTCTCCTCCTCCGCCTCCCTCCCTCCTCCTCCTTCCCCCCCTCCCACCCCCTCCCTCCTCCTCCTTCCCGCTCCCTCCTCCTACTCCTTCCCGCTCCCTCCTCCTTCCTCCTCCTTCCCTCCTCCTCCTTCCCCCTCCCTCTCTCCCTCCTCGCCCTCCCTCACCCCTCTTCCCTCCCTCCCACCTCCTTCTCCCCTCCCTCCCTCCTCCTCCTTCTCGTTCTTCCCTCTCCCTCCCTCCCCCTCCTTCCCCCTCCCTCTCTCCTCCTTCCCCCTCCCTCTCTCCTCCTTCCCCCTCCCTCTCTCCTCCTTCCCCCTCCCTCTCTCCTCCTTCCCCCTCCCTCTCTCCTCCTTCCCCCTCCCTCTCTCCTCCTTCCCCCTCCCTCTCTCCTCCTTCCCCCTCCCTCTCTCCTCCTTCCCCCTCCCTCTCTCCTCCTTCCCCCTCCCTCTCTCCTCCTTCCCCCTCCCTCTCTCCTCCTTCCCCCTCCCTCCCATCAACTCCCCCCTCCACCTACTCCGCCGCCTCCCCCTCCCCCTCCCCCCCTCCGCCGCCTCCCCCTCTCCCCCCCTCCGCCGCCTCCTCCCCCCCTCCGCCGCCTCCTCCCCCCCCTCTGCCGCCTCATCCCCCCCCTCCGCCGCCTCATCCCCCCCCTCCGCCGCCTCATCCCCCCCCTCCGCCGCCTCATCCCCCCCCTCCGCCGCCTCATCCCCCCCCTCCGCCGCCTCATCCCCCCCCTCCGCCGCCTCCTCCCCCCCCTCTGCCGCCTCCTCCCCCCCCTCTGCCGCCTCCTCCCCCCCCTCTGCCGCCTCCTCCCCCCCCTCCGCCGCCTCCTCCCCCCCCCCTCCGCCGCCTCCTCCCCCCCCCCTCCGCCGCCTCCTCCCCCCCCCCTCCGCCGCCTCCTCCCCCCCCCTCCGCCGCCTCCTCCCCCCCCTACGCCGCCTCCTCCCCCCCCTCCGCCGCCTCCTCCCCCCCCTCCGCCGCCTCCTCCCCCCCCTCCGCCGCCTCCTCCCCCCCCTCCGCCGCCTCCTCCCCCCCCTCCGCCGCCTCCTCCCCCCCCTCCGCCGCCTCCTCCCCCCCCTCCGCCTCCTCCCCCCCCCCTCCGCCGCCTCCTCCCCCCCCTCCGCCGCCTCCTCCCCCCCCCTCCGCCGCCACCTCCTCCCCCCCCCTCCTCCGCCACCTCCTCCCCCCCCCTCCTCCCCCCCATCCTCCCCCCCCCTCGTCCCCCCCATCCTCCGCCACCTCCTCCCCCCCTCTGCCACCTCCTCCCCCCCTCTGCCACCTCCTCCCCCCCTCTGCCACCTCCTCCCCCCCTCTGCCACCTCCTCCCCCCCTCTGCCACCTCCTCCCCCCCTCTGCCACCTCCTCCCCCCCTCTGCCACCTCCTCCCCCCCTCTGCCACCTCCTCCCCCCCTCTGCCACCTCCTCCCCCCCTCTGCCACCTCCTCCCCCCCTCTGCCACCTCCTCCCCCCCTCTGCCACCTCCTCCCCCCCTCTGCCACCTCCTCCCCCCCTCTGCCACCTCCTCCCCCCCTCTGCCACCTCCTCCCCCCCTCTGCCACCTCCTCCCCCCCCTCTGCCACCTCCTCCCCCCCCTCTGCCACCTCCTCCCCCCCCTCTGCCACCTCCTCCCCCCCCTCTGCCACCTCCTCCCCCCCCTCTGCCACCTCCTCCCCCCCCCTGCCACCTCCTCCCCCCCCTCTGCCACCTCCTCCCCCCCTCCGTCTCCTCCCCCCTCCGCCTCCTCCCCCTCCTCCTCCCCCCTCCGCCTCCTCCTCCTCCCCCCTCCGCCTCCTCCCTCCTCCCCCCCCTTCCTCCTGCTCCTCCTCCTCCTCTCCTCCACCCACCCTCTCTCCTCCTCCTCCACCCACCCTCTCTCCTCCTCCTCCACCCACCCTCTCTCCTCCTCCTCCATCCACCCTCTCCTCCTCCCACCCTCTCTCCTCCTCCACCCACCCTCTCTCCTCCTCCTCCTCCACCCACCCTCTCTCCTCCTCCTCCTCCACCCACCCTCTCTCTCCTCCTCCTCCACCCACCCTCTCTCTCCTCCTCCTCCACCCACCCTCTCTCCTCCTCCTCCATCCACCCTCTCCTCCTCCCACCCTCTCTCCTCCTCCACCCACCCTCTCTCCTCCTCCTCCTCCACCCACCCTCTCTCCTCCTCCTCCTCCACCCACCCTCTCTCCTCCTCCTCCTCCACCCACCCTCTCTCCTCCTCCTCCACCCACCCTCTCTCCTCCTCCTCCACCCACCCTCTCTCCTCCTCCTCCACCCACCCTCTCTCCTCCTCCTCCACCCACCCTCTCTCCTCCTCCTCCACCCACCCTCTCTCCTCCTCCTCCACCCACCCTCTCTCCTCCTCCTCCACCCACCCTCTCTCCTCCTCCTCCACCCACCCTCTCTCTCCTCCTCCTCCACCCACCCTCTCTCTCCTCCTCCTCCACCCACCCTCTCTCCTCCTCCACCCTCCCCCTCTCCTCCTTCGCCACCCTCCCTCTCTCCTCCGCCAACCTCCTCCTTCCCCCCCCTACCACCTCCTCCTTCCCCCCCCTACCACCTCCTCCTTCCCCCCCCTCCCACCTCCTCCTTCCCCCCCCCTCCCACCTCCTCCTTCCCCCCCCCTCCCACCACCTCCTTCCCCCCCCTCCCACCTCCTCCTTCCCCCCCCTCCCACCTCCTCCTTCCCTCCTCCTCCTTCCCCTCCCTCCACCTCCCCCCTCCACCTCCCCTCCCTCCTCCTCCTCCCCGCTCCCTCCTCCTTTCCCCATCCCCCCTCCTCCATCCACCCATCTCCTTCCCCCTCCCTTCCCCCTGCCCCCGCCTCTCCCTCGCCCCGCCCCTCCCTCGCCCCGCCCCTCCCTCGCCCCGCCCCTCCCTCGCCCCGCCCCTCCCTCGCCCCGCCCCTCCCTCGCCCCGCCCCTCCCTCGCCCCGCCCCTCCCTCGCCCCGCCCCTCCCTCGCCCCGCCCCTCCCTCGCCCCGCCCCTCCCTCGCCCCGCCCCTCCCTCGCCCCGCCCCTCCCTCGCCCCGCCCCTCCCTCGCCCCGCCCCTCCCTCGCCCCGCCCCTCCCTCGCCCCGCCCCTCCCTCGCCCCGCCCCTCCCTCGCCCCGCCCCTCCCTCGCCCCGCCCCTCCCTCGCCCCGCCCCTCCCTCGCCCCCTCACTCGCCCCGCCCCCTCACTCGCCCCGCCCCCGCCCCTCACCCGTCCCTTCCTCCTTCCCTCCCTCCTCCTCCTTACCTCCCTCCCTCCCTCCACCTCCCCCTCCCTCCCTCTCTCCACCTCCCCCTTCCCTCCCTCCCCCTCCCTCCTTCCCCCATCCCTCTTCCCTCCCTCCCTCCTCCTTCTCCCCTCCCTCCCTCCCCCTTCCCTCCCTCCCTCCCACCCTTCCTCCCCTCCCACCCTTCCTCCTTCCCCCTCCCTCCCACCAACTCCCCCCTCCACCTCCCTCCCCCCCTCCGCTGCCTCCTCCCCCCCCTCCGCCGCCTCCTCCCCCCCCCTCTGCCTCCCCCCCTCCGCCTCCCCCCCTCCGCCTCCAACTCCCCCCCCGCCGCCTCCCCCCTCCGCCTCCGCCCCCTCCTTCCCTCCCTCCCTCCCTCCCTCCTCCTCCTTCCCCCCTCCCTCCTCCTCCTTCCCCCCTCCCTCCTCCTCCTTCCCCCCTCCCTCTCTCCACCTCCCCCCTCCCTCCACCTCCTTCCCCCCTCCCTCTCCACCTCTCCCATCCCTCCTTTCCTCTCCCTCCCTCCCCTCCTCTCCCTCCCTCCCCCTCCCTCCCTCTCCCCTTCCCCCTCCCTCCCTCTCCCCTTCCCCCTCCCTCGCTCTCCCCTTCCCCCTCCCTCTCCCTCTCCTTCCCCCTCCCTCTCCCTCTCCTTCCCCCTCCCTCACCCCCACTTCAATCTCCTTCCGCAAATCAGAGACTCCTAACCTAAGTTCTAGCATTGTTGGCAAGAATTATTATTACAATTACTATGACAATTCAGAGCAACCATCCTGTTTCCCATTGTCACACCTATAGTTTCTATCCTGCTCATAGTTTATATTAGTTTATAGTTTTTCACAGCTTTGTATAAGTTCAGAATACAGAACTATGACGTACTTCACGTTGTTCTGCATGATAACTAGCTTCTGCAACACGCTCATAAAATCATTCGAGCCAGATTGCTTAACTGTTGGGTCTAATCAGGATAGGTTTCATTCATGATTAAAAACACTTCTCAAAAAAAAAAATCTAATTTAATTGGAAGTCTGAAATTGTTGCATTTAGCACTATGGATTCATTTGCTGATCTTTCTTTTGGTGTTTATTCAAGCTGATTGTTAAAAGCCCTATTTTTTATGTTCTTCAGGGTCAGGTATGTTACATTTATAATGGTTAATTTATATTCTGGTTTTGTTTAAATACCTGAAGTAAGTATTTGCAACTATGTCAGACCACTGTGCAAAATTCTTTCATTAGTTGAAGCCTTAAACATAAACCTGAAGAGGTCCCTGTCTTTAACAATTCTCATTGTGTTGACTCGGCTGTTCAGTGTTAAACTCCCCCTTGTAACGTACTACTAAACGAATACAAGTACTGCATTGCAGACATCCATTGGAACTCATGCTGAAATGATAACACACTTTCAGGCATCCCTGTCTGGAAATAGTCTCAAATTTCAAAGAATGCTTTCATGGAAGTTGCTGTGGAAATAACGTTCATGGCAATTACAGGTTATCTGTACAAATTTAACCTTAGTAGTCGATTCAGTCTTAAAAAAAAATTGTCTTCCCTTTCAACGCATACACCACATTCTATATAATCTCATGTATTCTATGCACAATTATATAATGTCTCAATGATCTCTTAATCTCTAGCATTTAGAGCTACAAACTCAGTTGTTATGGTAACCAACATTTAAACTTTCAAATCTGTTGCAATTTTGCACATAAAAATGGAAAATGTTACTGGGTTTTGTATTTGATCAATCACAGGGTTGATTTCAAACAAAAGCTGTGCTATGAAAGGAAAAATATGCAAATAATACCAGTTACCATTGGTAGTTTAGCATGAGTTAACATCAGGAAAAATTAGTAATGAGACTCATTGAAATTAATTGCAATGTTTCTCTCTAATGTCTGCACTGTGTACAGATTAAACACTACTTTGCAATCTGATCTATGCAAGGCAGTCAGTGATACTGGTATCCCTTGTTCCTTGAAGCAAGTGGCAAAGATCAGAGTTACTAATACCATTAATATTGGCAATATTGACTTTTGATCGTATTCTAACTTCCTGACCTTACTGGGTGGGAATTAGGTATGCTGTCCCAGCAAGTTATATTGGCAGCACACAATTGGGCAATCAGTTCATACATGTTTCCTGCATGTGTATTTTGCTGGTTTTTGCATTTAATAGAAAGCAAGAATGCTGGGTATGTATCTCGGATGTATTCTTGCTGTGCACAGGTGTATCTGTTTATTGACCCACTGTGCCAAAAGAGGTTGGAGATGCAGAAGAAGCTGTAGTCAGAGGGATGGAGAGTTTTTGGCCAGGAGTTTGGTTTTGGAGGAGATTATAAAGATAGGGAGGGGTGAGATCATGGAAGGATTTAAATGCCCAGGCAGAAATGTTAAATTTAAGAAGTTCAAGGGCATGGATGATGGATGAACGGGACATGTAGTGGGATCATATAGGGACAGCTGAGGCTTGGGTGGCCTGAGGTTTATGCAAGTTGGAGGATGGGAGGCTGCCCAGGCAATCATTGGAACAGTTGAATCAGGAGATGACAAAAGCATGCATGAGTATTTCAGCGGGGGTGGAGACAAACATTGTTATGGAGGTGAAAATAGGTGGTCTTTGTGATGAAGGTGATTGAGTTTGAAGCTCAGCTCAGTGTTAAACAGGGCCCTGACTTGGCAAACGGAGTAGTTCAGCATGACACAGTAGTTGGGGAAGGGGAGGCAATTGGTGCTGAGTGTATGGAATTTATGCTGAGGGCGAAAGATAATGATTTCAGTCTTTACAGTGTAGTTTATCCAAGATTGGATGGTAGTCAGACAGTGCCACAGTACAGACAGTGGAGGAGTTGAGAAGTGGTGGAGAGGTAGAGTTCGATTTTCACAGCGTACATGTGAAAACTGATTATGTCTGAGGATAACTTTGCCTGAGCACATGTGAATGAGGGGGGAGAAGTTAAGGGTCTCACCTGGAGCAGCTGTTTTCTGTTCAGTTAGTGTTGAGGATTCAACAATTTGAGTGAAGAGAGTGTTTTGGAAAATGTGCTTGTGCAAAAGGTTATTCAAGCATGCGGTGCTTTGCCAAAGGGAGTAGTTGAGGCAGACATCATTGTATTTTTTAAGGAAAAAGCAAAGCATCGAAAGCAGAGGAAGATATATGAATGGCGAAAGCAGTGAGGTTAGTTTTGGATTACTGGAGCAAAGAGCCTTCTCTTCTGTGCCTTCTGTGGTCACACCAGCTTACATTTTAAAATCAGTTTATCATTTCCAAAAAGTGGAAATCAACCTGAAATTAAACTGTTATGATTTGAAAAATGTGACTTTAATAATTCATTGTAAATACCCAGATAATTAGGGAAATAAAGGGTTGTGTTCTTTAATCTCCTGCCTATTGTTTCAGTGTCATCTGTAATGTTTGTCATTCTCAAGCACTCTTTATTAATGGAGGACACCGCATGGTGAAAGTGACGGGGCATGGTGAGGCTAGATAAGTCAGTCATGTACCTTCAGCAAGAACATTGTGGGTGTATTGCACTCAGTTAACCTGCTGAGTGTTTGGAGGTCTTTTGCAGTTTTACATGATAAGTTGCAAAAATGTTTCATTATCCTGTAATGGTGGGTCATGAAATAGATTTTGTGCAAATTACAGGCTTAGAATTCTTATTTTGTACCTGGATGTACTAAAAGGAATTCTTATAATTTAGAAATGCAGAAAAAAGTGTACCTTACAATATTTTTAATCATGATTAAGTCTGACTAATCTGTCATTTACAGCGGAGTTAAAAAAGCAAAAAGACTTTTATCAGAAACTTGGCCTTGAAATGCCCGGAGAGGTCAAAGGTGAGACGTGCACAGCTAAACAACAGTTCGACCCACTCCATGACGGTTAGTCACTTTTCTGTTGAACCATTTCTGCCAACTGACATTTTCTTTCTCAGCACTGGGAAAGCTTTACTTATTCTGCACTGTCCTGCTTTTAAGCTGAATTTTGTCTGTGCTGTCTGGGTGTAACTTAACATACTTGCATTTATGAAATAGTCTTTATCTGCATGGTTGAGTGAAATGTTGGAGGAAAATGGGGTAATTGTGAAAAGATCATCATCAGTGTCCCGTTGCGTTCTTTTTCCAGGTACCAAGTAAAGATGGGAGTGTAGTAATATTTTATCTTAACATAGATTTGCTGCTGAAACCCTCAATTATGCCTTTGTTACCTCGAGACTTGACTATTCCAGTGCACTCCTGACCAACCTCCCATCTTCCACCTCCACAAACTTGTCATCCAGAACTCTGGTGCCAATGTCCTAACTTGCACCAAGTCCTGTTTCACCCATCATCCCCTATAATCACTGATCTACATTGGCTCCTAGTGAATCAATGTCTCAATTTTAAAATTCTCATCCTTGTTTTCAAATCCCTTAATGGCCTTCCTCCTTCCTATCCCTGCAACCACCTTCAGTCCTGCAAGTCTGAGTTCTCTCCGCTCCTCCAATCTGGCGATCTTTGCATTCCCAATTTTAATCATTCCACCATTGGTGGTTGTGCCCTCAGCTGCGAAGGCTCCTAAGCTCGAGAATTCACTCCCTAAACCTCTCCGCCCCTGTACCTATCTCTTTCTTCAAGATTTTGGTCATCTGCTCGATAATAGCTCCTTATGTGTAGCTCGGTGTCAAGTTTTTTGATAATCGCTTCTGCAAAGAGCCTTGGGACATATTATGTTAACTATATAAATGCAAGTTGTTGAAGTGTGCTTGAATAGGTGCAGAACAGTTTGGGGCTTTTGGTTTTAGCCAATAAAATGATAAATAACCATACAAGAGAGAAACAGTTAACATTTCGGGTCCATGACTCTTTGGCAAAACTGAGCGAACAGATAAATAACCATTCTCGGAGAAGACTCGGAGGGTGGAGTTCCAGACCGGTAAGTATAAAAAACTTACCTCGGGGATTCGCGGCTACATTCACGGAGAAGACTCGGAGGGCGGAGTTCCGGACCGGTAAGTATAAAAAAACTTACCTCGGGGATTCGCGGCCGACATTCTCGGAGAAGACTCGGAGGGTGGAGTTCCGGACCTGTAAGTATAAAAAACTTACCTCTGGTAAAAAAAAACTGAAAAGTGATGTTACAGGAAAGCTGTGACCTGATTGGCTGGTAGGGAATCTGTACTGAATTTGAAAATAAAACATTGGTAAAAATTGATTAAAACCCTTAATTAACTAATTAATAAGTGGAGTAACAAAACCAGAGGGAGGAGATTACTGTATTTAGTTAGCATTTAATATTTATAGTAGAAATCTAGCACTAGGGACCATATAGTTAATTATAACAATTTAGTAAGGATTTAGTAAGGATTTAGTAAGTATTTATTTTATATTAATTACCTAATTAGTGCTAGAAATGACAGTTAGAGGTGTGAAGTCCTTCACCTGTGAGATGTGGGAAGTCCGTGACACTTCCAGCGTTACGGACAACTACATCTGCAGGAAGTGTACCCAGTTGCAGCTCCTCACAGACCGCATGGATCGGTTGGAGTGGCAACTGGATGCACTTAGTAGCATGCAGGTGGCAGAAAGTGTCATAGACAGGAGTTTTAGAGAGGTGGTTACACCCAAAGTGCAGGCAGATAGATGGGTGACTGATGAAGGGGCAGGCAGTCAGTGCAGGAATCTCCTGTGGCTATCCCCCTCTCGAACAAGTATACCGTTTTGGATACTGTTGGGGGGGATGGCCTATCAGGGGAAAACAGCAGCAGCCAGAGCAGTGGCACCACGGCTGGCACTGTTGTTCAGCAGGGAGGGACAAAGCGCAGAAGATCAATAGTTATAGGGGACTCTACAGTCAGGGGCACAGATAGGCGCTTCTGTGAACGTGAAAGAGACTCCAGGAAGGTATGTTGCCTCCCTGGTGCCAGGGTCAAGGATGTCTCCGAATGGGCAGGGGGCATTCTGAAGGGGGAGGGTGAACAGCCAAAGGTTGTGGTACCAACGACATAGGCAGGAAGAGTGACAAGGTCCTGCAGGGGGAGTTTAGGGAGTTAGGTAGTAAGTTAAAAGACAGGACCTCGAGGGTTGTAATCTCGGGATTACTCCATGTGCCAGTGAGGCTAGAAATAGAAAGATAGTGCAGCTAAACACTTGGCTGAACAGCTGGTGTAGAAGGGAGGGTTTCAGATATCTGGACCATTGGGATCTCTTCAGGGACAGATGGGACCTGTACAAGAAGGACGGGTTGCATCTAAACTGGAGGGGCACAAATATCCTGGCTGCGAGGTTTGCTAGCGTCACTCGGGAGGGTTTAAACTAGTGTGGCAGGGGGGTGGGAACAAGAGCAGTAGGACAGCAAGTGAAATAAATGAGGGGGAACTAGTAAATAAGGCCAGTAAGACTAAGAGGAAGAGCAGGCAGGGAGACTTTGCGGAGAACAGCGGGACTGGTGGTCTGAAGTGCATTTGTTTCAATGCAAGAAGTATAACAGGTAAGGCAGATGAACTTAGGGCTTGGATTAGTACTTGGAACTATGATGTTGTTGCTATTACAGAGACTTGGTTGAGGGAAGGACAGGATTGGCAGCTAAATGTTCCGGGATTTAGACGCTTCAGGCGGGATAGAGGGGGATGTAAAAGGGGTGGGGGAGTTGCATTACTGGTTAAGGAGAATATCACAGCTGTACTGCAGGAGGGCACCTCAGAAGGGTCATGCAGCGAGGCAATATGAGTGGAGCTCAGGAATAGGA
The DNA here is from genome assembly GCF_036365525.1 of Heterodontus francisci. NCBI lineage: Eukaryota > Metazoa > Chordata > Chondrichthyes > Heterodontiformes > Heterodontidae > Heterodontus > Heterodontus francisci. The sequence goes on along the minus strand of NC_090371.1, from coordinate 286,749,138 downwards.
AGGGTGCAGTCACGATGTTGGGGGTTTACTGCAGGCCTCCCAATAGCCAGCGGGAGGTAGAGGAGCAGATATGTAGACAGATTTTGGAAAGATGTAAAGGTAACAGGGTTGTAGTGTTGGGTGATTTTAACTTCCCCAATATTGACTGAGACTCACTTAGTGCTAGGGGCTTGGATAGGGCAGAATTTGTGAGGAGCATCCAGGAGGACTTCTTGAAACAGTATGTAGATAGTCCAACTAGGGTTGGGGCCATTTTGGACCTGATATTGGGGAATGAGCCCGGCCAGGTGGTCAAAGTTTCAGTAGGGGAGCATTTCAGGAGCAGTGACCATAATTCCACAAGTTTTAAGGTACTTGTGGATAAGGATAAGAGTCGTCCTCGGGTGAAGGTGCTAAATTGGGGGAAGGCTAATTCTAACAATATTAGGCAGGAACTGAAGAATTTAGATTGGGGGCGGCTGTTTGAGGGTAAATCAACATCTGACATGTGGAGTCTTTCAAATGTCAGCTGATTAGAATCCAGGACCAGCATGTTCCTGTGAGGAAGAAAAACAAGTTTGGCAAGTTTCGGGAAGCTTGGATAACACGGGATATTGTGAGCCTAGCCAAAAAGAAAAAGGAAGCATTTGTAAGGGCTGGAAGACTAGGAACAGATGAAGCACTTGAGGAATAGAAAGACAGTAGGAAGGAACTTAAGCAAGGAGTTAGGAGGGCTCAAAGGGGTCATGAAAAGTAATTGGCAAACAGGATTAAGGAAAATCCCAAGGCATTTTATACATCTATAAAGAGCAAGAGGGTAACCAGGGAAAGGGTTGGCCCACTCAAGGACAGAGAAGGGAATCTATGTGTGGAGCCAGAGGAAATGGGCGAGATGCTAAATGAGTACTTTGCATCAGTATTCACCAAGGAGAAGGATTTGGTGGATGATGAGCCTAGGGAAGGGAGTGTAGATAGTCTCAGTCATCTCATTATCAAAAAGGAGGAGGTGTTGGGTGTCTTGCAAAGCATTAAGGTAGATAAGTTCCCAGGGCCTGATGGGATCTACCCCAGAATACTGAGGGAGTCAAGGGAAGAAATTGCTGGGGCCTTGACAGAAATCTTTGCATCCTCATTGACTGCAGGTGAGGTCCCAGAGAACTGGAGAATAGCCAATGTTGTTCCCTTGTTTAAGAAGGGTAGCAAGGTTAATCCAGGAAATTATAGGCTGGTGAGCCTTACGTCAGTGGTAGGGAAATTATTAGAGAAGATTCTTCGGGACAGGATTTACTCCCATTTGGAAAGAAATGAACTTATTAGCGAGAGACAGCATGGTTTTGTGAAGGGGAGGTCATGTCTCACTAATTTGATTGAGTTTTTTGAGGAAGTGACAAAGATGATTGATGAAGGAAGGTCAGTGGATGTTATCTATATGGACTTCAGTAAAGCCTTTGACAAGGTCCCTCATGGCAGACTGGTACAAAAGGTGAAGTCACACGGGATCAGAGGGGAGTTGGCAAGATGGATACAGAACTGGCTCGGTCATAGAAGACAGAGGGTAACAGTGGAAGGGTGCTTTTCTGAATGGAGGGATGTGACTAGTGGTGTTCCGCAGGGATCAGTGCTGGGACCTTTGCTCTTTGTAGTATATATAAATGATTTGGAGGAAAATGTAGCTGGTCTGATTAGTAAGTTTGCGGACGACACAAAGGTTGGAGGAGTTGCGGATAATGATGAGGATTGTCAGAGGATACAGCAGGATATAGATCGGTTGGAGACTTGGGTGGAGAATTGGCAGATGGAGTTTAATTCGGACAAATGTGAGGTAATGCATTTTGGAAGGTCTAATGCAGGTGGGAAGTTTACAGTAAATGGCAGAACCCTTAGGAATATTGACAGGCAGAGAGATCTGGGCGTACAGGTCCACAGGTCACTGAAAGTGGCAACGCAGGTGGATAAGGTAGTCAAGAAGGCATACGGCATGCTTGCCTTCATCGGTCGGGAATAGAGTATAAAAATAGGCAAGTCATGCTGCAGCTGTACAGAACTTTAGTTAGGCCACGCGTAGAATATTGCATGCAATTCTGGTCGCCACACTACCAGAAGGACGTGGAGGCTTTGGAGAGGGTACAGAAGAGGTTTACCAGGATGTTGCCTGGTCTGGAGGGCATTAGCTATGAGGAGAGGTTGGAAAAACTCGGATTGTTTTCACTGGAACGACGGAGGTGGAGGGGCGACATGATAGAGGTTTACAAAGTTATGAGTGGCATGGACAGAGTGGATAGTCAGAAGCTTTTTCCTGGGGTGGAAGAGTCAGTTACTAGGGGACATAGGTTTAAGGTGAGAGGGGCAAAGTTTAGAGGGGATGTGCGAGGCAAGTTCTTTACACAGAGGGTGGTGAGTGCTTGGAACTTGTTGCCAGGGTAGGTGGTGGAAGCAGGTACGATAATGACGTTTAAGAGGCATCTTGACAAATACATGAATAGGATGGGAATAGAGGGATATGGGCCCCGGAAGTGCAGAAGGTTTTAGTTTAGGCAGGCATCAAGATCGGTGCAGGCTTGGAGGGCCGAATGGCCTGTTCCTGTGCTGCACTGTTCTTTGTTCTTTTGTTCTTGTTCATTGCTATTTAAGACCATACTTATCCGTTGATCACACTCTCAATACATGGGTTCATGTCTTCAGTCTCTTCTTTCCTGACAGTTAGCTTGATTTTACTGATCTATCCACTAGTATGCTTTGCTGAATAACTTTTCCGGTATAGAATTTTTTTTCCTGCACACATGAGCATAACTAATACTTTCCATAATCGTTTGTTCAATGGAAAGAAAGTTCATAGAATCATAGAAAGTTTACGACCCAGAAAGAGGTCACTTCGCCCATCGTGTCTGTGCCAGTCGAAAAACGAACCACCTGGCCTAATCCCATTTTCCAGCATTTGGTCTGTAGCCCTGCAGGTTACGGCACTTGAGGTGCATATCCAGACTCCTTTTGAGTGAGTTGAGGGTTTCTGCCTGTACTACCCTTACAGGCAGTGAGTTCCAGACCCCTACCACCTTCTGGGTGAAAAAAACTTTTTCTCTTCTCCCCTCTAATCCTTCTATCAATCACTTTAAATCTGTGCCACCCTAGTCACTGACCTCTCTGCTAAGGTAAATAGGCCTTTCCCATCCCACTCTATCCAGGCCCCTCACAATTTTGTACATCTCAATCAGATCTCCCCTCAGCCTCCTCTGTTCCCAGGAGAATCTCCCCAGCCTATCCAATCATACAATCTTTCCTCATAGCTGCATTTTTCCAGTCCTGGCAGCATCCTGCACTACCCTCATCAGTTCTCCTTGTTACTTGTTCACAAAATTGAATCAAGTTAGTCAGACACGATCTTGCCTTATTGGTTGTATTTTTCTATAAAACAAAATGTGATGCTCTTTCACTGGACAAAAATTCTATGTAATTCTATGCAAACTACATTGATATAGAATATGTGGAGCATGTGGTAGATGAAGTGGTGAAACTTGAAGGCTATTTCCATTGATATTTGAATCAATTTCTTCCAATAGAATTATTAATCAAGAGGACAGGTTTATTGTAATACCTCCATGAGATTGTAAAAATCTCCTTTTAGCCAGAGGTAACTGGTGCTCATTCTGAAAATCCCTTATTTGGAAGTTAAATTTAAAAAGTATTGGAACTATTCTGGTTCCACTTATTAAGGACACTTATCACAAGTTAGCTGAAAATTTAAACTGCCTCTATCGATTTTTGTAAAGTGCATTGGAAAATAATTGGACTGAGCCCGTCACAGCAACAATACTGGAATTAGCTAATAATTCCTTGCCAAAGTGCTGTAGTTTACTGTTTTAAATAGTAATAATGTGTTATTTAGTGCTATGATGAGAGCTTCAGTATAAGATATATGTTTGTTTTAAAAATGCTCACTGGGACCAAACTGATTTTGCAGTGGGTCAAATGCAGTTGATGAAATGGAACTCTTTGTCTGCTGGTTGCAAGGTTTGCAAACTGAGTTTGGGCCATTTTATTCAGTTTTTCATTGGGACTACAACACAATTCAGTTAAATATAAGCAAAATACTGCAGATGCTGGAAATCTGAAATAAAAACAAAGTGCTGGAAATACTCAGGTCTGGCAGCATCTGTGGAGAGAGAAACAGTTAACGTTTCAGGTCCATGACCCTTCGGCAAAACTGAGCAAACAGATAAATAACCATTTCTGTTTCAGAACCTACTTACCTGTTGATCACACTCTAAATACATGGGTTCACTTTGTGAACAGAGTTAATGTTTCAGGTCTGTGACTTTTCATCAGAACTGGCATAGGTGAGAGGCTTTGAATAAGTGAAAAGGGGAAGGAGGGGAAGAACAAAAAAGGGGAAAGTGTGTGATAGGGCAGAGGGCAGGAGAGATTAAATGACAAAGATGTCATGGAACAAAAGGCTAAGGGAGTGCTAATAGCTGTAGTAAAAGACAAAGTTTTAGTCCACAGCCCGTGTTAATGGCATAATAATGAACAATTCTGTCCAAAAACATAAAAAAACAAGTTAAAGCAGTCACATGGTTAAAAAATAAAATAAATTTTTTAAAAAAGGCAGTCATGTTCTGAAATTGGTGAACTCAGTGTTGAGTCCAGAAGGATGTGGAGTGCTTAATCAGAAGATGAGATGCTGTTCTTCAAGCTTGCGTTGATATTAACTGGAACACTGCAGCAGGCCAAGGGCAGAAATGTGGGCAATAGAACAGGGTGGTGAATTAAAATGGCGAGCAACCAGAAGCTTGGGGTCATACTTGCGGACCGATCGGAGGTGTTCCGCAAAGCGGTCACCCAATCTGTATTTGGTCTCCTCAATGTGGAGGCGACCACATTGTGAGCAGCGAATACAGTATACTAAATTGAAAGAAGTACAAGTAAGTCACTGCTTCACCTGGAAGGAGTGTTTTGGGCCTTGGATGGTGAGAGAAGAGAAAAAAGGGCTGGTGTTGCGCCTCCTGCGATTGCATGGAAAGATGTCGTGGTAAGGGAATGAGGTGTTGGGGTGATAAAGGAATGGACCAGGGTGTCACGGAGGGAATGATCCCTTTGGAACGCTGACAGGGCAGGGGAGGGGAAGATGTGTTTGGTGGTGGCATCACACTGGAGGAGGCGAAAATGGTGGAGGATGGTCCTTTGGATGTGGAGGCTGTTGGGGTTGAAAGTGAGGACAAGGGGAACCCTGTCATAGTTCTGGGAGGGAGGGGAAGGGGTGAGAGCAGAAGTGCGGGAAATGGGTCGGACACGGTTAAGGGCCCTGTCAGCCACACAGAGGAATCCTCAGTTGAGGAAAAGGGACCGACATATCAGAAGTGCTGTTGTGGAAGGTAGCATCATCAGAACAGATGCACCAGAGACGGAGAAACTGGGAGAATGGAATGGAGTCCTTACAGGATGCAGGGTATGAGGAAGTGTAGTCAAGGTAGGAGTCGGTGGGCTTATAATGAAAAATAGTGAACAGCCTATCCCCAGAGATGGAGACAGAAAGGTCGAGGAAGTGAAGGGAAGTGTCGGAGATGGACCATGTGAAGGTGAGAGAAGGGTGGAAATTGGAAGCTAAGTTGATAAAGTTTTCCAGTTCGGGGTGAGAGCAGGAAAGGGCACTGATACAGGCATCAATATACTGGAGCAAGACTTGAAGGAGCAGGCATGAGTAGGACCCCAATTCAGTACCAATTGTCTACAGGATGACTGGTGTAGTAAATGGAAAATTTGTCACTGTGGGGCAATGGAGGCATTCTTTGGGTAGGGAGAGTCTTGCTCTGTATTTGAGTGTGATATCATGACCTAGGAGTTTTTGATGCTGACAGATACCTGAAATTACATGGGTTCCATTCTTCAGCATGGTCCTCCCTCACCTTACTCAGCAGAAAGCAATTTCTGAAAATGGTTAAAAAATAAACTGGCATGGTATTACCAGTTAAAATTTGACAACCAATGGGGAATTTCAAGTGCCAAATAAGTAACCCTAGCGTCAGTTCAAAAACCTGGCTAGCAGCTTCAATAGTAACTTAATGCTGTGAGGCACCCAAATCTGATTGTTAACAGTAGGTTTTATATTTTAGTTATAAATTAGATAGATCAATTTACATCAGAATAAAATGTTGACTCATTAAGTATGAGCAGCATTGCATTGACCTATATTAATTATTTAGAACTAACACTGAAGGCCATTAACATTCATAATTACATTTGAGAAATTGAAAGTGTAAAGGCCACCCTACAATTAAAACATATATCCTAAAAACTCTCGCAGTGTTATACAGTAGAGTATTTAACTCAGCTTGAACACAAAAACCTAGGCTGACACTCCAGTGCAGTACTGAGGGAATGCTGCACTGTTGGATGTGATATTCAATTGATGCCTCATTTGCTCTCTCAAGTGGATGTAAAAGGTCCTTTGGCACTACTTCAAAGAAGAGCAGTGGAGTTATCCCTGATGTCTTGGCCAATATCTTTCCCTCAAACAACATCACTAAAATAGGTTATTTGGTCATTCTCACTTGCTGTTTGTGGCACCTTGCTTTGTAGAAATTAGCTGCTATGTTTAGAACATTACCTAAATAGGAGCAGCAGTAGACCCTGTGGCCCCTGAAGCCTGCTCTGCCATTCAGTATGATCATAGCTGATCCTCTGCCTCAAGACCTACTCCCCACATCCGTTGATTCTACGAGAGACCAAAAATCTATCCACCTCAGCCTTAAATATATTCAATGGTGGAGCATCCACAACCTTCGGCTAGAGAATTCCAAAGATTCATAATCTTTTGAGTAAAGAAATTTCTCCTCCTCTCAGTCCTAAATGATCGACCCCTTATCCTGAGACTCCAGCCAGCGGAAACAACCTCTGTGTCTATCCTATCCAGCCCCTTCAGAATCTTGTAAATTTCAATGAGATCACCTCTCATTCCTCTAAACTCCAGAAAGTATAGACCCAATTTACTTAACCTCTCATCAAAGGACAAACCTCTCATCCCAGGAACCAATCTAGTACATCTTCACTATACCACCTCGAATGCAAGTATATCCTTCCTTAAATATGGAGACCAAAACTGCATGCAGTTCTCCAGGTGTGGCCTCACCAAAGCCCTGTACAATTGCAGCAAGACTTCCTTATTCTTGTACTCCAGTGCCCATGCAATAAAGGCCAACGTGCCATTTGCCTTCCTAATTGCTTGCTGTACCTGCAAGTTAACTTTGGTTTCCTTGTACAAGTACGCCTAAGTCCCTCTGAAGATCAACGCTTACAAGTTTCACACCTTTAATAAAAAAAAAATCAGCTTTTCTATTACTATCAAAGTGAATAACCTGACACTTCCCCCACATTATACCCATCTGCCACCTTGTTGCCCACTCACTTAACCTGTCTATATCTCTTTGCAATCCCTTTGTGTCCCCCTCACATCTTAGATTCCCACATAGCTTTGTATCATCAGCCAACTTAGATGCATTAGTCTCGGTCTCTTTGTCCATGTCATTAATATAGGTTGGAAATAGCTGAGACCCCAGCACTGATCCTTGTGGCACTCCACTAGTCACAGCCTATCAACTTGAAAATGCTCCATTTATACCTACGCTCTGCTTCTTGTCAATTCAATCCTTTATCCATGCTAATATATTACCCCCAACTCCATGAGCCATAATCTTGAGTATTAACCTTTTGTGTGGCACCTTATCAAATTCCTTTTGGAAATCTAAGTATACGATATTTACCTTACCAGTTACGCCCTCAAAAAGCTCATAAATTTGTCAAGCACCATTTCCCATTCATAAAATCATGTTGACTTTTCTCTCTCCCTCCTTTCTTGAATAGTGGTGTTACATTTGTTAACTTCAAATCTGCTGGGACCATTCTAGAATCTAAAGAACTTTGGAAAATCATAAGCAGTGCATCCACTATCTCTGCAGCTGCCTCTTTTATTACCCTAGGATGTCAGCCATCAGGTCCTGGGGATTTGTTGGATTACAGTCCCTTAAATTTCTCCAGTACTTTTTCTCTGTTGATATTAATTACCTGAAGTTCCTCACTCTTCTTAGCCCCTTGGTTACCCTCTATTTCTGGTATGTAATTTGTGTCTTCTACTGTGAAGACAGACACAAAATACTTGTTCAATGCCTCTGCCATTTCCTCATTCCCCCTGATAATTTCTCCTGTCTCTGCCTCTAAGGGACGAACGTTTACTTTAGCTACTGTCCTCCTTTTTATATACTTGTAAAAGCTCTTACAATCTGTTTTTATATTTCTGGCTAGTTTACGCTCGTATCTATTTTTTCCCTTTCTATCAATTTTTTGGTGGCCCGATGCTGGTTTCTAAAACACTCCCAATCCTCAGGCTTACCACTTTTCTTTGCCACATTATAAATCTCTTCTTTTAATCTAATGCTATCCTTAACTTCTTTAGTAAGCCACGGATGGATCTGTCTTGCTGAGGTTTTGTTTTTTAATGGAATGTAATTTTGTTGAAATTTTGAATTATTTCTTTAAATGTTTCCCACTGCTTATTTACCCAATCAATATTGGCCAACTGTCCCCTCATACCTGTGTACAAAGAACAGCACAGGAACAGGCCATTCGGCCCTCCAAGCCTGCGCCGATCTTGATGCCTGCCGAAACTCACACCTTCTGCACTTCCGGGGCCCATAATCACTCTATTCCCTTCCTATTCATGTATCTGTCAAGATGTCTCTTAAACTTTGCTATCGTATCTGCTTCCACCACCTCCCCTGGCAGCAAGTTCCAGGCACTCACCACCCTCTGTGTAAAAAAACCTGCCTCGCACATCCCCTCTAAACTTTGCCCCTCGCACCTGAAACCTATGTCCCCTAGTAACTGACTCTTCCACCCCAGGAAAAAGCTTCTGACTATCCACTCTGTCCATGCCGCTCATAACTTTGTAAACCTCTATCATGTCGCCCCTCCACCTCCGTCGTTCCAGTGAAAACAATCCGAGTTTTTCCAACCTCTCCTCATAGCTAATGCCCTCTGGACCAGGCAACATCCTGGTAAACCTCCTCTGTACCCTCTCCAAAGCCTCCACGTCCTTCTGGTAGTGTGGCGACCAGAATTGCACGCAATATTCTAAGTGTGGCCTAACCAAGGTTCTGTACAGCTGCAACATGACTTGCCAATTTTTATATTCTATGCCCTGACCGATGAAGGCAAGCATGCCGTATGCCTTCTTGACTACCTTATCCACCTGCGTTGCCACTTTCGGTGACCTGTGGACCTGTACGCCCAGATCTCTCTGCCTGTCAATACTCCTAAGGGTTCTGCCATTTACTGTATACCTCCCACCTGCATTAGACCTTCCAAAATGCATTACCTCACATTTGTCCAGATTAAACTCCATCTGCCATTTCTCCACCCAAGTCTCCAATCGATCTATATCCTGCTGTATCCTCTGGCAATCCTCATCATTATCCGCAACTCCACCAACCTTTGTGTCGTCCCCAAACTTACTAATCAGACCAGCTACATTTTCTTCCAAATCATTTATATTTACTACAAACAGCAAAGGTCCCAGCACTGATCCCTGCGGAACACCACTAGTCACATCCCTCCATTCAGAAAAACACCCATCCACTGTTACCCTCTGTCTTTTGTGACTGAGCCAATTCTGTATCCATCTTGCCAGCCCACCTTTTCCACCAGTCTGCCATTCGGGACATTGTCAAAGGCTTTACTAAAGTCCATATAGACAACATCCACCGCCCTTCCCTCATCAATCATCATCTTCACTTCCTCAATCAAAAAACTCAATCAAATTAGTAAGACACGACCTCCCCTTCACAAAACCATGCTGTCTCTCGCTAATAAGTTTGTTTGTTTCCAAATTGGAGTAAATCCTGTCCTGAAGAATCCTCTCTAATAGTTTCCCTACCACTGACGTAAGGCTCACCAGCCTATAATTTCCTGGATTATCCTTGCCACCCTTCTTAAACAAAGGAACAACATTGGCTATTCTCCAGTTCTCTGGGACCTCACCTGTAGTCAATGAGGATGCAAAGATTTCTGTCAAGGCCCCAGCAATTTCTTCCCTTGACTCCCTCAGTATTCTGGGGTAGATCCCATCGGGCCCTGGGAACTTATCTACCTTAATGCTTTGCAAGACACCCAACACTTCCTCCTTTTTGATAATGAGATGACTGAGACTATCTACACTCCCTTCCCTAGGCTCATCATCCACCAAGTCCTTCTCCTTGGTGAATACTGATGCAAAGTACTCATTTAGCACCTCGCCCATTTCCTCTGGCTCCACGCATAGATTCCCTTCTCTGTCCTTGAGCGGGCCAACCCTTTCCCTGGTTACCCTCTTGCTCTTTATATATGTATAAAATGCCTTGAGATTTTCCTTAATCCTGTTTGCCAATGACTTTTCATGACCCCTTTTAGCCCTCCTAACTCCTTGCTTAAGTTCCTTCCTACTGTCTTTCTATTCCTCAAGTGCTTCATCTGTTCCTAGTCTTCCAGCCCTTATGAATGCTTCCTTTTTCTTTTTGACTAGGCTCATAATATCCCGTGTTATCCAAGCTTCCCGAAACTTGCCAAACTTGTTTTTCTTCCTCACAGGAACATACTGGTCCTGGATTCTAATCAGCTGACGTTTGAAAGACTCCCACATGTCAGATGTTGATTTACCCTCAAACAGCCGCCCCCAATCTAAATTCTTCAGTTCCTGCCTAATATTGTTAGAATTAGCCTTCCCCCAATTTAGCACCTTCACCCGAGGACGACTCTTATCCTTATCCACAAGTACCTTAAAACTTATGGAATTATGGTCACTGCTCCCGAAATGCTCCCCCACTGAAACTTTGACCACCTGGCCGGGCTCATTCCCCAATATCAGGTCCAAAATGGCCCCAACCCTAGTTGGACTATCTACATACTGTTTCAAGAAGTCCTCCTGGATGCTCCTTACAAATTCTGCCCCATCCAAGCCCCTAGCACTAAGTGAGTCCCAGTCAATATTTGGGAAGTTAAAATCACCCACCACTACAACCCTGTTACCTTTACATAGAACATAGAACATAGAAAAATACAGCACAGAACAGGCCCTTCGGCCCACGATGTTGTACATCTTTCCAAAATCTGTCTACATATCTGCTGCTCTACCTCCCGCTGGCTGTTGGGAGGCCTGTAGTAAACCCCCAACATCGTGACTGCACCCTTCCTATTCCTGAGCTCCACCCATATTGCCTCGCTGCATGACCCCTCTGAAGAGTCCTCCCGCAGTACAGCTGTGATATTCTCCTTAACCAGTAATGCAACTCCCCCACCCCTTTTACATCCCGCCGATATCCCGCCTGAAGCTTCTAAATCCCGGAACATTTAGCTGCCAATCCTGCCCTTCCCTCAACCAAGTCTCTGTAATAGCAACAACATCATAGTTCCAAGTACTAATCCAAGCTCTAAGTTCATCTGCCTTACCTTTTATTTTAAACAAATGCACTTCAGACCACCAGTCCCGATGTGCTCAGCAACATCTCCCTGCCTGCTCTTCCTCTTAATCTTACTGGCCTTATTTACTATGTCCTCCTCATTTACTTCACTAGCTGTCCTACTGCTCTGGTTCCCACCCTCCTGCCACGCTAGTTTAAACCCACCCGAGTGACGCTAGCAAACCTTGCAGCCAGGATATTAGTGCCCTTCCAGTTTAGATGCAACCCGTCCTTCTTGTACAGGACCCATCTGTCCCTGAAGAGAGCCCAATGGTCCAGGTATCTGAAACCCTCCCTTCTACACCAGCTGCTTATCCACATGTTTAGCTGCACTATCTTCCTAGTTCTAGCCTCACTGGCACGTGGCACAAAAGTAATCCCGAGATTACAACCCGAGAGGTCCTGTTTTTTAACTTACTACCTAACTCCCTAAACTCCCCCTGCAGGACCTCATCACTCTTCCTGCCTATGTCATTGGTACCGATCTGTACCACAACCTCTGGCTGTTCACCCTCCCCCTTCAGAATGCCCTCTGTCCGTTCAGAGACATCCTTGACCCTGGCACCAGGGAGGCAACATACCATCCTGGAGTCTCTTTCACGTCCACAGAAGGGCCTATCTGTGCCCCTGACTGTAGAGTCCCCTATAACTATTGCTCTTCTGCGCTTTGTCCCTCCCTGCTGAACAAGAGTGCCAGCCGTGGTGCCACTGCTCTGGCTGCTGCTGTTTTCCCCTGATCGGCCATCCCCCCCAACAGTATCCAAAACGGTATACTTGTTAGAGAGGGGGATAGACACAGGGGATTCCTGCACTGACTGCCTGCCCCTTCTAGCGGTCACCCATCTATCTGCCTGCACTTTGGGTGTAACCACTTCTCTAAAACTCCTGTCTATGACGCTTTCTGCCACCTGCATGCTCCTAAGTGCATCCAGTTGCCGCTCCAACCGATCCATGCGGTCTGTGAGGAGCTGCAACTGGGTACACTTCCTGCAGATGTAGTCGCCCGGCACGCTGGAAGTGTCACGGACTTCCCACATCTCACAGGTGAAGCACCTCGCCCCTCTAACTGTCATTTCTATCACTAATTAGTTAATTGATATAAAATAAATAAATACTTATTAAATCCTTACTAAATTATGATACACTTCACTATGTGGTCCCTAGTGCTAGCTTTCTACAATAAGTATTAAATGCTGTCTAAATACAATAATCTCCTCCCTCTGGTTTAGTTACTCTACTTATTCATTAGTTAATTAGTGTTTTAATCAATTTTTATCAGTTTTATTTTCAAATTCGGTACAGATTCCCTACCAGCCAATCAGTTCACAGCTTTCCTGTGACATCACTTTTTCAGTTTTTTTTTTCCCCCACCCGAGGTAACTTACTGGCCCGGAACTCCGCCCTCCGAGTCTGCTCCGAGAATCTCCGAGGTAAGTTTTTTTATATACTCACCACTCTGGAACTCCGCCCTCCTGTGTAGTTGGCTTTGTTTAAGTTTCAGGCTCTTGTTTGGGACCAAAGGGAACAAGAGCAGGAGTTATTCAGCCCCTGGAGCCTGCTCTGCCATTCAACTAGACGAACGCCATTTTCCCACACTATCCCCATATCCCTTGATATCTTATAATATCTTGAAATCTATTGAACGCTCTGTCTTGAACATACACAATGACGAAGCAATCCACAGCCCTCTGGGATAGAGGATTCCAAACATTCACCTCCCTCTGAGTGAAGATGGAGTACTTCGCTTTCAAACTTAATAGGAATTCAATTTTATTATGATCCCTTTTTCCCAGAGGATCTTTTACAATGAGATCATTAATTAACCCTGCCGATTGCAAAATACTAGATCTAAAATAGCATTATCCCTAGTTAGTTCCACAATGTATTATTCCAGAAAACTGTCACCAAAGTATTCTAATTTGCCAATTTGATTAGACCAGTCAATATGAAGATTAGGTTTCCCACAATTATTACATTTCCTTTGCTACAGGTCCCAATTATTTCTTGCTCAATGCTCTGTCCAACAGTGTAAGTACCCTAAGGGGGCCTATAAAATACTCCCACCAGCGATTTCTGACCCTTGTTATTCCTAATCTCCACCCATACCAATTCTACTGCTTATCTTCTGAGCCAGGATCCTTTTCTCACTACTGTCCTTATGTCATCCTTTACTATCAAAACTAGTGTTCCACTTCCATTCTCTCTGTGTTTTTGAAATATTGTTACCCTGAAATATTTATTTTCCAACCTTGGTCACCTTGTAGTCATGGCAATTCGATCTAACCCATTTATCTCTGTTTGTGCCACTATTTCATCTTATTGCAAATGCTTTACACATTAAAATAAAGAGCCTTTCATTTTATCTTTTACTACTATTCTTTGCATGGACCTTATTCGCTGATGGACTATTCTTCTTCTTCTTCTTCTTTGGCCTCCTTGTCTCGAGAGACAATGGGTAAGCGCCTGGAGGTGGTCATTGGTTTGTGGAGCAGCGCCTGGAGTGGCTATAAAGGCCAATATTAGAGTGACAGGCTCTTCCACAGGTGCTGCAGAAGAAATTGTTTGTCGGGGCTGTTACACAGTTGGCTCTCCCCTTGCGCTTCTGTCTTTTTTCCTGCCAACTGCTAGGTCTCTTCGACTCGCCACACTTTAGCCCCGCATTTATGGCTGCCCACCAGCTCTGGCGATCGCTGGCAACTGACTCCCACGACTTGTGATCAATGTCACAGGACTTCACTTTGTGTCGCGTTTGCAGAAGTCTTTAAAGCGGAGACATGGACGGCCGGTGGGTCTGATACCAGTGGCGAGCTCGCTGTACAATGTGTCTTTGGGGATCCTGCCATCTTCCATGCAGCTCACATGGCCAAGCTATCTCAAGCGCCGCTGACTCAGTAGTGTGTATAAGCTGGGGATGTTGGCCGCCTCGAGGACTTCTGTGTTGGAGATATGGTCCTGCCACCTGATGCCAAGGATTCTCTGGAGGCAGCGAAGATGGAATGAATTGAGACGTCGCTCTTGGCTGACAAACGTTGTCCAGGCCTCGCTGCCATAGAGCAAGGTACTGAGGACACAGGCTTGATACACTCGGACTTTTGTGTTCCGTGTCAGTGCGCCATTTTCCCACACTCTCTTGGCCAGTCTGGACATAACAGTGGAAGCCTTTCCCATGCGCTTGTTGATTTCTGCATCGAGAGACAGGTTACTGGTGATAGTTGAGCCTAGGTAGGTGAACTCTTGAACCACTTCCAGAGCGTGGTCGCCGATATTGATGGATGGAGAATTTCTGACGTTTTGTCCCATGGTGTTCGTTTTCTTGAGGCTGATGGTTAGGCCAAATTCGTTGCAGGCAGCCGCAAACCTGTCGATGAGACTCTGCAGACACTCTTCAGTGTGAGATGTTAAAGCAGCATCATCAGCAAAGAGGAGTTCCCTGATGAGGACTTTCCGTACTTTGGACTTCGCTCTTAGACGGGCAAGGTTGAACAACCTGCCACCTGATCTTGTGTGGAGGAAAATTCCTTCTTCAGAGGACTTGAACGCATGTGAGAGCAGCAGGAAGAAAATCCCAAAGAGTGTGGGTGCGAGAACACAGCCCTGTTTCACACCACTCAGGATAGGAAAGGGGTCTGATGAGGCGCGCTATGCTGAATTGTGCCTTTCATATTGTCATGGAATGAGGTGATATTTAGTAGCTTTGGTGGACATCCGATCTTTTCTAGTAGTCTGAAGAGACCACGTCTGCTGACGAGGTCAAAGGCTTTGGTGAGATCAATGAAAGCAACGTCGAGGGGCATCTGTTGTTCGCGGCATTTCTCCTGTATCTGACGAAGGGAGAACAGCATGTTAATGGTCGATCTCTCTGCACGAATGCCACACTGTGCCTCAGGGTAGACGCGCTCAGCCAGCTTCTGGAGCCTGTTTCAAGTGACTCGAGCGAAGACTTTCCCCACTATGCTGAGCAGGGAGATTCCACGGTAGTTGTTGTAGTCACCACGGTCACCTTTGTTTTTATAGAGGGTGATGATATTGGCATCACACATGTCCTGGGGTACTGCTCCCTCGTCCCAGCACAGGCATAGCAGTTCATGTAG
Source organism: Heterodontus francisci (assembly GCF_036365525.1). NCBI lineage: Eukaryota > Metazoa > Chordata > Chondrichthyes > Heterodontiformes > Heterodontidae > Heterodontus > Heterodontus francisci. Next base: position 286,733,588 of record NC_090371.1, on the reverse strand, counting down.
TGCTGAGAGTATAGCAGGCTTGGCACTCTTGATTATTTCAGGGGTAATGCCGTCCTTCCCAGGGGCTTTTCCACTGGCTAGAGAATCAATGGCATCACTGAGTTCCGATTTGGTTGGCTGTACGTCCAGCACATCCATGACTGGTAGAGGCTGGGCTGCATTTAGGGCGGTCTCAGTGACAACATTCCCCCTGGAGTACAGTTCTGGGTAGTGCTCAACCCAGCGGTCCATTTGCTTGCGTTGGTCAGTGATTGTGTCCCCTGATTTAGATTTGAGGGGAGCGCTATTTGATGAACTATTACCGTTAATCTATGTCATAGCGTCATAGAGTTATACAGCGCAGAAACAGGCCCTCCGGCCCATCGTGTCTGTGCTGGCCATCAAGCACCTAACTATTCTAATCCCATTTTCCAGCACTTGGCCCGTAGCTTTGTATGCTATGGCGTTTCAAGTGCTCATCTAAATACTTCTCAAATGTTGAGGGTTCCTGCCTCTGCCACCTCTTCAGGCAGTGTGTTCCAGATTCCAACCACTGTCTGGGTGAAAACATTTTTACTCAAATCCCCTCTAAGCCTCCTGCCCCTTACCTTAAATCTATGCCCCCTGGTTATTGACCCCTACATTAAGGGAAAAAGTTTCTTCCTATCTAACCTATCAATGACCCTCATAATTTTGTATACCTCAATCGGGCCCCCCCTCAGCCTTCTCTGTTCTAAGGAAAGCAACCCCAGCCTTTTCAGTCTCTCTTCATAACTGAACTGTTCCAGCCCAGGCAACATCCTGGTGCATCTCCTCTGCACCCTCTCCAGTGCAATCACATCCTTCCTATACATGTCCCTACCTGTCCAACTCCTCTTGTCTTTACCAAAATCAGTACACCATTCTATTGCCTCGATTTTTCTCTTTAGATTTCTGAATTTCCCTTCACATGAACACTTCCCGTCCTGTCATTTAAAGCCCTAGTAATATGATTCATTCAGGTCACTGATCCCACCCTGGTTTAAGTGGAGCCCATCCCAACAGAACAGCTCCCTCTTTTCCCAGTACTGGTGCCAGTGCCCCATGAATCGAAACCCCTTCTTCCCACACCACTCTTTGAGCCGCAGGTTTAATTCTCTAATCTGCGTGACCCTCTGCCAATTGGCGCGTGGCTCAGGTAACAATCCAGCGATTATTACCTTTTAAGTTCTGTGTTTTAATTTGGGCCCTGACTCCTCTAACATTTTCAACAGAATATCATTCCTAGTTCTACCTATGTCATTGGTTCCTACATGGATCACGACAACTGGGTCCTCCCCCCCACCCCCCCCCCCCCCCCCCCACTTCGCGTTCATCTCCAGCCGCGAGGAGATGTCCTTAACCCTGGCAACACAACCGTCGAGCTCCTGATCGCAGCTGCAGAGAACAGTACCTATCCCCTTGACTGTACTGCCTCCTTTCACTACTGCATTCCTTTTCAGCACCCCGCCTCCCCCTTCCATTTGAATGGCGTCCTGTACGATGGTGCCATGGCCAGTTCTCTGAACCCAAGTTGCTCAAGCTGCAGACTCTTACCGCGGATATGCTTGTCTGGGACTGCAATGCATTCCACAAACTCCCACAGCCGCACACCACATACCCTTCCATGTCTGTCTAACTCTATTTATTTATTTGATTATTTTAGCAACTAGTTGGTTAAAGTAATAGCAAATTAGATTTTCCTTGTTTGGAGATAAAAGAACACTCACCAGCTACTGGACATAAAACAAAAAGAATAAAGCACAGCAGTTTCTTGCATTACTGCAGTGACTATGCTTCCAAAAGTACTTCATTGGCTGTAAACTATTTTGGAGATCCTGAGGTCATGAAAAACTCTATAAATGTAAGTCTTTCTTTCTTACCAGGATTGCTCACTCATAGTTGATTGTCTTGCTGTTCTAGAGTAAAAAGGACAGACTCTAAGGACATTCTGTGCCATTTCACTCAGACTGGCAGCTCCTGCACTAAAAATTGTCTGCTATAACACAGTGTTAGCCTTGCAATTTCCTTCTACTTTCTTTGATTGATTAATATGTATTGAAAAATGCCAACTGTCATGGAGTTCACTTGCATGATTACTGCTGCTTGTCAGTTGGAGTTGTGGGTACATTTTCCACTGTTCTGAGAGAGAAAATTGAAAATAATTTCAAAACCTAACCATTGTATAGCATTGTTTAGAGCTACGTTAAAGCTTCTGGTGTAGCATGATCAATCATGTGATGTCTGCAGGGTATTAATTCTCAATTACATGATTTAACAAGCTGAAGTAATCTAGTATTTTTATGTAGAATATTATGGACTCTCATTTGGAAATGGCTAAAAACTGGCACATTTAATTTTCACATCAAAGCTGAACTGCCTTATTTCCCTTGCAACAAAATTATTTTTTAGTTCCATGAAAATGATCTGACAATTTTAATGCAAGATTGAAATTTATTGAATTTGTGAAGCTTAAGTTGTATAATGTAGAGTTTAGTCACATCATAGTAAAGGATCCTCTCGGCAAGAGTGATCATAACATGATAGAATTTCACTTTCATTTTGAGGGTGAAAAATGTGTGTCCATAAACTAGTGTCTTAAACTGAAATAAAGTTAAATAATACATAAATGTGTCTTTTTTTGATTGGCAGGATGTGACGAGTGGAGTCCCACAGGGGTCTGTGCTGGGGCCTCAACTTTTTACAGTTTATATCAATGACTTAGATGAGGGGAGCGATGGCATGGTAGCTAAATTTGCAGATAACACAAAGATAGGTAGGAAAGTATGTTATGAAGAGGACATGAGGTTGCAGACTGATATAGATAGGTTGATGAGTGGGCAAAAATCTGGCAGATGGAGTATAATGTGGGAAAATGTGAAGTTGTTCACTTTGGCAGGAAAAATAACAAAGCAAAGTATTACTGAAATGGAGAACGACTGCAGAATTCTGAAGTGCAGAGGGATCTAGGTGTTCTAGTGCAGGAGTCACAAAAGGTTAGTATGCAGGTACTGCAGGTAATAAAGAATGCTATCCTTCAATGCGAGAATAATTGAAATTAAAAGTAAGGATGTTATGCTTCAGTTATACAGGGTTTTGGTGAGACCACATCCCCTTATTTAAGGAAGGATGTAAATGCATTGGAGGCAGTTCAGAGGAGGTTTACTAGATTGATACCTGGAATGAGTGGGTTGCCTTATAAGGAAAGGTTGGACAGACCGGGCTTGTTTTCACTGGAGTTTAGAAGAGTGCGGGGAGACTTGATTAAAGTATATAAGATCCTGAAAACATGTTAGACAAGGCGGATGTGGAGAGGACATTTCCATTGTAGGTGAGTCCAGAATTAGGGGGCACTGTTTTAAGATTAGGGGACGCCCTTTTAGGACAGAGATGAGGAGAAATTTTTTCTGAGGGTTGTGTGACTTAGGAACTCGCTGCCTCAGAAGGTGGTGGCGGTGGGGTCATTGAATATTTTTAATGTGGAGGTAGATAGATTTTTGTTAGGCAAGGGAATCGAGGATTATCGGGGGTAGATGGGAGTGCGGAATTCGAAACACAAACAGATCAGCCATGATCTTATTGAATGGCGGAGCAGGCTCGAGGGGCCGAAAGGCCGCCTTCTCTTAATTCGTATGTTCGTAAAGGCAATTACAAGGGTATAAAGACAGAGTTGGCTAAAACGGACTGGGAAAGTCGGTTAAAAGGTAAGACGGTAGAGAAGCAGTGGCAGATATTTCATAACTCCCAACAACAATATATTTATTGAGGAAGAAAGACTCTACCAGAAGGATGCACCATCCGTGGCAACTAAGGAAGTTAAGGGTGGTTTAAAATTGAAAGAAAAGGTGCGCAATGCTATGAAGATTAGTGGTACGCCAGAAGATTCGAAAAATTTTGGAAACCAGCAAAGGATGACTTTTGAAAAAAAAAGGGGAGAAATTGCGTTATGAGAGAACACGAACAAGAAATATAAAAACAGTCAGGAAAAGCTTCTACAAATATATGAAAAGGAAAAGGGTAGCTAAAGTAAGCATTGATTCCTTGGAGGGTGTGACTGGGGAATTAATAATGGGGAACGAGGAAATGGCAGAGGCTTTGAACAAATATTTTATATCTGTCTTCACTGTAGAAGACACAAAATGCATCCCAAGAATAGTAGAAAATCAGAAGGCAAAATCCACCCTGGGCCCTGTGAACTCGAGCATTAATCCACCCCTGGGTACTGTAAACCCAAGCACTAATCTACAACTGGGACCTGTAAACCCAAGCACTAATCTACCACTGGGACCTGTAAACCTGAGCATTAATCCACCACTGGGCACTGTATACCCAGGCATATATCCAACCCTGTGCCCTGCAAACCTGTAGCCTATCTCCAGCCCTAGACTCTGTAAACCCGAGCATTAATCCACCCATGGGTCCTGTAAACCTGAGCATTAATACACCCGTGAGCCCTGTAAACCTGCATCTTAATCCAGCCCTGGGCCCTGCAATCCTGGGTATTAATCTACCTCTGAGCCCTGTAAACGCAATCCACCCCGGGTTCTGTGAACCCGAGTATTAATCCACCCCTGGGCCGAACAAACCTAAGCATTAATCTACCCCGGATCCTGTAAATCCAAGCATTAGTCCACCTCTGGGCATTGTAAACCCGAGCATTACTCCAGCCCTGGGCCCCATATACAATCTATATTAATGACTCAAATGTGTGATTCTGCCCTGATGCCAAGAAACAGATCCCCAGCTATGGGTAAATAGCCTCACTGCCCTGTGGGTGTCTTGGGAGAGTAGAAGGCTTGGGGAGTAAACCTCAACAGGAAAACCAGAGTGGATTCCCATAGGCAGTTAGCCTGTTACTTATCAGGCAGTTTTCCAGCAATTCCTGCAGCAGAGCTGGTATCAAACAGTACTGTTTTTTTTCCCCTTTCCATTGGACAATACTAGCAATGGTGGGGGTGGGGTGGGCCTCCTAATGCTTGGGCATCTCAGGGTCTCTATACTATTTGCCCAGGCCTGCAACCTGGAGAGGACACTCTAGCTTCATGGTTAAGTATTGGCAAAACAGGGGAAGAAACAGATACCAGTTATAAGCTCTTGCTCGATTGACCTAGAGTAAGAGCATCATGGGTTACTCCCGACGGTGGGAGAGGTCAGTGCGTCTCATTGGATAGCTACCTCCTGCTCCAGTTGGGCAGCCTCCGTCAGTTAGGTGCTGTCCTGCTTGTTTCAATGGGTGCTTGGAGAGTCATTTGTGGACAGGCAGATCGATAATTATGCACCAGGCAAGACAAACAGAATCAAGAAGACACCAGTCCTTAGCATCGCAAGCTGGACCGTAACGACCATGTGTCCTGGCCTTATCAACGACCTCCTTCAGGTTGATGACACACAAGACAGCTATGACCAACAACTTCCAAGGCTCAATGTGGACATTGCTGTGCTGCAAAAAACTAGGCTCGCTCAAAGTGGTTCCCTTTAAGAGAAACACTACACGTTCTTTTGGCAGGGAAAGCCGAAGAGACAACACGTAAACATGGAGTGGGTTTTGCAGTTAAAAAAAAAAACACTACTTGCGATGATTGAAGCCCCCCACAGAAGGCTCAGAGAGACATCTTACTCTTGGCTTACAATAAGCATGGGCCCAGTTAATCTCGTGCATCTATGCCCCAACACTCACCGCCACCCCAGATGTCAAGGATCAGTTCTGTGAGTCACTTGATGCTGCCATCAGTGGAATTCCCAGAACTGAGGGACTGTACCTTCTATGGGACCTCAACGCAAGAGTGGGTGCCTAATTCCACAGCTTGGCCAATGTGCATAGGGCACCACGGGATTGGCAAGATGAATGAAGATGGACAAAGGTTGCTAGAGCTATGCTGTCACCATGGACTCTGAGATGAACTGCTAATTCTAGGTCAAGCCGTGCTGCAAGGTACCTGGTGACATCTGAGACCGTGCCACTGGCACCAGCTAGATCTTATCACCAGATGTACCACCCTCAACCGTGTCCACATCACTCACAGTGCTGACTGTGACATTGACCACTCCCTGGTGTGTAGCAGGGTCAGGCATCAGCCAAGGAAGCTACACCACTCCAAGAAGAAATGCCATCCTTGAATCAACACACCCTACCACTGACCCAGAAAGGACCCAGGAATTCCTCAACATCCTCAATCAGGCTCTTTCAGACAACAATGTCCAAGGCCAGAGTGCGGTGTCAAAATGGGATCATCTGCGCGTCACCATCTATAACCTTGCACTCACTGCATATGGGAAAAGAGATCGGAGGAACGCTGACTGGTTTGAGGCTTATTGGACTGAAATGGAGCCAGTTACTCCAACTAAGTGGAAAGCTCTTACAAACTACAAGTAAGTCCCCAGCAAACAAAATCTAGATGCTGTGAGCTGCCAGGAACAAGTCTCAGCAGACTGCTCGGCACTGTGCCAAACAGTACTGGTTGAAACTCTGCAACACCATACAATCTGCTGCTGAATCCAGGAATGCTTGAGGGATGTATGAAGGAATTAAGAAAGCAACAGGCCCAGCAGTAACTAAATCAGCTCCCTAAAGACAAAGACAGGGGTGATCATCACTGAACCTAGCAAGCAGACGGAAAGGTGGGTTGAGCATTCCCTTGAACACTACGCAACGGAGAACATTGTCACTGCAGTAGCTCTCAGCGCCATTCCAGACTTCCCTGTTATGGAGGAGCTGGACAGCGAGCCTAACATAGTAGAGCTCAACAAGGCCATTGACCATCTTGCTAGTGGTAAAACCCCAAGAATTGATGGTCTTCCACTTGAAATCATTAAAAGTGGAAAACCAGCATTGCTACAGCATCTCAATGAACTTTAGTGTCTCTCTTGGAAGGAAGGATCTGTGTCTCAAGACATGTGTGATGCAAATATAGCTTGTACAAAAGCCAGGGGGATCGCAGTGACTGCATCAGTTACCGATGCATCTCCTTGCTAAGCATTGTGAGGAAGGTCTATGCTCGCATTGCTCTGACCAGATTTCAGACCCTGGCATCATACATCTATCCTTAGCCTCAGGGCGGCTTCAGAGCTGGCAGATCGACAGTCGACATGATTTTCTCACGTCAGTTACAGGAGAAATCCCGCAAACAGCGCAGACCACTCTACATTTCTTTCATAGACCTCACCAAGGCCTTCGATCTTGTCAGCTGCTATGGATTCTTCAAACTGTTAAAGTAGGCTGCACTTCCGGACTTTTGGGCGTCATCTCTTCTTTCCATGAGAACATGCACAGTTTCGTTAGTTACAATGGAGCAACATTAGATGCTTTCAAGATCAGCAGTGGAGTAAAGCAGGGCTGCGTCCTGGCACCAACTCTCTTCGGCATATTCTTCTCCATGCTGCTGTTTTACACTTTCGGTGACTCAAATGGGGGTTTCCACCTGCATGCCAGAGCTGACGGCAAGCTATTCAACTTAGCAAGACTGAGCACCAAGCCCAAAGTGCGTAAAGTCCAAGTCCAGGAGTTACTGTTTGCTGATGGCGCTGTGCTGATATTCCATAATGAAGTTTAGTTGCAGCAGCTTGTTGATCAGGTCTCTCGGGCCTGCAAGGTGTTTGGACTGACTATCAGTGTCAGGAAGACCAACGTTATGGACCAGGACGTAGAGACTACACCTTATATAAACGTCGACAACCTCACTTTGGAGGTCGTCGACAGCGTCACATATCTTGGATCAACAATCACCAGCAATCTGTTCCTTGATGCCAAAATCAGCACCAGGATTGCCAAGGCTGCAACTGTTATGTCAAAGTTGAGAAGATAAGTGTGGACCAACCGCAAACTAACAAAAATACACAGCTCCGCGTGTACCAAGCTCATGTTCTTAGCACCCTCCTTTATAGTAGCGAAGCATGGACAACTTATACAGGCCAAGAAGAGAGGCTGAATAGTTTCCACCTCCACTGCCTCGATGGATATTGGGCATCTCCTGGCAGGACAGAATGCCTAATACGGAAGTACACCAGTGTGCAGGGATCCCCAGCATGTTTGCCCATTTGAGTCAGCAGTGACACTGTTGGCTGGATCAAGTGAGCAGAATGGATGATGGCCACATCCCCAAAGACATACTCGATGGCAAGCTTGCTATTGGCACGAGACCAACAGCTCGCCCACATCCATGATATAAGGATGTCTGCAAGCAAGACCTCAAGTTGACTGGAGTCCGAGTCGATGCATGGGGGAAGTCCTTGCTGCTGACTGGGGTTCCTGGAGAATGGAAGTGAGGAAGGGCGTGGAAAAAGCAGAGGAAAAAAGAAATGACCAGATAGCTGAAAAGAGAGCCCGGCAGAAGGAATAAAAAATGACTCAACTTCGGTCCGACGATATTCATCTGTGTCAGCTGTGGAAGGGATTGCCACCTGCGAGTTGGCCTCTGCAGCCACAACAGGCAATGTTCAACTCAAAAGTGACGTACACCCTGGGCGCAGTCCATCGTCTTGCAAGCAGACGGATGCCGCCTACTGCTACTACTACCAGGAGGCAAATGGGAGAGAGGAAATTAAAGTCATAGAGTTATACAGCACAGAAACAGGCTCTTCGGCCCACCGTGTCTGTCCCAGCCATCAAACACCTATCCTAATTCCATTTTCCAGCACTTGGCCTGTAGCCTTGTATTTTCTGGCATTTCAAGTGCTCATCTAAATACTTAAATGTTGTGAGGGTTCCTGCCGCTACCACCCCTTCAGGCAGTGTGTTCCAGATTCCAACCACCCTCTGGGTGGGAACATTTTTCCTCAAATCCCCTCTAAACCTCTTGCCCCTTAGCTTAAATCTATGCCCCTGGTTATTGACCTCTCCGCTGGGGGAAAAAGTTTCTTCCTATCTACCCTATCTATGCCCTCATAATTTTGTATACCTCAATCAGCTCCCCCCTCGGCCTTCTCTGCTCTAAGAAAAACAACCCAAGCCTTTTCAGTCTCTCTTCATAGTTGAAATGCTCCAGTCCAGGCAACATCCTGGTGAATTTCCTCTGCACCCTCTCCAGTGCAATCATATCCTTCCTATTGTGTGGTGCCCAGAACTGTACACAGTACTCCAGCTGTGGCCTAACTAGCATTTTATACAGCTCCATCATAACCTCCCTGCTCTTATATTCTGTGCCTCGGCTAATAAAGGCAAGTATCCCATATGCTTTCCTAACCACCTTATCTGCCTGTGCTACTGTCTTCAGTGATCTCTGGACAAGTACACCAAGGTCCTTCTGACCCTCTGTACTTCCTAGGGCCCTACCATCCATTGTATATTCCCTTGCCTTGTTAGTCCTCCCAAAATGCATCACCTCACTCTTCTCAGGATTAAATTCCGTTTGCCACTGCTCTGCCCATTTTACCAGCCCATCTATATTGCCCTGTAATCTAAGGCTATTCTCATCACTATTTATGACCCCACCAATTTTCCTGTCATCTGCGAACTTACTGATCATACCTCCTATATTCAAGTCTAAATCATTAATGTACACTACAAACAGCAAGGGTCCGAGCACCGATCCATGCGGTACACCACTGGTCACAGGCTTCCACTCGCAAAAGCAAACCTCGACCATTGCCCTCTGCCTCCTGCCATTAAGCCAATTTTGGATCCAAATTGCCCTGGATCCCATGGGCTCTTACCTCCTTAACCAATCTCTCATGTGGGACGTTATCAAAAGCCTTACTGCAGTCCAACTTAAAGCAAACCTCATGAGAGAAAAAGTAATGGGAATACTAATGAGATTAAATGTTGACAAGTCCCCTGGACCGGATGCATCCGAGGTTCTTAAAGGAAGTGGCTGCAGAGATAGTAGATGCATTTGTAATCTTCGAAAATTCCCTAGATTCTGGAAAGGTCCCAACAGATTGGAAAACCGCAAACGTAATGCTTCCAGCGTTCCGGATGACGACATCTGCAGGAAGTGTACCCAGTTGCAGCTCCTCACAGACTGCATGGATCGGTTGGAGCGGCAACTGGATGCACTTAGGAGCATGCAGGTGGCAGAAAGCGTCATAGACAGGAGTTTTAGAGAAGTGGTTACACCCAAGGTGCAGGCAGATAGATGGGTGACCGCTAGAAGGGGCAGACAGTCAGTGCAGGAATCCCCTGTGGCTATCCCCCTCTCTAACAAGTATACCGTTTTGGATACTGTTGGGGGGGATGGCCTATCAAGGGAAAACAGCAGCAGCCAGAGCAGTGGCACCACGGCTGGCACTGTTGTTCAACAGGGAGGGACAAAGCGCAGAAGAGCAATAGTTAAAGGGGACTCTATAGTCAGGGGCACAGATAGGCGCTTCTGTGGACGTGAAAGAGACTCCAGGATGGTATGTTGCCTCCCTGGTGACAGGGTCAAGGATGACTCTGAACGGACAGGGGGCATTCTGAAGGAGGAGGGTGAACAGCCAGAGGTTGTGGTACACATCGGTACCAACGACATAGGCAGGAAGAGTGACGAGGTCCTGCAGGGGGAGTTTAGGGAGTTAGGTAGAAAGTTAAAAGACAGGACCTCTCTGGTTGTAATCTCGGGATTACTCTCTGTGCCACGTCCAGTGAGGCTAGAAATAGGAAGATAGTGCAGCTAGATAGGTGGCTGAACAGCTGGTGTAGAAGGGAGGGTTTCAGATATCTGGACCATTGGGGACTCTTCAGGGACAGATGGGACCTGTACAAGAAGGACGGGTTGCATCTAAACTGGAGGGGCACAAATATCCTGGCTGCGAGGTTTGCTAGCGTCACTCAGGAGGGTTTAAACTAGTGTGGCAGGGGGGTGAGAACCAGAGCAGTAGGTCAGCAAGTGAAATAAATGAGGGGGAACTAGTAAATAAGGCCAGTAAGACTAAGAGGAAGAGCAGGCAGGGAGATGTTGCGGAGCACAGCGGGACTGGTGGTCTGAAGTGCATTTGTTTCAATGCAAGAAGTATAACAGGTAAGGCAGATGAACTTAGAGCTTGGATTAGTACTTGGAACTATGATGTTGCTATTCCAGAGACTTGGTTGAGGGAAGGACAGGATTGGCAGCTAAATGTTCCAGGATTTAGAAGCTTCAGGCGGGACAGAGGGGGATGTAAAAAGGGGTGGGGGAGTTGCATTACTGGTTAAGGAGAATATCACAGCTGTACTGCGGGAGGACACCTCGGAGGGGTCATGCAGCGAGGCAATATGGGTGGAGCTCTGGAATAGGAAGGGTGCAGTCACGATGTTGGGGGTTTTCTACAGGCCTCCCAACAGCCAGGGGGAGGTAGAGGAACAGAAATGTAGACAGATTTTGGAAAGATGTAAAGGTAACAGGGTTGTAGTGGTGGGTGATTTTAACTTCCCCTATACTGACTGGGACTCACTTAGTGCTAGGCGCTTGGATGGGGCAGAATTTGTAAAGAGCATCCAGGAGGACTTTTTGAAACAATACGTAGATCGTCCAACTGGGGATGGGGCCGTACTGGACCTGGTATTGGGGAATGAGCCCGGCCAGGTGGTAAAAGTTTCAGTAGGGGAGCATTTCGGGAGCAGTAACCATAATTCCATAAGTTTTAAGGTACTTGTGGATAAGGATAAGAGTAGTCCTCTGGTGAAGGTGCTCAATTGGGGGAAGGCTAATTATAACAATATTAGGCAGGAACTGAAGAATTTAGATTGGGGACGACTGTTTGAGGCTAAATCAACATCTGACATGTGGGAGCCTTTCAAACGTCAGTTGATTAGAATCCAGGGCCGGCATGTTCCTGTGAGGAAGAAGGATAAGTTTGGCAAGTTTCGGGAACCTTGGATAACGCGGGATATTATGAGCCTAGTCAAAAAGTAAAAGGAAGCATTCGTAAGGGCTGGAAGGCTGGGAACAGACGAATCCCTCAAGGAATATAAAGACAGTAGGAAGGAACTGAAGCAAGGAGTCAGGAGGGCTAAAAGGGGTCATGAAAAGTCATTGGCAAACAGGATTAAGGAAAATCCCAAGGCTTTTTATACGTATATAAAGAGCAAGAGGGTAACCAGGGAAAGGGTTGGCCCACTCAACGACAGAGAAGGGAATCTATGTGTGGAGCCAAAGGAAATGGACGAGGTACTGAATGAGTACTTTGCATCAGTATTCACCAAAGTGAAGGACTTGTTGGATGATGAGTCTCGGGAAGGGAGTGTAGATAGTCTCAGTCATCTCATTATCAAAAAGGAGGAAGTGTTGGGCGTCTTGCAAAGCATTAAGGTAGATAAGTCCCCAGGGCCTGATGGGATCTACCCCAGAATACTGAGGGAGGCAAGGGAAGAAATTGCTGGGGTCTTGACAGAAATCTTTGCATCCTCATTGGCTCCAGGTGAGGTCCCAGAGGACTGGAGAATAACCAATGTTGTTCCTTTGTTTAAGAAGGGTAGCAAGGATAATCCAGGAAATTACAGGCCGGTGAGCTTTGCATCAGTGGTTGGGAAATTATTGGAGAGGATTCTTCAGGACAGGATTTACTCCCATTTGGAAACAAATGGATTTATTAGCGAGAGGCAGCATGCTTTTGTGAAGGGGAGGTCGTGTCTCACTAATTTGATTGAGTTTTTTACGGAAGTGACAAAGATGATTGATGAAGGAAGGGCAGTGGATGTTATCTATATGGACTTCAGTAAAGCCTTTGACAAGGTCCCACATGGCAGACTGGTACAAAAGGTGAAGTCACACGGGATCAGAGGTGAGCTGGCAAGTTGGATACAGAACTGGCTCTGTCATAGAAGACAGAGGATCGCAGTGGAAGGGTGCTTTTCTGAATGGAGGGATGTGACTAGTGGTGTTCTGCAGGGATCAGTGCTGGGACCTTTGCTGTTTGTAGTATATATAAATGATTTGGAGGAAAATGTAGCTGGTCTGATTAGTAAGTTTGCGGATGACACAAAGGTTGGAGGAGTTGCGGATAGTGATGAGGATTGTCAGAGGGTACAGCAGGATGTAGATTGGTTGGAGACTTGGGCGGAGAAATGGCAGATGGAATTTAATCTGGACAAATGTGAGGTAATGCATTTTGGAAGGTCTAATGCAGGTGGGAAGTATACAGTAAATGGGAGAACCCTTGGGAGTATTGACAGGCAGAGAGATCTGGGCGTACAGGTCCACAGGTCACTGAAAGTTGTAACGCAGGTGGATAAGGTAGTCAAGAAGGCATACGGCATGCTTGCCTTCATCGGTCGGGGCATAGAGTATAAAAATTGGCAAGTCATGCTGCAGCTGTACAGAACTTTAGTTCGGCCACACTTAGAATATTGCGTGCAATTCTGGTCGCCACACTACCAGAAGGATGTGGAGGCTTTGGAGAGGGTACAGAAGAGGTTTTCCAGGATGTTGCCTGGTCTGGAGGGCATTAGCTATGAGGAGAGGTTGAAAAAACTCGGATTGTTTTCATTGGAACGACGGAGGTGGTGGGGCGACATGATAGGGGTTTACAAAGTTCTGAGCGGCATGGACAGAGTGGATAGTCAGAAGCATTTTCCCAGGATGGAAGAGTCAGTTACTAGGGGACATAGGTTTAAGGTGCGAGGGTCAAAGTTTAGAGGGGATGTGCGAGGCAAGTTCTTTGCACAGAGGGTGGTGAGTGCCTGGAACTTGCTGCCAGGGGAGGTGGTGGAAGCAGGCACAATAGCGACGTTTAAAAGGCATCTTGACAAATACATGAAAACGATGGGATTAGAGGGATACGGTCCCCGGAAATGCAGAAGGTTTTAGTTTAGGCAGGCATCAAGATCAGCGCAGGCTTGGAGGGCCGAATGGCCTATTGCTGTGCTGTACTGTTCTTTGTTCTTTGTAACACCTCTGTTCAAGGAAGGAAAGAGACAGAAAGCTGGAAACTATAGGCCAATTAGCCTAACATCTGTCATTGGGAAAATGCTAGAAACCATTATTCAAGAAGTAGTAGCAGGACATCTAGAAAATCAGAGTACCATCAGGCAGAGACAACGTAGTATTGTGAAAGAGAAATCATATTTGACAAATTTATTAGAGTATTTTGAGGATTTAACAAGCAGGGTGGAAAGAGGGCAACCAGTAGATGTACTATGTTTGGATTTCCAAAAGGCGTTTGATAAGATACCACATAAAAGTTTGCTGCACAAGATAAGAGCTCATGGTGTTGGGGGTGATATATTAGCATGGATAGAGGGCTGGCTAACGAAGAGGAAGCAGAGTCGGGATAAATGGGTAATTTTCGGGATAGCAAACTGTAACTAGTGGAGTGCCACAAGGATTAGTGCTGGGGGCTCAACTGTTTATGATCCATATTAATGACTTGGGTGAAAGCAACAAGTGTATTGTCAACAAGTTTCCTAACAATACAAATATAGGTAGGAAAGCAAGTTGTGAGGAGGATGCCAGGATTCTGCAAAGGGATATAGATAGGTTGAATGAGTGGGCAAGAATTTGACAGATGGAGTATAATGTGGGAAAATGTGAGTTTGTCCACTTTGGCAGAAAGAATAGAAAATAATATTATTTAAATGGAGAGAAACAGCAGAATGCAAATGAAATGTTGGCCTTTATTGCCAGGGGTATGGAGTATAAAAGTAGAAGTCTTGCTACAACTGTACAACGCATTGGTGAGACTGCACCTGGAGTACTGCGTACAGTTTTGGTCACCTTATTTAAGGAGGGACATACTTGCATTGGAAGCAGTTCAGAGAAGGTTCACTGGGCTGATTGCTGGGATGAGGGGTTTGACTTGTGAGTAAAGATTGAGCAGGTTGGGCCTATACTCATTGGACTTTAGAAGAATGAGAGGTGATTTTATTGAAATGTGTAAGATTCTGAGGGGGCTTGACAGAGTAATGCTGAGAGGATGTTTCCCCTTGTGAGGGAATTTAGAACTTGGGGGCACAGTTTAAAAATAAGGATGTCTCCCATTTAAGACTGAGATGGGGAGGGATTTCTTCTCTGAGGGTTGTTATTGTTTGGAATTCTCTTCCCCAGCAAATAGCAGAGGCTGCGTCATTGAATATATTCAAGGCTGAGTAAGACAGATTTTTGATTGACAAGGGAGTCAAGGGTTATGGAGAACAGGCAGGAAAGTGGAGTTGAGGCCACATTCTGATCAGCCATGATCTTACTGAATGGCAGAGCAGGCTCAAGGGACCGGATGGCCTACTCCTCCTATTTCCTATGCCCTTATATTCTAACCGGGAATAGCAGCATCGTGCTTATGTTACTGGCTACCGATCCAGAGACATGAGTTCAAATTCTCCCACAGCATATAGTGAATTTAAATTCAATTAACTGAATAAATCTAGAATAGAAAGCGAGTATATATAATGATGGTCATGTAACTACATGGCCATAAAAAAAATCTGGTTCACTAATGCATTTTAGGGAAGGATATCAGTTGGCTTATATATAACTCAAGACCCTCACAATGTGGTTGAGTCTTAACTTTGCTCTGAAATGGCAAGCCACTCAGTTGTTAAGAAGGCTGCTCGCCACCACTTTCTGAAGGACAGTTAGGGATGGGCAAGATGCACTGCAGCAACTCAAGACTAGGTCGACAGTGCCTCCCAAACCAGTGACCTCTACATGGGCAGTAGGGACATGGGAACACCACCACCTGCAAGTTCCCCTCAGGTTACACACCATCCTGACTTGGAAATACATTGTTCTTTCATCATCACTGGGTTAAAATCCTGGAACTCCCATCCAACAGCGCCATGGGTGGACTTTAACCACACGGACTGCAGCAATTTAAGGTGGCGGCTCACCATCACTTTCTCGAGGGCATCTAGGGATGCGCCATGAATGTTTGCCTTGCCAGTTACGCCTACATCCCATTAATGAATTAGAAAACACAATATTAGATCAACCTCTGCAGTCCCTTTGGCTAGACCTACAAATGTGGACAGTCCTCATTTCCTCACTAGCCAGCAACGCCCACATCCCATGAATGAATTAAAAAAAAACAGCTATCCAGTTAAATTAGTATATAATGAGGTACCCATTCCCACCATTCCCAACTCTATCAAGCAAAGCAAAGAATGGACCGTGAAATTGTAGGACCAGATGAAGAAAATTCTCCATTTAAGTAAGCCACTCTGACCAGACCAATGCGGCTTTACTTCAAATTTTATAGTTCAGTCAAAGTTGAAGGTCGACTAACAGATTAATTATGATGAATATAGCATTGCCGTAATGTTGAGCTTTGTTTGTATTGAGCAATTACAATGGGTCTTTGTAGGTTGAGATTCTTGTGCATTGCCCTGTGTCAAAATAGCTGAGTTGACCTTGTTGGCTTTCTTTATTTTCGTAAGGTGAAACAAAGCCAGAAGATGATTCAAATAAGCAGAAAATGGAGGATAAGCCAGAGGAAGAACATGATTATCACAGAAATGATGAACAGGTAGCTTTTCAACAATCCTTTCCTCAGCCTGCACAAGCTTTACTGAAAATATCCAAGACTGTAGTTTGTATGGAATCATGGCAATATAAAAGTGCTGTTCTGTTAATGATGTATGCAGTTCAAAAGGGTTGATACGCAGCAGGTATGGCAGCAGCTGTGGAGAGAGAAACTGAGTTAATGTTTTCGGTCAATGACCTTTCATCAGAACTGGTGAAGGTTAGAAATGTAATAGATTTTGAGCAAGTGAAAGGGAGGAGGGAGGGGAAGAAGAACAAAAGGGAAGGTCTGTGATAGGGCGGGAGAGATTAAATGACAAAGATGTCATGGAAGAAAAGGCAAAGGGAGTGGTAGTAGTTGCAGTAAAAGCAAAGTGACTCCTGACAACGCAGCCCAGTGCTGATGTCATCAGAGTGCTCCCAGATTCACATTTGCGCAGAGTGGACACTTGCTGTCGGTATGGTGATGTGCATGCGCAGCCTACATCTGTACCCGGCTCTTGCCAGGATTAATTCGCACATGTGCGCGAAACCGTCATTGCGTACTGCAACATCTGCTCACCGCTCGCTTCCTGCCTCGCCACTTCTCCTCCCTTGGCCGCACACTTCCTGCTTCACCCTGCCCCACCCCCCTCCCCCATCTACCTGTGGGCCACTCGCTCCCAGCCTGGCCGCTTCCTTCACTCTGCTCTGCTTCCCTGCCCTCTCCTGCGATTGCTGACTTTCTTCCCCACACGGGGAGCGGGGGAGAGAGAGTGACAAGATTGGAAGGGGAGGGAGACTGTGAGTGGGACGGAGCGGGGAGCAGAGGCAGAGCAGAGGGGAGGAAGCGGCGAGCCCGGGAGCAAGTGGCCCCAAGGTTGGCGGGGGTGTGGTGGTGGTGGGAGATGAGGCGGTGAAGCAGGCAGCGAGTAGCCAAGGGGGGAGAAGTGGCGAGGCGGAGCAAGCGGTGAGCAGAGAGGCGCAGGAGGCAAGCGCGATGGCAGGAGTGACCTGGTAACTATTAATGGTGAGATGGAGGTGACGATCGCAGCCACTGTGGGCATTTGGGTTTCATTTGTTTTCGTTTTTGTGATAAATTGAGCAGTGCCATCTTTACTATTGGCAGCTGCCAAAAGTGTCGCAGACAGTGACGTTTCAGTGCATGAGGCTGCATTTGCGCATGTCCAAGTGCTGCGCCACCTAGTGGGTGCGTTGTCAGCAAAAGACAAAGCATTTGTCCAGAGAGAGTGTTACTTGCAGAATAATGAACAGCTCTGACTGTCTGAAAGCAAAAACATTAAGAAGTTTAAGACCGGCACATGGTTTAAAAAAAAACACAATTAACATGGGGGTCCTGGTCTGAAATGGTTGAACTCAATGTTGAGTCCAGAGGCTGTAAAGTACCTAATTGGAAGATGAGGTAATGTTGCTCGAGCTTGTGTTGAGCTTCACTGGAACACTGCAGCAGGCAGAGGACAGAAATGTGGGTGAGAGAGCAAGGTGGTGAATTAAAATGGTAAACAACCAGAAGCTCAGGGTTATGCTTGTGGGTTGAGCGGAGGTGTTTTGCAAAGTGCTCACCCAATCTGCATTTGGTCTCCCCAATGTAGAGAACACTGCATCGTAAGCAGCGAATACAGTATACTAAATTGAAAGAAGTACATGTAAATTGCTGTTTCATCTGGAAGGAGTGTTTGGGGCCTTGGATAGTGAGGAAAGAGGAGGTAAAAGGGCAGGTGTTACACCTCCTGCGATTGCATGGGAAGGTGTCGGTGGTGATGGAGGAGTGGACCAGGGTGTCGCAGAGGGAACTGTCCCTTCGGGATACTGATGGAAGAAGTAGAAGTGGTAGATTTTGTTTCAAGTGGCTGAGGCAGCCAACAAACAAACTGCTCCGTCTTGGATGGTATTGGAGCTACTTATGTCCAGGTGAGTCATAGTGTTAAATATTCCATCACACTCCTGGCTCAGAATTCCCTTCCTTTTTGTTCTTCTTCCCCTCCCCCCTCCCTTTCACTTGCTCAAAATCTATTACATTTCTAACCACCTAAAACAAATAAAATGTGAAGTAGCCACGTCTGGGGCCATTGTGCGATCACAATGGGGGAGACACCAAAGTGCTCAGAAAGCAGCATCCAAGAAGCTTGTTTCCAGCAAACCAGAAGGGATGCGTCCTGCTGTAGAATTCTACATCTACCCTTTGTACAGCAGTGAATTAGAAGTGATCCATTGTCTTCAACTGAACTTTCAATCAAGAGAGCAATCTGCTTTGAGGAGTTAGGAGGTGAGCCACTCGTCATTGATTAACCAACCTCTGCCCTGCTTTTATAGCAACGATGCTGATATTGTTCGTTCAGTTCAGTTTCTGGCCCAAGGCTCTTCATAGGAGCGCTATCAAACAAAACTTGACACCGAGCTGCATAAAGATGACGACAAACTTGGTTAAAGAGGTAAGTTTTAAAGAGCATCTTAAAAGAGGAAAAAGTAAGGAGGCAGAGGTGTTTCAGGAGAGAAGGCCAGAGCTTAAGAGCTCGGCAGCTGAAGACACAGCTGCGAATGGTGAATTGATTAAAACCAGGGTTGTGCAAGAGGCCAGAATTGGAGGAGAGCAGATATGAGATTAGATTAGAGATACAGCACTGAAACAGGCCCTTCGGCCCACCGAGTCTGTGCCGAACATCAACCACCCATTTATACTAATCCTACACTAATCCCATATTCCTACCAAACATCCCCACCTGTCCCTATATTTCCCTACCACCTACCTATACTAGTGACAATTTATAATGGCCAATTTACCTATCAACCTGCAAGTCTTTTGGCTTGTGGGAGGAAACCAGAGCACCCAGAGAAAACCCATGCAGACACAGGGAGAACTTGCAAACTCCACACAGGCAGTACCCGGAATCGAACCCGGGTCCCTGGAGCTGTGAGGCTGCGGTGCTAACCACTGCGCCACTGAGGGTTGTAGGGCTGGTGGGGATTACAGCGATAGGGAGGGGCGAGACCATGAAGGGATTTGGAAACAAAGATGAGAGTTTTAAAATTGAGGCGTTGCGCAACCAGGAGCCAGTTTAGGTTGGTGAGCACAGAGGTTTTGGGTGAATATGGCTTGGTGCGAGTTAGGATAAGGGCAACAGAGTTTTGAATGAGCTTAAGTTTACAGAGGGTGGAGGATGGGTGGTCAGCCAGGAGTGCATCAGAATCATCAAGTCTAGAGGTAACAAAAGCATGGGTGAGGGGTTCAGCAATTGAAAGGGTGGAGTCGATCTTGTGGTGGAGAAAGTAGGCAGTCTTAATGATATGTGGATAGTAGGGAGCTTGGTGGTGCTGTTGAAGTTCAGGAGAATATGGTTAGGCTTTTCCTTTTGGAGATGGTCAATGCCAGGCACCCACATGCATGAATGTTACCTGTCACTTGTCAGTTCAAGCCTGAATGTTATTCAGGTCCTGCTACAGGCTGACATGGGCTGCTTCATTATAGAAGATTGTGAATGAAGCTGGATGCTGTGGAATCGTCAGGGAGGAGCCCCACTCCTGACCTTATGATGGAAGGAATACCAATGATGAAGCAGCTGAAGCTGGTTGTGCTGATGATGCTGCCCTGCAGAACTCCTGCAGTGATTTCCTATGGTAGCAATGATTAGCTTCCAACTACTACAACCATACTCCTGTGTCGTGTGTGCCTCCCGCACTGGAGGCTTTCTATTTGACCCCGTTAATTTCAGATACACTCGGGCTCCTTTGTGCCATATTCGGTCAAAAGCTGCCTTGATGGCAAAGGCGTTTACTTTGCTGTGGCATTCAATTCTTGCATACGTGTCTGGATCAAGACTGTAATGAGATCTGAAGCCAGGTGATTCTTTCAGAACCAAAACTGAGCATTGATGAGTAGTTTATTGGTGGGTTGGTGTCCTTTGATGGTGCTTTTGATTACTACATCCATCACTTTGTCAGTGATTAGGAGAGCCACAGCTTCTATTTGTCAATAGGAGGGGACGTTTTCTTCATTGCTTGATCAATGTCAATGTCATAGCTGCACTGGAATAGCCTGACATTGGGACTGCTAGTTTTGGTAACTAGGAAACTACGAAGGTATGAAAGGAAACTACGAAGGTATGAGGCGTGAGTTGACTATGGTAGATTGGGGAACTTTACTAAAAAGGTTGTCGGTGGATTGGCAATGGATAATATTTAAAGAGCGTGTGCATAAACTACAACAATTAATCATTCCTGTCTGGTGCAAAAATAAAACCAGAAAGGTGGCTCAACCATGGCTTACAAAAGAAATTAGGGATAGTATTAGATCCAAAGAGGAGGTATATAAAATTGCCATAAAAAGCAGCAAGTCTGAGGATTGGGAGTAGTTTAGAATTCAGCAAAGGAGGACAAAGAGGTTGATTAAGCAGGGGAAAATAGAGTATGAGAGTAAACCTGCGGGGAACATAAAAACTGACAGTAAAAGCTTCTATAAATATGAAGAGAAAAAGATTAGTGAAGAGAAATGTGGGTCCCTTACAGTCAGAAATGGGAGAAATTATAATGGGGAACAAAGAAATGGCAGAGCAATTAAACACATACTTTGGTTCTGTCTTCACAAAGAAGGACACAAATAACCTCCCAGAAATGTTAGGGAACCAAGGGTCTAATGAGAGGGAAGAACGGAAGGAAATCAGTATTAGTAAAAAAAAAAAATAGTGCTAGGGAAATTAATGGGGATAAAGGCTGACAAATCCCCAGGGCCTGATAATCTACATCCCAGAGTACTAAAGGAAGTGGCCCTGGAAATCGTGGATGCATTGGTGGTCATCTTCCAAAATTCTATAGACTCTGGAGCAATTCCTACAGATTGGAGGGTGGCAAATGTAACCCCACTATTTAAAAAAAGGAGGGAGAGAAAAAAACAGGGAATTACAGACCAGTTAGTCTTACATCAGTAGTGGGGAAAATGCTAGAGTTTATTATAAAGAATGTGATAGCATTACACCTGGAAAGCGTAAACGGGATTGGACAAAGCCAGCATGGGTTTACAAAAGGGAAATCATGCTTAACAAATCTACTGAAGTTTTTTGAGGATGTAACGAGTAGGATAGATGTGGGAGAACCAGTGGATGTGGTGTATTTGGATTTTCAGCAGGTTTTTGATGAGGTCCCACATAAGAGGTTAGTGTGCAAAATTAAAGCACATGGGATTGGGGTAATATACTGGCATGAAACAGAGTAGAAATAAACGGGTCTTTTTCTGGGTGGCAGGCAGTGACTAGTGGGGTACCTCAGGGATCAGTGCTTGGGCCCCAGCTATTCCCAAATACATTAATGACTTGGGTGAGGGAACTAAATGTAACATTTCCAAGTTTGCAGATGAGACAAAGCTGGGGGGCGGGGGGGAATGTGAGCTGTGAGGAGGACGCAAAGAGGCTCCAATGTGATTTGGACAAGTTGGGTGAGTGGACAGATGCAGTATAACGTGGATAAGTGTGAGGTTATCCACTTTGGTTGTAAAAACAGAAAGGCATATTATCTGAATGATGATAGATTGGGAAAGGGGGAGGTGCAAGGAGACCTGGGTGTCCTTGTACACCAGTTGCTGAAAGCAAGCATTCAGGTGCAGCTAGCAGTTAGGAAGGCGAATGGTATGTTGGCCTTCATTGCAAGAGGATTTGAGTACAGGAGCAAGGATGTCTTACTGCAGTTATACAGGGCCTTGGTGAGACCACATCTGGAGTATTGTGTGCAGTTTTGGTCTCCTTACCTGAGGAAGGATGTTCTTGCCACGGAGGGAGTGCAAAGAAGATTTACCAGGCTGATTCCTGGGATGGCAGGATTGACATATGAGGAGAGATTGGGTCGACTAGGCCTGTATTCACTAGAGTTTAGAAGAATGAGAGGGGATCTCATAGAAACCTATAAAATTCTAACAGGACTAGACAGGCTAGATGCAGGGAGAATGTTCGCGATGGCTGGGGAGTGCAGAACTAGGGGTCACAGCCTCAGGATACGGGGTATGCCATTTAGTACCAAGATGAGGAGAAATTTCTTCACTCAGAGGATGGTGAATCTGTGGAATTCTGTACCGCAGAAAACAGTGGAGGGCAAGTCATTAAATATATTTAAGGAGATAGATATATTAATGCCAAAGCGATCAAGGGATATGGGGAGGAAGCGGGAACAGGGTACTGAATTAGACGATCAGCCATGATCTTTTTTGAATGGCAGAGCAGGCCCGAAGGGCCAAATGGCCTACTCCTGTTCCTACTTTCTATGTTTCAATGGTGTGCGGGTCATCAGTGCCGCTAAGATCTTATCAGAACTCATAGCCTTCTCCATTTATTTATTTATTTAGACATACAGCACTGAAACAGGCCCTTCGGCCCACCGAGTCTGTGCTGACCAACAACCACCCATTTATACTAATCCTACATTAATCCCATATTCCCTATTACATCCCCACCATTCTCCTACCACCTACCTACACTATAATACAGTTCACTCTGCTGTTTTTTACTGCCATGATTAACTGAGATTTGGTTCGAGGTGGAGCTGCCTGGTAAAGATATTATCTATTTTTCTTCGGCCACTAAAGGAAGAAACCTGGCTTGGTGCCCATTCCCCAGTGAGATCGGGCCTGGCAGATTACCTGTGCTCAAACCAGTTTTTCTGCATCTCTGATACTGAACATTTCTCCTACATCTTATTGCTCAGCCCTTCAGAGACAACATTTCAAAATGGAACAGTGCAGTTAAATTATGTAAATTGAAAAAAAAAACTGTAGATGTTTTACACCATAACTGCATTGCGGGAATATCGATTTCAGTGTGCTGTGCTGGCCATATACTCTGGCATTAGTGAATATTACTGTTTCTCAGTAATAGTGTTATGTGAGATGTGTACTAAAAATCTGATACATTGAACCATAGAAAATGTTTAGTATTTCAGGTCTTTTTTAAATACAAGATTTGTGACTTTTGCAAATTATATCAAACCAAGTGTTTTAACTTTGAAATGGAAAAAAAATCTTAATTGCATCTAAATTGCAGACTAAATGATTATGTGCACTTATAAAATAAATAATATACACAAATAGATACATTTATACAAGAGAGCTCTGTTCACACTCAATTTGTAATTTAAAAAATGTAATTACATGGTTTAGTAAAATTTTAGTTTTACATTCACTAAGTTTATGAAACATTACTATTTACATTCAACTGCCTTATTTTGCACATTAAACATGAATTTTAAGACCCTATTCATTGATGATGCAAATTTGAAATCGACTGATCTACATATGCAAAATGAGGTTAGTTTTCTATTTGAACAACTCATATCACTGCTTCATTGTCTTTTAATCTTGAGCAGTGGCAAGGAAAGCACACCCTAACCACGACACCTTTGGTATGATCTAATGTTACAAAAGGCATTGCTACAATTTAATTTCCAAGTAGGTCTCTTCATACCTGGAAAGAAGTAGAAGCCGCCTATACATGATTTTAATGAGGAGTCTTGGGCATATTCCACAGAAGTATTTGCTTTCCATGGGGTCAATTAAGTAGGCTTTGGGCTGCAGCACAGTAATTCCTTTAGTTTCGTGGTAGAGAGGCCACAAGATGTTTAGTATTTAGAAGTGGAGACATGTTAATGGCGTAGTAAGGGGTATTAATCTTGACTGGAGGTAGGGCACATTTCTGGGAAGAGTATAGAGAGCTTTACAATGCAGGTATTTGTACTGTAACTGACCTGAGAGAACTGGATGCTGACCATGAGTGTTTTACATGGTAGGACAGTGTGAACTCTTTCCAAGTACCTTCTGTTTTTGAACATGCATATTAAATTTGCCTTCCTGTCAAACATCAGATAATTAAGTAGATATCCATTAAATAATTTTATGGATTTTTTTTTAATGTAACAGAGGGGGTTGATGAGAGTAATGCGATTGTGGTGTGCAAGGACTTGCAAAAGGCATTTGATAAAGTGCCACATAACAGGCTTGTCAGCAAAGTTGAAGCCCATGGAATAAAAGGGACAGCGGAGAAACAGATACAAAGTTGGATGAGTGACGGAGAGTAGCGGGGAACAGTTGTTTTTCAGGTTGGAGGAAGGTAAATAGTGGGGTTCCCCAGGGCTTGGCGTTAGGACCACTGCTTTTGTTGTTGTATATTATCTTTATACATCAACCTCCTGGAGGTTACCATTGGCTAGAAACTGAACTGAAGCAGCCATATAAATACTGTTGCTACAAGAGCAGGTCAGGAGCTGGGAATTCTGAGGCGAGCAACTCACCACCTGACTCCCCAAAGCATGTCCACCATCTACAAGGCACAAGTCAGGAGTATGATGGAATACTTTCCACTTGCCTAGATGAGTGCAGCTTCAACAACACTCAAGCTCCACATCGTTTAGGGCAAAGTAGTTTGTTTGATTGGCACTCCATGTACCACCTTAAACATTCACTCCCTCCACAACCGACGCACAGTGGCAGCAGTGTGCACTGCAGCAATTCACCAAGGCTCCGTCAGCACCTTCCAAACCTGCAACCTCTACCACCTAGAAGGACAAGGGCAGCAGACGTATGGGAACACCACCACCTGCAAGTTCCCCTCTAAGCCACACACCATCCTGACTTGGACCTATATCGCCGTTCCTTCACTGTCGCTGGATCAAAACTGGGAACTCCCTTCCTAACAGCCCCATGGGAGTACCCACACCAGATGAACAGCTCAAGAAGGCAGCTCACCACAACCTTCTCAAGGGCAATTAGGGATGGGCAACAAATACTGGCCTTGCCAGCGATGCTCACATCCCATGAAAGAATAAAAAAAATTGATGACCTAGACTTGGTTGTGCAGGGCATAGTTTATAAATTTGCAGAT
This sequence comes from Heterodontus francisci, assembly GCF_036365525.1. Classification (NCBI taxonomy): domain Eukaryota; kingdom Metazoa; phylum Chordata; class Chondrichthyes; order Heterodontiformes; family Heterodontidae; genus Heterodontus; species Heterodontus francisci. The sequence goes on along the minus strand of NC_090371.1, from coordinate 286,708,393 downwards.
GACACAGAACTTGGAAGTATTGTGAACTGTGAGGAAGATAGTGATAGACTTCAAGAGGACCTGGACTGGTGGAATGGGCAGACACGTGACAGATGAAATTTAATGCAGAGAAGTGTGAAGTGATAAATTTTGGTAGGAAGAATGAGAAAATGCATTATAAAATAAAGGATACAATTCTAAAAAGGGTGCAGGAGCAGAGGGACTTAGGGGTATTATGTGCACAAATGATTGAAGGTGGCAGGGTAGCTGAGAAAGTGGTTAATAAGGCATTTTGGATCCTGGGCTTTATAAATAGAGGCATAGAGTACAAAAACAAGGAAAGTATGATGAACTTTTATGTTTAAAAAAAAAACTGGTTCAGCCTCAATTCTGGGCATCATGCTTTAAGAAGGTTGTGAAGGCATTGGAGAGGGTACAGAAAAGATTTGAGAATGGCTCTATGGATGAGAGACTTCAGTTACAAGAATAGATTCGAGAAGCTGGAGCTGTTCTCCATGGAGAAGAGAAGGCTCAGAGGAAATTTGATAGAGGTCTTCAAAATCATAAGGGGTCTGGACAGAGTATTTAGGGAGAAACTTCCCTTTGCTTGAAGGGTTGAGAACCAGAGGACACCAATTTATGGTGTATGGCAAAAGAACCAAAGGTGGTGACATGAGGGTACAGAGGAGATTTATGAGAATGCCTGGACAGGTGAATTTTAATTGATGAACGATTGGATCGGGTTGTTTTCTTTGGAACAGAGGAGGCTAAGGCGAGACTTAATTGAAGTGTATAAAATTATGAGGGATCTAGATAAAGTGAAGACTATATTCCCCTTGATTGGTGTTCATATCCGGGGGGCATAGATTTAGGGTAAGGGGTAGGAGGTTTAGAGGGGATTTGAGCTGAAATGTTTCCTTTCAGAGGGGATTTGGAACTCACTGCCTGAAAGGATGATAGAGGTAGAATTTCATAACATTTAAAAAGTACTTGGATATGCACTTGAACCTACAAGGCTGCAGACCAAGAGCTGGAAAGTGTGATTAAGCTGATGACTACTTGTCATCCAGCATGGACACGAAGGGCCAAATGGCCTCCTTCCATGCTGTAGATTTCTATGATTTTATTTCTATTTCTATGAAATCTTTTTATACAGTGGGTGTTTAAGATCTGAAATGCACTGCCTGAGAGTGTGGTAGATGCAGATTCAATCATGGCTTTCAAAAAGGGATTGGATAATTATCTGAAGAGAAAAAATTGCAGGGCTATTTGGAAAGGGCAGGGGAGTGGAGCTAACTGAGTTTCTTTTGCAGAGAGCGACACAGACACGAAGTGCTGAATTGCCTCCTTCTGTGCTATAACCATTCTATGCTTCTAAGATTCTACGATCCCACTTATTCAATAGGCTCTCTATATATGATGCCTATTTTGACAGTGCCGCTGGACACTAGTGCATATGGAGACAATATTGCTGTCGACAATGTTATCAATATTACTTACACACTAATAACCTGCTCACCATGCCCATTTTGGGTTCCGGCAGGACCACTTGATTCCAGAACTCATTACAGCATTGGTCTCAACATGAACAAATTGGCTGAGTTCCAGAGATGAGGTGAGAGTGACTGTCCTTGACATCAAGGCAGCACGGCATCAAGGAAACCTGCGAGAGCGGTGGGAAGGAGCGAGAGCCGAGCGGGGGATAAAGAACACTGGTGAGAGCAAGACTTCACTGAGAGCAGTGGGAAGGAGCAAGAGCTGAGCGGGGGATAAAGAACACCAGAGAGAGCGAGACTTCACTGAGAGCAGTGGGAAGGAGCCAGACCGAGCAGGGAATAAAGAGTTAACCAATCTGTAGGTTCAGTGCCTGCATTGGGAAAGACACCACAGGGGAGCAGGTAGGAGACTGGCTGGCGAGAATTTCCTATTTATCTTATGTAAACTAGGGAATTTCAATTGGGGTAAGTAGACATTAATAAAAAAAAATAGTGTAAACACAAGCAGGACTAGAGGCATTAAGTAAAATTCAATTATGAAAATAATTTGTTACGATCAGGTGAGAATGGGTCGAAGTGGTCCGTCTCCACCAGTTTAATTTCCCAAGATTGCCTTTAATGTCTTGTTAATGGGGACGGGCCAGATGAGGCACTCCAAACTTCTCAAGTCATTGTTCTGAAGGGGTCTAGCCAGACATTTCGATTCCCTCTTATTGCAATGGAATGCAAGGGATTTTGATGCAAATTTTGGTGGCCATTCTGGCTGCTAGCAGTCACCCTTATAAATAAAAAAAATTTAATTCGGGTTTCCAGCCGATAGATTTAAAAAAATCGTCATTCAACGTAGCACGTGCTCGTGACAAATTAATTAATTAGTTAATTAAAACATGATAAAGATGGCTGGGCTGGTGATGTGTTGTAGTATGAGGGAGCTGCTGTAATCCAAGGCAGCCATATCTGCAGTAAGTGCTTATGGCTTGAGGAGCTTAGGCTCAGAGTCAATGAGCTGGATACTGTGATGCATCAGGGAGGTGGTAAATTACCTTTGTTCCAGAAGGCAATCGCACCCCTTAGGTTAGTGTCTTGATTTAGTAAGTGACCGGGAACAGGATGGTGTGACTGCGAGTGAGGCAGGTATGGGGATCGACAAGGTAGAAGTGGAGGAGCCTCAACCCTTGCAATTGTCCAACAGGTTTGAGATTCTTGCCACTTGTATGATTGAGAGCGGGGTCTGCGGGTTGGATGAGTGAACTGATCATGGCACCATGATACAGGAAGCAATTCAAGCGGGGGGAGTAAATAGGAACGTAGTGGTAGCAGGGGACAGTATAGTTAGGGGAATAGATATATCTTCTCTGTAGCCGAGAGCGAGAGTCCAGATGGCTGTGTTGCCTGCCCGGTGCCAGGGTTTGGGACATCTGCTCAAGGCTAGAGTGGAACTTGCAGTGGGAGCGGGAGGATCCAGTTGTCGTGGTCCACATAGGTACCAGTGACATAGGTAAGACTAGGAAAGAGGTTCTGCGTAGGGAGTAAGAGCAGCTAGGAGCTTAAATTAAAAAGTAGAACTCAAAGATAACAATCTCTGAATTATTACTTCAGCCACAAGTAAATTGGAGTAGGGTAAATAAGATTAGGGAGTTAAATGTGTGGCTCAAAGATTAGTGTGGGAGAAATGGGTTTCAATTCTTGGGGCACTGGCACCAGTTCTAGGAAAAGTGGGAGCTGTGCCGTTGGGATGGTCTTCACCTGAACCGTGCTGGGACCAGTGTTATGGCGAGTTGTATATAGGCGGTAGAGAGAGCTTTAAACTAAATTGTGGGGTCACGATATCACATGAGGGACGATGTGGTAAATTGAAGGGAAAGGACAAGGCAAGAGAGCAAGGTAGCAGGGGAATTAATAATCAGAGCGTGGCAGGAAGGAACAGAGCATACAAACTTAAGTTGCTGGCAGATAAGGCCAGAGTTTGCAAAAAATAGTAAAAAGACAGAACTAAAGGTTCTGTATTTGAATACCTGTAGCATTCATAACAAAATGGATGAATTGTCAGCACAAATAGAAATAAATATGTATGAAATAAAAACAAGAAATGCTGGAAATACTGAGCAGGTCTGGCAGCATCTGTGGAGAGAGAAGCATAGTTAACGTTTCAGGTCAGTAACCCTTCATCAGAACTGGCAGAGCCAGAAATGTAATAGGTTTTAAGCAAGTAAAGCGAGGGTGGGGCAAGAGCAAACAGAAGAGATGTTGATAGGACAAGGTCACAGAGAATAACTGACCAGGATGTCATGGAGCAAAGGCAAAATGAAAGACAAAGCGTTAGTATAGAGAGGGTGTGAATGGACAGAAAACTGAACAGCCTAGCCCCAAGCACAAACATGAAAAAAAAGTGGGTAGGCACAGTAGAAACCAACTAAACAAACTCAAATAAAATAAACACATAAAAACGAAAAAATAACTAAAAATAAAAAGGGAGGCCCGTCATGCTCTGAAATTATTGAACTCCGTGTTCAGTCCGGCAGGCTGTAGTTTACCTAATTGGTAAATGAGATGCTGTTCCTTGAGCTTGCGTTGATGCTTACTGGAACACTGTAGCAAACCCAGGACAGAGATGTGGGCATGAGAGCAGGGGGGAGTGTTGAAATGGCCAGCAACCGGAAGCTTGGGGTCATGCTTTTGGACTGAGTGGAGGTGTTCCACAAAGCGGTCACCCAGTCTGCTTTTGGTCTCCCCAATGTAGAGGAGACCACATTGTGAGCAGCCAATACAGTATACTAAATTGAAAGAAGTACAAGTAAATCGCTCCTTCACCTAAAAGGAGTGTTTGGGGCCTTGGATAATGAGGAGAGAGGAGGTAAATGGGCAGGTATTACACCTCCTGCGATTGCAGAGGAAGATGCTGTGGGAAGGGGATGTGGTGGTACGGGTAATGGAGGAGTGGACCAGGGTGTCGCGGAGGGAACGATCCCTTCGGAATGCTGACTGGAAGGGATGGGGAAGATGCATTTGGTCGTGGCATCACGCTGGAGGTGGCGGAAATGGCCGAGGGTGATCCTTTGGATGCGGAGGCTGGAGGAATGGAAAGTGAGGACAAGGGGAACCCTGTCGCGGTTCTGGGAGGGAGGGGAGGGGGTGAGGGTAGAGGTGCGGGAAATGGGCCGAACACTGTTAGCCTGATAGCCATTGCAGAGACGAGGCTACAAGGTGACCAAGGCTGGGACCTGAATATTTAACAGTACTTGGCATTTTGGAAGGACAGGAAGCTAGGAAAAGGTGGTGGGGTAGCTCTGTCAATTAAGGATGACAGTACAATAGTGAGAGATGACCTTAGTTCAAAAGATCAAGATGTAGAATCAAGAAACAGCAAAGGTAAGAAGTCACTTGTGGGAGTAGTTTATAGGCCCCCCTAACAGTAGCTACACTGTAGGACAGGGTGTAATAGGAAGAAATAATGGGAACTTGAAGGAAAGGTCTGGCAACAATCATGGGTGATTTTCGTCTACAGATAGATTGACGAATCAGATCAGCAAAGGTAGCCTAGGTGATGCGTTTACAGAGTGTTTTCAGGAGATTTTCTTAGAACAGCATGTTCTAGAACCAACCAGAGAGCAAGCTACTCTGGGACCTGGTAGTGTGCAATGAGGCAGGATTAATTAATAACCTCATAGTAAAGGAGCCTCTAGGTAGCAGTTAACATAACGTGATTAAATTTCACATTCAATTTGAGGGAGAGAAGAGTGGGTCTAAGACTAGCGTTTTACATTTAAATAAAAGCAATTACAAGGATATGAGGACTGAACTGGCTAAAGTGAACTGGGAAATTAGGTTAAGGGGTAAGTCAGTAGAGATGCAGTGGCAGACATTTAAGGAGATCTTTCATAACACACAGCAAAGATACAATCCATCGAGGAAGAAAGACTAGAAGAATGCACCATTGTAGCTAACTAAGGAATTTAAAGATAGGATCATATTGAAGGAAAAATCCTCACAATTCTGCGAAGATTAGTGGTAGGTCAGAAGATTGGACAGAATTTAAAAACCAACAAAGAATGACTTTAAAAAAAATGAGGGAGAAATTAGAGAAAGCTATCTAATAGAACATTCTAAAGGGGGAGGGTGAACAGCCAGTTGTCGTTGTGCACATAGGCACCAATGATATAGGTAAAAAACGGGATGAGGTCCTACAAGCAGAGTTTAGGGAGTTAGGAGCCAAGTTAAAAAGTAGGACCTCAAAGGTAGTAATCTCAGGATTGCTACCAGTGCCACGTGATAGTCAGAGTAAAAATGAAAGAATAGTCAGGATGAATGCGCGGCTTGAGAGATGGTGCAGGAAGGAGGGGTTCAGATTTTTGGGACATTGGGACCGGTTCTGGGGGAGGTGGGACTATTACAAATTGGACGGTCTACACCTGGGCCGGACTGGAACCAATGTCCTTGGGGGTGCTTTTGCTAACGCTGTTGGGGAGGGCTTAAACTAATGTGGCAGGGGGATGGGAACCAATTGAGGAGGTCAGTGGACAGTAAGGAGATAGTAACAAAAGCCTGTAAGGAACTAGATAATGAAGTCAGTATGACTAAGGGGAAGAGCAGGCAGGGAGCAGATGATGAATGTAAAGGGACTGGTGGTCTGAGGTGCATTTGTTTTAATGCAAGAAGTGTAGTAGGTAAGGCAAATGAACTTAGGGCTTGGATTAGTACCTGGGAGTATGATATTGCTATTACTGAGACTTGGTTGAGGGAAGGGCATGATTGGCAACTAAATATCCCAGGATATCGATGCTTCAGGCGGGATAGAGAGGGAGGTAAAAGGGGTGGAGGAGTTGCATTACTGGTCAAAGAGGATATCACAGCTGTGCTGAAGGAGGGCACTATGGAGGACTCGAGCAGTGAGGCAATATGGACAGAACTCAGAAATAGGAAGGGTGCGGTAACAATGTTGGGGCTGTACTACAGGCCTCCCAACAGCGAGCGTGAGATAGAGGTACAAATATGTAAACAGATTATGGAAAGATGTAGGAGCAACAGGGTGGTGGTGATAGGAGATTTTAATTTTCCCAACATTGACTGGGATTCACTTAGTGTTAGAGGTCTAGATGGAGCAGAATTTGTAAGGAGCATCCAGGAGGGTTTTCTAGAGCAGTATGTAAATAGTCCAACTCGGGAAGGGGCCATACTGGACCTGGTGTTGGGGAATGAGCCCGGCCAGGTGTTTGAAGTTTCAGTAGGGGACTACTTTGGGAATAGTGATCACAATTCCGTAAGCTTTAAAATACTCATGGACAAAGACGAGAGTGGTCCTAAAGGAAGAGTGCTAAATTGGGGGAAGGCCAACTATACCAAAATTCGGCAGGAGCTGGTGAATGTAGATTGGGAGCAGCTGTTTGAAGGTAAATCCACATGTGATATGTGGGAGGCTTTTAAAGAGAGGTTGATTAGCGTGCAGGAGAGACATGTTCCTGTGAAAATGAGGGATAGAAATGGCAAGATTAGGGAACCATGGATGACAGGTGAAATTGTGAGACTAGTTAAGAGGAAAAAGGAAGCATACATAAGGTCTAGGCGGCTGATGAAAGACGAAGCTTTGAAAGAATATCGGGAATGTAGGACCAATCTGAAACGAGGAATTAAGAGGGCTAAAAGGGGTCATGAAATATCTTTAGCAAACAGGGTTAAAGAAAATCCCAAAGCCTTTTATTCATATATAAGGAGAAAGAGGGTAACTAGAGAAGGGATTGGCCCACTAAAGGACAAAGGAGGAATGTTATGCTTGGACTCAGAGAAAATGGGTGAGATTCTAAACGAGTACTTTGCATCGGTATTCACCGAGGAGAGGGACATGACGGATGTTGAGGTTAGGAACAGATGTTTGATTACACTAGGTCAAGTCGGCATAAGGAGGGAGGAAGTGTTGGGTATTCTAAAGGGCATTAAGGTGGACAAGTCCCCAGGTCTGGATGGGATCTATCCCAGGTTACTGAGGGAAGCGAGAGAGGAAATAGCTGGGGCCTTAATAGATATCTTTGCAGCATCCTTAAACACGGGTGAGGTCCCGGAGGACTGGAGAATTGCTAATGTTGTCCCCTTGTTTAAGAAGGGTAGCAGGGATAATCCAGGTAATTATAGACCGGTGAGCCTGACGTCAGTGGTAGGGAAGCTGCTGGAGAAGATATTGAGGGATAGGATCTATTCCCATTTGGAAGAAAATGGGCTTATCAGTGATAGGCAACATGGTTTTGTGCAGGGAAGGTCATGTCTTACCAACTTAATAGAATACTTTGAGGAAGTGACAAAGTTGATTGATGAGGGAAGGGCTGTCGATGTCATATACATGGACTTCAGTAAGGCGTTTGATAAGGTTCCCCATGGCAGGCTGATGGAGAAAGTGAAGGCGCTTGGGGTCCAAGGTGTACTAGCTAGATGGATAAAGAACTGGCTGGGCAACAGGAGACAGAGAGTAGCAGTGGAAGGGAGTTTCTCAAAATGGAGACGTGTGACCAGTGGTGTTCCACAGGGATCCGTGCTGGGATCACTGTTGTTTGTGATATACATTAATGATTTGGAGGAAAGTATAGGTGGACTGATTAGCAAGTTTGCAGACGACACTAAGATTGGTGGAGTAGCAGATAGTGAAGGGTCTGTCAGAGAATACAGCAGAATATAGATAGTTTGGAGAGTTGGGCAGAGAAATGGCAGATGGAGTTCAATCAGGGCAAATGCGAGGTGATGCATTTTGGAAGATCCAATTCAAGAGTGAACTATACAGTAAATGGAAAAGTCCTGGGGAAAATTGATGTCCAGAGAGATTTGGGTGTTCAGGTCCACTGTTCCCTGAAGGTGGCAACGCAGGTAAATAGAGTGGTCAAGAAGGCATACGGCATGCTTTCCTTCATCGGACGGGGTATTGAGTACAAGAGTTGGCAGGTCATGTTACAGTTGTTTAGGACTTTGGTTCAGCCACATTTGGAATACTGCGTGCAGTTCTGGTCGCCACATTACCAAAAGGATGTGGATGCTTTGGAGAGGGTGCAGAGGAGGTTCACCAGGATGTTGCCTGGTATGGAGGGCGCTAGCTATGAAGAGAGGTTGAGTAGATTAGGATTATTTTCATTAGAAAGACGGAGGTTGAGGGGGGACCTGATTGAGGTGTACAAAATCATGAGAGGTATAGACAGGGTGGATAGCAAGAAGCTTTTTCCCAGAGTGGGGGATTCAATTACTAGAGGACACTAGTTCAAAGTGAAAGGGGAAAAGTTTAGGGGGGATATGCGTGGAAAGTTCTTTACGCAGAGGGTGGTGGGTGCCTGGAACGCATTGCCAGCGGAGGTGGTAGATGCGGGCACGATGGCGTCTTTTAAGATGTATGTAGACAGATACATGAATGGGCAGGAAAAAAAGAGATACAGACCCTTAGAAAACAGGCGACATGTTTAGAGAGAGGATCTGGATCGGCGCAGGCTTCGAGGGCCGAAGGGCCTGTTCCTGTGCTGTAATTATCTTTGTTCTTTGTTCTATCTAGAAATATAAAAACAGATAGTCAGAGTCTCTACAAGTATTTAAAAAGGAAAAGAGTAACAAAAGTGAGTCTGGGGAATTAATAATGGGAAATAAGGAAATGGTGGAAGTGTTGAACAGATATTTTGTGTCTGTTTTCACTGTAGAAGACAACATCTCAAATACTTGCAAATGAAGAGGTGAAAGGGTAGGGGGAAGGAACTTAAAACAATTACAATTATCAGGGAAAGGGTACTGAGAAAACTAAGAACTATTAGGCTGACAAGTCCTCAGGACCTGATGGACTTTATCCTGGGGTCTTAAAAGAAGTAGCTGCTGAGATAGTAGATACATTGGTTCCTTAGATTCTGGAAGGGTCCCATCAGATTGGAAAATAGTGAATGTAACTCCTCTATTCAGGAAAGGAGGGAGACAGAAAGCAGGAAACTACAGGCCAGTTAGCCTAATATCTGCCATAGTGAAAATGCTGGAATCTATTATTAAGGAGGTTACAGCAGGACACACAAAATCTCTTAATGCAATCAGGCATAATCAACATGGTTTTGTGAAAGGGGAATTATGTTCGATTAATTTATTAGAGTTCTTTGAGGAAGTAATAAGCAATGTAGATCAAGGGGAACCTATAGATGTGTATTTGGATTTCCAAAAGGTGTTTGATAAGGTGCCACATCAAAGGTTACTTCGCAAAATAAGAGCTCATGGTCTAGGGGGTAACATATTAGCGTGGATAGAGGATTGGTTAGTTAACAGGAAGAGAGTAGGGATAAATGGGTCATTTTTGAGTTGGCAAGTTTAACTAGTGGAGTGCCACAGGGTTCAGTGCTGGAACCTCACATATGGTAGTGATAGGAGACAGTATAGTCAGGGGGATAGATACTGTTCTCTGCAGCCGAGACTGGGAGCTCCGACGACTGTGTTGCCTGCCTGGTGCCAGGGTTAAGGACATCTTGCGGCTGGAGAGGAACCTGGAGTGGGAGGGGCAGGATCCAGTTGTTGTGGTCCATGTGGGAACCAATGACATAGGTAGAACCAGAAATGATCTGCTTAGTGAATTTGAGGAATTAGGGTCCAATCTAAAATGCAGAACATCAAAGGTAATCATCTCCGGATTGTTACCTGAGCCACGTGCAAATTGGCACAGCATCAAGCAGATTAGAGAACTAAATGCGTGGCTCAAAGAGTGGTGTGGGAAGGTGGTGTTTCGATTCCTTGGGGCACTGGCATCAGTACTCCGGGAAGAGGGAGCTATTCCGTTGGGATGGGATTCATTGAACCAGGCTGGGACCAGTGTCCTGGTCAATCGCTTAACTAGGGCTGTGGACAGGGCTTTTTTTTTATTTGTTCCTGGGATGTGGGCGTTGCTGCCTAGGCCAGCATTTATTGCCCATCCCTAATTGCCCTTGAGAAGGTGGTGGTGAGCTGCCTTCTTGAACCGCTGCAGTCCATGTGGTGTAAGTACACCTACAGTGCTGTTGGGAAGGGAGTTCCAGGATTTTGACCCAGTGACAGTGAAGGAATGGCGATATAGTTCCAAGTCAGGATGTGGCCTTGGAGGGGAACCTACAGGTGGTGGTGTTCCCATGTGACTGCTGCCCTTGTCCTTCTAGGTGGTAGAGGTCGCGGGTTTGGAAGGTGCTTTCTAAGGAGCCTTAGTGCGTTGCTGCACTGCATCTTGTAGATGTTGCACACTGCTGCCACTGTGCGTCGGTGGGAAATTTAGAAATCCAAAGAGAGAGGTCAGGGCATTATAGCAGGATAGTGATGTGGGTCAATTCCAACAGAATGGGACAGGAAGGGTCAGAGTTTAATAAAAATTGTACATTGGCAAATAAGGTCGTTGCAGGGAATAGAGGTGAAAAAAAATTAAAGTTCCTTTTATATGGATGCACGAAGCATCTGTAATAAGATAGATGCACTAATAGCACGAATAGAGGTAAATGATGTAGATCTAATTGCCATTACCAAGACATGGTTACAAGGTGATCAAGGTTGGGAACTGAATATTCCAGGGTATGCAATATTTCAGAGAGACTGACAGAAGGGCAAAGGAGGAGGGGTAGCCCTGATAGTAAAGGATGACATAAAGACATTAATAAGGGATCTGGCCTCAGAAGATCATGAAGTAGAATCAGTTTGGTTGGAAATTAGGAATAGCAGGAGTCAGATAACACTGGTGGGAGTAGTTTACAAGCCCCCTAACAGTAGTTATATTATTGGACAGAACATTAAACAGGAAATTATTGGAGAGTGTAAAAGAGGTAATATATTAATTCCAAACCCGCGACCTCAATCACTTCGAAGGATAAGGGCAGCAGATACATGGGAACATCACCACCTGGAAGTTCCCGTCCAAGTCACACACCATCCTGACTTGGAACTATATCGTCGTTCCTTCACTGTCGCTGGGTCAAAATCCTGGAACTCCCTTCCTAACAGCACTGTGGGTGTCCCTACCTCACATGGACTGCAGCGGTTCAAGAAGGCAGGTCACCACCACCTTCTCGAGGGCAATTAGGGATGGGCAATAAATGCTGGCCTAGCCAGTGACGCTCACATCCCGTGAATGAATAAAAAAAAATGGTAGGGGACTTCAATCTGCATATGGTCTGGGACAATCAAATTGGCAACAGTAGTCTAGAAGATGAGTTTGTAGAATGTTTTTATGACAGTTTCTTGGAGCAATAGTAGAACCGACTAGGGGTAATGCTATCTCAGATCTCGTACTCTGTAATGAAGCGGTGTTAATAAATGATATAATCGTAAAGGATCCACTGGGAAACAGTGATCATAATACCATTGAATTTCATGTTAAGTTTGAAAGTGGCACATTTCAATCACAAACAAGAATCTTAAACTTAAAGCCAATATTGAAGGTATGAGGGGAGAACTGGCTAAGGTTAATTGGGTAAATAGACTGGAAGATATGGCAGTAAATGAACAGTGGGAAACAATTCAAAGGTTCAACGAAGTACATTCTGTTCCAAAACAAGACCCATCCGTGGCTCACTCAGGAAATTAAGGACAGTAGACTAAAAGAAGAGGCTTACTATGCTGCAAAAAATAGCAGCAAGTCTGAGGATTGGGAGTGTTTTGGAAACCAGCAAAGGGCCACCAAAAAGTTGATATGGGAAAAAATAGAATGAGAGTAAATTAGCCAGCAATATAAAAACAGATGGTAAAAGCTTTTATATGTACATGAAAAAGAAGAGAGTAGGTAAAGTAGATGTTGGTCCCTTAGAGGCAGAGACAGGCTAAATCATCATGGGAAATGGCAGAGGATTCAACAAATATTTTGTCTTCACAGTAGAAAACACTAGTTCCATACCAGAAATAAGCAATAACCTAGGGGCTAAAAAGAGTGAGGAAATTAAGGATATTGATATCAGCTGAGAAAAAGTATTGGAGAAACTTGAGGGACTAAAATCTGACAGGTCCCCAGGACCAGATGGCCTACATCCCAGGGTTCTAAAAGAGTGAGCTGCAGAGATAGTGGCTGCACTGGCTATGATTTTTCAGAATTCCTTCGATTCAGAAATGGTCCCGTCAGATTGGAAGTTGGCAAATATTACACCGCTTTTCAAGAAAGGAGGTAGAAAGAAAACAGAGAACTACAGGCCAGTTAGCCTAACATCAGTTGTTGGGAAGATGCTGGAAAATATTATTAAAGAAGTCTTAACATTGCACTTGGGAAAGCATAATATGATTCGAACAAGTCAGCATGGTTTTACTAAAGTGAGATCCTGTTTGACAAATTTATTAGAGCTTTTGCGGATGTAACTAGTAGGGTCGATAAAGGGGAACCAGTAGCTGTAGTATACCTGGATTTCCAAAAGACATACGATAAGATGCCACAGAAAAGATGAATAAACAAGGGCTCATGGCGTTGGGTAATATATTAGCGTGGATAGAGGATTGGTTAACAGGCAGGAAGCAGAGAGTGGGCATAAATGGGGCATTTTCAAGTTGGCAGACAGTGAATAGTGGGGTGCCGCAAGGATCAGTGCTGGGGCCTCAGCTATTTACACTCTATATTAATGACTTGGATGAAGAGACAGAGTAATATTTCTAAGTTTGCTGATGATACAAAGCTTTGTGGAAAGGTAAGCTGCAGGGAGGATGTGGAAAGGCTGCAAAGAGATATAGACGGGTTCAGTGATTGGGCAACAAGATGGCAAATGGAGTATAATGTAGGGAAGTGTGAAGTTGTTCACATTGGTCGTAAAAATAGAAAAGCAGAATATTTTTTAAAAGGTGTGAAGCTGGTAAGTGTTAATGTTCAGAGAGACTTGTGGGCACTCATACAAGGAATGTACAAAGTTAACATGCAAGTGCAGCAGGCTATTAGGAAGGCAAATGGCATGTTGGCCTTTATTGCAAGGGGATTGGAGTACAGGAATAAAGAAGTCTTACTAAAGTTGTGCAGGGCTTTTGTGAGACCGCACCTGGAATACTGTGTGCAGTTTTGATCTCCACATTTAAGAAGGGATATACTTGTACTGGAGGCAGTGCAACTAAGATTTGCTAAATTGGTCCCTGGGATTGGGGGGGGGGGGGGGCTGCGGGGGGGTTGGCCTATGTGAGGCTGAGTAAATTGGACCTGTATTCTCTGGAGTTTAGAAGAATGAGAGGTGATCTAATTGAGCTGTACAAGATTCTGAAAGGGCTAGATAGGGTAGCAGCTGAGAGATTGTTTCCACTGTCAGGGAATCTAGAACACGGGGACACAGTCTCAGGATAAGGGCTAATCATTCAGGACTGAGATGAGAAATTACTATACTCAAAGGGTTGTGATTCTTTGTAATTCTCTGCGCCAGAGGGTTGTGGACTCTCCATCATTGAATGTATTTAAAGCTGGGATAGATAGATTTTTGGTCTTGCGGGGAATCGATGGATACGGGGAGTGGGCAGGAAAGTGGAATTGAAGCTCAAGATCAGCCCTGATCCTATTGAATGATGGAGCAGCCTCGATGGGCCATATGGTCTACTTCTGCTCCTATTTCTTGTGTTCCTATTTACAATCTATGTAAATGACTTGGATGAGAGGACCGAATGTATGGTTGCTAAGTTTGCTGATGACACAAATATAGAAGAGTAAGTTATGAGGAGGATATAAAGTGTTTGCAAAGGGATATAGATAGGTTAAGTGGGCAAAAATTTGGTAGATGGAGTATAATGTGGGAAAATGTGGTCTTGTCCACTTTGACAGGAAGAGTAGAAAAGCAGTATATTACTTAAACGGAGTGAGATTGCAGAACTCTGCAGTACAGAGGGATCTGGCTATCCTGATACATGAATCACAAAAAGTTAGTATGCGGATGCAGCAAGTGATTCGGAAGGTGAATGGAATGTTGTTTATTGCAAGGGGAATGGAATATAAAAGTAATGAAATTTTGCTACAGTTGTACAGGGCGCAGTGGTTAGCACCGCAGCCTCACAGCTCCAGCGACCTGGGTTCAGTTCTGGGTAATGCCTGTGCAGAGTTTTCAAGTTCTCCCTGTGACCGCGTGGGTTTCCGCTGGGTGCTCCGGTTTCCTCCCACAGCCAAAGACTTGCAGGTTGATAGGTAAATTGGTCATTGTAAATTGCCCCTAGTGTAGGTAGGTGGTAGGAGAATGGTAGGGAATATGGGATTAATGTAGGATTAGTATAAATGGGTGGTTGTTGGTCGGCACAGACTTGGTGGGCCGAAGGGCCTGTTTCAGTGCTGTATCTCTCTATGACTCTATTGGTGAGACCACATCTGGAGTATTATGTCCAGATTTGCTGTCCTTACTTGAGAAAGGATAGTATTGCATTGGAAGCAGTTCAAAGAAGGTTCACTTGACTGATTCCTGGGATGAAGGGGTTATCTTAGGAAAGGTTGGACAGGCTGGGCCTGTTTCCATTGGAGTGTAGAAGAATTAGGTGATTTTATTAAAACATATAAGATGCTGAGGGGACTTGTCAGGGTGGATGCTGAGAGGATGTTCCCCCTTTATGAGAAAGATTAGAACCAGGGGATGCAGTTTAAAAATAAGAGGCCTTCCATTTAAGACAGATGAGGAGAATTTTTTTCTGAGGTTTGTTTGGTTGTGGAATTCTTTTTCCCAGAGAGCAGTGGAGGCAGGGTCATTGAATATTTTTAAGGCTGAGTTGGATCAATTCTTGATTGACAAGGGAGTCAAAGGGTATGGGGTTAGGCAGGAAAGTAGAGTTGAGGCCACAATTAGATCAGCCATGATCTTATCAAATGGCAGAGCAGGCTTGAGGAGCCGAATGGCCTACTCATACTCCTGCTCCTAATTCGTATATTCTTAAAATTGAACTCTGTAAATTAGGGGGAAACTCTCCATTGGCTGGAGTTGTATCTTGCGAAAGTTAATTGTTGTTGGTGGAAGCCAACCATCTCTGACCCAAGACATCGTTGTAGGAGTTCCTCAGGGCAGGGTCCCAGGTCCAACCATCTTCAGCTGCTCCATCATTCATCTCTTCCATCATAAGATCAGAAGTGAGCATCATTCGCTAATGATTGCACATTGTTCAGTTCCATTCCCAACTCCAGATAATGCAGTCCATGCCCACATGCAGCAAGACCCGGACAACATTCAGGCTTGAGTTGGTAAGTGGCAAGTAACATTTGCGCCACACTAGTGGCAAGCAATTACCATCTCTAACAAAAGATTCTAACCACCTCCCCATGATATTGAACAACATTGCCATCGTTGAATGCCCCACCATCAACATTCTAGGGGTCACCATTGAACAGAAACTTTACTAGACCAGCCACATAACTACAGCAGGTACAAGAGCAGGTCAGAGGCTGGGTACTCTGCGGCAAGTAATTCACCGCCTGACTCCCCAAATCTTTTCCATCATCTATGAGGCACGAGTCAGGATTGTGATGGTATACTCTCCATTTGCCTGGATGAGTGCAGCTCCAACAGCACTCTAAGCTCAACACCATCCAGGACAAAGCAGCTCAGTTAACTGGCACCCCACTTACCACCTTAAACATTGTTCCCTCCACTGCTTGCGCACTGTGGCAGCAGTGTGTACCATATTCGAGATGAACTGCAGCAACTCTCCAAGGCTTTTTTCACAGCACCTTTGAAACCTGCGACCTCTATTCCGTGGAAGCACCAAGACAGCAGACAAGTGGAATGCCACCACCTGCAAGTTCCCCTCCAAGTCTCACACCATCCTGACTTGGGAATATATCGCAATTCATTCCTCGTCGCTGAGTCAAAATCCTGGAATTCATTACCCGACAGCACAGTGGGTTGTACCTTTACCACATGGACTGCTGCAGTTCGAGAAGGGCAATGAGGATGGGCAACACCTGCTGGCCTTGTGAGCAACGCCCACATCCTATGAATGAATTTTTAAAAAATTTACACCATTATGCGAAGGTGTTTTTTCCATAATTATTTTCAACAACAGATGTTATATGTAAGAATAGCTTTAATAGTGCAAGTTCCCACAATGAATGAATGCTTGCTATTGGAATATATTCAAATTTGGACACTCAGGTTAGGTCTAGAACTGTTTGCTAAATATAGCTTCCTCTGCTCTGCCCCAAAAATGTACTTCAATGCCAACCTGCTACATCCTCTTCCATTGAAATTCCCAACTTAGATGACCAAATTAAGGGAGGCTTTTGTGCTGAGAGTAAATTGCCCACAGCGAGCTCAGTTAAAACTGCCCAACTTCGATTTCACATGGGACCCTTGTAATCAGAAAACACTGATTGTGTTTCATCTATCAATCAGGATGTATCTGGACCTATTTCCAACAAGCTTGCTTTGGATGAAAAGGTCCTTCCCCTCCATTTGCTGTGGTACAACCAGAATACCAGTGTCTTCCCATTACAGTATATAGCAGCTACTTGAGATCTCGCCCCAGTCATCCTTCCAGCTGTTGTATCACTCTTCTGCTTAGAGAAATTTTATGACATCTGTCCTAAATTTCTCTTTATACTACCACATCTGTGCCCTGTATCCTGCTGCTCTGGTGTATTTGCAAGTCATGTTTCTGTTTTCTGTATTCCATATTGTTCTCTTTCAGATAACTTCTGAGAAGCTGTGGCTTGTCAACTGGTTCCACGTAACTCCTCGCTTCAGTATTGGGAATCAGTCTGGTGGCTCTCTTTTGTACCTCCTCCTGCATATTGTGGCCATAAGAACTGTAGCCAGTACTCTGTGTGACTTAACCCCCAGAGCACTGAACAACTCCATTACATCTGGGGACTTGACCTTGACTGATTTGGCAAAATTATGCAGCATCCTGTTCCTTTGATTTATTCTGGCTGACTGGCCTTTAATTACTTCGTCTTTCCCTTCTGCCCTTTTTAAACAATGGTTTAACTCTAAGGACTTAGAGTTGTGTCCAGTTTTGGGGAGTGTCTCTGCTGTCTCTTTCCATTGTTGCAGCATCAATATCCAATAATACTGCAGAGAATATTTATTAAAGTAAATATGTACTGTGCTATGTGTCTGCTTTTCCTCAAGGTAAGCATCTGTTTGGAATGCAATAGCAGTAAGCTGCGTGGGTTAAAGAGGAAGTGGATTCGCTGTTCGGCACAAGCTACTGTTCTGCACCTGAAGAAATTTATCGCCAAAAAACTCAACCTAGCATCATTTAATGAGGTAATTTTTGAAAATATAGATATCACAGCTAATATAGTAAATTCTTTTGGAAATGCATACATATTTGCAAATATCTACTTTATACACTATAGCCTTGTTAAATTAATGTTTTGGGGCATTATATATGTAGGAAATTCCAAGGATTAGTGTATTACGTTGTATTTGCAATACTGTATTACTGTGTTTATCTCCTGCTCACTTTGTTTGAGTGTAAGTTGAGTCACAGAGTTAGCATGCAGGTACAGCAAGTAATTAGTAAGGCAAATGGAATGTTGTATTTAATGCAAGGAGAATGGAGTATGAAAGTACAGAAGTGTTGCTACAACTGTCCAGGACATTGGTGAGACCTAGAGTACTGTGTACAGCTTTGGCCTTACTTAAAGAAGGATATACTTGCTTTGGAGGCAGTTCAGAGAAGATTCACTAGACTGATTCTGGGGATGAAGGAGTTGTCTTATGAGGAAAGGTTGAGCAGGTTGGGCCCATACTCATAAGAGTTTAGAAGATTGAGAGGTGATCTTACTGAAATATAAAAGATTCTGAAGGGTCTTGACAGGGTAGATGCTGAGAGGATGTTTACCCTTGTGAGGGAATCTAGAACTAATGGGCACAGTTTCAAATTAAGGGGTCTCCCATTTAGGACTCAGATGAGGAGGAAATTTTTTTTTCTCTCAGGGTTGTTAGTGTTTAGAATTATCTTCCCCAGCAAGCAGCGGAGGCTGGGTCATTAAATATATTCAAGGTTGAGTTAGACAGATTCCGATTGACAAGGGAGTCAAGAGTTATGGGGCAGGCAAGAAAGTAGAGTTTAGGTAACAATCAGATCAGTCAAAATCATGTTTGGTGTAGTAGGCTTGAGGGGCTGAATGGCCTCCTATTCCTATTTCTTATGAGTCCTTATTGGCTATAGCATTGTAAGTTTTTTTTTCTGTTTTGTCATATGTCTTTGCTCTCTGAGGCTATAGTGATTCAACGGATTAGCAGATTTTTATTAATTTGAGTTAATTCAGATGCCCTGCAAATGTATCGTACTGCAATATGGAGGGTCAATTACTGTATAGCAAACAACTTTTCTTTTTGTTGCTTTTTGTGTTTGTTTTCTTTCCCTTTCCCTCAACTAGAATTTGTAATACGTCCCTGTGAAATTCTCAGTTATCGACATCAGCTAAGTACTTGTCTCCCTCAAGAGTTTCAAATCTTTTAATAGCCTTTTCCATTTACCTACGCCTCTGCTTTTTAATTCCAAAGTATTTAGTACTTCCATTTATCCATTCTACATTTACTGCTGATATGCTTAATATGCAGCTCTGTTTGTGAGAACTTGCTTTGCTCCTGATCCCACTGGCTTTCTATTTCTCAAGCATCTCTTTGCTTTACTTTGTCTTGCATTTCTTCTATTTTCCTGTTGTGCATGCTGTCGGTCTTATGATCTCTCTCAACATTTCTGCCATATCCTGTTGCATGCACGCTGCTTCTTCTGTTTCTCTATCATGTTTCTTGTCGTGCGTGTTCTGTCTTATGCTCTCTCTCTCTCTCTCTATCTGATTCATTCTCTGAGTTTCACTACATGTCTGTTTCTCTGTTTTGCATCTTCTCTTGTGTTCTCTTATGTTCCTGCTTGCTCTAAACCTAAGTGATATGTATTTGATAATGAGCTCAGGTAACATTTTATTGTAGGTTCTGCAGTGCAGCTTTCTTCATTTTTAAATTGAAAGCTGATCATTGTATTGTGACCTGTTAAGGGCTTGTTGTGGACAAAGAGGGTGATACATGCTTAGAGCTGAAGGTCCAAGGCTAGAAAATTTAATGAGTATTTTGTATCAGAGTTTACTAAGGAAGAGGATGCTGACAAATATCGGTAGAAGCGGAGATGGTAGAGGTAATGGATGGGGTGAAAATTGATGGGAAGGATGTAATAGAAAGGCTGGCTATGGATAAATCGCCTGGTCCGGATAGCTTGCATCCCAGTTGCTAAAGGAAGTGGGAATGGAGATAATGGAATGACTGGCCATAATCTTCCAAACGTCCCTGGATACAGGGGGATGCCAGAGGATTGGAGAGTGGCAGATGTGACACTGCTATTTAAGAAAAGGTATAAGGATATTCCTAGTAACTGCAGGCTGATCAGTTTAACATCAGTGCTAGGTAATGTTTTGGAAACAATACTCGGAAAAAAAATCCACACACGTTTGGAGAGGTTTGAGTGAATTAAAAGGCAGATCATGCTTGACTATTCTATTTGAATCTTTTGATGAAGTAACAAAGCAGGTTAATGAAGAGAAAGCAATGGATGTTGTCTATATGGATTTTAAGATAGCATTTAACAAAGTACCACATAAAAGGCTGGCGTATGGTGTGTTGGCTTTCATTAATAGGGGGATTGAGTTTAAGAGCTGCGAGGTTATGCTGGTTTGACCACACTTGGAATATTGTGTTCAGTTCTGGTCGCCTCATTGTAGGAAGGATGTGGACGCTTTAGAGAGGGTGCAGAGGAGATTTACCAGGATGCTGCCTGGACTGGAGGGCATGTCCTACGAAGAAAGGTTGAGGGAGCTAGGGCTTTTCTCATTGGAGCGAAGAAGGATGAGAGGTGACTTGATAGAGGGGTACAAGATGATGAGAGGCATAGATAGAGTGGATAGTCAGAGACTTTTTCCCAGGGTGGAAAGGGCTATCACCAGGGGGCATAATTTTAAGGTGATTGGAGGAAGGTTTCGGGGAGATGTCAGAGGTAGGTTCTTTACACAGAGAGTGGTGGGTGCGTGGAATGCGCTGCCAGCGGTGGTAGTAGAAGCAGATACATTAGGGGCATTTAAGCGACTCTTGGATAGGTACATGGATGATAGTAGAATGAAGGGTAGGTAGTTAGTTTGATCTTAGAGTAGGTTAAAGGTTCGGCACAACATCGTGGGCCGAAAGGCCTGTACTGTGCTGTACTGTTCTATGTTAACAAAACTGGAGCTCATCGAATAGGAGGGTTAGTGTCAGCTTGGATTTTTTTTTAAATCGGCTTAAGGACAGAAAACAAGAAGTAGTGGTAAATGGTTGTCTTTCAGACTGGAGGATGTTGGACAGTGGTATTCCCCAAGGGTCAGTGGTAGGACCACTGCTTTATTGATTTTTATGTGAATGATATGAACTGCCTGCAACTGGACATAACTGGGCTAGCAGTTTGGGCAGACAAGTGGCAGATGGAATTTAATACAGACAAGCGAGGTGATGCATTTTGGCAGACGGGATAAGGTGAGACAATATAGACTTAATGGTGCAGTTCTAAAGTGTGTGCAGGAACAGAGGGACCTGGGGTGCATGTACACCAAACTTTGAAAGTGTCAAGACGCACTGAGAGTGTGATTAGAAAAGCATATTGGATCTTGGGCTTCATAAAAAGAAGCATAGAGTACAAAAGCAGGGAAGTTATGCTGAAGCTCTGGTTAGGCCCCAGCTAGAGTATTGCGTCCAGTTCTGGTCACCACACTTTAGGAAGGATGTGAGGGTCCTTGAGAAGGTATAGAGGAGATTTACCAGAATGGTTCTAGGGATGGGGGATTTTAGTTACATGGTTGGGTTGGAAAAGTTGGGTTTGTTCTTCATGGAGCAAAGGAGATTGAGGGGAGATTTGATAGTGGTGTGCAAGATTATTACAGGCTTAATAAGTTAAACAAGGAAAAACTTCCCATTAGCTGATGGTACAAAGTCTAGGGGACACAGGTTGAAGGTTTTGGGCAAGCGATATAGGGGAAATGTGAGGAAGAACTTTGTTACACAGCAAGAGGTAATGGCCTGGAACTCGCTGCCCACGAGGGCGATGGAAATGGAGACAATCAATGATTTCAAAAGGAAATTGGATGGGCACTTGAAGGAAATAAACTTGCAGAGATACGGGGATTGATCAGGGGAGTGGGACTGATTAGTTTGCTCTCCAGGGTGCCGGCATTGACTCGATGGGCTAAAGGGCTGCCTCCTTTGCTAGAATGATTCTATTTATAACCTAAAGTGCTTGGCTGCATCAACAGAATAAATCTATATTTATTTTTTAAAATTTTATTTAGAGATACAGCACTGAAACAGGCCCTTCGGCCCACCGAGTCTGTGCCGACCATCAACCGCCCATTTATACTAATCCTAGACTAATTCCATATTCCTACCACATCCCCACCTGTCCCTATATTTCCCTAACACCTACCTATACTCGGGGCAATTTATAGTGGCCAATTTAC